>NW_024429182.1:1775000-2375000 GCF_017639785.1 Mesocricetus auratus | reverse complement strand
CCTTGGATGCTTACAGGGGGAAAGGAGGAAAGGTTCTTCCAAAGACTTTGTAGGATCCTTTTAGCTCAAAACCCCATAACTATCTCTCAGTGTTTTTGTTTTTGTTTTTGTTTTTTGGTTTTTTTCGAGACAGGGTTTCTCTGTGGCTTTGGAGGCTGTCCTGGAACTCGCTTGGTAGTCCAGGTTGGTTTCGAACTCACAGAGATCCGCCTGCCTCTGCCTCCCAAGTGCTGGGATTAAAGGCGTGCGCCACCAACGCCCGGCCCTCTCAGTGTTTTTGATTAAAAAAATATTTAGTGGCGGATTTGCATGTCCACAAAGACAGAGTCAGTCAGCTGGGTCCAGCTGCTGGTTAATAGTGGGCTTTGCTAAGGTGAGTGTGTGTGGCAAAGTTTGAAGAAGAGCTTCCTTCTGGGGGGAGACGATTAAGGTCACTCAACTCAGAGAGGCAGGAGAGAGGGCACTACTTGGCGGACACTGAAGGGTATAGAGCCCCCCTCCACATCCCCCATCCCCAGGCTGGCTCTGTTCAAAGTCTTTTATCGAGAAAAGTTAAGGGGTTCTTAAAGTTGCTTTCTAGGGAGGGGCTTTAGCTCTGGGGCATCTCCACGGACCAAGGGGGTGGGTATCAAAGTCTTAGAGACCAGAGGACAGCATGCGCCCGTTGGCCACCTGAAAATCCAGCAGAGGTGTTCTCATGAACTGTCCCTAGCGCTGTGCCTGCCCAAAGAAGGCAAAAGCTGGCAGCCAAATAGAGATAAGCTCTTGAGTTTCAACTTATAATAAGTCAAGACTGCTTAAACTAGGAATGGAAGAAACAAATCCAAGACTCTTTATCCTGCCCATCCTATCCCATCCCATCCCAACCTCCACCCAATCATCACCTTGGCTAAAACGCAAATTGAATCCCTCCTAACTCTTTACAGACCTAAGGTGGGAGAACAGGCCTGGGGCAGAACAAAGCCAGCAAACAGTGTGTGTGCTAATTTTCAGGAGTCTGGAGAGACAGCCTGGGTGGTCGCACGCCCCAGAGAGTGTGTGTGTGTGTGTGTGTGTGTGTGTATGTGCATGTGATGTGTACAGGAGAGGGCTTCAGATCACGTGGCCTCCCAGGACCCTTTGATCCAGCCTCACACCCAGCTCAGCAATGCCTGAGCCCGGGAAAGGAGACCTGGTACTGTGCCTGCAATGCCTGCATGGCCAATGGCCTCATCTGGGCTTAGGAGGAGACCTTTGTTACCCACAGTGGTCCGTGTGCCCCTTCGTTCCCGTTCTTGTCCCGCAGGCCTATTCCTCCAAGGACACAGCATGCTAGCTTCACTCGGCCATGGGTGGCCTGCGAGGACAGCCCCTCTGACCTCTATGTTGTCTTTAGCAGACTGTCTGGGACTCGATTAATGGGCACCATCTCCTCTGCAGAGTGGAATGCTCCCTACCCTCCCAGAATGACCAGCCTGCAGGCACACCCCACTGAGCCTGGAATGTCTGAGTCCTGGGTTGACCCCAAGATGAGGAAGTGGGCTGGACCCAGGGACACTCCACACAAACCATTACTTTCCCTTTAGTACGAGAGGAGGGTCCTGAACGGCGTGAGCAAAATGCTGACAACGCTCTGGGTTAGTGAACAGGAAGGTTCCAGAAGCTATACATGCTACTGCGGAGGTCAGCAACTGGCCGGCCGGCCATTGCTTCAGCATTCCCTGCAAAGGAAATCCTCAGAACGAAACAGGGCCTTAATGGAACATGTTCTGTCCCCGGCCCTCTTCTGCCCACCCCGCAGGGCTGCCATCCTAGAAGAGGAGCTGACTGTGTGCCGCCCTCCAAGCCGAGTGACTTCGGATCAGTACCGCAGAGGGAAGCACCACAGATTTCTGAGCTCTTTATGAGACCGCTGTGTAAACTGCAGGGGTTGAGGACAGACTGATGCCATTGGGGGCTGCGGCCGGGCTGGAAGACAGCCCCAGCAAGGGGATGCTGACTGGAAGGGGAATTGTGCTGAGTGAGCAAGCTGCAGAGGGGGACCTTGGCAGAAGACATAAAGGACCAAGAGTTTCCCAGAAGGGTCCCTCGCCCACCTGGCTGGTTTCTGCCTCCAGGTCGCTCCCCTCGGATTCCAGCTTCACCGTGAATGTCATCATATATGACTACGTGCTGTGGCCCTCTATTGCCCTTTGCATATGATTCAACTGCTTGACCAATCAGTTGCCTTAATTAGGCTCTCACGACTTCCTCTTATCATCGCTGCCCCAAAAACAACCATCTCCATCAGCTGGGATGTGCTCTCTGTCATCTGGGAAGCCACCTGCTGTCCCCAAGTCTGTCTCCTGCACCATCTGCAGGAGAAGGGCCAGCTTCCCTTCCTGGGGGAGGGACTGGCCCTTGCTGCTCATCTCCAAAACGGGACCCAGCCCGGTGCCACGCCTCCAGGAGTGGGGGTTGGGACTGAGAACTCAGAGCTAGCTCCACTCCGGGGATACCCACAGACAGAGCTTTGCCCCAGGCCTCGGATTCTACGCTACAAACAGAGCTAGCGACTATCCCACGACCCGTAAGAAAGCGCCAGTACCACATGAGGCAGAGAAAAGGTGTTCATGAACATGGGAGCCACCTGCCAGCTGGCCACGGCGGAGGGTTTCCAAGTCGGATTTGAAACCTTCTGTTCTGGTCCAGACAAGGCACCCCATCCCATGTGTCCTTCCCGGAAATTACGACAGGCAAGCAGGGTCAGCCACTGACAGCCATTCCCCCGTGCCAGCCACGAACCTTCTGCTCATGTGTTGAAATCCCTGTGTAGTCGAATGCATGTCAAACCTATGACCCAGTAACTCCAGTCTCGGGACTTTACCCGTGAGACGTGAAGGTTTGCGCCTAACGTGAGACTCATTCCAGAATGCCCACAGTAGGGTTCGCCCGTTTGCTGTTCCTTTCACGGGGGGGATCGAACAACAGTTCCAAAGAGAATGGGTAAGCGAGAAGCATGGTTTACTCATGCAGAGCTAAGCTCAGCAGTAAGGCAAGACCCCGCAGCCGGGACAGGAGAACAGGAACAAGCCTCTGGGTCACTGGACAGGGAGCACCTACGCTGCAGCTCTCTTGAGACGAGACATCAGGAACAGGCAGGCAGGGCTAAGGAAGTCCACAGGCACTGAGAAGGGGCCTGGGGAACTTTGTGGAGTGATGCAATCATAAGAGCTGGTGACATAGCCCAGTTATAACAGAGTGCTGGTCTAGCATGCGTGTAGCCCTGGGTTTTGTGTGTAGCACTGAAGAAACCGGGCATGATGATGGTATGTGCTTGTAGTGGTAACAACCCTTAAGAGGCAGAGACAGGAGCGTGAGGAATTCAAGGCCATCCTCCGGTATGTAGCAAGTCCAAGGCCGGCCTGGATTACGTTTAAAAAAAAAATCATCCTCTACTTTGCCGGATGTGGTGCTTAAAAACGCGCTTCTTCTTGTTGCCATGGTAACGAGTTACTAGCATTTAGTGGCTTAACACAAAAAAAACGCCTTCGTTCTCCTGCAGTTCTGGAGGTCTGGCATCTGAAATGGGGCTAATGGCCACTTTCAGGGTATAAGAGAACAGGGCTGGTTCCTTTCTGGGGGGGGGCGGGAAGAAGCCATCCCGTGCCCTTTTCGGGCTCCCAAGGACATCCTCGGCTCAGCTCTCCTGCGACTCCACAGGCAGTGGCACTGCAGCTTCAAAATGCCACGTCTGATTCTCCCGCCTGGTCTCCCTCTCTCGAGATCACACTGGTGCTCCCAGGAAATCCAGGCAGCACTGCCTTCCCTCCTCTTAAGCACAACCTCCAGGTCCCTTCTGCCATGGCAGGTGATGGTCGGAATGTGCTCCCGGGAGATACTGTCTTAGTCCATTTTGACTGTAAGGAAATAATAAGGTGGGTGCCTTTTACAAACGACAGAAATTAATTGCTCAGCACGGAGGCCGAGCAGCCCGGGGTGAACCCCAGGCAACTCCAATGGCTACTGAGGGAGAGTCCGCTCTCTGGGATGTGTCTGGCACCATCTGGCTGTGTCCTGTTATGGTGGAAAAGGCAGGGCGGCTCTTGGGGTATCCTGTAGAAGGGTGCTAACCTCATTGATGAGGTTTAGCCTTCATGATTAATCACCTCCCAACGACCTTACTTCTAACGCCACCAAACATGTTTAGGGGTCCGGTACTCTGAATATACACATACCAAAAGCCCACAGCCATGTACTTGTCACCTGTATGCCTACTGGCGCGTAAATCATATCAGTTATAACAAAGAGCAAACATTAAGGGCTCCTAGGGTGGCTGCAGAGGCCCTATCTCCCTTGCCCACATCCTTTTACTGAATCCTCAAACTCACTCTAGATCATGACTTATGGAAACCCAGACACAACAAAGTTGAGAAGACCTCCCTTGCAACTGGAAGGAGAGAGGCCCCCTTGAAACCAGGTCCGTGCCCCACCCACTGAAGTTCCCTGCTGCAAAATCCAGGTAGGTGACCCAAAGGAGAGAGGAAGTGCTTATGATGTGCTTCCTTTGCTGGGGTGTAGGGCCACAAACTTCATCCTTGCTCTGCCCTAAACGGATGGGTGAAATGAAGGAAGATGGTGAGAGCAGGCACGGTAGGAGTGATGGAAACCACAGACCGGAGATCTCTGACGGCTGAGGCCAAGCAGATCCAACTCCACCCAACAGAGGACTCGGAAATCCAGATTCCACATGAACACTCTCATGGGCAATGGGTTTAAACTTCCTTAAGACAATGGAGAAGCCATCCCTCCCCCCATACTCCCAGATTGACACCATGTGTGCCTTGACAGCCTCACCCTGGGAGAGCACCCACCGTGGCACCCATGGGGAACCTGTCAGTCAGTAGAAAATCAAACTGCTCCCAGGATAAGGAACCCCAGATCCTCAGGGACACAAAGTAGCTGGAACAGTGGTCCTGCCTGCTGCAAGCCCACACTCCTCTCCTCACTTGCCACCCCTGCCACCAGCACAATGCCAAGGAGGCGCCATCTTT
Source organism: Mesocricetus auratus (assembly GCF_017639785.1). Classification (NCBI taxonomy): domain Eukaryota; kingdom Metazoa; phylum Chordata; class Mammalia; order Rodentia; family Cricetidae; genus Mesocricetus; species Mesocricetus auratus. The sequence goes on along the minus strand of NW_024429182.1, from coordinate 2,369,988 downwards.
CGGGGTGCCCAATATCCAGAGTCATGGTCATACACACCCAGGGACAAGCAGTGCGAGCGTGTGAGCCGTACACAGTGAGCTTCAAATGGCCAACCCCAAGCCCTAGGTAGAGGAACCTGGGCTATTTGTCAAATACTCCTTCTTTGGTTACAGCACAGAGTCCAGCCCTTCCTGCTCCCCACATATTCGGGTTGAGGGGACCACTGGGTCTTAAGAGTGGTTTCCTCGTGGTTTATGTCAGTGTCACCAGGGAATGTCACAGACAGAGTGCAGGACAGACATGAAACCCATGTGCCTGGGGCTTGGGGACCATCAGGCCCTCACCATCCCACAGTGACTCACAGACCTCACCATCCCACAGTGACTCACAGACCTCACCATCCCACAAACCATCACCCTTCGAGTCTCAGTGTCCTGGTCGGTGGAGGAGGGCAAGCCCCCTCCTTGTGACACTGGGCTGTGAATGCTAACCTGCAGCTTTAGGGACAGATGAGGTTGGCTCTGGGTGAGGCTCCCAGCTGTTTCTTCTGTCCTTCCTTTTGATCATTCTTTGTACAGAGGACAGGGAAGCTTCAGCTATGGGAAGCGATGCTGACCTACGTCAATCCCAGGCTCTGTCCAGGAGAAGTCAGTTGCTCAGTTTACAGCATGGGTTATATGTTAACGGTTTAGTCCCCCAGAGTGAAGAGAGAGGTGAGGGATATCCCAAAAGTCCCTTGGGCCAAGCCCTTGATCATGGGGACTCCAGAATCTCTGTCCTGACCGCCCCCCCACACCACCTTGTTTTCTAGCCATAGGGGAAGCAATCTCCCCAACCACCCAGCACCACAAGAGGCCTAAAAGCATGACCACTTTTAAACCTTTTCTTTCATGAGTTAATTCTCTTGGGTATTCTGCTGTGATGATCGAACGCTACCACAGGCTAAGATGCCGAGCCTCTGCTGACTCCACGTCTGCTCAAGTTCAGCTGGCTACAACAACCCACTAGGCTGAGTCCTGAAGCCCGTAAGAGCAGAGCACACCAGGAGGCATGCGTCTAGAGACAGGGTGTATCGAGGACTACTCAGGGAACCAGCTAGCCTAAGGACACGGTGTCTGTGATATTTAGTCGTGATTGCCAACTTGAGTGGGCTCAGAGTCGCCTAGACACCACCTCCGGGTGTGTCTGTGAGGGCATCTCCAGAGATGCTTAGGAACTGGGGTGGGAAGAGCCACCCTGAACTCAGTGGCCCCCTCCTGTGGAGGCCCATACTCGATACAAAGGAGAAAGGCCTGAGGACCAGCAGCCATTGCTGTCCGCTTCCCGACTGGACACAACACGGCAGGCGACTCAGGCTCCCACCACCAACTGCCTTCCCTGTCTGGCACGGTCGACTGCGATGTTACAGCATGAGCTGAAACAGACTCTCCTTCCTCTCCTGGAGTAGCATTTGTCAGGTATTTTGATACTGCCGCTAGAGAAGCAGCCGGCGCGTTCTCAGAAACCCTTTTTGAAGTGGAATACACGTGGCTTTGGGAAACCATCGGGGGGGGGGGGGATGGAGGGTTTCACATCCTCATAAACCACTGTGGCCGCCTCCTTTACCAGAGGCCCCCCCTCGCTGCCCGGCCCATGGGCAGGCATTGGGAAACAGCACCCAGCGATGGTTCTTCCAATTGAGCTGTCACTCTTAACTGTGCAGCATTGCAGGCGGCCTCCTCACTGGTCAGGGACGTCACACGGGATGCCAGCTACTTGCCTTCACTGAGTTGACGACCACGGAGGGCTTTATCTGCAGGGCGGTGCTGACTTTGAAAAGAGAGGATGGCCGGGGATGGTGGCGCACGCCTTTAATCCCAGCACTCGGGAGGCAGAGACAGGCGGATCTCTGTGAGTTAGAGGCCGGGCTGGACCGACAGCCTCCAAAACAATACAGAGAAACCCTGTCTCGTAAAACCAAAAAAAAAAAAAAGAGAGAGGATGGCGTCCGACCAACTTCATGGTGCAGAAACAGACCAGCATGGCTGACAGGCACTCAACGCCAGGATTCTTGGAACTACAGCACAGACAGTGTGGACACCTTGTCCCCCTAATCCTTAAGTCAGGCCTGCCTGGGGCGACCTAATTGTTTGTCTTGAGCCAGGCAATTGGTCTCCCAGGACAGAGCTCTTGCATCTCTGCTTCATGGCCAAAGAGCGGAAGGGAAAAAGAGACCGGGGTCCTGTAGTCCTCTACAGTGACCCCGGGGACCTCAGTCACCATGTTTTCTCTCCCATAGCACCCCCCACGGCCCACCTCCACCCCCCACTGAGACAATGTCCTGATCACACTGTCTCTGTGTGAGGACCACAGGCCATCAGTTTGGACCAAGTCTAACTGATGGGGGATGTCCTCCTGTATGCTGTGAATATATGTTTCTCTTACTGTTGGTGAATAAAAGCTGATTGGCCAGTAGCCAGGCAGGAAGGGTAGACGGGGCTAACAGACTAGGAATGCTTGGAAGAGGAACACACACACACACACACACACACACACACACACACACACACACACACACACACACAGACACAGAGAGCAACAGAGTCTAGGGAGAGACGCCATGTAGCCCCCAAAGGAATAACAGGCCGGAGAATTACGGGTAAGCCACAGCTTCATGGCAATACACAGTTTATAGAAAAGGGTTAATAATTAAGGGAGAGCTAGCCAATGAGAAGCCCGAGCCATCGGTCTAACAGTTTATAACTGATATAAGCCTCGTTTGTGTTTATTTGGGACTAAACGGCTGTAGGACCCGGTAGGACAGAAAATCCATCTACATCTGACCTGCCCTGGCTTTCTGAGTATTTAGGGTTCTCCCCTGTGTCTCCATGCCCATTCCCTGGGTTCTCAGGCTTTTCCTGGAAACACTGCTCAGTCTAAGCCCGGCAATGAATATCCTGAAGGTGCTAAGTCTCCCTTCTCCACAGCAGGTTGAGGAGCAGGCTAGGAAGCACAACTGAAGTCCCCACAAAACCCTTGCAGAGTCTAAGGCCCAGGCAGGGGACCTGCCTGTCATTCAGTGGATAACCCCGACGAGGCATGGCCCAGACCTGGGGGTCCCCTACCGTCTGAGGTGGGTGGGATCTTCTACAAACCAGATGGATCCCACTTGACAGAATTCTCCCGGGCTGGAAATATTCTATACGTTGATGTGACCATGGTTACATAACTGTACAGCAACGGAATACCTGGAAATCCTTCACCTCAGGTGACTTACACCCCAACAAACCGAAGCTTCTTTGAGGAACCACCCCTGCCCACCCCAGCAGGAAACCCCACCTGGTTACCCGGTGCCACGCCCACCTGCTAGCAGGTTCCCGGTGTGCTTCAAAGAGTAAGGAGGGAACCTGATACCAAACGCAGACAGTTGTGCCCTGGGCGAGTAAGTCCCTGAGGTGTTTGACCTCCTCAGCTCTCAGGACCACCCTGGGAAGGGTCAGAACTCGTTTTCAGATAACACAACAGGATCCAGAGAGGTTGGGCAAGCTGCTCACAAGGGTGGGAGCCAGAGCTCAAGCAGGACCCCTTAATGCCATGCCTGCCTCCCCCACCCCAAATGCCCACAGTAGCTGCTGAACGGTGGGTTAGGTACTTCTTAGACGTGAGGCCCGAGAGACCAGCTGACGGGCCTAAGCCAGTAATAAGCGACTCCAAGATTGAAAACAAGCACTGTCTGGTTCCAAAACTCCCCTGCTTTACTGCTCAGGAAGGCAGTCCCAGGGCCCGCCCACCCCATCCTCAAGGATGGCCTGACTCTGGGTGACTCCGCTGCCCAGCCAGCTCCCCTGGCCAGGACCACCAGAGGCAAAGCCCGGGGGGGGAAGAAACCAGTCTCTGTGTCTTAGCATCTCCAAAGATCTTGCTAAGTCTGAGACGGGAAGCCCCATGGCCTTTCCAGGGCATCCACGCAGGGCTGGGGACGCACCTGGCTTTCCTAGCCGGGGCAAACATGGCTGTCCTCCAGCTGCTGAGCTCTCCCAGCTTTTCCCGAGGGAAAAGTAGAGGAGTTTAAGGAAACAGTGTGCGCCTGGGTGTGACCTTGGCACATCCTTGTTCCCAGGGTCTGCTCCAGTGTCCTGCCTGCCGCGTGGGCCTATGTCCACTCAGCTAAGGATACGTCCCAAGCATGCCCAGCACAGACAGCCACTCAAGCCCCCCACGGAGGGTCCTCAGGTCTGCCCCCCCCCCCGCTTTAAACGGGGCAGACGCGGTGGACGACGTACTTGGCATCCTTTGATGAGCATCGAGTCCCTTCCGCTGTGCTCTGACTGCGCACCTCCGCCGGTGCCTGTAGTCCCCTCAAATGGGTCCCCGGCTGGTGCCACATTCACAGACTAGGGTCCCGCACGCATCAGGGAAATGCGCGTCAGGTCTGCCCTTGGCTCTCACTGGAAGGACCCCAGTGGCCATTGACCCTGTGCAGCATGAAACACGTGGAGGAGGGAAAACAATTCTCCCCGAGAAAGATGGAAAGGCAGCATCTCCAGCAGACTGCAGAGTCATCCTCTGCGTGTGTGGCCCGCGACTTGGCGCTACGTACGGACGTCCTGGGCTAGATGACTCCACTGTCGGAGCTGGAACTGCGTAGGAGATCCCCACACTCTAGCCCGTCAAAAGATGCACCCACTGACTCTCCACTCCCAGCAGGTGGCTTGACCCGCCAAAAGATATGACTGTCCCATGGTATGTGAACGTAGGTGGGGGCACCTCCGGAAATCTGGATTTGGGACTACAGACATTCGGGTGACAAACAGCACAACAGACAATAGTCCTTAGAGCTACCGATGTTGTCACTTCAACCGAGGGCACCTCGGTAGCCGCACTGACCCTGCAGGTGGTACGAGCCACACACACACAGTGGGCCTGCAGTTACGGGCTACACACAGTGGGCCTGCAGGGAGGAAGGGTCAGGTGTCAGCCAAGGTGGAGAAAGAACTCCCAGGCTCCTCCTGCACACACCTGACCTGGTACCCGGGTGCCGCTCCAGGGTCTTCACCTCAGTCACCTTGCTTCCTCAAGCGAAAGAGTTCTCGGCCTACACCTAATGCACCAAGGAATGGCCTTTACCCAAGACCTTCTGCCAACCAGGCCAAAGGAAAAAAAGAGAAAAACAGGAAAAAAAAAAAAAAGAGGTGGCCGCCAAGGCTAAGTGAGAGACTACAACATCCATGGCTCTGACGTTAAGAAGTCTTATTCTCAGTAATTTGGTTTCACGCCTCGCTCCCTCCAAATCAAACTTTTTTTTTCCCCTCGGGGCGCTGTTGGAAAGCGTAGCCGCTGTAGGGAGAGACAAGTCACTAACTTATTAGTGGCAATGTCAGCTGGACGGCCATGTGACAGACGCCCTTTGAGGCCCTGTGCCTGCAGCGGAAAAGTCTGGAGAGGGGGTTCTTGCCCCCAGCGCTGCACCCATCCCATTCCTACGTGGTCTGTTCCCATCCTGAGCTCAGTCTGCCCAGCTGGAGAATGGGAGGGGAGACCCTGCCAGACCTTTGACCTTTGATGGTCTGGGTCTCTGGCGTTTTATCGAAAGCTCTGCTTTCCTGACAGTGACTTCCGTCTTCACTTGGGGGAGCCAGGACTCCTTACATCGGTGACATTTCCCGGCCGGCCAGCAGCGGTGGCCCCCATCGTGGACCATGAGAAGAGGGAAAAAAAAGCACGTGGCCAGCGGGATTTATCTTTCGGAGCAGTGAGACAGAGAGACCAGCAGGAGGTCACAGGGTCAGCCTGGAGCGGAGCTCAGCTGCCCACATCTGGTGTCCTGGAGGGAACCAAGTGTCCTCTGAGCATAAGAACCACTGTTCTTCATTGCAGGCAAGCCAGGGGGACCCCAGGAGACAGAGCTACAAAAACCAGAAGGCCACAAAGACGGGACTTTTCTTCCCAGTCCTTAGCCATCAGAGGGAGCTGGCAAAAAAAAAAAATCCACCATCCTCTCAGGTGCTAGCTTGCTCATTAGAAGCAGGGGCTGATGAAACAGGGACTTCCACATGCACAGAACTTACAACCGGTCAGATGAAGGACGCTGTGCGGCCAGCCCCTTGAAGGGGCAGGGTGGTGGCTCTAACACCGCCCTCCTTGGACTTCTGCTTCCAGATACGAAAGTCACAACCCGGCCGTCAGAGCTACACAATCCACCCTGTCTGGGAATGCCCAGGAAGCGAAGAAGCCCGTCTCCAGAGTACATTGTGTATACCCAGAAATGAAGCGCGGGGACGAGAGCAGACAGGAGCCCCCGCCCCACCCAGGGTTAGAGAAAATACCTTTGAATAGGCATTCATCCCCGCGTGAACATAAAACACCTCTAATATGGTATTATATATTTCCCTAGAAGTCGTCACCACATTCTGCAAAGCCACGCTCCGGAAAAAAATCACAGGACTCACAGAGGAAGCAGAGCAGGTGCGTCTCGCTCAACACCTCAGGAGCCCTGCTCCCATGCATCTTCCCCCAACTGGCCGTGCTTGTGGGGACCCCAGGACGGTTACTCTAAAACCATTCCAGCTGCTGTGCCCAGACGATGGGGCGACTCGGAGCCCCTGCTACTTGGGTGAGAATTTTCATTCCTGTTCATGTTAAACACCTACCCAGCTCAACTGCTGGCTACTGGCAGATTCTGGGGGAGGGGAAAACATTAGTCTCAAGTTGTGTGCCCAGTGGTGAGTCTTCAGGCCTCCGAGGGACAGTTTCAAACACGTTGCCACAAGGACCATAGGTGGATTAGTAGCAGAGCTAGCAAGAGGACATGAATGCCGAAAGGGACCTTGTGGGGGAAGGCGGCGCTTAAGAGGCAGGAGGGAGAAAGGAGAAAGTGGGGGGGGGCACGCAAGTATGAAGTTGCCAGGGAACAAATATAATCAACACAAAGCCATCTTTTTTGTTGCTGTTGTTGTTAAGCCTACCCACTATTTTCCCACAAGGAAAACATCTTTGTAGCGCCGTTTGGTGCCTTCTAGACTTCTGCTTTAAGGGCGCGGAGACTGCTAGAGACGACCAGAACTCGCACACAAGTTAGGTGCGGCTGCAACATCTTAGGCTTTCTCTTATTAGCTCCTCGTCTGTTTCCCTTTACTCGTAAGGAAGTTTGTCCCAACCTATCAAGACACAGGCACGAGGGGGGGGGCACCACAAAGGAGCCGCCGGCATGGTGTTCCCAGACACCAACAGGCATGGTGTTCCCAGACACCAACAGGCATGGTGTTCCCAGACACCAACAGGCATGGTGTTCCCAGACACCAACAGCGCATCCCGCCTTCCATCACGGAGGCACAGGCTGCAGCCGATGCCTCCAGGCGTCGGATCCTTGTGGTGCACTCCACGGCCTTGCCAAGGGAGGAGCGCTGGCCTTCAAGCTGTTGTGACAAACAAGTGTTTTAAAGGTTGGGCTTTCAACATGTAAGCCCAGCTGACTCTGTTAGAGGGAAAAACCTCACACATTATTTACGGCAACTCCCCATTCAAGGTAGTTTTTGCACTCCATTGCAACCCCTTGCAACTTGCACTAGACTTCGGAAACACAGATGAGGTGGTCTTTCTGCTTCTAAGGAAGGCTTGGGGAGGCTTTTAGGCCCCCCTCTTGTCCTCTGACTGATAGTCGTATTACAAGCCCAAGCTGGCCTCCCGGAACAGAAGAGCCTGGCTCAGAGCCTGCAACTGTCCCCATATTCTCTCACTGTCCAAATACCTGCCCACGAAACGGTCAGCAAAACAAAAGCAGTTTGCCTTAACCCCTCAAAGGCTGTCTGAGCTAATGTAGTGAGACATCTTTGTAGATGCTTCACTAGTTCTCTGACACTTTGGTGGTCTGCCCCTATCTGGGGGTCAGTAGACCTTTATTTAGATCTTGATTTAGCATGGGCCTCTGAAAGGAGGCTGACCCACCCTGAAAATGTCAGTGTCTCTAAGGCACCTACCAAGACTGAAGCGAGCTGAAGGTAAGACACCAAGGGGGGAACTTTCTCCAACATCCAAACAGCTCTCCAGAGAGACAGACCTTCGACTAGTAGTCCCCAACCCATGGAGACTTCCTCTACCTTCCTGGCTAAGACCCCACCACCCACAGTGTATCATGTCCTAATTCCCAGAACCTATGTAATGTGTGTGCCTTTCTATGGCCAAAGGGATTCTTCAGGTGACTACAGTAAGGATCGTAAGACAAGGAACCGAGCCTTGGTGGTCCTTACGGAGGCGGAGGCAGAGCAGAGACATCACAGTGGAGGCAGGGTTGGGGGTGGTGGACCCTGAAGTCACCCAGAAGAGTGAGAAGGTAGGAGACAGATGGACACTGCAGACGGGACCCAGCTAGGCCAATACCTAACAGTGAGACCCATCTTAGGGCTCATGTCCGACTTCTGGGAATCTAAGGTAATAAATTTGAGCTGTTGGGCTATGCTATAATTCAGCTGGTAGAGTCTTGCCTAGCATGTCTGAGGCCCTGAGTTTGATCTCTAGCACCATATAAGCAAGATACCCTGATGCATATTGATAATCTCAGCGTTTGAAAGGTGAAGGCCACAGGATCAAGAGTTTAGGACCAACCTGAACTATGTAGTGAGTTTGGGGCCAGCCTGGGCTGCAGGAGACTCAACAACAACAACTAATAATAATAGTAATACATCTGACTGTTTTTTATCACTACATCTGTAGTGCTCTTTATGATGCCTTGGTTTCCCCCTGTCTATAAGAACACATCTTTGGAGGTTCATTCCTAACCCCAGCAGTCATCCAATAACGCAGCTGTCAGTACTTAAATATGCGCCTCTTTCGTGATTGGACTCATTCTATGTGCTTTCCCTGAATAGACCCAGTGTCCACAAAAACCTATGAAGAAGGCACTAGCATAATCCACAGTCTTAACAGATTTATATTATTATTGGTCTGTGTGTGTGTGTATGTGTGTGTGTGTGTGTGTGTGTGTGTGTGCATCCCTGTGCGTGTGCATGCAGGTGCCTGCAGCAGCCAGAAGGGGGCGTCAAACTCCCCGGAGCTGGACTTGCAGGCCATTGTGAGCCGCCCTACGTGGGTCCCATGGATCAAACCTGGGTCTTCTGGAAGAGCAGCACACACTCTAAACCACTGAGCTACCTCTCCAAACCCTGTAACCGGCATTTTTGCAGATGAAAAATGTGAGGCTTTAAGTGCGCGGGTGCCGTTCCAGGATCACGGGACGCGAAAAGGTACGACACAGATGGATTCGAACCGGGGGGCGTCCCGTTCCCTGATCCCGTGTCCTCACCAAGTACCCCGGTGACACCGGTAACAAAGTCACTGTCATTTATTGTACGGCCTCTGCACGGCAGGCAGGCTCACGCCAAGCCCTCTGCAAATATCCTCTCGTATTACCCAGAAGTGGCAACATCAGACTGGGAAGTCAAACCCATCTCAACCTCCAGGGGTGGGTGGCACTCAACCCTCCTGCCTGCTTTGCCGCACCCGGGAGGGGGGGGTACAAACAGATGACTCGTCTTCTCAGTGGGGTTACTTAGGAAGCGAAAGGAGTTGCTGTTAGTGATTAGGGATTCTTGTTTAGAACATCCCGGCCAAGCTGGACACACGGACATGCTAAAGATAAGAGCAGTGAGAACAAGATCCAGCCTGTGGACAGCAGGAAGGTGGAGGACAGGTTCCCCAGATGGGTGTCTGGAAGCAGCCAGCTGTGCCAAGGGACTTCCTCCTCTGCTGGGTCCCCCAGTCCAGGCTGGTTTAGAGAAGGCCAGCCCACAAAGTCCCAGGTCTGCAGCTCAGCACTGTGGGTGGAGCCCGCCTAGGGCGGAGGAGGGGTTCTTCTGAGGTCAGAGCCTAGGTGTGCTGGCTAGAGTCCAGGGATGCGAAGACCTTGAACCCCTCTGGCTGCCTGTTCAGGAATAGCCAGGGAGGAGCTGGGAGCCATGGCCAAAGGCCCAGTGAGCAAGTGGCCTGAGACCTCCTAGGTGCTGGGCCTGCTGGGCAAGACTGCACAACCTTTCCCTGCCTCTGCCTGGCTGTGTAGGTCTCAGGCTAACCCTTCCCCAGTCTGAGCCTCCTGGATGAAATACAACTTCCTGGTGGCTGCTCTCCTGCTTCCACAGGATTCGGGACAACAGACGATGACAGCAGATAACTTGTGAACGTGTACCACAACTCAGCCCTTGCTTACGAGGGTGATGGGAGAGAGCAGAGTCCAGTGAGAGATGTGTAGTGTGGGTATGTTCATTTTACAGATGAGGAAACTAAGGGAGATTCCCAAAGCTAGTCCGTGGGAGTCCAGGCGTGGCCTCTGAGCTCACTGCCCTTTATAATCTTGCTAGAACGCATTTGTTCCCTGCTCTGCCTCCCCAGAGTTGACCACCTTTCACACAGGGTCGCCATTAGGGCCCCTCGGTGAGCAGAGGGCTGGCAGAACAGTCACAGCTCACCCCGGTGTCACCTGGTTTTAAGTTTCAGCGGTGGGCTTTGCAAATGCACGCTCCCGGGCCTCGTTTCCTGGAGGGACCGTTGGTTTGGGATAGAGATTACAACGCCAGTGTCATCCGCAACACCCATCCATCAAAGAGGATGATGTCTCCATCCGGTGCTTTGACCTACTTTACTCTGGAACTCTCCTGGCTCCTTGCACAGCCTGGACACAAAGCCTCCTGTGGGCAGTCTCGTCCACGGGAAATACAGTAACCTGATTTTAGACATGCATGCTTCGTGCCGTGAGAACCTGCTGCTCATGGCAAGGGACACATATTTTTTATCGCCGTTGTCCCAAAATAAAGGCACGTTTTAAACAGTGGGTTGACTCATTATTGTGGGGTGGAGGTGTCCACTCGGCCACTGGAGTCGGAAGGGAGAGCCTGAAGAGGCTGCGGTTTTCGGGGGGAGGAGGCGCCGTGCTGTCTTCTGTCTTAGAGGTGCTGTCACCCTAGGACCCGAGCTCCGGTCTCTGAGCCCCAGGGTCTCCAACTGCAGGGTAAGATCATTTAAGAGCCGATAGGTTGCTGCCTGCGGCCCCAGCCGCTCAGGAGGCTTGTGCCCCGGAACCCAAGGCTGGTGGGGGAGTGCAGAGTGAGATTCCCATCTCAAAACTGAAGGCGCTAATGACACAGGGGAAAACCCTGGCCTGGAGCGGCCGCTCAGGGGAGATGTGCTGACTCAGCAGGCACAGGGCGGGCCGGGAGTGGCCAGGCTGTTGCTGCCCCCAGCCCCCCATGCTACACGAACAGGTCCCTTATAGTCCTCCACGGGCTCCTGCAATGAGGGAATGAGGGGAGGGAGAAGGCTGCTTTTACCAGCAGCACTGGGGGAGCGACTGGATGCTGAGGGCTCTGATGAGCAATGGATTCATCCCTTCGTGGATCCATAATCTGGAAAGACCATTGTGAAGGGGGCCTAGCTGGAGGAAGAGAGCCGGCCAAGGCCTGCCTCCCAAGGGTGATCCTCTTCCTCATCCCCTCCTGTCTTTCTCTTCCTCTCTCTGCTTCCTAAAGGTTGGCTGCTGGCGAGGTGAGCTGCTTTGCTCTTAGGCGTGCCCCTGGCTGTATGCTTCTCCCTTGCCACAAGCTGAGAGCCAAAGGCCACCATGGGGATGAAATCTCTGAAGCCTGAGGCTAAAAGAACAACCCCCCCCCTTTAGGTCATTTGTCAGGTCCTTGTCACAGGGCAGTGGAAGAAGATAGGACTAGCATGGGTCCTGAGTCTGACACCATCGTCTGGGACTTCCTGGTTGGTGGCACACGTGGCCGGCTGTCTCTCAGGAGAGGTTTGGATGTCCCGGCTCTGAGAGGCCTCAGTCTTGGCATCATCTCTGGGTGACTCGACAGGAAAATCAGCCTGGAAGGGCATCTGCTGGAGACCACAGAGTGACTGCTGCCATCATCCTTGTCCCCACGGGGATACAGGGACAGGGAAAGAGCCTTGAGGGAATACCCATGCCACTCCCCCAGGGGCTGGCTTCAAACGGGGGTGGGGGGAGCAGAACCTCAGTTCTAAAGGATCAAAACAGGTCTCCACACAGCCCTAAGACAAGGGGGGGCAGGGGAAGCAAACCACAGAACAGCTTGACCCGTACCACAGGGTGGGTGCAGAAGGAAACTGAAATCTGATGAGCAGGGGCAGCGAGGCAGCGAAGAATTCACTCAGCAAGCGACAGTGCCATTTCCTGACCACCCCTTATCTCTGGCCGCTTCCAACAGACCCAGGCGGTCACCATGCATCGCTATCACAAACCCAGGAAGCAGAGTTTAGCTGGTGTCTGCGTTCCGAGGCCTTTTAGCTCTCCCAAACCACTGTCAGCGTGGCTGAACATCTGGGTGGGGAACAGGCGTCACGCACAAGCCGTGGCCCCCCCTCACCCCCGGAAAGCAGGGAGGGTCTGCCTCTGTGGGCCAGAGACCCTGTTGGGCATGGTGGCTCCTCCTTGGGGGTCTCCTCTACTCCCCTACACGCTCTAAGGGATGCCAATTGTGCCTGGTGGGGGCAGGTGCTCCTCCTGCCACATGCTGCCTTCATTGAAAGGCCCTGATTTCTCCTTGCCATCTAATTATGCGCAGCGGTCATAGAGATGCTTTCTCCCTAACCAAAGAGGCCTATTTATACGATGAGAGAGAGAGAGAGAGAGAGCACTTCGCCCCCGCCAAGATTCAAGATTGAGTCGTCACTCAGTGCCTTGTTGGAATCAAAGCCTCGTCTCTTCAGAGACGCCCCGGGAGCCCCTGCCTGCCTCTCCCCCTCCAGCTTGGCCCACTTCTGAGCATGTGTTCCCACAAGTGCCACCCCGGGGTAGGAGTGGGCAGCTTCTGGATGCCATTCCCCGCTGCTGGTGTGGTCCTGCGCATCTTGCTGACAGAGTCGTTCATCGCTCAGTACATGGGCCGGTGTTTACTGAGGACCTACTATGTGCTCTTAACTGAGAAGAAGGAAGAAGATGGAAGACAAGGTGCCTGACTCTGTTGAGACTCTACAACGGGTTCAGAGCTGACCCCAGCCTCCGCTGTCCGGGCCAAGCTACCAGCCTCTCAAAGCCCTCAGCTGCCTCACGGGCAAAATGAGGTAATAATAGCGCCAACCTCGGAGGGTTGCTGGAGGACAAACAGGATAGAGGCACCTGAAGCTGACACGCGCACGCATTGTGCACCCAAGACCCACCCGCTGGAATCACCAGCACTGAAGCACTTGAGGACCGACGGACGGGTGGATCTCACCAACACGTGTGGTGTGGCTCTGCTGCGTCCCGAGAAGGGGGCTTTGGAGGGTGAGCGAGGGTTTTATAGGTCAAGAGAGACGAGTCACAAGGGAGAACTTCCTGTGTCAAGAGCCAAAGGGCATCGTAGGGCTTTAGTAAACACAAGACGTGGAGAGATGAGGGACGGAGGCCACCACGCGGGGGACAGCTCCAGACACGGGTTTTGACGCGTAGGTGGGTCCACGGCCCCGCACCCTAATGCCAAGAGCACCCCATTTGACTTTGGCTTGGTTCCTTCAGAGAGAGGGGCGGAGGCCTCTATTAACTCTATGCCCAATTACTCAGACACACCCTGAGGGCCTATGAACCAGTGGGCTGTGCATCTCATTCCTCCGAGTCCCTGGCTGGCTTGGGCGCTGAGCCTCACCCAGCCCCTCTCCCTTTCCCCACAGTGTGCCATGACGCCTGAGGCAGGATGGCGAAACACCGGGTCACCAGGCCCCTCGCTGAGTTGTCCTTTTAACAAGTGTGGCCCGAGCCGGGGCTACGTGAGACAATTTTGTTCTCACTAAGTCCTCGATGAACGTCAGTGCTTATGAAAAATCCCATTTCCAAAGGGCTCCACTCCTCCACCGGCTCCTGGGGAAAACACCTAGGCTTCCGTGGTCTAAGCCAACCCTGACTCCAGACACCAAAGGGCCTGCCCCCATTTGAACCGCCAGGTGCCACACCCACACAGCTCCTCCTGGGGCTTCTGACACAGTCACTCAGTACAGGTCATGGGGAGGGGCGGAGCTGAAGGTCATCTCAGTGTCTGCTGTCTAAGAGAGACCAAAGGTGGCCCTTCAGATCTGTGAACTAATTAGTATTCTACTAAGGAGCTTTGCAAACACAGGCAAGCTGACTTTTAGGGGTCACCTACTCGCCACCCAACCTCTACTACTACGTTCTGCTCCTCTTGTTCGGTCTCAACCCCATTCGCCCCTCCCCGCAGGCGCTCCCCGACGTGAGAGGCCAATGTCTCACAAACCCCAGTGGGCCGGGGCCCATGGAAACAACTCATCTCTCCGGTCACACACTTGCATCCAGAGCACCCTTGAAGCACAACGATTTTGTCATCCCTGACAGTACAGTGACCGCCAATGGCACCAGTGAGGGCTAAGTAGGTAGGATCGGATGGCCTGAGTCCTAAGCAGAGCTTCCTAGAACTGTGACCTTGGACGGGTTGTTTAACTGACATTTAGATTTCTCACCAGTAAAGGGGATGCTGGTGACACATTGACTCTGAGACTTGATAAACAAAATAAAGCCTATTCATCGCCCAGTGAAGAACGGGCAATGGCACATAAAACTTAGAAGTAGTGGGGGGGGGCTCTGCAGATAAAGGCGTGGTAGCTCAGAAAAGCACAGCGAGTTGCCAGGAACACGTGCCCGCCCTTCAGGTGGCTGGGCACCAGGTGTCTCTGTGCCAGGGTGCCTTGAACTTCCTAGACTCTAAAAATCACCCCACAGCAAACCCAGGTAAGCGGTGACGTGTCTCCCATCATGAGTGTGCGCACCTGTCCCAGGTGTGTGCATGCCTGCGTGTGTGTGTGTGTGTGTGTGTGTGTGTGTGTGTGTGTGTGTGTAGGGTAGGGTAGTGTAGGATAGGGTAGGGTAGGGCAGAAGCAGCAATGTGACTTTATAAGATAAACCAGGGAGTGGGCGCACATCCCTGCCTCCAATTCTGACTTGACAGATCTTATGCCCAGGCTCGCATTTGATATAGCCACCCACTCGTTATCTCAGCATGAGAGACACGGAACTGAATCACTTACTCTCCAGCTTTTAAAGCACTCTTGTGACGCCTCTCACTGGCATCCTAAATGTTGGGACTTTATTTTTTTTCCCAGTTTAAAGTAAAAAGGTTGGGGGTCGGGGGGAGAAAAAACGAGTCAATCCAATCGCTGAGTGATGCTCAGACAAAGACTACTGCCAGGCCACGGTCTGTGTCCACGGACTAGGAAAGGTCAGGACGCGGAGGCGCACATCCAGGGTGCCTTCTGGAGTACCACCGCCTCGGCTTGGGCTGTGCGGCTCCCTGCTCCCTCCGTGGGCTCCCAACCCCCACCCTGCACTCCTCAACCACTGCAGTGCCTTGCTGGCTGGGGAGGCACCTCCCAGATCCGCAGGAACAATGGGCTGGGGAGGGGGCAGGTGTGGGTAGGAGAGCAGCAGCCGAGGGGGCTGTAGTCAACCCACACCGGGACAGAGAACGCAACTGCTAATGCCGGGTGCACCGCGACTGGCCTCAGTTTCCCAGGCTTTGGGTCTCCGCAGAGCACATGGCTCACCCCACCACCCCGGTTGGATTTCGCCTTAAGTCGGGACGTTTTAGTGTCATCCTTGCAGCTTGCTTGGAGCTCCTGGGAAACCGGCTCAGGCATCTGCTTCATCCAAGGCTGTGCAGGCCAGGGACACGCGCGGCACCTCCCCGCAACCAACTTTCCCCACTTGAGATACACAGGAAGAAGGCTGGAATCCTGACCAGCCCGTCCCCTGTGCTGGCGAAGCCTTGATTTACAGCCCTGGCTCGGAAAGCATTTCATCCTCTTCCCGGATCCCCAGGCTCTCCCGCCCTTGCTATCCGAGCTGCAACCGTGCTCCAAACAAGCCGCTCACCCTGCCGTAAATGTAAGAAGCAGGGTTACAGTGTCCCGCATGGGACACCCCAACCCCCCCCCACACACACCTCTGACAAGCACCGCACAGGCAGCCTAGCCTCCGCAGTCCCTACACCCACACCAGAAGAATCCTAGAGAATAAGCGGGGAGGGCGGTGGGACACTCCTTTGGCCTGCAGCTGCGGCTTCCACTCCCGGCTCCTGGGTCCGGTGGGGTGGGGGTGGAGAGTCAGACCGGATAGATAAGAATCTGACTTCCCCAAGGCTCGCACCCCTGCCTCACTGAGTCACAGAAATGAACCTCTGGGGGACCCGGGGCCACCTGGCGGCCAGCCATCTACCAGGTCAGCCCTGGCATCCCCAACGCAGCCCAGCGCGCAGGCGATGGGCAGGAGGGGCAGTTCTCTTGGGACTGGTAGCCGGCCCTGACCAAGGAGCTAGCCGTGGTGGAAACAACCAGGGTACCCCAGCCAGGGATTTAGTACGGGCTGCAGTGTCCGCACCCTGGCCCAAACCTAGCACGTGACGGGAGGGCGGCCTCCCACCCGCCCGGTGGGCCGGGTGTCGCGCCGGGACGCTCTCTGATGAGGCCGGGGATGGAGAGATGCAACCGGGAAGCGCACGTTTCTGACGCCCTCCTCTGGGCTTCGGACTGCGGTAGGGAGCGTGCTCCCTTCCCTCCCAGCCCACCGCAGCCCCGGCGGCAGCCACGGGTCCCTCGCCCCGCGCTCACCTCGCGGCCCGGTGTCGCCGCCGCCGCCACCAGTTTCCTTGTCCGCCATGGTCCTGCAGCCCCAGCCCAGGAGAGGAGCCTCCTGGTGCGAGTCTTCGGCTCTCGAGCTGGGTATGAGCCTGTGGACAGCGGGAGCACCGCTCTGACGCTGCCGCCGCAGCCCGGGCTCCTCCTCGCGCTCCTCCCCGCCCCGCCCCGCAGAGCCAAGGCCCCCCGGGGAAGGCTGGAGAAGACTCCTCCCCCAGCTCCGAGCCCGCGGGTCACCGCCCAGCCGAGGCCACGCCCCGTCCTGCCTGTCAGTAGCGCGCGGGGATCCAGCGTGGGGCGGCGGAGGGTTAGAGGCGAGCCCGCGTCTCCGCAGCTAGCTGGTCCAGCAGGGTGGACACAGGAGCGCGCAAGGTCTGGTTTCGAGCCCCGGAATTCCTGCTCATTGGAGGGCCCAGCGGGGCAGGGCCTTGACGCCTTCAGCAAGCACTGCACACTCAGCCCTCCCTGCAAGGATGTCTGCGCAGTCCAAATCTACGTCCTGTCCTCTGTCCCCAGGAGCAGGCCAAGGCAAGCCCTGGAGAGGCCAGAAGCCAGGCCACAACTCCAGGACCTGTGCAGAGCAGAACCCCCGGCACAGCCACCAGGCTTTCCCCTCCAGGCTGTCCGCAGGACTCCAAAAGCAACTCGGGACCCAGAGAGGCACTTTAGGCATAACATAGGCAGTGTTGCCCTTCCCTTCCATAGATGAGATGCATCTCTGGCCCCATTAGAAGTCTGAGAACACGACATTAATAATTCAAGACTTCCATGGTTGAGTGATTCACCGGTCTCTGCCCTCTGGCGCTTTCACCACCTCTCTCTCTCTCTCTCTCTCTCTCTCTCTCTCTCTCTCTCTCTCTCTCTCTCTCTCTCTCTCACTCACACACACACACACACACACACACACACACACACACACACACACCTGAGCCTTTGGCACCTGTTAAGGCCTGGACAGGGAGCTCCTTGGTCCTCGGTACCCCTGACTCTTTGACAAGGGCAGTGGTAAGGATCTAATTACCACAGTCACTGGGTCTTCTCCAGGGGTGGGGAGAAGAGGGGTTTGACATTAAATGCTCAAGTGCCTGCATCCTTAGCTCATAGCTGTCAGTTTCTACATTTAAGGAAACCTGGCGTGGCAGGTTAAAATTATGATTTCAATATCACAGGAAGCAAGTGAATGGCTGGCTGGGACGCCATCCCGTGGTGGTAAGCACTACCTGTCCCTCACTTGCTGAGATAGGCACCTGCGGGTGACCCACCCCTCCCCCCAAGCAGCCTCCCTGTGGGGTGACGGTGGGGTGACGACAGAGGAGACCCTGATGGATGGGAGAGTGATGAGTGAGAAAGGCAAAACCTGGGCTGAGGATGCAACTCAGTGGTAAAACTGCTCCCCCACCCCAGTGTTCACAAACTGTCTTCTGCCCCCGTTAGAATATCCCAAATGCAGATTCCCGGTCTGTGTGTGTATGTGTGTGTGTGAACCCAGGGTCAAACTGTGCACCAAATGCAGATTCCCGGTCTGTGTGTGTATGTGTGTGTGTGTGAACCCAGGGTCAAACCATGCACCAAATGCAGATTCCCGGTCTGTGTGTGTATGTGTGTGTGTGTGAACCCAGGGTCAAACCATGCTCCAAATGCAGATTCCCTGTGTGTGTGTGTGTGTGTGTGTGTGTGAACCCAGGGTCAAACCATGCACCAAATGCAGATTCCCTGTGTGTGTGTGTGTGTGTGTGTGTGTGTGTGTGTGTGTGTGTGTGTGTGTGTATACTCAGGGTCAAACCGTGTACCCTCTCTGAGTCTCACTGCCCTCTGAGAAATAGATTCTCAAGACAAACAAAAAACAAAATAAAGATCAGATGAGATCATGCCTCGACTGGAACCTCAAGCAGTCTAAGAAGCATGAACTACAGGATGCCCAGTACTGTTGTGCCCGGTAGTGGCAGTGGTGGTGCCTGGGAGCCACTCCCAGAAGACGCGTGTTTCTTCGGAGAGCAAATTCCCCCAACGCAAGATGGCATTCCACCAGCCACACCCGGGCTTCCACCAGGGCTCACAGTTCCCCCGCTGCTACCCACGGCTTGCTGTAACGGTTATCTTGCCAGCTTGACACAATCTAGAGTCACCTGGGAATAGTCTAAACAGGGGATTGTCTGCACAGGGTTGGCCTGAGGGTGTATCTGTGGCACAGCTATGCATAACTACATTAATTGGCGTGGGAAATCCCAGCCCACTGTGAGCAGCGCCATTTCCTAGGCAGGGGGTCCTCGGCGCTCCGAAGATGGCAGAAATCAAGGTGAGCTCAGTCAGCAAGCAGGCAAACGAGCCCGCATGCACTTACTTCTCCCTGCTCTCAGCTGATGGCATGATGCCACCAGCTCTCTTGGGTTCCAGTCACCTTGACTCCCCCCCCCTCAACCCCGGGCCATGGGTGATAAGCTGATTGTGAGCTGAGTTACAAAGTTGCCTTTTGTCGAGACATTTTAGCACAGCAGCAGAAATGAGACTGAAACACATTACACAGCTGTTTACTGCCCTTTGCCTCAGCAACTCTGCCTTTCTCCTTCCACCTGTAGGGATGCCCAGCTCCACACCCCGGGACTGGACCTTCCTCCAAGACTCCAGGGCTCCTGAGCATCTCCCGAGGTGGCTCCCAGCCTCTGATGCTTGAGTGAGATTCAGCTCCCCTCTTCCCCCCTCTCTCCTGGGGGGGGGGGAAGACAGATGGCACTACCCACCAGGGTCCAAGCCGTATACCTAGGCGCCCACTAACGGTCCTCCTTCAGTGTCTATACGTGTTCAGCGTCCCCGAGTCGGGTGTGGCTTTGGTGGCTTCTGACACCTCCTTTCCGTCCTCTGTGCCACCAATCAGGTGCCCTGCTCCCTGGCAGCTTGTGAGTCTGCAGCGGCCTCCTCCTGGGCACCCAGCCTCCTGTCCACCCCCTACAATCCACTCCCAGTGACACCACCCTGCCCCACTCCGTAACTGTTTCCCCACCACGGACCTCTTCAACCCCTCAGGACCCCTGCCTCTCTTCGGCACGAGGGCAGGGGTGTGCTTCAAGCCTGGGCCACTCACTTCCTTGTTCCCAGCACCTCCAGCCACCCAGATAACAATGTTTTGCAAGCGTGGACTAATTCCTAGTTCCCCAAGCTTAGCAGGGCCCCTCTCCAGAGTCTCCACTGTATCCCATCCCTCCACATCAGGAACTTGACACTGACGTCAGGACAGGCCTTGGCAGTCTGTCAGAACCAGGAAGAGCCCACATCTGCCTCCTGCTGCAGAAAGGCCCTGGGCACCATCTGCCCTCACTGACGGTCCTAAGCGCAGTGACACGAGGGAATGTGAAAATGATAGGAGATGACAAGCTGTTCCCAGCGCTGGGGACAGAGGTCGTTTTTTTTTTTTTTTTTTCTCCAAGGGAAGCATAAAATGCAGTGTGTACTATGCCGTTGTTCTCATCATGAAACCAATATGTGTCCTGGTGAGGCTGGAGAGAGATGGCTCAGTGGTTTAGAGCACCCGAGTTCTCTTTCCAGAGCCTACGTGGTGGGTGAGTCAAGAAGGCATCGGTAACTCCAGCTCCGAGAGACCCAGTGCCCTCTTATGGCCCCTGCAGACATGCGGAGCACAGACATACGTTCAGGCGACACAGCCATACACATGTAACAAATCTTTTTAAAAAGGAGGGTTATTTTAGTGCCCTGGACTGTTAAGTAAAGGCACCTGTGGCCAGGCCTGATAATCTGAGTTCAACCCTCAGGTCTCACAGGTATGAATGAGAGGACTTTCAACTGGCTTTTGCATGTTGTCCTCCGGCCTCCACACACACGCGTTCCGTGACAGATGAATGCCAGCGTGTGCGCAGGTGCAGTGAAAGTAATGAAAGTAGTGCTCTGGGGAGCATTGCTCTGCCTGCCAGGTGCCATTATGAGCTCACCTCTCTCTCCTGGTAGCCCTGACCTCTGCACAAGAGAAGACATGGGGGACGTGCAGAGAGGCTGGGCTACCCACCATAAGCTACAGAACCAGGCCCATTTCCACATTGTGCAACATCAAGAGAAGGCTCCCAGCTTCGTCCCCCCGACCCCTACCATCACCCAGAGTTTGCTGTGGTTTAAATCTCTGGACAGATGTCCTGGAGGCTTGTTCTTCAGCTGGGACACTGTTTGGGCGGGGGAAGGGGGGGAGCTATAGAATCTTTAGGGACCCAGTTGCAGGAGTAAACCCCATTTCCTGTCTTGCGCTCTGTGTGATGAGAACAAACCTCTGTCGCTCATTTCTGCTGCCGTGAGTTGGGTGAGTTCTCTGCCATGCCCTCCCCTCCCACCACTGATGGACTAAAACCAAATCAAGCCTTTCCTCCCGGAGGCTGTCTGAGACATGCATTTTTGTCTCTGTGATGTTGAAGGAACCAACAGGCAGGGCTGCATGGATTAGTTCCTGATACCTAGATGGTTTCAATTCCTCTGACTCACCATGACTTCTAAATGTACATATACGTCACCAAAAATCCTCCCCCACCCCCACTCAGATACATCTCCCCAAAAGAATCACAGCACACACTCTCTCCTTAGTTTCATGAAATCGCCCCTTGTCCGACGTTTTTATAAAAACTGCTGCCTCACGCATTGGGAGGGAAGCCCCATCTGCACAGGATCCCAGGCTATGGTGCATGCTTCAGGCTCTCACTGAAAGCTTAAAGCCAGACCGATGAAATCTCTAATGCCACAGGGACACCGGGCTTCAGCTCGGGTGGGTGGGAGGACACAGAAACACTGTGTCTGATGCCCAGAACTCACATGCATCTCCAGCTATTCAAGCCTGCCCAGCCCTGTGAGAATGCTCGTCTGTAGCAAGTTCATTCTAGCCCCCTCACAGACTCCTCCTCTGTCCTCCCTCCCTGTGTTCCCGACAGCAATACATGCGTGCCTCTCTTCCCACCTTGAAGGTGCCCGGGGGTCCCCAGCGACGGTCTACAAAGGGGGCATTGGGAAGAGTTCTCCTTGACTAGTCAACATTTCCACTGGCCATGTGAGTTCCTAAAAGTCATCCAGCATATGGCCAAGTCTCTGTCCCCAGTGACCAAATCCTATGACCTCTGCCGTGGCACTTACCAAAACTCTGAGATCAAGGTCACTGAGCTCAAGGAACACAAAGCAGAGGCCAGAACTTAACAACCTCAGGGGCCATATCTGTCTCTGGTTGCTGGCTCTCCGGGGGTGAGGTGGGTATGGTGATAGATTATTTATGATGTATTAAAACATACCCGAGGATTCAGAAAAGCAGAGTCAGTTGCAAGCTATAGAGATCAGGCGGTGGTGGTACACACCTTTAATCCCATCACTTGGGAGGTAGAGGCAGGCAGACCTCTGTTAGTTCAAGGCCACATTGAGCTACTCGAAATTGATCCAGTCCTAAAGAGAAATCCTCACACAAAGGTGATCTCAGCACCTGGCATCACACACCTTTAATCCCTGGACTCCTGAGAGATATTTAAGACAGGAACAGGGTCTCAGAGCTGCCAGTCAGTCTCCAGCCACATTGAGGATAGGAAGACATCCAAGTCTCAGGATTCTCCAGTAACACTGAGGAGAGGTTACAGTCTGAGGTTTGGTGGAACCAGGATCGCCTTTCAGTCTGAGGTAGAGTTAAGAGCTAGTGTTTGGCTGCTATGCTTCTCTGATCTTCAGGTTGAAGCTTGAATCCCAATATCTGCCTCTGGGTCTTTTATTTATTGCGTTACAGGTGTGGGTCAGCCATCTCCACACCAGCAGTTCCCAGGCCTTTGTATACTACCTGGCTCAAAAAAAAGTTAAATATGAAGCCAACAGGCTCCTCCTTTTTCTCTGGGCTCCTCCATTCACCGGCACGCAGACACTCCTATGCCCACAGACTCCCTCTCTGTCCTTCAGCCCTAAAAAGACACCTCAGCTTCAGTGTCTCCTGAGGAACATAGATGCCAGAGCCAAGAAACAGGGCCAGCCAACTCTACCAGGCAGCCAGGGACGCTGTCACCTGTACTAAGCCCCAACTATGAACCAGGCCTGCGACACTGGACAGGGAGGAGGGCGGGGAGGTGGGTGGGGCTTCTCGTGCCCAGCTCAGAAGAAACCAAAGAACACCAACTGGCAGAGTAGCTCAGTGAACTCTGTGACACATCAAGACAGTGAGTAAAGAGAAGCAGGGAGCCTCGGGCCAGCCAGACTTCAAGGAATCCGAGGTCAGCCTAGACCTACACACTGACCCACGGCACAGGGTCTATTCTTCACCTATAGGAAGGACCCAGAACTATAACCATAGTAAAGACATCATTATGGAATGTAATACATGTAAAAACTTTCAGCTATCTACGTACAATAAATACAACTGAGTTATTATTGAACTTAAACATTTGGGTGGCAAAACACCTTCCCCTGATGTATGATAAATCACAAAAAAAAAAGTTAAGCATTTTTTTTTTTGCCACTGAAGATACAGAAGATCTAGACACCTCCAAAAGGAGCCTTAATTTTCTTTTTTTTAGTTTAAGAAACAATGATGAATTCAAATCTGAGCTTGTCTATAGGAAACTTCTAGAAAAACAAAGCTGTCCCTGACTTTAAAAGTGACTCCTGCACATGGGATGCGTGAGCAGGAGGCTCTCTGTGAGTTCGAGGCCGGAGTGGTCTGTGGACAAAGTCTCCAGGCCAACCGCGGAGCCTCGAAATACAGTGACCCTCTGTGCAGCAGGACCAGGACTCCAGTGTGCACTGAGGACATAAAACATAGCCTGGGCCTGTGTCACCCTTCCTGACCGCTGAGGCACTCGGAATGCCTTAGTGGCCAGTGTGACAGAGCCTTCCCGCTTGGTTCACATCCCATCTGGTGTGAATCAGCTTCCCCGTTAACATGCCAAAACACACTTCACATACACAACAGCATGCTGCTGGAGGACTTCTCTGGGGGAGGGGGGCCCCGCATTTCAAGGGTGGGAGGAAATGATGTCTCCAAACATCAGAGTCACCCGGGCCTGCAATGTAAACTTTAGAAATGCCCTGATCAGGTGGCGGGGGAGGGTTATCCAAATATTTCTCAGGCGCATTTCAAACAGCAGAAGGATCTATGGCTACTTTATCGGCCGCCTCCCCAGACCCCTTCGGACCCTTGGCCCTGCAGAAGTCCTGGTCACAGCAACAGGGGACGTTCCGGAGGCTGCGGCTCAGAGGGGGAGAGGGTGAAGTGTGGGACAAGGGTTCGGAGGACTGAAGTAACCTTCACTTTCACTGGGCTGCAAGGCACCGCTGACACCAGGACTTTGCACGCTGGGTGGTTTCTTTCCGTCCTTCTGAGTCTGTGCGTGCTCTCGGAGCATGCTCGGTAAATGTGTGTGGGGGAGACACGAACTGTTTGGTGGCCCACGGTTTGCATCGCCGTATGAAAATCGCTCCCAGGGAGCTGAGCTTCCGGTCAAAGCAACACAGCTGAGGAAGAAACTAGATCCAGACTCCATGCCTACCCCCTACCCAACACCCACACCCACCCACACACACAGACACACACACACACACACACACACACACCTACCCTGATCTTCCCTGTTACCTTTACCAGCTGCCACGTGGGAGATTGTTTGTGCCACAGCCATGCTTACCTAAGGGTGGATGGAGGAGAGGAACACTCAGGCAGTTTGGTCTCAATAGGACTCAGGTCTCTCGTGCCCTGCCTCTGGTGCAGAGTCCGTACAAGAAGGGGTCTAGTTTGGCTCAATGCACAGGATGAGGCCTCCAGGAATGTGTTGAATGAGAGAACAAACAATCCCACTTAGGGTCAGAGTAACAGTTTTCCTAGTGGTATCCCAGGATAGGGAGGGAAGCATGGCTACCCTCGGGGGGGTGCGGGCTGCCACTCTACACGGATGCTTTACTTAAAAGTGACTTGTCCGTGTTCACATTCTGCACTCTGGACTACCTCCCGGTCATTTCTGAAACAGAGCTAATGTGTCAGAATCTACTAGACGCTTTTTAAGATGTATTATTATGGAAAACCATAAGCATTCGTAAAAGCGGGGAGGGCGTGGTGATGATCCCCCAGGCACTCATCTCCCCAAATTAATTAAAGAGCCAACACTGTAAGGAAAACAGGCTGGCCCAGAAAGGACTCCTGGCAGCTGCCATCTGCACCCTGCATGCCGATATGAACGTTTAACATCACGAGACAGTGAAGGTCAATCATCTAGTAAGATGTCTTGGATGCAGAAGGGGCAGGGCGCGGAGTCAGCCGGAGCTGGCCTCCTTAGTCACTACATACACCTACATAGGGCCCCAGAGGCAATGGTTCCATAATATATCTGATTCTATGGTCGCTCGCTTTTATTCATTTATTTAGTGCGTGGTGTATTGGGGTGTGTGCGTGCATGAGAGTGTGAATGTGTGCATGCATGAGCATGTGTATGCGTGCATGTGTGTGTGCACTGTGTGTGTGTGTGTGTGTGTAGTCATGTGTACGCTCTTTGTCATGTGAGTGCCCTAACTCACATGGGTATGGGCAGAGGCCAGAGGTTAACTCGCGTTGTCTTCCTAATTCACCTATTTTCTCTTTTGAGACTGGATTTCTCACTGAACCTGAAGTTCACCACTGAGCTGGCCACCGAGCCCCAGATCTGTCTGTCTCCACCACCCCCCAGTTGCTGGGGTAGCAGCTAGAACTGGGGTCCTCACAAGCTGTCTTTACTCACTGAGCCATCTCCCCAGCCCCTAGGGTCCGTTGTATTTTAAGCCTTCAGTTTGTGTTAAGATTACATGGTTTCTGGAAGCACTCCATTTCTGCCATCCATCTTACGGTCTCCCATCCCCTCCCAGATGCTTTCAGGAACCCACGCTGGGCTGAGACATTACGTCCACCCAGACATGGACCCAGTGTGTAAGCGCGCCGATCTTGGGGGGGGCGGGGAAAGAGACAGACAGGATGTGGACAAAAGTCTCGGCAGACCCTCAACAGCACTCTAGAATGAAGAACTTCCGGGTGAACCTTTCCAGACCTTCCTGCCCTCAGCCTCCCCCATCAGGAAGCCCCGGGGGAGCCAGGGGTGGGGAGGATAAAGGTGTGGGCTGGAAAGTGAGATTATGTGTGCATCCATCCTTCAGTAGCTGTGTGTCCTTTAGTGAGTCACTATCCCTCTCTGATTCAGTCCTAAAAGGAGGCTGATGGAGCCTCCAGATAATAAATTCCCTGCAGCGTTCCACTGCATAATGCCTAACCCGGCGTCTGCAGTAGAGGAAGTTCCCTGTCAACGCTGGCCGCTATCATTGGCTATTATCCATAATTAGCTCTCTGTAACAAGTCCTACCTTGCCTGAGCAGAGCGACAGTGCAGACACCTGAGGATGCTGGATGTGGGGGAGGGGGAGCAGGTTGCTTTATTTTGCAGTGTTGGGAACCAAACCTGAACCCTCAAACCAGCTAGGAAGGTGCTCTACTACTGATACAAATCCTCAGCCCTATGGTGTTGGTGTTTTGTTTTTTTTAAATCAATTTAATCAAACTGTACTTGGAACATCTACAAACTGGGAAAATAAATAAAATTCAAAAGCAAGCAAACAAAAACCCTTCTTGGCTTAACTTAAGCAGGGACGTAAGCCCCGTGGAGGTAACCTTCCGGCCAGTGGAGTTGGGACAAAGGCACCCTGCTGCTCCCTGGCTCTGGCACGGTGACACACTGCCATCCATGGCCCTGCACGCCCACAGGCATGGAGGCCGGAATGGTCAGAGCGAGGGCTCTGGGTGTGAGTGAGCATGCCCGGGTTTCGGTCAGCCGCACTCTGGGACTTCTGGGTAGGCTGACAGGAGCCCGGACTGACAGGGCACACAGCACGCAGTGAGCATTTCACTGAGTCACTGAGAGAGCCTCCGACCTCCACGAACAGTCTCCAAGATCATGTCTGCTGTGTGTGCTCTTGGGCAGGTCACCTACGTGTAGCTGCTGCCCAGGCTCGCCCAGCTCCCTTTACTATACCATGGAGGGTAAGAGTCAAACATATCCCCCTGCTTCATCCTGCCTGTCTCAGACCTGGTAAAGTCCCCGCTCGGCCACTCTGTGGTCTGTGATTCCCCACAACTCAGTCTTGGCATCCCTGGTGCCCACTTCCCAAGATGGCTGTGGAGACTGTCATAGGGACGTGTACACAGGGTGGCCTCCAGTCTATCATAGAATAAGGAATAAATTGCGGACAATGGATAGACAGCCAGTAAACCCTGCATTTAAGATGGATATGGTTCAGAGAATCCACTGTTTGTCTGGTACTACGCGATGAACAAAACACAACTACCTAATTTACCCCCCCCCAAAAAAAGCAAGCCTCATGCACAGGATGGGAGGCAGCCTTTTGGGGCAACATGGGCGTGGCCCTTTCCTATACCACACCCAGGCCTCAGCTATTGCAATTTCACCAATGCCTATGCAGCCAACAGTGCTCTAGAGTCCACCAATGGCCTTCCCAAGCTGGTGGGAGGCAGAGAGGTAAAGAAGGGAGTAGCCTCCTCCTTACCCAGGCTCCTTCCCTTCCCAGCCTCTACTCAACAGTGCTCATCCAGGAAGCAGGGAGGGGGGGGTTGGGAATGCACTGTCCACCCCCGGCTCTGTTTCGGGATGTTTGTGGCACTGTGAAACTCTGAGACTGCGTTAATAAAATTAACCCTAGATCAGGAGGTGGAGCCAGTGACAAGAATTAGCCACAGAGAGTGTGGAGGACCTGCCAAGACAGAGAGACGCACAGGAAGGAGTAGGGAGGGACTTAGGGAATCGAGGTCATTTTTGGTTTGGGACAGACTGAGAGAAACTCTGGACAAAAAGGGGGATCAGCTGGTTGTTTCTCAGCTTCCCTCATCTAGCAGGCTTTCACCCCAACATCTGACTCTTGAGTCTTCACTGATCAACAGAAAAACTTAGATTAAAAAAAAAAAAAACCATGGCTCCCAGCATGAGGCTGGGAAGCGCTAAGGTGTGGATTAAAGTGTGAAGGTTCTACTTCATCCCCTAAATGTTCTTACTATCCCCGTTTCTTTGCTTCATATCCAAATGAAGTTCTAAGATTGCAGCAGGAGGAGAACTAAGGGGGGCGGCGGATGGACGGGACTCAAGTGTCTTGGCATATTAAAGATAAAGCTCAAGTCTGGTGTTCTAGAAAGTAAAATCAGAGGTGCGAAGAAAACCTATGGTGAGACACCAGCAGTGTCTCACTCCCATCTGAACCTTCCCTGAGCCCATTCCAGCGGTCGCAAGGAGATACACCCGAGAAGAGAATGGAGAGTTTTAAAAGTGCACGAAAGAGCGACCAATCCTGCTCAGCAGTTGGCACAAACGTGCACGCACAGCCAGACACATGGTGAGCACAAGACAGATGATAAAACGAAACTTCCCAGTGAGGTCAGTGCAAAGTCTGTGTCTTCAGACCATCATAAACTGCATCGTTTCTAACATTCTAAACGGGTTGGATGTGGCGGCACACACCTGTCATCCCATGATTCAGGAAGTTGAGGCATGCAGGGGGATTTGGAATCCAAGTCCAGCTTGGGCTATAAAGCAAACAAGACCTTGTTCCTACCTGATTAATGAGGCCACTAAATCATTCCCTTAGAATTTATCCTATGTCAAAGGAAGGCCATTATGTAGCTCCGTATGTGGACAAACATAAAGTTTGTGGACACAGCTATGGAGGAGGTTTGGCAACACGGGGAAACGCCACTTACTTTTAAGAGGGAAAAGTTCATAATTTTAAAGTCGCACCTGCAGGCAGATCAAACAGCCCACCAAGCAGTGAATGACGAGGGCTGTTTTGCCCTTGCTAATTTAGGGCATTGTTTCCCCGTCTGTCTCCCTCTTTCTCCAAGCTCTGCCTAGATGCAGAGGCCTCTCTCTCTCTCTCTCTCTCACTTCCAGCCAGGGCTGAGCTGTGTCCTGACGTAGCACAGCTCTGGCTCTTGCTGTTTGATTCGGTTCCTGGTGAACACCGCTCTCTCTTGAAACTGCAGCTTAGAACAAACTGGGACAAGTGTGTGTGAGATCAGAGGCAAACTCCTCCAGCAAACATTGTGATCAAAGCGAACACACTGTAACTGAGTGCTGGGGACAAGGAATTTCACAGTTGGACACAAACTGTGTCTTGGGCCTTCTGGGGACCTCTACAGCGACCTAAGAATGGGTGTCTTTCTTGGAGCATACCTTTTCAGGGAACAGGTAAACCACAGGTGAATTTCGGTCTTCCCCCATCTCCCTAGACCTGTAGCCTGGACCTTTTCACCCTGGTCCAGGCCTTCTATGCCCTTTGAGAATCTCACAGATGCTTAGATGTAGCCAACCACTTGGCACGTTCATAGATCCAAGTGGCCGGGGTTCATTCACACACCAAGATAAGCACGTGTCAGGGACCGGTATTAACCGGGCCATCAGGATAAATGTGACCCTGTGAAAATGTGGGCAATGTCTGGAAAAGACCAGTCTCCAAACGAAGCATGACTTCCCAGAGTTGACTGGAGGAGAAAGCTGTGGCCGGTTACCAACGTACATATTTGTTGAGCGCTGACAAAGGTCCAGGTGCTGTCTTTGGACAATGATGTATACAACTCTGTGTGAATTACATGTGAGTCACCTGCCCTCCTGACGGCCCTAGAGAAAGATGACAGGCTTCTCGGGGGACAGAGCAGGGTGTGGAGGCTCCGGGTGGTTCCATGACTTACTACAGGATGGTTAGCTACGTGTGTGGCCTAGGATTCTGGCTAGGTCCATCCATGTGCTCCGGGGCTCAGCTGGGGACCAGGCAGCTTCAGGCACAATACGGGGGAAGGGGGGCATTGGTAAATGGGAAGTGGGCTTGGCAGTCCGGCACTTCTCCCTAGACTATGATTCAAATTTGATCTGTCCCTTCTGTAATGTGTAGTCTTCCCGCCAACCACCTGGGCCCTGCTGAGCTGTCTGGGCCCCCAAATAACACACAGGATGCTATGTTAATTATGAAGCTGTTGGCCATTTACTATGATTTCTTATCGGCTAGCTTTGACTTAATTGTTAACCCATAATTGCCAATCTGAATATTTCCATGTGGTCTTCGCTTACTGGAGAACAGTGTCCTGACCTCTTACTCCTCTGGCTTCCTACATCGTGACTGCCTGTGCCTCTCTTTCCCAGAATCCTTCTCGACTCCTAGTCCCACCTATCCTGGCTTCCCTATTGGCCAACAGTGCTTTATTCAACAACCAATAAGATAAGCACATACACAGGACATCCCCCATCACCCTTCTAAAACTGTAGGTGGTTACTGTCCACTGCGAGGCATTACAATGCTGGAAACTAAAGCCAGTAACTTAATCTGATGGCGACACTTAGAGGTGGGGCCTTGGAGATGGCTAGGATAATGACACCTGGGAAGAACCCCATCTTTGAGCCTTGATAGCTTGGTAAGAGACTGTACCGGCTGGTTTTAGGTCGACGTGACACAAGCTAGAGTCATCTTAAAGGCTGTAACCTCAACTGAGAAGACGCCTCCATAGGGATCCGACTGTAGAGAATTTTCTTAACTATCAATTGATGGGGGAGGTCCCAGGGCATTGTGAGTGGAGCCATCTCTGGACAGGCTGAGCGAGCCAGTAAGCAGCGCTCCTCCATGGCCTCTGTGCCAACTCCTGGCTCCAAGTTCCTGCTCTGTTTGAGCTCCTGCCCCAACTTCCTTCAGTGACAGACTATGACGTCAGAGGCAGAAGCCAAATCAGCCCTTTCCTGCTCAACTTGGCTTTGGGTCGTGGTGTTTCATCACAGACGTAGTAACTCTAACTGAACCACAGGCGAGCTCTCTGTCCCCTACAATGCGATGAAGAGAGACCACGCACAGGCATGGAGTCGCTTGCTGTCCAACCAGAGCCGAGATCTAAAATAAACTTATCTTTAAATCAGTCACCCGGTTTGCCGAAACAGCCGAAAACAGGTTGCACAGTGTGATGATTGGCACATACCGGGTTCCCCGTGAGCTGGTGTAAGGGTCTGTTGTTGCCAGGGGTGCGTGAACTTTGACCTTGGTGCTGAAGATCCAGCCTCGGACTCTGAAGGTTTCCCACGACAGTATGGCAGAGTTGAGAGCAGGCTTGGGAAACTTTAGGGAGATACCCCCCCCAGCTCTAAGCAAGAAGAAATGGCTAGAAGGAAATGCACTAGCAACTAAATGTGCTAACAAATTAAGAGCAATGCTCTCTCAGTCTGGACACAGAGGCAGATGGATCTCTATTGAGTTTGAAGCCAGTCTGGTCTACATAGTGAATTCCAAGCCAGCTAAGGCTACACAGTGAGACCGTGGATCACCCCCACCACCGCCACCGAGTAGTTATCTCCACATGGTGAAATCGACATGCTTTCTTATACTTCTTTCATGTTCAACAGAAATTGTGTGTTTTTTTTTCTTCCACAGACAAGAACAGCACCAATAAACAATTATTTCAACACGAAAATCAAGAGAAGCAATAGCATTAGCGTAGAGACAAGGATGGCATTTGAAAGGCCTCTTTCCACGCCAGGTACCCAACGCTGTCCAAAGGTGGTGGTGAATGTCAGCTTCAGCCGCCCCAGAACCCTCCACCTGCCGTCTGAGCGACGGCTGCCACTGCTTTCCCTTTCCCCGTGGTCAGTCAGTCCCCTTTCTCCCTGTCTGTGCCCCGGCCTCCTCTAGGCAATGCCCTGCGGCTTCTGGTTACCTTCTGCGGGCCACCTATTTTACACCCAGCTCCAGAGTAGCTGTCATTCTGGGTGGCCTCTGAGCTGAGGTCACATGAGCAAATTACTTGCCCAGGACCACCCAGCTGGGGAGGGAGGGGGGCGGCATAGCTGGAATTCTTAGCTCAAGTTCAAAGTTCATCCTACTGGTCAGCTCCAGGATACAGGCATGTAGGGATTACAGCGACATTGTCTGGGCCTGGTGAGGTGGGGTCTGGATGTTAGCTCATACAAGTGTGCTTGTATGCATATACATGTGATTGTGTTTTGGAGAGGAAAGGGAACATAGTCATAAAATGTTATTTATTATCCAGCACATGGAACTAACTCAAGTTCCCCCCCCCCAAAGGATCATAGAAACTGAATTTAAAGTTAAAAAAAAATAAGATGGACCTAGAGGAGAAGAAGATTGGAAAGGCTGACCCTGGAGTGTTTTGGGATGGAGGAGGGCCTGTGTAGATTCTAGACTCTTGTTCTTGCTCTTAGAATCCTGAAAGTTCAAAGTCAGGTGGTGGGAACCTCAGGGGTGATGCTGTTGAGGCTTTGGTTCTATGTGGAAATTCCTGCCACACCGGGAAGCCAGCTAACCTCAGTATATCCAGCCCAATCTCAGGGTGACATCAGCAGTTCCTCTCACAGCCATTTTCCCCAGTGGTCTTGGTTCCTCCTCTACAGAGGGAAGCATGTCTGCCCTTTCCACCTAGACGGTGAAAGGTGGTTCCTGCAGCCATGGGAATACCTGCAGCTGCTGCTGATAGAACGCCCCACACAACAGCCAGGAACTGTCTCCTACCCTCCGTCTCCTCTCTGGCCCTGCCGGGTCCCACAGCCAGCAACACGGATGCAGGGGAGTCACCTTTCCTGTAGCTTCTGTGAGTGTCAAGAGGATGAAGACTGTGTTCTTCCCAGGCACACCAGAGAACCTCAACTTTCTTTTCGCTGGACGTAACCGGATCACACCGCTGTGCAGCTGGACTCGGTCATGGAGAAAGACAATGGAGCCCCTGGAACGGGCTCAGGTGGCCTTGGCTCCTACCCCTGAGCTGGAGATGGGGTCATCTCTGGTGAGGATGGATCCCACCAGAGTCTTTTCCAGCAAAGAACGTGAAGCAAGGACTACTGAGACAGTGCTGCTATGACAGCACTCAGTTTGCAAGGTAGAAGTTATCTCCTCAGACTGATGGTGGCTGCTGTTTCCCATGACCCTTCCATCTTCTGTGACCACGGCACCTCCTGTGACACAGAGGTGTCATCCCACGGAAACCACATCAAGGCCGTCCTCTGCATGCTGGGTGATGAGCACCTCCAGTGAGTCTGCACCCTGTCTGCATCTTTCTGGCATGCACGTGTGTGTGTGTGCATGCGTGAGTGTAGTGTGCATGAGTGTGTGTGCATGTATGTGTGCACGTGCGTGTGTGTATGTGTGTGTACGTGCATGTGTGCGAGTGTGTGCATGTGTGTACATGCATGTGTTCGTGTGTGATGCAGAATCCAGAAGAGTATGTCAGATTCCCCAGAGCTGGAATATTACTAGAGGCTGTGAGCTGCCTGACGTAAGTGCTGGGAACTGAATTCAGGTCCTCTCAAAGAGCTCTTAGCAGCCTCGGAGCCATCAGGTATTTTCTAGATAAAGTACAGGCAGGTCTGATTGTCTCATCTATCTTGGGATGTTGTGATAATGTTTATTTGACATTACACCATGGTGTTTAAAGGCTTTGTACAAGTAGTCACTAAGTTCCTCACATGTCACAGGCACCTTGCTGGGCTCCCAACAACACAAACTCCATCGCAAGGCTCCCAGAGGCATATTGAAAGTAACTACTTCACTCCTCAACAATTACTCCTCTTTGGCCCCGTGAGCTTGCCCTCCATCATGAGCTTGCCCTCCACCAGGCTGGTTTCATTTGGTCTCTCTGGCTCTGGTACCAATCCCTCACTCCCAACCACTACCCCGGCCTCTTTTTAAAAATCCTGATGCCAAAGTGACTTCTAATACAGCGCAAATCCAATCATGGCTTGCTGCTCCCACTTGGTCTTCCCTCCTCCTGCTTCCCTGGATGCGGTCACAATGACACCAGTCTTCTCGGCGTCTGAGGTCTGTCCCAGACCATGACCTCTGCTTCCCACCTACAACCTCACGTGCCTCCGCCTTCACACGGCCTGGAAGCCACCTCCTACCCATGGGCGTGGTTTTGTGTGCCGGAGGGGGAACAAACACATGAGCCCAAATGTGGGGACCAGAGGGCAGCCTTGCAACTTGTTCCTTGGGTGCCGTAAACTT
Organism: Mesocricetus auratus; assembly: GCF_017639785.1. NCBI lineage: Eukaryota > Metazoa > Chordata > Mammalia > Rodentia > Cricetidae > Mesocricetus > Mesocricetus auratus. Next base: position 2,336,385 of record NW_024429182.1, on the reverse strand, counting down.
TCATGCATGTTTTTTTTTTTAAACAGGTTCTCTCACTGGCCTCAAGTTGGCCAAGTAGGCTAAGCTGACTTAGCCAGTGAACAACAGCCTCAGGCTCCCTGGCACTGTGGTTATAGACACCTACCACTGCCTTGGCTTCTCTTCGTTTTGTTTTTACATGGGTTCTGGGGACAAAACTCACGTTCCTGTGCCTAGCGGGCAAGCAGCAAGTGCTTTGCTGGCGAAAATATCTCCTAGTCCCCATGACTGCTTTTTCCTTCAAAATGTTTTTTGTTGTTGTTGTTCTGCAGAACTTAGCTGGTGTCACCGGCTCCCGTGTGGAAGACGCCCTCCCCGGGAGCTGTTCACCCTTTGCCCCTGCACCTGCCAGAGCCAGCCTTCCCCATGTGGAACCCATCCTTTTCTTCTTCTCCGCACTGACTTCTCTGCCCGTGTCTCTGCCACTCAACCGTCACCGTCTTAGGGACACGGGCTGCATCGTGGTGGCCTCTAGCGCAGTTCTCGTTGGGTGGAGGATGCATAAAGTGTTGTTGCAGACGGTGGTGGAGACGACAGGTCGTGGTGACAGATGGGGCAGTGGGCGGGGTGGAATGACACCACCAGCTCCACAGGCATCTGGCACTTGGTGCCTGGTGGAAAACTGGAAAGCGTCAGGATGCATCCGCTTTCTCCCGTCTCCGGGCACACGTGAGCCCGGAGGGGATAGACAACTGCAAACTCTTGTCTTAGTTAGGGTTTCTATTGCTGTCACTAAACACCACGACCAAGTGCAAGCTGGGGAGGAAAGAGTTTGTTTGGCTTAAACTTACACGTCATCGTCCATCGTGGAAGGAGGCCAGAATAGGAACTCAAACAAAGCAGGAACCTGCAGCGGGAGCTGATGCGGAGGCCATGGAGGGGTGCTGTCTACTGGCTTGCTCCTCTTGGCTGGCTCAACCAGCTTTCTTATGGAACCCAGGCCCACCGGCCCAGGGATGGCACCACCCACAGTGGGCTGGGCCCTCCCCCATCAGTCACTAATTGAGAAAATGCCCTGAAACAGTCAGATCTTATGGAGGCATCTTCTCACTTGAGGTTCCCTCCTATCAGATGACAATAGCTTGCGTCAAGTTGACACAAAACTATCCAGGACACGCTGTTTTATAAAATGAACTATTTGGGCCAGCAAGATGTCTGGGGAAATAAAGACGCTTGTTTGCCCTGCCACACCTACAATCTGAGTTTGATCCCTGGGACTCACATGGTAAGAGGACAGAACCAAGTCTCCAAGTTATCCTCTGACCTTCACATCACACACACACACACACGCACGCGTGCGCACACACACACATACACACACGCTCGCACGCACACTCAAAAAAAATAAATGTGAAATAAAAACATTCAAAATGAACGGTTTTCTAATTACGAGCCAGTGGAAACTATCACTGCCCAGTGACAACAGCAAAGTAACAGTAAATTGGAAGAAGAAACTGAAGCTCCCTGTGAATAAACCACCCCCTGGGTGGGCAGAGTGGCACTGGTGGCTCTGAAGACCTCATCCCCATGCATAAATTACATTTGTCTCGGGGTTATGACATGATCCGGTCTTTCCATGACCACAGGGTCCCAGCTTCCCAGAACCAGGGTGGAGCGGCCTCCCGTAGGGTAGGGCTGGAGGACCCTCTATGAGCGATCTTGGCCCAGGCCAAATCCACCACTGGCCACTCTCCCAACTTGAAGCTACCTCCAAGCAGATACAAAGAGGTCATTTTCCTCTCCCTCTGTGTACAGAGTGTGCCCTGAACTGAGCATTTTTCTGGGTTTATGAAATTCAACTCAGTAGGAAAAGACCATCTGAGGGTTTTTTTTTTCTCCAAGAAATTCAGGCTTAAGAATGGCATAGATGGAGGCTTTATTTCCCATCCCAAATAGCCATGAGTTATGAAAGCCATTGTCTGGAAGCTGAGGGAACAGCGGGCTTTTGTGGGGGAAGGGAGGTCATGGGTGAGCTCTGGATGCTAAAGGGACCTCTGCATTCCAGGAGGGGCTCGGTAGGGGCCTCTCTCCCACTTCCTGCTTGCGGAGGGGAGGGCTCTGTGCTCTACATCTGGGGCTGGGGCCACAGGACAGCTGATGTCGGGAACTGCTCACTGCCAGGCACGGGCCTTACAGGACCAGTCCGCGGGCGTTTCATCACGCTGAGCGTCTTTGAGGCTGTGTGTGTTGGTGCTGCTGCTTCTGCATGCGCGTGCGTGTGTATGTGCAGGCGCCCAGCCGCGCATGAGTATGTGGAGGCCGGAGGTTGGCATCGGCTCCTCCTCCATCAACTCTCCACTTTGTATTTTGAGACAGGTCTCTCAATCAAGTCGCCAATTTGGCCACTGAGCAACGAGGATCCTCCGTGTCCCCTTACCCCCGAGCCACGTCTCCTCGGCTCCCGAACGCCTTTAAAACCCACTTTAGAGAAAAACTCGTGGGCTTGTAACGCTCTGCGGCAGCAATCACTGCACACAGGCGTGCTCTGGTTCGGCAGCTGTGACAGCTAACAATCCGTGTTCAGGCGAGAAAGTTGACGCAAGATGCCATTGTGCGGGGGCCATCAACTGCCAAGTGCTGGAAACAACACGCACGGAATTTGGGGACAAGTAGACTGTAACCATATAGTAAGGTCACTGGCTGGAAAGAGGACGGAAAAACCTCTGTGAACTGACGTTCCTGGATTCCCGGGATATACACACACATCATCGCATTAGCGGCTTGTCTTGTGGCGTCAAAAGACCCAACAAAAGCAAGTTGGGGAAAGGAAGGTTTTACTGTGTGTCACACTCATGGTTCCAGGGTACAGTCCAGTGTGGTGGGGGAGCCACAGCAGACGGAGCGAGCGGCATCTGGCCACGCTGAATCTGTAGTCAGGAAGCGGTGAGATCAATGCTGGTGGCACTTGGCTCACGGTTTTGCTTTTTATACAGTGCAGGACCCCGGTGCCACCCATGTGTATGGAACAGGTCTTCCTATCTCGACTGAGCGGGAATTCTAGGGGCTGTCAAGTTGACGGCATCAGCCACCTCGATCGTTAAATAGAACAGACTGCAATTCGGACTGACAGGGGTACTCCGGCTGATGGAGAGGAACATGGTGGCTGGCTTGGAGAGGAGCCAAACCTGGGTGGGCTTTGTTTCTTTCCAGGACATGCCCCTACTCAGGCCCTGGCACCTTGCTGTACCAACCTCCAGGTAGATGCCTGCTTCCTTCCCATGAGCATCCGGAAGAATTTTCTCAGCTCCCTGTGACTTTAGGGGCTGGAAATCTACAAAATTCTAACCCAGACTGTCATTTTCATCCCAGCGATTCAACCGGCTTGGCCTGGCTCATGGTAATACCTTTCTTTTTAATCGTGTTTCTCTTCGAAAATCTCTCTTGCCAGGAGCAAGGAGCACCGTTAGTGTATCTGTGGCTCAAATCATCTCGTATCCATCCTGGCCTCCTCCTAATTTAATAAACCAACCATTTCATAAAAAAGGTTGCTTTTCAACAAAATGCCAGGGATTTATAAATAAAAGGTCAACGTGGGCATGTGCAGGGCCTCCAGGGACTTCTGTGTTTGTGTCTACCAGTCATCGTTTGAAAGCTCCATCAGGCTGACAGCCAAGCGTGGCTGGGCGAGCATGGAGGGCTGAAGAGTCCTGAGGCTGGAAGCCTGTGCCTGCTGTGGCTTTCCCCTGAGTACGACTTTCTGATGGTCAGGTAGACAGGACAGGGCTGTAGGCCCCCTCAGGGCTGGAGAGGATGACCCCCAGTCTCGTCTAGGAGGCTGCTGGCCCTCTGCCATGCCTTCTTTCCTGGCCACAGAAAACTTGACCCAGGCAGCACAGGGCCTGGGAGGAGGAGGCAGCGAGGTTAGTCTGAGGTCAGGACCTGTGACTCCAGGATGGATGGGGCACAGGGCTGTGTGTTGAGAGGGTAAAACTGACTCCTCCCTTTGGTGTCCTTGGTGGTTCAGACGTTTGTGACAATTCTTCGTCCCTGTTCTCTCTTCACAATGGGAAGGGACTAGTAGCCTGGCTAGGCTCTGACAGAGAACCTCTCTTCAGCTAGGGCAAACAAGAGAAAACACACACACACACACACACACACACGCACACACGCACACATGCACACAGGCAAGCACGCACACAGATTTTCTCTTCAATTAGGGCAAACAAGAGGACACACACATGCACACGTGTGCCCACACACACAGAACCTCTCCCCAGCTAGGGCAAACAAGAAGACACACACACACACACAGAACCTCTCAGCTAGGGCAAACAAGAAGACACACACGCACACACGCATGTACTTGTGTGCATGTACACGGAGTCCCTGCAGTGGTTTGAATGAAAATGGCCCCCACAAGGCCCTTAGGGAGTGGCACTACTAGGAGGTGTGGCACGGTTGGTGTAGGCGTGGCCTTGTGGGAGGAAGTGTTTCAGATGGTCAAACCAGGCCCAGTGTCTCACTCTCCTCCTACCGTCTGCCTATCCGGACGTAGAGCTCTCAGCTGCCTCTCCAGCACCGTGTGCAACCACGCATCCTGTCCTGATGATGACAATGAACTACATCTCTGGACTGTAAGCCAGCCCTGGTTAAACGCCGTCCTTTATAAGAGCTGCCGTGGCTGTGCTGTCCTTCACAGAAATAGAAACCCTAACTAAGACAGGTCCCCCAGTTGTCCTCACACCTACCTTAGCCAGGGCAGGCCCACATTCCTGCTGGGGACAGTTTGGGTGGGGCGCGGTCTTAGTCTGCAGGGAGCTGCAGCAAGGGGGGAGGCTGTTAGGAAGGAGCCTTGGCTCTTAGTCAGTGACTTGGGTCACTGCAGTGAGGAGACTCACTTCCAGGCCACAAAGGAGGCTTAACTAAGTGTCAGGGGGAGTCCTCTGCCTCTGAAGCCCAGGCTCTCCTCCCTGGCCTGACACCCAGGCCTCCCCCACTGTCCCAATCTCCAGGCTCCCTCCCTGTCCCGTCCTCCAGGCTTCTCCGCAGGCCTTTCTCTTACCGTCCCTCCAGAGCGCAGCTGGGCTGGTGTCCAGGCCGCCCCTTCGGCTCTATGGTCTCTCAACTCCGCATTCCCTCTTTGAGCCCCTTCCAATAGACAATAATCACTTCTTCCAGCCCCCCTCCCTCCTAACGTCACAGAACAACCTGTGAACACACCTTGGCAGGTCTTCAGAAGTTAAAATTACCAAGGAATCCCAGTTGTACTCTTAAGCACCTGCCCAAGAAACGTGAAAAAAGAATCTAACTTTACACAAGTGCTCACAGCATGAACAGTACTCACAACAGTCACAAGGTGTGTACAACCCAAATGGCCCTTGGCAGATGACAGGGAAGTGTATCCATGCAAGAAGAGCATCATCGCCCACCCAGAAGAAGGAATAAAATGCCTACAAAGGTTACCACAAGAACGAGCCTTGAAAAGCAGGATGCTAGCCAAGAGAAGGGCCCCAGACACAAAAGACGGCATTTTATACGACTTCACTTACAAATCCCCAGAGGCAGAAAACAGATTAACGTGTGCGTGTGTGCGTGCGTGTGTGTGTGTGTGCGCGCGTGTGTGTGTGTGTGCGTGTGTGTGTGTGTGTGTGTGTGTGTGTGTGTGTGTGTGTGTGTGTTAGGGCTGGGTAGATGGCTCAGTTGATGAAAACCCTCAACATGTAACTCCCAAAACCCGTGTTTAAGGTCAAAATCCAAGTGTACGTGGTGCGCACTTTGCAATCCCGGTGTTAGGAAGTCCAAGTCAGGCAGACCCTTGGGGCTCACCCGGGCAGCCATACTAGCCTAGCTGGTAGGCTCCAAGCCAATGAGAGATTCCATCTCAAAACAACGAGGGGGGTGGGGTGGTGCCTGAGCACCATCACCCGAGGTTGGTCTCTGGCCTCCACACGTGTGTGAACACAGTTGCACCAGCACACACCTAAAGTGTGTAAGTATGCCTCAGTTTCCTTTAAAAAAAAACACCTTGCTGGAGCCCTCCACATCCCTGACCCCAGCACAGCCCTGCTTGCCCAGGAAGGCTTACCTCCTTTATCTCGGGGGCATCCTTCTTTAGCTCCAAGCCTCTGCTTCCCTGACTCACCCTGCTTTGCCCTGTCCTCAGGCCACTCTGTCCTGACCTGCAGAGCTGGGCTCTGTCCATCCACCATATGCTCGCCCACACAGGGTAGACTCTAAGGGGAGGTGTGGGGAGAAGGGGGCGACATACAGACAGCCTGTATGCTAGACCTTAAGGACCTGCTCTGTAATCAAACAAGCCTAAGGCACCCACCCCCACCCCAGGGACACTTCTATAAATTCCCACCATCTGCTCCCTGCTCAGCTGAAGAAACATCGTGTGGTGGGGGGTGTAGGGAGGGAGAAGGGCATCTGGTCTCTAGCACAAACCCCTCTAGACTCTCATTGCCAGGCTGGAGCCTGGGACCACCAAAGTACCTTGAGCTTGCCGTCAGGGGCCACATCGTCTTGCCTGGCCTTGACTCGCTTGGGACGGGGCTGTTGTTAGGATCTGTCCGTCTGTCCTGACCACCACTGCCACCTATAGCCCAGATACGTATGTACATGCTATGCGTTCAAATGCCCATCTGGGAGGACCCGAGGCTCCGAGTGGCTGGGAGGCATGCTAATTAGGTTTAGGCAATTGAGCTCAATGAATTAAAGCAACACAGCTATTGATTCAGCTATCAGCTCCCCTAGAGACACGGCTCTGCGCTCAAGCCCGGGGCGGGGAGACAAGCCAGGGCCCGCAGAACCCGGCACTCTGAGACGCCTTGGTCCGCACAGTAGCTCGCTTCTTCAGGAAGATGCAGGTTGGAGATGACATTCTCGCAAGTACGGGCCCTGGCATCCTGTGCCTAACATTCCTCCTGCCTTTCGCTCAAGTTCTCCCAGAGTGCCCCAAGGTCCCTCCAGCCACCCCTCTCTCTGCCTTGGGGAGTAGTCCCTAGATGTTGGGGTGAGGCATTCCCAAGTATGCTCAGGGGGCCTGCTTGCATACCCTGGGGAGGGTTCCTAGAAAGATGGGTAAGATGGAGCCACCGAGATACTCTTAAGATAAATGCAGGCAACAGTGTCCCGGGCTTAGAACGACCCAAAAACCTAGAGACCTTCCCCTTCCAGAGTTCAGAGACCCCCACCAGTTCTGCCCTCCCCCAGGACAAAGCCCCATTGACTTTGGCTGGCTCTAAGCAATGGGCTGCCCCCATTGACTTTGACTGGCTCCAAGCACCGGCTCAAGCCCGGTGTTACGAAGTAAGGTAACAAAGCTGGCTGGGTCCTGGGGCCCTTGGTGCTCTCTGTTTGGAGAGGCACAGCAGGCAAAGCCGCGGGGAGGGGAGGACTCAAGTGTCCTGGTGACAGGGGCCAGAACCAGAAACCTAGGTGCGAACCCTGTGAGTCAGGGGTCCACTCCGCTGCGAGCTAAATGGGAACTGGTGGAGGAAGAGAGAACACTGAGGTATTTTAAGCTCTGTAACAGGCCAGGCAAAGCCGCGGTCTGAGTCACTTTCCTGGCTTGGACAGAGGCCCCCGGGGAGGATGTTTCCAGAATGAATGATTCTGAAAGGATGGGACAGCAGCTGCCAAACCCCACGTGGGGATTCCCATCCTGCCTGCAGGTCTCTGCCCGGAGAGTTCTCTCCCACCGAAAGCAGTGAGTCAATTCTCCAGGGCCGACATCGGGTCTTGGGGGAGCTGCCTCGGGGAAAGGGATCAGAGTTCCTCAGGGGCGCTCAGGGCTGAGAAGCTATGGAGAGAGTGGCCATACCACCATCCCATTCACACTGATGCCAAGTCCAAGTCAGGCAGGCTGCCGCAGGGCCACATCTGCCCAGCTGGCCGGGCAGAGCTTAGATTCCCCGTCGAGTTCCTATTTTCCACCTCTGCAGGTGAGCTACATTCAGTGACATTAGCATCGGCTGATGTATGTAAGGGCGGAGCATCGGGGATATCAGGGAGAGGTTGGCGTCAGTGTTCTGGGCAAACGGATGGATGCTAGATTATCCCCCGGGTTGGACCGGTAGTCACGGTGAGGATGGCCACGGTTCTATCTTGAGGCAAGTGGGTTGGGGAACATCCCTGGGACATCCAAGACAAGATGTGCAGACGAGGCTCACCTGGGACCCACGGTGTGGGAGGAGACAAAACGTTGAAGCCAACAGGTGGAGAAGCTGACCCTGGAGACTTCACATGGGGGTAGAAAGAGAGGAGGGCCCAGAATCGAGCCCGGGGAACCCAGCGTTCAAGTGGTGGCCGGGGAAGACCTCACCCTGCCTGCTGGAGGGCCAGCAGACCGCCACCCGCAAAGTTGCAGCCCAGGCTCCCGACACAACATTCTGGCTACGCGGGGTCATTTGGGGAGGCACTAGCCTCCCCCTCTAGCACATGTTGGAACTGAGACCCCGAGAGCGACCATCACAGGGAGAAATCAGAACAACTAATGCCTGAGGCTGTCTGGCTCCAAAGCCACCCAGGCCCATACGTAGCAAAGCTTTTGGTTCTTTAAAGACAGGACCTGGGGTCCTAGCTCGACCCGAGGAGAGAGCGGGCCAAGAGATGCCAAGCACCTGTCACCTGAGGGCCCAACTGGCATCTATTGGCTTCCTCGGTCCCAGGACCTCCTGTTGTTCTGCAGGGAAACCAAGCCCCAGAGAGATAGGGGCAGACCTGCACTGGCCGAAGTATTTCTCCACGACCCCAAGAAGCCCTGGACAAACTTCAGGCCTGACACGAGACCCTGAGGACAGGCGGAGGCTTTGTCCAGCTGGCACAGAGGCAGGCCTCACACACTGGAACACACAGCTTTGATCTGGGACCGTCAGCAGGGGACGGGCGCCTTAGTCAGCGGCTAGGAAGCAAACTTTACAACGGCCAGCGGTTTAAGAGGACCTGGCTGGCTCACACACTGGACTAGGGGGGAGCTTTGAGAGCACTGACTGGAAGCTTGAAGTACCTGATGGTGGTGGTGGTGGTGGTGGGGAGGGGTAGTGATAGAGTGGGGTAGTCATGGCGATGGTGATGATGGATGACAGTGATGATGATGTTGACGGTGGAGGGAGGAACGTAGGCTACAGGGTCAGAGACTCGTCAGCACGTTATGACTCCCCACATTCAGCTGAGTGACCTTGGTCAAACACCTTGTTCTTTTTCATATGAATTTCTTTAGTGGGCGCACAGCATTATAGATATCATATATATATGTCATATATATATATGAATGTATGTGTGTATGTGTGTATGTGTGTGTGTGTTTGTGTGTGTGATCACTGTACCTTGCTCATATTTGGCCCCAACACTCTTCATCACCCCTCCTCCTTCCTCTCATTGGTTCTCTTATTTCCCTGCCCCAGTGGTCTTCCTGCTTTGACAGCATCAATTTAAATCTAGATTCTGCCTGTGATAAAGAAGAGTTGTTTATTGTCTCTCTGTTGAGTATTAACCATGGTGACAGCGTGTGTGTGTGTGTGTGTGTGTGTGCGCGCGCACCCTGTGACATCATACCCAGAGCATGCAACGGGAGTCCGGGAGATGCTGACCTAACGCTTAGGTCGGTGCTCACTTCAGTGTGGTCCCCCAGATCAGTAAGCACCCTGGGAACTCAGGAGATAGGAAAACTCTAGGGACCATTGCAGAAGCAAAAGCTCTGGGCAGGGCCTTGTGACGAGCTTTCCATCACCTCCCTGGCCAGCATCAGACAGCCCCTGGGAAGGATGACGGCCCCTTGCTCTCCCCAGTCTCTCTGGCAATACGGCCCCGCTAGAGCAGGATAAAGATAGATAAAGCTCTCGGGAGAAAAGGCTACAGGGGGTTCCCTATGTACCCCCTGATCCACACCACAGCAAAATACAGAAGAGGTCCTGTGACTTTCTTTAGTTCTAGTCTAAAGATTCCTAGAGCCTTGGGGTCCACCTCCTTTAGACCCCAGGTCTGCCAGCCCCCACCCCCACCTTCCAGGCTTGCAATCTCTGGCTGGTATTTCCTGTTGGCAGCTCTGCCTAACCTTTATGGGGTGCAGCTGCTGCCCTGTGGACCCCCCAGCTCTTTCCTTCGGGCTTAGGCTACCTCTGTCAGGCTGAGATGTCTATCAACACCCCTCTAGGCTCCTCCTACTCCCGCTTCTCAGTGCTGCTCCTCTTGAGAACCGTGATTCTCCTTCATGGAGATCCATGGACATTCCTCCCTTGAGTGAGTGCAGCCTATGTCTTATCCTACAGGTGCCCCCTCTCACCAGAAAAGGAACCATGCCACAGTCCAAGGCGCTCTTCTCACGCCAAGAATGTGCATCAGTGATTGCCACAACTCACAAGCGTGCAAAGAAGAGGGTCCCCAGTCCCGGGATCACACAGTGTGTGAGAGGGGAGCCTTGGATTTGAACTCCCTGCCTGCCTGATTCCAAACTCTCTTGATCATTCCCGCTGCTTCCTCTAGAGTCTCCAAAGCCAGAGGACTTGGGCACTTGGGAGCACAGGAAAAAAAAAAAAGAGACTTAAAACCCTTTCCCTCCGGGCGTTGGTGGCGCACGCCTTGAATCCCAGCACTTGGGAGGCAGAGGCAGGCGGATCTCTGTGAGTTCCAGACCAGGCCAGCCTGGTCTACAAAGCGAGTTCCAGGACAGCCTCCAAGACAAGACAGAGAAACCCTGTCTCGGAAAACCAAAACAAAAAACCAAAAACAAACAAACAAACGAACAAACAAAAAAACCCCTTTCCCAAGCCATCATAGAGCAGGTGGCTGTGACCCAGCAGCACCAAGGCCTCCCTGTCTACGATCTAGGCAGGGAACTTCTGAAAAGAGGGCACACTCTGAGCTCTGTGTGAGGCTGAGGGACAGTGCGGTTCCCTCACGGTGCCAGGAATAGAGCCAGCCTTGAACAGACACCATGTGCTGACTCCACAGAGTCTGGGGCTAGGGTGCTTGAGTGCTGTAAAGGTTATTAATACGGCTGAGTGCATCCAGGTTCTCCACTAAGGGACCTATCCGCTCACATGTGCCCAGCTCTCAGCCTTTGAGGAGCCCCAGAACTAAAGACGAGTGTCATTGCTTGCAGTTCTCAGGTCCCTGTCCTTAGTCCCCCCTCCCTCCCCCCCCCCGGGGGTCTACTGTAGGACGCAGGCAGGTCCATGATGGACAACTTCCCCCGCTCCTGGACACATGGTCCTGCAGAATGGTCACTGCAGTCCTTTCCCGGGGGACTGAATGCTGCCCCTTCTCCCCCTCCCTCCCGGGGAAGTCACTACATCACATCCCAATTCCTCTTATTTATAACTTGTGAGAGAGGACTGTGTGATCAAACTTGACAGCATGGCCGCTTGCTATCGAAACTTAGAAACGCTTTTTACGTGCATGTTGCATGCGTGCGTGTGCATGTGTGTGTGTGTGTGTGTGTGTGTGTGTGTGTGTGTGTGTGTAGTGTGTGAACCTACCATGTCCTACCATGTGGACACCTGGATCCAAACACAGGTTGCCAGGCGTGGCAGCCAGCACCTTTACCCAATGGGCCATCTTGCCAACCCTGGAGGCACTTTTCGGTCTCAGCAAAGCCCTGCTTTTAAACTATTGTTTTGTCAAGGAGACAAAGCAAAACTTTAAAAAAAAGTCAATCTGACCATTAAAGCTGAGCGATGAACTCTGCGACTCTTCCGGGAGAAGCCTGCCCATTCCCTGAAGTACTCAAGTCATTGATTCAACGCCGTGGAACCCTGCAATGTATGGCAATTAAAAATACATGGGCTTTATTTTTAAAGCGTCGCCTCCACATAAGACGCTCTAAAAGCTGGCACATGAGCTGGAGAGGGCTCCGTGGTTAACAGTGCTAGCTGCACAACCATCAACACCTGAGTGGGGGTCCCAGCACCCACACAAAAAGCCAGCACTGCGTGTGAGGGGACAGAAAGATCCCTGAGGATTTCTGGCCACCAACCTCGCTGCAGGCACAGTGAGATATCCTGTCTCAAGAGAATAATGTAGAGACTAATAGAGAACACTGGCACCCTTCCCTGGCCCCTACAAATGTGCACAGGTACACACACACACACACACACACACACACACACACACACCTACACACACATACACAAAAGCATACACACATGCACTTACACACATTTACATACACCACACACACAACATACACACATCACACACACACACACATGGAGTCTGACAGACAGAGACAGAGAGAGAAGCAGAGACAGACAGACACACAGAGAGAGAGATGGGCAGAGACAGACACACAGACAGAGCACCCAAACTGGTACACTGGTACAGCACGGGTTTGCAATCTTAGGTAGAACTGTGAAAACTAAAAATGCATTTCCTTTGCACAGATTTCTTTGGGTGGAGGAGTGGGGGGGCGAGCACAACCATCGAAGGTTGTGGGAAAGCATCCCACAGACTGCTCTGCAGCTGTACCAGGAACACTGGATGAGTCCGTGCGTGGGTGGAGCTACTGACCACTTGGACGTGGTTCAAGTTTGCTTTTAATTTGATTTACTCCTGGAGCCTCAAAGCAGTACTAGAAAGGGGGAACAGAGGTGAGAAGGCCTCTGTGTGGGGTGTGTGTGTGTGAGTGTATGTGTTTGTGTGCTCATGTGTGTGTGTACATGTGTGTGCATGTGTGTTTGTGTGCATGTGTACAAACGTGTGTGTACATGAGTGTGTGTGCACATGTGTGGGTGTGTGCATGTGTGTTTGTGTGCTCGTATGTGTCCTTGTGTGTGTGTTTGTCTGTGAGTGTGTAGACGTGTTACATATGTTCATGTGTGTGAATGTGTTTGTGTGCTCGTGTGAGTGTGCATGTGTGTTTGTGTGCTCATGTGAGTGTGTGTGTGCGCATGTGGGGGTGCATGTGTGTGCATGAGTGTGTGTGTGTCTGTGTGTGACACAGCCCACCATGCTGCTCTGACTACAGAGTGGCGAGAGATGAAAGGTAAACTGAGGGACACAGACTGAGCCGCAGATCCCTTTAGTACCGTGGCATCCTTACCACCTATGCGTTCTTCTTGCACGGCGATGGGTGCCTGCTCTCCTCACACGTAAGGCTACACCACAACCCTTTCCATCTTCCCCTTCCCAGAGGTTTCTATGGGCAGCTCGGGTATGGCCGGCCACGCTGACGAATGGCCTAAGCAATATAAATAATAAATCGTTTAAAATGGCATCGTGCCAAATAATTAGTTTGCTCCTTTGCCAAATCTGCTTTTGTCCAAATACTAGGCAGGAGTCATGGGATGGACAGAGTCCCAAGACAGACACAGCCCTGTCCTCCTCCTTCCTCCCCACCCAGTCCCTCTATACTTGAGTACAAGGAACTCAACACCCCCACCCTACCTACAAGAATGGACAGGGACATCTGCTGCCACCCAGAGAGGGTCCTGGCACAAGCTCAATGACTGCCTCTCCAGGGGTATCTTCTGCATGCGCTTGGCACAGATTCCCACCCCAGCCCAATTTCAAGCTAGTCAGAGGAGGAGCTAGGAAGACGTGCACTGTTTGCTCAACCCTCCACTAATACTGTTCAACACAACTGACATAATTAACTGTAAGTGCACAGACAATAAAACACACTAAATTCATCAGGGCAGAGTTTTTGTTACCCGCTTCAGTTTTAATAGAAATTCAATCTATTTTAATATTGTCTCATTTAATTTTTGATCATGATTATATGTTCAGCAACTGCCTCACAAAATTCCTGCAAATTAACATCATCGCCTGCCTTGGGTGGCTTCCACAAACACCGGGCAAGCTTCCGAGGACAAGAAAGAGGAGGACACGCCCCGGGCCCCCAGACTCATTTGCATTTGCAGACAACATACACTTCAGATGTGCACGTTTTGTTTGTTCGCTTGCTTTTGCTGGTTGGCAGTAGGTTTCTGTGCCCCTCGAATGCTGGTGAGGTTGTAAAATGCCCTGTGACTCCTCCAGACAGATGTGCCGGCGCCACAGCCTCAAGGTGGTGCTCTAACAGCAGCTGGCGAATTCAAGTCCCCGTGGTGGCTGCTCGGCGGCTCCCAAGGCTTCAAAAGGAGCCATTACAGAATGTGTGTTGGCCTGTCAGCTCATAGGAGAAACCATGGCGGACTGGACGGCTCTGCTTGCCCCAGGGCGGCAACAAAGGTGGTCCTCTAGTTTCTCCCATTTTGCTGTGATGAGACACACCTTAACCAGAAAGCAACCTAGAAAGGGTTTACTTCCTCCTACACTTCCAGGTCACTATCACCCAGGGAAGTCAGGGTTCATGGAGGGATGCTGCTTAACCAGTGCTCTCCCTGCCTTATGCTCAGCTCCTTGTTATGAGACAGGGAAAGTGCTGGGTGAGGGTGGTTCTGTCCTACAGTGAGGATGCCCTGGAACAGAGTGGCACTTTCCCATGGTGGGACTATAGGTTTTTTGTTTGTTTTTGTCCCCAAAGCTTCTCTTCATTTATCTTGCCCCAATGGGGATGGCAAAGCTCAGCAGGGAGACACCCGAGGACATAACTGGGAAGGGACAGCACGGTACGGACAGAACGCAGAGTGAAATCTGTGTGGCCAGGGAGGAAGAGACATCAAGGGGGACGAGGCCAGGAATGTAGGGCGATGACCTGTAGTGGCATCTTGCCTTGCCAGTGAACTTATAGCAGTGGCCACACCCTTTGGGCGTGGTTTTCGGTGACTTGTACGATTAAGGTAGAGGAGCTGCGGCTGGCTGGCTGTCTCTTGGGCTGTGGAGAGCATTGGAAGGGCAGAGACTGAATCTTCTGGAGCAGGAAGGCCTCAGCCAGGCTCAGATTAGGGTGCACTCCCCTGCACTCTCCGTCCATTGATGCTGAGACCTTGAGATTTTCCCCAGGCCCACACGGGGATTTGCATGCTGAGGCTCTGCCAGAGCTTGAGTGGGGGGAGCTGCACGGGTTGACCCTGGGAAATCAACCTTCATGGGCACCAACTGAAGGCAGGGTTTAAAATGAGTTTGACAGACCCAAGATCAACGATAAGTAGGTGTTTTATTGGGGAAGAACTTACACAGATAAGAGTAAATATCCACCAGGTCTTCCTGCTCCAGTAGATGCCATCTCTGCCCTAATGTTGCTCTCCGTGACCCAAGAGACAGCAAGCTCCGTGCCGGTGCCCACAGCCCCTCTACTTTAAAAGGGTCACGTCTGCACCTGGAACCACGCCCAAAGGGAGTGGCCAACTACTACAAGTTCACTACAGGGACCTGTTCTGAAAGTCTTGAGCACTGAATCCTCACAGCCTCCCTGCGTCACACACCATCTACTCAGGGACCTGCAACAGTCCACGTGGTTCCCCAAACGCGAACTGTGCCCGCTTGCTCTCCAGAATTTAGGTGAACTGAGACTAGCTAGATGTTCAGGCTGACCACTAGCCAGAGTTCACTAATCACTCAGGGAAAACTGTTTCCACATCCAGTCATTCTCTCCGGCGATCAAGCTCAACCATAGTGACTGTCTATCACTGGGGAGCGAGGGACAGCAGTGATTCCTCATGAGTTATTGTGGACACCGTTGTCTCCTCCGCCCTCCACCGTGTTGGAACTAGATGGCAGGCTTCTCTGCAGGAGGCAAGCCCTCGCCCCAGACCCTGCCTCCCAATCTTCCTGAAGACCTCTGTGATTAGTAGCTTTCATTGTCAACTTGGCACACCCAAGAATCCTGGAGGAACTGTTTGCCGTTGGCCTCTAGAGGGACTGTGTCTGTTAAGTTAATTGATATGAGAAGACTCAACCCACTGTGGGTAGCTCCATTCCCTAGGCAAGACTCAGCCCCCCCAAGCTGGGGGCTCTGATGGGCATGAGAATGCAGCAGCAGAGCTGAGCGTAAGCAGGCAAGCAGGCCAAGCGCGCGTCTGTTCTTCCCTGCTTCGCTGGGGACGTCATGTTGCTGTTTGGAGTCCCCGATCTGACTACCCTGTAGTGATGGAATTGTGAGCGGACATAAACACTAGTCTCTCCCAAGTTGCTCTTTTCATTGTATTTCACCACAGCAGTGGAAATAGAAACTACAACAGCCTCCTTGCAAGAAGTAAATCCTCTGCCCTGGGTAGGACTCCCAACCTTCCTGAGTACACAAGATTGAGAGTCTCCCTGCAGGAGATGGGTGCCCACCTCAGAGTCTCACTCCTAACCTTCGGTTATACACGCACGCGCTCACGCATGCGCGCACACACACCTGCACACCCACACACATGAACACACACGTTCACGCATACACATGCCCACACACATGCACGCACACGAACACACACGTGCACACACATGCACACACGTGCAGACATGCACACATGAACACACACATGCACTCACACACATGCGCATACACATGCACGCACACGAACACATACGTGTGCACACACGCACATATACAGATACACACGTGCACACACGCACGCACGTGTGCACATGCACATATATACACACACATACACACACGTGCTCGCACACACACACATGCACACAAAATTTGGCCACCCGGAAAAGCCTATGCATTCCCTCTTCCAAATAATGTGTTCGTAGTGTGCAAATACATGGAGGTCACCAAGGAAACTCATTTACCAATCAAGTACTTTTTTTAAAAAATGTGTTGAATTCTTCCTCACAAACACATTACATAATGAAAATCTAGCCGAAGTGTGTAACACCCATATCTTGGAAGTCACTATTTTGAAACGTCTACTGAAGAAGAGGAGGAGGACCGATGTTAAACAAACACCACCGTGGCGTCTGTGACGCCTCTTGAGTGGCAGGTCACAAGACTTGTTGGACTCCTTTGCCCTCACTCTCAGATGAAGGTCGTGCTAAATTTCAGCCACACACTCACGGAGATTAAAATGTCAATTTTTTTCCCCTCTGCAAATCCCTGAGATTTAACTTAACTCAGCCCTGGTGAGAGCCACTCACACACTCCCTGCTCAAACAGCTGCCCGTGGCCAGCTCACTCTATAGCCCATCTGTGCTCCAGGAAACCCGGAGGATTATTAATGTCGCTCTGCCACCGGCCCGAGTGATTCCACGCCACGCGTGCGCGGGTTCTCTCCCGGTGTTCTATGCTTTATCCTTCCCAGGGGAGAAGGGGGTACCCCAAGGAAATGACTCCAGGAAGGTTCCAGAGGAGTGGGGGAGGGGAGGCAGCAGGAGTAGCAGAGAGCCCCAGGGCCAAGGCAGAGCCAAGGATAGCCTTCCTGGGCTCACCTCCTATTCTCAAGGGGTCTCTCTTGCCATGAGGTCCTACAGACAGTCTGATTGTCACTAAGAGGATCAGGTTCAAATCATTCAGCCTCTCCCAACTGTCATTCCCTCTGCTCATTCAGCCTCTCCCAACTGTCATTCCCTCTGCTCACTCAGCCTCTCCCAACTGTCATTCCCTCTGCTCACTCAGCCTTTTTTAATCCATCTCTTAGCTGTCAGCTGGACCAGGGACCACAAGGAGGGCCTTGGGTTCTGCCTCCTCACAGAGCTGCATCTGTATGTGGGTCCTGGGGTCCGGTTACTACATCTTGTGTCAACACAGAAAGGATTGCTCAAAACATGCAAACCAGGGAGAGAAGGCAGCCCCACCCTGGCAGGTTAAAAAGAACACAGCGTGTTGCCGAGGCAGAGAAAGAAAAGATCAAGCCAGGAGACCGGACTCATCACAGCTTCGTGATCACTGGACAAGGGACCAGGGTCGAGGATGGATACAACAAGCTCCTGCAGACCAACTTGAGCAGGCGATACCGTACGTTTCAGATCAGAGGGGAAGCCAGGTGCAGCCAGGGCAGCGGCGCTCACCTGACATCCCAGCCCTGTCCCAAAAGCAAAACAAAGTAGACACAAACCCACGAAGGAAAATCATGCCCAGGCAGGCACTCCACTCTCCACAAAGGCAGAATGTGGGCAGAGCCTTTTGTGGACAGCCAGGTAAGCTGGAGAACTCACTGCTGTCTGCTGCCCCGGGGGACACATGGGACGAGCTACCCCCTGCTCCGGCAGCCATGTCGTCCCCTCCATGATGGGCTACAGAAACGACACGCCCAAACAAACCCTTCCCTCCCTAAGTTGCTTCCGAGTGTGACGTCGATGAGGAGAGTAAGTAGCTGATACGGGCGGTGAGCCGCTGAAAAGGCAGCTCAAGCCTGACATCCCATGGGAAGCCCAAAGCCATGGGAAGCCAGACTGTTTAGCACCATGCCGCCAACTGTTGGTTTAGAAGCCAAGGGGACAAACAGCACTTTATCCGTGACGGTGGCCACCTGGTGGGGGAGGGGAAGGGGCGATCGAATCTTAGAAATGGATTCACAGGTATGGATAATGTCCCTCTTCTTACGTTGGGTCCTTACTTAACACGGGAGTACCTGGATGCTAGGCGCAGTGCCGAGCAGCCTGTATGGTCCTAGAGGACACAGAACCATCCTCCTGGGCTGGTTATGGGAAGACACGGAAGCAACCCCAGAGCAAGAAATGTGAGATGCTCCAAGAGTGGGGAGGGGGTGGCTGTTTGCCTCTATGTCACCCCCCCCGCCTCCGTTTCTTCTTGGTTGCTGGGGTAAGACACTCTGACCAAGGCAGGCAGCGGGGGCTGCTTAAAGCAGCTGGCCACGCTGCATCTGTGTTCGGGAAGAAGGACGCAACACAGCCCGTGTATCGTGCTCAGCTCACTTGCTCCTTTTCGTACAGTCCGAGATCCCAGCACAGGGAATGATGCCACCCAGGGTAGGCAGGCAGGCAGGTCCTGTCACGTCCTGTCACGTCGATTAACCTAACCAGAGTGAGCTCCCACGGGCATGCCTGAGGCCTGTCTCCTGGATCCCATCAAGTCGCCAACGGAGATTAATCATCACACCTCCCGTGTAATCCACCCAAGGAGCATATAGGACGCGCGCTCCACACGTCCAGCTCAGGGACGGCAGGCAGAGGTTCCGGAAGGCTCCTCAGTCACTTCTGAAGGAAGTGTGCGGTTGGGAGGTGATGGGACTGAGGTGCCACCCACATGGCACGGGGAGTGGGGATTGGGACAAACTGGTGATGAGTAGCTTTGGAGACAGGGCCAGAATGAGACACAGGGGTTAGCAGGCAGAGGGGACCCATTGGGGAAGGCATGCCTTGGTTTCCCCAAGCGGCAGGCAGCAGTGTGGTTTGGGGCACGGGGCATGGTCGCAGGGATCTGGCCTGACTTGGGGGGTCTGCACAGGATCACTGACTGCCACACGTGGATGAATGAGAAGGTGGCCAAAGAGCCACCGACTGTCACCTGCACCCCCTGCTGCAGAGGACTCCTAAGCATCCTACCTCTGCTGCATGAGCACACTCCAATGCAGTCTCCCCCACCAGCCAGGGGGAGCTTTGTAAAGCAGAAACTGGAGCCTGCCTCCCCGTGGATTAAGCCTCTGTCACGAAGGGCTGGAGAGGACGCCTCCGTGGCTAGGAGGGTGAGCTGCTCTTGCAGAGGACCCCGGCTCAGTTTCCATCACCCATATCCATCGGCTCACAATGCCTGTAGCTCAAGCTTCTGTCCTTACTGGACCCCTGCGCTCCGGTGTACACACCCACACAGACATACACACGTGATTAAGAATAATAAAAATAAATCCTTCATACACCCATGATTAAAAATAATAAAAATAAATCCTTCATACACACATGATTAAAAATAATAAAAACAAATCCTTAATAGCCCCAGGAGTATCCATAATATATTAAGTAAAGCAAACCACACAAACAAGCCACCAAAAAACAAACAAACAAACAAACAAAAAACCCAGCAAGATACAGAATAGCCTTACTCAGCCAGCCATTATCAGAGAAGCTTCCTCCTGCAGGAGATGGGAGTGATACAGAGACCCACGGTTGGGCAACGTACAGAGAGTGAGAGACCTTGGAACACGCGGTCCTAAATGTGATGTCTCCATCAGATCCCTCCCCTCGGGGCTCAGGGGACTCAGATGGAAAGACTCTTAAGGGCCAATAGGGATGGGGACACCAAGGAGACAAGGACCTCCTGACACAGGGGGACTGATGCACACATGAGCTGAGACTGGGCAGCATGCGCCGGGCTCGCACGGGCCTGCGGCAGATGGGGTCCCCGCGCTGAGGGAGGAAGTGGACGCCAGCCCCTCTCCTGATGGACAGCTGTCTTCAGTTGATAACAGCTCAGACAGGAGAAGCTAGTGTTCTCCAAACTGTCTAACACAAGCCACACGTAAGGGCAGGCCCCACGCATGCCCAGCAGCAGATGGCCAACACAAAATGAACTCAGGGGTGATTTTGGAAGCTTTTTTGTTTTTGTTTTTGTATCATAAACCTTTGGGAAAGAAAAACAAAGACAGAGAACAATGTATGAGATGCACTGTCATTCACATTTTTGGTTTTTAAGTCACATGTGTGTGCATAAGGAAACACATAAATGCTCTTATTTGATCTCTGTAAGGACAACACACAAATGCTCGCTCCTACACAATCTCTGTAAGGAAGACCCAGGGAGCTGGTAACCGTGGTGCTTCTTAAGGGGACCGTGCTGTGGAGTCACCACAGACTGGCCAAGCACACCCTGCCACGCCCACTTCTCTTCCTAGCACGGCTTCCCTGGTTGCTTGGTTGGAAACAGGTGACTGCTTCTCCCTGTCTCTCGGGGCCAGGTCCCTCCTCCAACAACCCTTTATATCTCTCTCGTCCCTCCATGGCGCTGGGAGTGGGTGAGTCTAGGTGATGGAGATGCCCTGTGGGGGGGGTGAGGGCTCTCTGGTAACAATCTACGGTGGGAGAGTAGCAGTGACAGAGAGAGCATCAACTAGAGAACGTCTGAATTGTCCTGAGCAAGATGCGCCATTAATGTGCCATTAATCTTGGGGGAAGTTGGGCGTGCTTGTTACTGTGGCTTGAGGGAATTACGCTGACCGATACGAAGAGGAGACTCTTCACTGTGTACTCTAAAGCATTTTCAGTTTGGTGACATATGCACACCCCAAATACCCCCAAAAGAAATACAGGGAAGCTAGAAGCAGCTGGTCACACTGCACCCGGAGTCAAGGAGAGAGCAACAGACGCTTGTGATGAGCTTGCTTTCTCCTTTTATACAGTCCATGACCCAGCCCAGGGGATGGCGCCACCCACAGTGGGCAGGTCTTCTCATCTCAAGGAACCTCATGGAGATAATGCCCAGATGCCTCTCGGCCGGGTGGTTCTAACTCAAGCTGACAGCTGAGATTTGCCACCACAATACTCATAAAATAAAATGCATTTGCTGCCCTGGCCCCCAAGGCCCACATCCCATCCCACTGACCAACCTTCCAATCTGCAGACCCTCCCCTGACTTGTACAACTATCCTGTGGTGCTCTGACCAGTTTCAGCGGCACACTGTCCTATGCCTGTGCTCTGCAGGGGGCCTTGCTCCCATAGGGATACTTTTCTGTATTTACTGGCATACCGCCTTTTCCCTCCTACTTGAATGTGAGCTCTGACAGAGAGCTAACCTCGTCTGTCTCACTCGCCCATGTATACTCCGCACCCGAAAAAGTTTTGATCAGTGAACGAATGAAAGACCGAGTTATTGGTTTGGGTTGGAAGATCAAATGTGGCTTATGGTTGATACCCTTTCTCTCCTCCTTGCTGTTGGGATAAAACAAATGCTTCAAAGCTGTCCTTGGTCTGGAGTTCTGTCTTGGTAGAGCATTTGCCAACCATGGACAGTGCCTGGGGGCGATCCCCACCTTCACATAGGCTGGCTGTGGTTGTGCAAGAGACTAACCCCAATGTGTGTGTGTGTGTGTGTGTGAGAGAGAGAGAGAGAGAGAGAGAGAGAGAGACAGAGAGAGACACACACACACACAGAGACAGAGAGAGAAAGACAGAGACAGAGATAGACACACACACACAGAGACAGAGAGAGAAAGACAGAGAGACAGAGACAGAGAGACAGAGATAGACACACATACAGAGAGACAGAGACAGAGAGACAGAGATAGACACACATACAGAGAAACAGACAGAGACAGAGAGAGACAGAGACAGAAAGACAGAGACAGAGATAGACACAGAGAGAGAGACAGAGAGACAGAGACAGAGATAGACACAAAGAGAGAGGGGGAGAGAGAGGAGAGAGAGACGAGAAAATCTTGAGTTCATGATCGGAGAGAGAGAGAGAGAGAGACGAGAAGATCACGAGTTCATGATCATCCTGGGTACATAGTAAGTGCAAAGCCAGTCTGGGATATAATGGAAAGAAGGGAGGGAGGGAGAGAGGGAGGGAGGGAGGGAGGAGAGGGAGGGAGGGAGGGAGGGAGGGAGGGAGGGAGGGAGGGAGGGAGGGAGGGAAGCAGGTTGGCCAGGTTCCCATGCCTCTGGTCCCAGCTGATTGGGTAGTCCCAACTAACCTGGGTCTATAATCCATTTAGATCTATAAATTGAGATGAGATGAGATGGAAATCTACGTGGGCTGATCCTGTTCTCCTAAACCCAGCACATCAGATGGGCTCGCAGGCTGAGCTCACTGCGAAAGGACAGAGGGAAGGAGCTGCTTCAGACAGACAGGAGACCAGAGGTGCCACGCCGGCTGCTGTGCCCTGCTTTGGTTGCTCTGTGGGCATCACAGGGGCGTGCTGCCTTAAGCACAAGGCCTGCCTTGCCCACACTGACTCAGGAGGAATTGCGCTTACCCACCACAAGAGGGTTCTGCATCCCAAAGGAATAAGAAAGGTCCTGGAGGCTTTGTGGGGAGAGGCTCCCCAGCCTTTGGGAGGGATGCCCTGAAAAACATCTGTGTATCACTGCCCCTTTCTAGCTAGGGGTCCCCCAGCGCTGTTCCACAACTGTCTTTGAAACACTATGACCGAAAAGCAACTTGGGGAGGAAAGGGTTTATTTGGCTCACACTTCCACGCCACTGTTCATGCTGAAGGGAATCAGCGCAGGGGCTCAAAACAAGGCAGGAACCTGGAGGCAGGAGCTGATGCGGAAGCCGTGGAGGGGAGCGGCTTACCGTCTGTCATTCTTCCATGGCTTGCTCAGCCTGCTTCCTTACAGAGCCAGGACCCACACCAGCCCAGAGACAGCACTGCCCATAATGGGCTGGGCCCTCCCGCATCAGTCACTAGTTAAGAAAATGTCCTACAGGCTTGCCTAGAGCCCAGTTTTGTGGAGGCTTCTTGTCTTCCCACTGGAGACCCCTTTGTCCCAGATGACTCTAGCTTGTACCAAGGTGACATAAAGCCGGCCAGTGAACCACTTATTACCTCCCCACCCTGTCCCTGCCATCATCAGACTGGGTGGGGGACAGTGACTTCCAGAACACAGGCAGGGACTACTGCCTTGCTTTGCCTGGGTACCATAGGTGAGGCTAGTGGAGGAGGAAATGCCAACCTCAGACCTTCAGCAGATGACGGCAAGGACAAGGAGCAGCCTTAGACACAGTCCTGGCTGCCACAGAGAGGGGGGACTGTCTTGTTCCCTTCCTTCGGCTCAGAACTGCTGCCTGGATTCAGGTCAAAGCTGCCATCCGGCCTCCCTCAGAACGTCCTCTTCCATGGAGGTGTTGACAGGTGCATGCTCCCTACACACACACACACACACACACACACACACACACACACACATACACACACACATACATGACATACACACACCACATACAGACACACACTACACAGACACACACCACATACAGACACACACAGACACGACACACGCAGACACGACACACACAGAGACAGACACAGCCACACACAAGACACACACACACAGATATACACACAGACACAGACACACAGAGAGACAGACACACACACACACACACACAACACACTTCATACCCTCTGAATACTGTCATTCTCTCCCTTCCCTTCAACAGTCCAAACCCCACACTATCTATCCAATCCGGAAGTCAGGGCTCTACCTGCCCCCTTCCCCGGGCTGGGCCCTGTGGGCACTGACCTAAACTCTGTCCAAGAATCAGCCTGCTCCTTCCCTATCCTTCCCACCCATACGGGCTGCTAGCCTAGCTCTGCCACAGGAGCCCAGCTTCCTCCCCTACCTTTCTCCCCTACCTTCCTCCCCCTGTGGCCCAGAGACAGTCATAGCCCAACCCCCACCTATGTGCTGCCTACCTGTGATGCAAACTCCAGATTAAAACAAAACAAAACAAAAAAACAATCCTTTGTTCTAGACAAAGGGGGTTAGGGAGAAGAAATCTCAACCGTGGACCTCTAGATGAGGGCCAGATCCAGGTGGGGCCCCAGGAAAACTTCCTGGGGCCTGAGTGAATATGGGGACAGCGGCAGGCAGAACAACTCAGGCTTGGTTTCAGCCCGGGCTGTGGAGAACTGAGGAAGAGCTCGGGGCCCTGTGACCACTTACAGGGATGTTCACATGCCTGACACATTTCCCTTCCTAGCACACAGAGAGCTCTTGCACGCTTGGGGCAGAATCCAAGCAAGATCTACACCACTGTTCCCAAAGAAAAATGTTCCATCTTCATCTATAATTAAAGAAATGTAAATTTAAATCAATGAGGTATTCTTCATCTGTCACGACAGCAATCATCTGGCCATGTGGGTCTCCTGGAGAAATGCTAATGCTGGTCCCTCCCCCTCCCAGACACACACACACACACACACACACACAGAGTCACATACACTTACACATTCTCTCACACTTGCACACTCCCAGTAGCAAGGCTCTCACAAACTTGAATACTCGTGTTCATGAATACCAATATGCATGCACACAGTAGCACACAATCTAACATGCTAACACACTCACACTTGTGTATACTCTTTCACTCATTCTCACTCATGTAGGCACACAGACTAACAGACACAAACAATTTTGCACACTCTCTCACACTCATACCTGCATGCACATTCAGATACTGGCACATACACACTAACACCCAAGCACAAGTGTTGTCACACTCACATCCAGGAATACTCTGGCACACTTGCTGACCTACACTCAGGCACACACACACACACACACACACACACATGATGTATAACTTAGCATGCAATCATAGGTATGCGCACACAGAGCACTTTCCATCATACTTGCTCTCACACACCTGTACATACATCCTGTCTGTCTGTCTGTCTGTCTGTCTATCTATCTCTGTGTGTGTCTCTCAATCTCTCTCTCTCTCACACACACACATCACACACACACCAACCATCCAAACTCACAGGTGCACACACGCTGTCACACCAACATGTACATATTCACACATTCTTTTCTGAATTCGTGCACTCACACACAGAGACACTGTTGAATTCATTCACAGATCCACACTTATGTGCACACTCACAGGCTCACAGGACTGTCCAGCCACACACAGACTCACACTCACACCATATCACACACACTCTCTCTGGTTTTCTTTCAATATCTCACAGACGCTTTCAGACATGCATCCCCCACCACCACACACACACACACACACACACACACACACACACACACACACACACACACAAACTCACAGTCAGCTCTGCAAACGTGTATGGAAGGTTCTAGGACATTTCTAAAACCACTGAACGGTCATTGCTTTGGGGGAGAACCTGGGAGCCAGGAGGTGCCGGGCAGATTCCAGATTCCGTGTTCACACACACCTCCCTTTTGTACCATCTGCCTAAGTATTGCTTTTCTAAAAACTTAAGGTGGAAAGAGAGAGAGAGAGACAGAGAGAGAGACAGAGAGAGAGACACAGAGAAAGTCTTCCGTGTCGCTGAGCGGATGGGAGGAGATGGGATAGGGAGGCAGCAGCGGGGCACCTTCAACGTTCCCTGCTCAGGTCAGGCCCTGGAGCTGCAAGTCCACTGAACCAAAGAAAGACAGGGATTGGAGCAGGAGGTGGGGGGGGGGGGTGGAGGCTGTAACCATATCCTTCCACCGCTCCAAGCCACGCCATTAAAGTACCTTGTAAGAGGCATTTCAATAGGATAGGAAGAAACAGTAAGGAAAACAGCTGTGCCATAGTGCAGACTGGGAGTCGAAGGACGCACATCCCGAGTCTGCTCTGGTCCAGCTAACCGAAACTCCCTGCAAAATTCGAATCCCTTCCTGATGTACAGAGGCAGCCGGCTCACATCGTCCTTCCAACACCGCCCTCTGGTGGTGCATCTGGTAACTGCATGCAGCTGCACACCCTGATGGACTCAGAAGCGCTCAAATGCCAAAGTCTGTACCTGAGGTGGAGCTCCTGAGCTGTATCTCCCAAGAAAATCTTCCCCTG
Organism: Mesocricetus auratus; assembly: GCF_017639785.1. Classification (NCBI taxonomy): domain Eukaryota; kingdom Metazoa; phylum Chordata; class Mammalia; order Rodentia; family Cricetidae; genus Mesocricetus; species Mesocricetus auratus. Next base: position 2,310,179 of record NW_024429182.1, on the reverse strand, counting down.
GAATAAAGCAGCTTCGTTTCTTCCCCTCCACAACACAAAACTCTTTATAGTGCTAAAAGGATGGATGAGAAGAGACAGCTGCATGGAAATTCCTGTTAGGATTTGGTGAGCATCTCTCCAGAATCTGTAAGTCCATGTGCTTGCCCAGAGATACGTGGAAACTTATAGCAACGGTGGCACCGAAGTAAAAATCAATTTACCCTTAATTTTTTTCTGCCGTGGACAGACATCTGCACAATAAACACACCTTATGTATTTTAGTTTATTTTGTTACTTTCTTCCTTTTTTTTTTTTTTTTTTTTTGAGACAGAGTCTCTTTATACAGTCCTGGCTGTCCTGAAACTCATATAGACCAGACTGGCCTCAAACTCGCAGACTGGGGTTAAGGGTGAGCACCACCATGCCCAGATTTTGCTATTGCTTTTTGGTTTTGTGAGGTAAGTTCTCTACCACTGAGCTATAGCTCCAGCCCTTATCTTTAAAAAAAATTGAGACAAGAGTCTCACAAAGTGACTTGGCCTGGCTTTGAACTCATTCTGTAACTTGAGAGCCTTGAACTCAAAATTCTCCTGCCTCAGCCTCCTGTGCAGGTGGAATTCTAGGCTGGTGCCACCACCCCCAGCTGTTTTAATGTTTTCATTGTGAAAGTTAGCTGTGTCCACAGCAACAGTGGCATGAGGCAGCCTTCCTGCTGAGGCCACTATGCACGGAATTGGTATGATGATATACTCTTTAATTACTTAAATTGAGGAGCAAACATTAAAAAATGGGTTTGTAGTCTTGATAAAAACACAAGAAGGGCAAAAAAAAACCACAAGAAGGGAAGCCAGGAGTTGGTGGCACACATCTTTAATCCCAGCACTCGGGAGGCAGAGACAGGAGGATCTCTGTGAGTTCGAGGCCAGCCTGGTCTACAGAGTGAGTTCCAGGACAGCCTCTAAAACAATACAGAGAAACCCTGTCTTGAAAAAAACAAACAAACAAAAAACAAGAAGGGGAACTGGCTAAGAGCGATATGTTGTATATGTCCAGTGTAATATACACAGTTATTATTCCAACCACTCACATGGAAACATGTATTATGTAATAAAACAGGGAGTCACTAAATTATACATAGAGATTACCCTGAGAAAGCATACAAAAGATTCATGTTTTATATACCTTATCTTTATATTATATGTAAAGAAAAACTACATGCGCCTGCTCCTGAAGAGAAAACATTTCTTCAAGAATACTCCAGCAACTCTCCTAGGAAATGGGAATGAGAGAGTGTATGCCCTTGTATTATCATACACACACAATACACACACACACACAATACACACACACAATACACACACTTTATATTTACACACAGACATATACATACACATACATATATACACACTATACACACATACACATACATATACATATATGTGTGTATACACACACATACATGCATGTGGGTATATACATATGCATACATACACACATTCTCATCAGGCCTGTTGGTGCAAGCCTGTGATCTCAGCACTCTGGAAACTGAGACAGAAGGATCTTGAGTTCTAGGCCATTCTGGAATACATATCAAAATCTCATTACAAAAAAAAAAAAAAAAAAAAAACGAAACAAGCGTACTAGTCCAAAGCTAGTATGCGCGGTGACATATGTAATTAGGGAGTGGCGGTGGCTTTGTCGGAGTACGCGTGGCCTTGTCGCAGGAAGCATGCCACTGTGGAGGTGGCCCCTGTTTTCAGACCATTTCCCGTTGCCTGCCGGTCCATCCGTAGGGCTCTCAGCTCCCTCTCCGGCACACGCGTCGGCCTGCACGCTGCCGTGCTGTACCATGATGATGATGGACCGAACCTCGGAAACTGTAAGTCACCCCGGACTGCATGTCTTTTCCTGTCTAAGAGCTGCTGTGGCCTCGATGCCTCTTTGTAGCAATAGAGACCCTAACTGAGACAAGCACAAAGGAACCACGTACAGAAGGAAAGGCCTAGTTGGGGTCACAGCAGTGGAGGGCTCCAGCCCGTGGCTGCTTGGAGAGCCGGTGGCAGGGGACGGTTGTTCACGGGGTAGAGATGATGTCACAGAAAACCGGCAGGCAGAGCCTTCGAAGGCCTGTCCCCCACCACCACCACCCCCGTGACCCATTTTCTCCTGCAAGGCCCCCTCATCCTGTGGGTTCTACACCCTCATGCACCGTGGCCCGGGGTCACGAGATTGCACATCAGGAGCCCATAGGGGGCGCCATTCCACACTCCAAACTTCACAGCCCCCATGGACCTGAGTCACCACAGGCGGCCTGTCTCTTTGTATCCCAGGGAGTGATGAGGACTCCCCGGTCAGTTCTTTGGTTGTGTTTGGCGGTGGGAGCGAGGGCGGGACCCGGGAGGCGTGCTGGGGAGACCACTCTGCCCGTGCGTGGGGCATCCCTGGCTCAGCTCGGGTTTTTAGGTGTGTGCATTATCCATGACGGTGGCCATCAGCATGCGCCCGGTGGATGGGAGGTGGAGCCCACTGTATTGATGGAAGTGCCCAGCGTCTGGGGGACGTGGAGATACTGCATCCCTCTCTAGAGACTCCATTTTTCCAGACTCTGCGTCAGGCTTCCCAGACTTTCCACACCCAGGAGCCTCTCCATACCACTTTTGGCTACCCCTCTACGCCTGTGATTCTCACCCTCGCCAGTCTGGACCCCCCGCATCAGCCGGTGTGTGAGCCTTTCCCACCCAGGCCCTGCCCACACCTAACCGGGGGCTCTGCGGCATGCGCTGGGCCATATGGCCCTTGACTGCATTTCTGGTCCCCTACCTTCACTCTGTCCAGGCCACAGGCTGGCCAGCCTGCTCTTCCAAGCACAGTCCGTGGGCCGGGCCGGGCCGGGGCCTTGGCACCCTCTGCTCCCACTGCTTGGAATGCCGGTGCTCTGGAAGGCCAGAGGTCTCTTTCCTGAGCTTCTTCTGCATCTCAGGGATGGATCCCCCTCCCTGCTCTGAGGGGGACCCTCCCTTTTCAGATGCTGCTCATCTAACGGTTTCCTCACAGCCTGGGACTGCGTTCAACGCCTGCATGCCTACACAAACTCTCAGTAGCGTGTCATGTTTTGTGTTTTGTGAACTCAGCACCCGGGGACAGGGCATTCCCGAATGCTGAGTTTCTCCGGATGGCTACAGGATGAGGTCAGGTGTGTTTAAACTGTCTTTTCCAGAGACGGCGCATTACCAAGAAAACCTGACAGAACCTTTCCAATGTAATAATTTGGAGGGGGGGGATTTTGCAAATAGCTCTTTATTCAAGGGGAAAATGCCTTCCCTCCTAATGGAGCAGTACACCCTACCCACTGTACCTGCTTCTTTAGAGAGAAGTAGAAAGGTTAATACGGCCCCATCAGAGCAAAGGAGCCAATTAGAACAACTGCAATTCAAAAGAAGAATGGAGGTTAATTGCTTGGAGTCCACATGTCTCAAACGCCTAATGCTATATCATTATTTTTTAGCTACATATTATTCATTTCATAACACTTAAGTATTCTGCCTTATTACTAATTAGTAATTCCTTATCCTCAAATTTTGCCCAATGCAAGCTGTCACCATAGGGCCTCCTCAGCCCCAATCTCCCTCCCCCCTCCCAAGACAGAATAAGGCTGCTGAGAACTCCTTCCTGCCACCTCCTCCTCCCACCAGCATCACCCCCCCTTTTCACCTCTTCTCTTCCTGGGCATGGTTTCCCTGACTTGTGACTCTTTTATCACAGCCCCTGGCTTCTCGCCTCCTCCCCCTCCCGCCCGCCCCAGCATTGACGGTGCTCCCCCCCCCGACCGGTCTATGCTTATCTATTAGTTGGGCCCCGGATGCAAAGTCTCCTGGCTTGCAACGCCTTGCTCTTTTGAGAAGACCCATCCCTGGGCCCATAGGTCTTGTAGCTCCTAGACCAGCATTCCCTGGGGGATGCAGTCGCCGCAGCAAGAATAATAATGATGGGTGGATATGCTCTTTGAACATTCTCAGACCCTGGCCACAGGGCAGAAGAGGTTTCCAAGTGTGCTTGGATCCGAACGGAGCCGTGCTCTGACATGTGCGCTGATCGCCTGTGCTCTCCAGGGCAACCCTCAAGTACAGCCTTGGCTTGGCTCTGCTGGTAGGCCCATGGCGTTCTCCCTCGGTTCCCTCCTCCAGTATTTGATGCCGCTGTTCTCCAAGGCCTTGCCAGTTCCGAAGCGTCTGTCAGGTGCCCCGGAAACCTTGAGAACCCTTGTCAGTTTTGTTTGTTTTTTATTTTGTTTTTGTTTTGCTGGACTCTTAGTGAGCAAAGCCAAGCTCAAGCTCTTCCTTCTCCTCTTCTGGAACACTGGACACACCAAGCGCGCCCGGATCCCCCGGCCTACCCTGGAGTTGCTGGGAAGCTCTGCCCTGGGCAATGATACCATTTCAGGATTTCCATGGAGACATGCCGGGAGCCATAAAGATGGCTTCTCTTCATCTTGGCTTAAGGTCAGAGAGTTCAAGACCATCCTTACTCTTCCAAGGTTAAAGTCATAAGACCTAAAGGTCTAAGGCGCAGCTGCTGTTGGATGATGCCTGATCTTGGTCGGGGATGTCTTAACTAAAGAACAAGAGACTTGGTCTAAGGGGTGGTTACTCTTGACCCTCAAGGCCAGATAAAGAGAGATTTAGTCTAAGGCGTGGTTACTAAATGTTTGGAGGATTGAGGAAGGAGGTCTGTTTGCTCCTTGTATCTTGATAAAGAAGTCTTTTGCCATGTCCCCCCTTTTGGCTGGGGCATTTGAGAACGTTGAAGAGTAAACTTGGGGTACCCAGTGTTCACGGGACTGCCCTCCCGACTCTGTTCTGTGCCTCTGTCTTTTCCCTTAGCGTTTCTACCTGCCTCTTCTCAGTCCACGCTCCCCCTCTCAGGCACAGACGTGGGTTAATACTGATGGTACCGATAGAGACTGGCACCTTGGAGACTGGTTACCACAGGCTGGTGGCACAAAGGCGGGTTACTACAGATGGCTACTACAGAGACAGGACAGCAAAGGGAGGGGTCAGGTATGGAGGCCTGCTGCGCTTTCTCTGCCTGGGTAAAGATGCATTGGGTAAAAATCAATGTGAGGAGTAACTCCCTCTTTTGTGGAGTTAACTGTCACAGACTGTAAATTATGTTTACCTCGTGGCAAGTTTGGGTACAAGTGCGGGGAACAAGAAACTGTGAAGAGTCCAGACGTAGTTTTAAAACAATAAAACACGCTGAACAGGGTGGCGCACGCCTGTAATCCTACCTCTCAGGAGGTAGAGGCCGGAAGGTCAGGACTTCAAGGTCACCCTCTGCTAAACCAGGGCCTCAAGGTCATCCTGGGCTACAAAGAAGAAAAGGTGAAGATTTACCGAGTTGCGTATCCATCCCAGAATTTAAAAAAAGCAAAGCCAATGTAAACGTCCTCCAGGGAGGCCCTCACAGAGCCCGGTTTGCAAAAGGACTTCCTTCTTTCCTGGCAGGCTCTCTTTCTACTTCGTGAAATGTCCACCCAGACAAAGAAGGTGGTGTGGAATGTCCACTCACACTAGAGGCAGCTCCCAGAAGGGGAGTCACAAGGGCATGTCGGCGTGTAGCTATTTTAATAAGATGTAAAAACAGACCCTGCCTACTCAAGACAGGTGATCCCACTGATCGAAGCTAAACAAGGCTTCCTTTTAAACTGTGTTTAGGATGAAGACATAGTTCAAATGGGAATACTAAATAAATCATGGTGCAGTAATAGAAAAAAAAAAAAGCTTACGTTTACACCAGAAACCACAGTGTCTGTGTCTTGTCCTGTTGCTATGCAGTTATGCACAATGCAAGAAGATCAGACTTTACAAACTCACACAACACATGGAAAGCATCTGAACGGGCCCTTGGATGCCTGTTACCGAGTTACTTAGAACTCAGTAAAGGTCAGCTATTATCGAGGCCATCATTAGTAAAAATACTTTCACACATTAAAACCTAAGGAAAATAATTCGGATCAAATGACTAGCCCGGTGGAGCGGGGTGCAGCAGCCTTGCTTTCTGCACCTTTCCCTTCCCGGACCCAGACTCTCGCGGCTCTGGACCCCACTCTGTCCCCTTCCCTTGGCTGCGCCATAGATGCCCACCTGCCGCAAGGCAGGCACACATATCCGTAGCAGGAGACACAGGGTGGGGCTGACCGGGCTTACCAAGCTGCCCCTTTGACAAAGGTGCGATTCATACAGGGCACACCTTTAAGACAGGAAGTGAGAGCCCTCACCCCTAAAGTGGCTTTTGCTGAGTCCTTGCTGAGCTAAAGGGCAGAGATTTGGGGACAAGGCTTCCAGTCCCAGGACATTCCAAGAACCAAGACACTCAGTCCAGCCCAACCTCTCTGATCCAAGGGCGGACAGGAAAGTCCAGCCCACCCTGGATCCCGTTCAGCGTGACCAGAATGGTGTTTGGCCACGGAGGGGGGGTGGATTGTCAATCTGCCCATCCATGATCTCCTCCTTAAAGACGATTAGCAAATGCAAGTACACAGAGCCTTGCCATGCCGGCGTTTTTTACTTTATCGTCCCTGGATGTCTTTGCTCTTGGTGGCTCTTCCTGAGGTCCTCCCAGGAAACCCCACAGACTTAAAACCCATCCATCGGAGGGGGCCATGTCCCTCGTCCCACCGCAGGCCAACAGCAATGTTTTTCTGTGGCCGGCCGCCAGGCGGAGCCCCAGCTTTCTCTGTGGAGCCATCTGTCTATTTACCAAGCACAAACTCCGTGGGCATCCTCCCTACTCCCTCAGGCCTGGCTGCAGGCTGCTTGCTCACTGGAAAGGTCGGTGTCTCGACCCCAGGGGGCCTAAAGCCTAAGTGAGTGTGGGCTGGAACAAAGACTCACAGTCCGGAGAGCAGGCACTTGGGTGCCTCAGGTTTCTCAATCAGACAGGCATCCTGCTCTTGTGTGACGGTTCAGCGAGATGTCCTCCCTCAGTCTCCGGTTTTGGATACTTGGTCCCTGGTTGGTGGATGATTACAGGTGACCAGGAGGTGTGGCCTCTGATGCAAGTATGCCACTGAGGGTGGGCTATGGGGTTTCCAGAGACGAGGGCCATTTCGAGTTTGTCCTCTCCGCTTCCTGTTTGTGGGTGAGAAGTAAGAACTCACCTATTCCTACTGCCTTGTTTTTGCTCTGCCATTGTGGACTGTAACCTTCTGGAACCATAAGCCCAGTTAAGCTCTTTCCTCGATAGCTTGCCTTGGTCATGGTGTTTTGTCACAGCAATAGCTGAGTTGCTAACAGGCAGCCAACCCTTCAGCTCCCTCTGACACTGGATGTAGGGGCAGCTTCTGGAATGACCAGAGGGACAGCTAGCTGCTGTCACATCTGGAAGGTGAGAGGTCCTGCCCAGCTTCAAGACAGCATTCGTGAAGCGGGAACCCCGAAACCTGGCTACCTCTGTGAGCTGGAGCTAGAATTAAAGTCGTAATGTGTCTCCTGTTATTGTGTTGGAATACAATCTAATCCCCCTAAGAACTGACCTTGAACCAAACAGTCACGCCCTTCTGCTCGGGTTCCTGCCCAGCCGGACTCATTCGCAACCCTGCTCTTCAATAAGACAGTCAGGGAGCAGCAGGGATACGACCAGCCGGCAAGATGGTCATCGCCGAGGTCACAGAACCCATGCTGCCTCTCCTCCTGCAGCCTGGGCGGGGTCAAAGGCTCCTCTCTTCTGCTCCTGAACGTGAACCTGACCAGCTTGTCCTGAATCCCAGGCAAGGGTCATCTCTGACTCTCACTGCCCCTGGTGTACACACGCCAGATCCAAACAGACAGCTCTCAGCTCACCCTGCAATCTGAGTAGGGTGGGGCCCAGAAAACTGGTTTCTGACATTTAACACATTGGATAGCAGCTTTGAGAATTAGCCTGAACACTGAAAAATCACATTAGGAGGCAAGAGATACTGATTCAAATGCTACCTTCCCACATCCAGCTGAGTGATAGAAGTGCACGCGGCACAGGCACACACACAAACACACACACACATGTACGCATATGCACACACATACATACACACAAACATACACATACATACAAACACACGTGCATACACGCATGCAAATGCACACACATATTCATACATACAAACACACATGCACACACAATAACACACACTCATACAAACACACATGCACACATGCACACACACATGCACACACGCAATGTGCACACATGCATACACATACATACACACAATAACACACATACATACATACAAACACACATGCACACACACGCACACACATATACACATGCCGGCACACATGCCCCCACACACACGTTGTTCCTCTGCCCTTACAAGACTTGCTTTACAGGGAGAGGAATGAGAGGCTCCTGGTAGTTTACACATGAACCTCTCAAGCTTTGAGAAACACCCGCGCCTGCTGTCCCACCCACACCCGCCCTGCCCCTGTGCCTCAATGACCACTTGTGCTTCTCTGTCTCTGCAGGACCACACTGCAGGTTCCAGAAGGAGGTGGCGTGGTGGTCTCCAGTGCTGGCCACGGGGCAGGGTCTCAGAACCAGCTGGCAGATGACTTCTCTCCTCTAGGAAAGATGCGCGGACTTACCAGAACTGCGCTACACATACAGAAATGAACACAAAGGGCCCAGGCCATGCGGCACTTTAAGACTCTACTGGGAGACTGGGCAACGGCATGGGGAGACTGCATCGCTGTGGTCTGGCTTTCTCCAGCGTGTCCATTAGGAACTCCACTTCCTGCTACAGGCATTCCGGCTCTCTTTCCTAATGCCCACCATGGGAAAGGATTAAATAGAAACCTCCTTCTCCCAGAAAATGAAACACAAGAAAGCCAGCCTTGGGGCTGACCAGATTCCTTCTCACAGAGGGGTCCAGATTGAGGCTACAGCTGTCCCTGGCTTCAGTGCTAGCCATCTCCCCAGTGACAAGGTGGCCTCAGAGGGGAACAAAAGCTTTCTGTGATGGCCCCAGACTTGCCACCTACTCATCCCAGATCTGAGAGCTGACAGACAGACCCCTGCTTTCCTACACTTGTGGGACAGCTCAGAGGCTTAACTATGTCACCAAGGCCACCCATCACAAATGGACTCTTCTGTCTGACCCGGTGCCTATGCCCTGCTGAGTCCCTGGCATGAAGCCTGGCAAGGCTTTGTTGGGAACTGAGCAGCCCAGTGCTTTCTGGCTTTACAGTCACCTCCTGTGTGTGTGTGTGTGTGTGTGTGTGTGTGTGTGTGTGTGTGTGTGTGTGTGTGTGTGTGTGTGTGTGTGGTGGTAGTTGGGGGGGGTATCCCGAACTCTCTCACGTTTTCCATCTGAATGCCAACAGGTACCAAGAAAGCCCGAGGTGCCTTGTGTCTGTCTTCCAGACGAACTCTTTCTCGGTTGGTGAAAACAGGGCAATTTCAGAGCATGTGTCTCACTGGTGAGCCTAGGTTCTCTGGGCTCCGAGGCGTTGCCACCTAGGTTCTCTGGTCCATGCCAACACTGCCTCCGTTCAAATGAAAGCCCTCATCTGTATCCCTTCTAAATGCGAACAGCACAAGTGTCACCCAGAGACGCTTTCTCATTCCGTTTCTAACGCGCCACAATTGCAAGCAGGGGCTGGGCGAGACGCCGGGCAGACGAGAAAGTATGCCCAGAGCACGTTCCCAAGCCTGGGACACAACCCACCTGCAATTTTGCTTTGACTCTTTCTCTCTGATGCAGGAGCATATGATTTACAGTTAAATTCAGCCAGATAAACAATCTCCGTTTTTAAAGGTTCCGTAAAACCTACAATTTTAGACAGGCTTGATGCGGTTGACACTGAATTGATTTCGACACGTCCCATTTCCGGCCTAATGCTGGGTTCGTCTGAGCAAGAACAAACGTCCTCATGATGGCTTCATTCTAACCTGAATAGTTCCAAGCATAAACACATAGGGAAGCAAACGTCCTCAGGATGACGGCTTCTTTCTAGCTGAATAGGCTCAGCATAAACACACAGGAAGCACGGGCATTCACGTTAAATTTTCTTCTTTTTTTAAGATAAGAAAACATGGGGTGTTTCACTTTTCAAAGATTAACTTTCCACAAAGTTTTCATAGGCAAGGCATCCACATGTTAAACAGTCAATCATTCTGCACCCAGAAAGCTCAGGTGGTTTTTTTTTCTTTTTTCCAGTGTGTGTGTGTGTGTGTGTGTGTGTGTGTGCCTGTGCAGATGTGTGTGTGTGCGTGCCTGTGCAGATGTGTGTGTGTGCATGCCTGTGCAGATGTGTGTGTGTGCCTGTGCAGATGTGTGTGCATGTGTGCCTGTGCAGATGTGTGTGTGCCTGTGCAGATGTGTGTGTGTGCGTGTGTGCCTGTGCAGACGTGTGTGTGTGCCTGTGCAGATGTGTGTGTGTATGTGCCTGTGCAGATGTGTGTGCATGTGTGCCTGTGCAGATGTGTGTGTGTGCGTGCCTGTGCAGATGTGTGTGTGTGCGTGCCTGTGCAGATGTGTGTGTGTGTGCGTGCCTGTGCAGATGTGTGTGTGCGTGCGTGCCTGTGCAGATGTGTGTGTGTGCCTGTGCAGATGTGTGTGTGCCTGTGCAGATGTGTGTGCGTGTGTGCCTGTGCAGACATGTGTGTACATGAGGAGACCCAAGGCTGACGTTGGGATTCATCCTCACTCACTCTTCCACCTTACTTATGGTGACAGGAGTCTCTCCATCAAGATCAGAGCTCGCCATGCGGCTAGTCTACTAACCAGCTTGCTCTAGAGATCCCACTTTGCCTTCTGAGGCTTGACTTATAAAAAAGTGCCCAACCTACCTGCCCAGCGTATACGTGGGTTCTGAGGATCTAAACCCTCAACTCTCTCCAACCGACTTTACCTGCTGGGCCACTGCCCCCCCCCCCCCGGGGCATCTGTTTTAACCCAGTACCTTTGGAGATAGGGAGGCCTCTTGGGTGTTAGGGCCCCATGCAAGCATGTTCCAGGGAGAGCTGGACGGCTCGAATCCCCAGCAACTGGACATCCACACTCAAAAATCAACAGGCTGGCTACCTGACCCCCGATGACGAGAGCTCTAGGCTGTAACCACCACAAAAATAAATTGCACCCAGGAAAGGTTTATTTAAAAATAACTGCATTGAGGTAAAAAAAAAAAGTTAATTCCCCACAAAAGAATCTAGTATGTGTTAAGTTTGAAAGTTCTGTGGACGGTTTCATGGGATTGTGACAAAATATCATGACGTTATTCACCATGAGAGGGCTTTGGGACTGCGTAGCTCAGCAGAGCTCTTGCCTAGAACACAGGAAGTCCTGTTTTCAGTCCCCAGAGCCCTGGCATCACAAAAAGCAAACAGACAGACCAGAAAGATGTAAAAGTAAATATTAGTTGGGGAAAGTAAAGGTGGATACAGAAACTGATGAAAACCAAGTAAGGAGTAGTTCCTTCTTCTGTGGCAAGTGAATTTGCTGGCTTTGACCTCAACTGTGGTTAGGTAAAAGGCTCTTTGGGGTAAAAGGAACACTGATTTTTTAAAATTATTTTCTTTTTTTTTCTCTGTATTGTTTTGGAGCCTGTCCTGGAACTTGCTCAGTAGACCAGGCTGGTCTCGAACTCGTAGAGATCCGCCTGCCTCTGCCTCCTGAGTGCTTGGATTAAAGGTGTGTGTCACCAACACCTAGCTTTATTATTTTCTATATTACAAAGTATACAACCTCTGATGGTTCTAGCCAGAAACTGCCATAGATACCTCAAAATGAAAGGAATGTATATGTGTGTGTATGCATGTGTGTGTATATATGTAAGTGTATGCATGTGTGCATATGTATTTATATATAGTGTGTATGTGTATATATATGTGTGTGTTTGCATGAGGGCAAATATACATATATGTGTATATATATATGTGTATGTATATATGTGTGTATGTATATATGTGTGTATGTGTATCTATATGTGTGTGTATGTGTACATATATGTATATATACACATACATATGTACATATCCCGGTGTGGCCGTTCAGAACAGTAATTCTGGCACTTGGGTCATTGAGTTGGAAGGATGAAGAGTTAGAGGCCAGCCTGGGCTACATAGTAAGATGCTGCCTCAAAAGAAAGAAAATTAGTTTTCACCCTTCTGTTCAAAGGACGATACAGAAGCAACTTTATTTTCGCCATCTCAGACCCAAATTCAACTGACACCAGTCTCCCTAGCCACACAACCCCATCAGGTTCAGGACTGTATTCCTGAAGTGCACCAGAGGCAATGTCACCATCACATCTGCTGTGGCCCAAGACTGGCCTGGCGTGTCCGTGTCCAAAATGTACTGGAATGACATCACCAAGACCACCAGTGACTGGAAGGGTCAGGGCATGACAGTACCACTGGCAATTCAGGAAACAGGACCATAGGGAGGAGGGTCCTTCTGCCTCTGGAAGTCACAAAGAGACAGAAAAGAAGCAGAAAGGCATTAGACAAAATAGTCGCAGTTCTATCTAATTAACTTTTGTGGGGAATGTACACGTGCCATAATAGGGTGTGTGTAGAAGCCAGAGACTATCCACGGGAGTCACTTCTCTCTTTCATCGAGTGGGTCCTTGGGATTGAACTCGCAACGTCATGCTTGGTGGAAGATGCCTTTACCCGCTGAGTCTTCTGGCCGGCCCCACAGATAGTGCTTCTAACGGGGCTGTCAACATCACCCAGGAGACCTAGTGACCCCGTGGCTCCCACTCAGTTCCTGCGCTGATGAAGGCTGGTCCTTCCGGTAGCATTTCCTGGCACCGGGAACAGGTGCCGGTGACCATGTCGGAGGAGCAGCAGGTAGATCTCTGTTTCTACGACATGAGAAGTTAGGGGTCCGCGTGGGAAGGCGTGCCAACACAACGCTGTACGCTCATGGAATGAATGTGGCAGCTCCATGCAGAGGTTTCCGTGATGCACGGCTACACACACATGTCATATAATGATCCCCGTGTGTACAGGAAGACCACGTGCACCTGGAAGTATAAGCAGGTGTATGTACAGAACACCGTACCCCCAGTGGAATGAACGTGGAAAAACACTGTACCCTCGTCCGTGCAGACGTTCCCATGACCCGCAGACCTCACAAAACGACACGCTCCTGAAAGTATAAGCACGTGGGCGTACTTTTCCTGGTTCTATGAGCACGGGAAGTACAGTAACAATACGTGGGGGAGTGAGTGGGTCAACATGATCACTTTCCCGAAGCGGATAATCTTTTGCGGGGGTGATGAAGGGCTTCGTGGCTTGTCTTCTGCTGCTGTTATAAACACTATGACACCGAACAACTTGAGTAGGGGTGACAGTCCATCCTTGAGGGAGGCAGAGGCAGGACTGAGGGAGACATCATGGAGAAACACTGCTGCTTGCGGGCTTGCTTCCTCTTGCCTGACCAGCTTCCTTCTTTATGCAGCCATGCATCCGTTTAGTGATGGCACCACCTATCCGTCTGATTGGGGCCGGATCTTCCTGTACCCATTGGCAGTTAACAGGAAGCCTCACAGAGGGGTCCCCAGGTCAACCTGACGGAGCTAATTCTTCAAAGGAGGCTCCCTCTTCCAAAAATGAATCAACTTGGCAATCGAGATTAACTACCACCGAGGGTCACTTGGGCTTTGCTGGAAATGGCAGTGAGAAGGTGCTGCTTTTGTCATTTGTGTGGGAACACTGGACCTTGAGCAGAGACCCACTTCCCCTTCTGCCTGGGAATAGGCAGCTATAAGACAATGTTTACTAAAAACATGTTTACTAAAAACAATACAATGCCTGGGGGCATTAAGTTCCTGGAAAAGGCCTGCCCACAGAAACCACCCTGACCTCGACACTCTCCGCACGTTCTCGGACACAGGCCGCGCAGCAGACGCGACACATTTGAACAGTTAATAACAGAAACAAAGGAGACCATGGGAGGCCTGAACTGGAACCGCTGGAAAGCGGTACCCACCCAACAAACCAAAAGAAAGTTGTGGCCCAGCCCGAGCGGCTCACCGGCTTTTTCCCTGGGAGAGGCAAGGGTCTACAGACATGCCCATCTATAGCCCTGGGGTGTGCAGAGGCTTCTCATGGAGGATCTGCCTTCCCTGTCTCCCCTGCGGCCTTGGCTAGCTTGGCACCACGGGACTCAGCAGCTCAAAACTGTTTTAAGCCTGAGTCTGAATTGTAAGACCCAGTGAGCAGGTCTGCTGGCCCACAGGCTCTTCCCTGTGTGTGCCCCAGACAGGGTCTAACCCTTCAACGCGGGGTTCCACAATGTGACACAGAGTCACGGCCAACCGGCAAATGCCATTGTAAAGGGCCGGGTAAGAAGTCACAGAGGGGTGAGGGCGTTTGTTACTGGGAAACGTAACGCACATGATCTGGTACAGGCTGAAGGTGAGGCATATGCTCACACACAAATTAGGGACTGACCGATGAAGGGGTAGGGAGTGTCCACGGAGTACTCACTCAAGGCGAGGCAACATGCTCAGCAGAAAGGACATGAGCAGGAGGCTAACCACTTCCTTGAGGAGAGAGCATTCACACACACACACACACACACACAAACACACTCCACACACACTCTCACACACACACGAGAGAGAGAGAGAGAGAGAGAGAGAGAGAGAGAGCGCTTGTGAAAGAAGAAAAGGACCCCACACCCGAGACCCAGGTACCATGTTCCAGGTTGGTATCTAACCTCCATGGCTTTTGCTGAGCTAGGTCAGGGCATTCTAACAAGGCAAAAAAGCAATCCCTGGCAATTTAATCACGCTTCCCTTTAAGTAGAAGATCCCAGGAACCCCCCCAACACCTGGGGGCTCTGCGCAGGCCTTTTATCTCCGGGTGGGCAGCCCCCTGTGCTATTCAAGAACTCCCTCCCGGATGATACGCTCTGTGTCTTGAAAATGACAGGAGTGTTAAGATGTTCCCAGAAACCAGATGTTTGGCTTTGGAATGAGATCCTTGTGCAGGAGACTGAGGGACATGGGCTCTGTGGAGGGTTAAGCACCGTGTCCCCTTCTTCCTTCCTTCACTGTGTCGCCTCAGTCCACTCCCAGACACTTTCACATAAACAGGCCACTTGTAATGTCCTCCAAATCTGGGCATTTCTGCTTGGACTTTCATCTCCTCCCTTATCACAAACACACGAGCAAATCGCCAGGAAAAAAAAAAAAAAAAGATGCAGACCACTAAGCCCATGGAGCAAACCAATAGGCTTCCCTTCATCACTCTCCTTCCCCCAGCACTTCCTGGATCCACAGGAAGAGGAGAGGTGCCTGCATTTGTAGCCTTTTCTTTACCTTCCTCCTCATTCTTCTGCCCCCACAGAAAGTGCATGTGTGTGTGGGGTTACTTTCCTTTCAAACCACTAATCTCATTTTTGTTTTCTCCTCTTGGCCATCCCTAGGACTGTTCTCCTGAAACTTTGGGCATGTTTCTTGACACGTACATCGTTTTGGTTGCCGCGGCTGCTGACCTCAACAAAGAACTTGATGGTTTGAGTCCTGCTGGGCATCCGTGTGGTAAGAATTTTGGCCAGAGAGTTATCAAAGTCCCCTCAAGGAGAGGCTGGAGGCGGGGTCTGTTAGGAACACACTCAGTGTGCAAGCGTGAGAACCCATGTGTGATCCTTGGACCCACACAGAAGCTGGGGTTGCAATAGTGAGTGCCTTCCATCCCAGCATGAGGGAATCTGAGGCAGGAGGATTCCCAGGGCTTCCTGGTCAGCCAGTTTACCCAAATAAGTGAGCTCTGGGTTCAGCGAGAGACTCTGTTGCAAAAACCAAAGCAGAGATCCATAGAAGAAGACATCTAATGCACACACACACACACACACACACACTCACACGCACACACGCATGCACGCACACAAACACACAAGTGCACCTGTACACAAGTGCACAGATATAAGCACTTAAACACACAGACACATAAAATTAAAGTCATTTTGGGAGGAAATGCTACAGCACTTCCCCGGTGCTCTGTGATGTAAGGGGTTAGGCCTTGGAAAAGCAGAACTTGGGGCAACTCATCTGCCCCATGCTTCCAGATGGGATTAGAAGGCTTCCTCCTGGCCTGAGCTGTGGTCTCCCTGGGTCCCCGGAGCTCCAGAAACTCTACCCCGGCCTCGCCAGCCTTACTCACCCCACCCTCTACTCACCCACTCCCTCAGGCTACAGCAAGATCCCCCGCCCCCAGAGGCATCGGGCACAGCTGTGGGAGGAAACATTCTGCGTGTTCCTATGCAACAAAATTGAGTGCGTGTGTGTAGGTGTTCTGTGTTTTTACAAACTCCCCTCCTTGGTTGTTATAAGATTAAAACAATTTTCTCCCTCGGTAAATGCTTCCCTTCAAAACCACTGGAAGCACATAATTCGCCAGCCCATTTTCAACTCCTATTTTCTTGGGGACAGGAGGAGATGGCAATTGAGAGTCCCTGTTTCCTCCGAAGAGGCTGGTGTGGAGCAAGCCTCCGTCCGGCAAGAGGAAGTAGTGTTTCCATGACAGCTCTGATCAATGTTTCATTTACTCTGAACTTCAGCAAAGATGGGTAAGCACCCTTGGTCCTTCGGGAAGGCACAGATAGTATGTTTTGCAGTAAATTACTCTTTTGTCCTCAGCAAATTTAGCGGACACTTTCATTAAAATTGCAGGGAATTTTAAGCGAGTCCTACACCTATTTTAAAATACGGTTGAGGATTTTTTTTTCTTTTGTAATCCCTGGATTGTTACTGCTGCTGAGAAACCTAAACATTTTGACTATACTGCCCGTTTCCTTTTCCTTTACAATGATGAGAAATTCATGCTCACCTGAGAACACAGAAACGCTACTTAAAGCCACGGCTGATGATTGCAAAGAAAAACGCACATAAAGGAGAAGATTTTAAAAAAAAGAAAAAGAAAAAAGCTGGCCTGGCTGACACAGGGTGGGGAGATAGAAAGTCATGTTTGCCCTTTAAATAAATAAACAAGCAAACAAATAAATAAATACACACACACACATAAACAAATCACATTCACCTGTCACTGATCAGCAACGCCAGTCTGCCACCAGGCCACTGAAAAGGCACTCCTGCTGACAGCCAACAGCCCCATTGACGCAGAGTGTTTACATAATTACACAGGGAACAGTACAGTCCTTCCGACTTAATGTGTGTTTTAGCAAGCCCTTCAGCCCGTGTGGGCTTCTGTAATCAAATCAAGCCTTTTCAATTAAAACACAATTAGAAAAGGTGTCATGGTGTTACTGCTCCACAGTTTACTGCACGGAGGGTTTAAGGACTGCTGGGCTGGGAGTCTGCAGTAACTCAGGATGCCTGAGCGCCCACACCTTGTAGGGAGCCCTGGGAGGGCGTCTGGGTTGGGGCGCTTTTGGTCCCATGGGATGGATGTGAACCATCATAGGCCATCTCTGCGATCCACCGAGGGCAGAAGATGAAAACCAAGGGTGACCCAGGGGACCCGGAGATGCCTATAGCTTTGACTTGGAATTCAAGTGTCCCGGCAAATGTGGCAAGGACCAGAAGTGGTGGGCGCAGAGCTACCAGGGAGATCCGCCTTGCTGTGGTATTACAGCACAGCGAAGTCTAGGGATATAGGCTGTTTTAGACACCCCTGAGGCTCGTTTTAAAGATGTTAAGACAAGTCTCACAGAACACGCTTGTTTTGCCAAAGGCCATGGCGTTTGTCGTTCGTGAAACAAAGGAAACGTACATGCTCCCCCAGTGGAGGATCCTTACAGCAGCAGACACGCGGAGGCTCACAGCCTGGCTCGGACACAGACGGCTCCCTCCCGCCTTTATAGGCCAGTCACCAATGTCAGAGGTAGTCATAGGCTACAGCGAGTCAATGGGGCAGTGGCTGCCAAAAAAGACGTTTAACACCAACCCCTGGGATCTGTTAATGCCACTGTACTCAGAAAAGGCTATCTGCAGACGGAATTACGTCAGGGTACCTGTCCCTAATTCCAATGACAAGCATCTTTATGAGGGACATGAACGGAGGCTCAGGAACAGGCAGGGAAGTGTGTGGGGATGGATGTAGACACTGCACGGGGCAGAGCAGACATTCATAAGTACTTTTGATCGTGAGCTTCACCAGTGGAGTCCTTTGGACTCCCAGCTGTAGGGCTTGAGGGTGTCTCCAAGGGGACTCAGTTCTAGGACCCTGGGAGGGCTCCTCGATCTGCACCCTGGGGAACGATCCGCTCAACAAAAAAAAATCTCCTCTCCTTAGCTGGGTTGAGCATGCCTTGTGTTTTTGCCAACGGCCAGGTGACAAGGGTTTACCGGAGCAATAAAACGTCTGCTTTATGGTACACTGCATATATTTTACGGCCTGATTTATTCTTACCTACACATTTGATCTACCTTAACAGCGCATTCCCGGTGCTTCACTCCAAGGGTGTCAGCGGGATCATTCCCATTATCCTTACGCTATAAGGTTGGTGGGTGTAGCCACCGCATGGCCAGTACTTGAAGTAAGGATCCCAGAGGTGACCTTGTCCTTCTAGGATGTTTAGCTGCATGTTTGGAGGGACGGAGGATCACAGTGTAGCCTTTTGCTTCCGCCCCAGGCTCTTTCCTGGACACGGTTTTAAGCAAAGGTACGGCGGGATCTCTGGACTTCAGCGTACCGATGGTCTACTTCACCGCTGGGGCAGACACGACTTGTCACTCATGGCACTCCTCCTAGCTGAGTCCAGATTTGACAACACGGCTCTCTGGAAAGCCTGCTGATAGAATTCAAGCTGCAACTTGTCAGGCTGACCTTAAAAACCCAGTGGGCACCTTCATCCGCGCATGCTGACCAGGTTGTTACCCAGGGGGCACTGGCACAGACCACCAATGGAGATATTCTAGTGGTACTGCCCCAGTACACACACTCTAGACCTTCTGGAAGACAAAAGCTGTAGAGTCAGGCACGCTCGGACTCAAAGCCGGGTCTTGCTCTTCTTAGCCGGAGTTCGGTCAACTTTTTTTTTTTTTTTAGGTTTCCCCACTTACAAAAACAGCGTTTTGATTAAGGGACTAAGTGGAAGAGTCCAGTGAAGTGAGCGGGCCACGGCCTGGTACAGAATGGATGTTAGGCTGATGTTAGCATGGCTGCTGCCGACTCAGGCGATGGCAATGATGATGGCGATGATCACATGTGGGGACACCAGACCTTGAGCAGAGACCCACTTCCCCTTCGGCCTGGGAGTAGGCAGCTGTAAGACAATGTTTTACTAAAAACATATTTACTAAAAACAATACAATGCCCGGGGCAATAAGTTTCTGGAAAAGGCCTGCCCACAGAAACCACCCTGACCTCGACTTTGTCCAAAGACTAATCGCCTCTTCTGACACGCTCAGATCAGTTTCTGGGGTCAGAGCAGAACCAGCCAGGGGAGAGGGGAGAGCAGAAGCTTCTCTGGTGGGAGCCTTTCTTAGGAAGTTTTCTTGAACCTTTTTGGGGCCTGCTTAAAGTTTTCTTTACATCGTTGAACGAGTCTCTGTGTTGTCAATCCCGGACACCCTCCGCACGTTCTCGGACACAGGCTGCGTGGCAGGCGTGACAATCACAACAAAGACATCCTTTGGCAACACATTTCAACAGTTCAGAGGACGGTGGGCAGGCGTGCTGGCTTCAATATGAATGGCCCCCATAGGTTCATATTCTTGGTCCTCAGTGGTACTGTTTGGGAAGGATTAAGAGGTGTGGCCTTGTTGGAGGAGGTGTGTCACTGGGGATGGGCTTTGACAGACCCAATCTCTCTCTCTCTCTCTCTCTCTCTCTCTCTCTCTCTCTCTCTCTCTCTCTCTCTCTCTCTCTGTGTCTGTCTCTCTCTCCCCCCTCCCTCTCTCCCTCCCTCCCTCCCTCTGCTTCCAATTCAGCACCATGCCTTCCTGCCTGCCTCCACATTCCCCACCAGCATGATCTTGGACTAACCCTCTGAAACTGTAAGCAAGCCCTCAATTAAATGTTTCCTTTTATAAGATGTCTTGTGTCTCCTCTTCACAACAGAAGAGTAACCAGGACAGCAGCGGGAGACACCTGGGATTCTAGCGGCCGGAAGGCTCACACTGCTTGACCAGTGTTTGCTCTCTGGCGCCTCAGCGGCCCTGACCCTGCTACTGTGTCTGCTCCAAAGGAGTTTCGCCCCTGAAAGAAGAGCTGCTCCCTCTTGGGTTCAACAGGATGAGAAAAGCATCAGACAAACGGAGAGCCACGGAGAGTGAGGAGGCAACCATGCAAAGCTCACGCGGTTTCCATCTTAAAATCCAAACCGCAAAAGGTTCGCAGCGGGGAAGGGACACAGGGAAGGGCACAGGTTGGTTTGCGGACGGCTGCGCGGACCTCGGGTGTGGAGAAGAGTTGAGGCCTGCCGAGGGAAACGTCGAAGGAGCAAACCCAGGGCCGCCCTTAGCTAAGGCGTGCACCCCGCCAAGGCCTGGCGTTTCAGGTGTTTCTTCTCATCTCCCTCCGGGCTGGACTCCAAACCTCCCTCATTAATTCTGATTCTTTGCTTTTCCCCTCCAGGAAGGAGATGAAATCTCAGGCCGGCAGGAAGCGTTCTCCAAACCCCACTGGCTGCAGTCTCAGGCTTCATTCTGTAGCATTGTTCAGCATTATTCCCAGGGCCAGTCCAGACCCGAGCCCCGCTCACAGGCACTTCCGTTTAGCCAACCCTTTCCCTTTATGAACCTTTATAAACCCCACGGGTAGGGTGCTGATCCCACTGGCTTAGACAATGCTTTGATTTCACCCCCTTTCCTTCCCCTCCGCCGCTGCTCCCTCACCTTGTTCTTTCTGAAGGCAGTTGCAGTTTCAAAAGCATTTCTGTCCTGCACGTTGTCTTTCTAACACAAAACCTTCACATCCATTACTTCGGTCAGTCATGGGGGTACTTCGGAGCTGCCTGTCCAAGGGGTCTGTGGCTGGTCCCCTCCGGCGGTTCTCAAAGAAGGCCCCAGAACAGAAGCCCAAAAAAAAACGACCCGGAAACACATTAGAAATGCCCCCTCCCCCCTTCCCCCCCGCCTCTCTCTGGATAACTGGCAGAAACTTTGCAGTGGCGTCACCAGTCAGTCCAGGCAAGGCCTCTTGGTGACTCCGATGCACACTCCGTCAAGCTTGGGTGTCCTCAGGGTGACCAAAGCTCCGAGAGGCACGTGCCTCTCCCCTGCTTAACAGACCAGAAAACCCGAGACCCACAGGCAATGGTGCGGTCAGGGTCATTCATGTGGCCAGCCACTTAACAGGCATGTGGCAGGGTGGTAGGAGTCAGCAAAGAAGACAACAAAAAACAAAACAAAACAAAATGAAAAGACAAGTAGGATTAGTAGCCTTGTCCCCCGTGAGTTTGTTTCCTTCCGGCAAACAATTTATTATTAGCGACACTAAGGAAACAGACATGGGGGCGAGACTGAGGGGAGCCAGAAGAGAGCCCCTGGGATGGGATGGTGAGGAAAAGCTTCCTGGAGCCCGTGGCCGCTCACTTGCAGCTACAGGATGGCAGGGGCTGGCCCCGTGCGCAAGAGCAGGCACGGTGGGTGGGGTTGGGCTTTGGGTAAAGGCCTCAGTGTCTAGGATCGAGGATACTGTTAAACGAAACAAAGCCTCCAAAAGAGGGTTTTTTTTGGGGGGGGCAGGCTGGACACAGCGGAAGAGAGGGTCAGGGAATGTGAGAGCGTGTCAACGGAAACTATCCACATGGACGGAGAAGAACGCACAGGGAGCCGGGAAAGACTGCAAGGTGTATGGGGGCCCTGAAAAGAGCTGAAGTGTGGTGGAGTTGAGACCAGGAGGAAGCAGCTGTAGAGAACGTTTACGGGGACCTACTGCTGACCCCCCCCGCCTTTCCCTTTACATCATGACGCATCTCGGGCAAAATCGCTTGCTTTCATCCCGACTAACAGCCACCAGCAGGGTTTTTTTTTGTTTTGTTTTGTTTTTTTTCCCACTTGACTTTGCAGTAAACTCCAGCAAATGACCTGGAGTCTCTCTGTTGGCCATAACGCCAACACACACACCAAGACCTCTTCCATAGCTATGTCCTACGGAAGAGCCAGAGCAGACAGCTTAGTGACAAAGGGGAAGGACACTCCTGGAACCTTATGAGGACATGACGAGACCACCACAAATTGGTTTTGTGTCTTTCACCACCAAAGCCTTATTAAAATCCAGTGACTCTCGTCTCCTCCACTGAGGAAATGATGGATTGAAAATTTATTATGAAGAATAGAGACTTAGAGGGAGGGAAATAAGAACCATGCAACCAGAGTCAACACATGATTTTCTACAAACCCATTAGATGCGGGGGGGGCACAATGCACTGTCTCACCTTTTCAGTAAACTGGAACTGTTGGGGAAGTCCTGTGTCAATAAAGCACTGTTGGGCCAATAGGAATCTAGATAGGTGGGACTAGGAGTCCAGGAGGACTCTGGGAAGGAAAAACACGGGGAGTCAAGATGTAACGCCATGGGGTAGGAAGCCCGGAACTATTCTCCGGTGAGAGAAATACTTAGATTAACAATTATGGGATAAATACTTAAGTCAGAGCTATCCAGTAAGAAACAAGCAAGGCCAACAGCTTCATAATGAATATAGCCTCCTGTGTGTTTATTTGGGACTGATGCGGCTCTAGAACCAGGCTGGCGGGAAGGCTTCTCTCAAGGAAAAGGCTTCTCTTTACATGGAACAAACCTTGAAAGCCCCTTTGTACGTGCCCCCTCCCCCGCATTCTATAGCTATGCAGCTGATTTATATAGTCAATTTTTAATCACATTCATGTGTGTGTGTGTGTAGTAGTAGTAGTAGTATATATACATATTTGTGCAGGTGCGTGTATGCAAATTCTAGAAGAATCAAGTGTTGTCATCTATCATTCTCTATCTTATTACCCTGAGATAATATTTTTCACTAGGTTAGGATGGCAGCCACCAAGTCCCAGCAATCCCCAACATCACTGGGGTTGGAGGTGCCCATAACCATGCCTGTCCCCTGTCCCCGTCCCCTGTCCCCTGCCCCAGGCCCTGGGGACCTAAACTCAAGTCCTCTTGCCTGCACAGCCAGCATTCTCACCCACCAATCATCTCCTCGGCTCCTGACATTGGTGGGTGAATCTTAAACACATGACTGTAAGTTTACTCATACCCAGCATGCTGTGTGGTTTTTGTGTCGGGTAGTTAACTTTTGTCTTCGATAGAGTACTGTGGTGTAATCCTTCTGCGCACTGTGTGATTACATGCCGCTGTGATTAGTTCAATAAACAAAGCTGATTGGCCAGTCACCGAGCAGGATAAAGTTAGGTGGGCGAGCCAAACTGAGAATGATGGGATGAGGAAGGGCGGAGTCGGAGATGCCACCGGCCACACAGGGAACGAGTCAGACACACAAAATGGGATAGAGGTGAAATCCACAAGCCTTGTAGCAGCACACAAATTAATAAAAATGGGTTAAGTTGTAAGAGCTAGTTGGTAACAAGCCTGAGCTATTGGCTGGGCATTTATAATTTATCTTAAGTCTCTAAGTCAATCATTTGGGAAGCAGGCAGTGGGGACAGGTAAACTTTGCCTACAATAGTCTCACCATGCAGTCCAGTATGCAACCCAGCCTGGCTTCAACATTTCCTTCCTCTTGCCCCAGCCTTTTGAGTACTGGGATTAGAGGCATGTGCTACCACACCACCCCAATGAATTTTTAAGTAGCATCATTTCTTCTCAGTCAGTCAGCATCAGCTCTGTCAACTCAGAATAATGTAAACCTGGCCCAGTTTAGTGGATTCCCTCTGCCGTGAGTCCAATGCACAAGAGTAAATGCATACAATTGTGGGAGAGAACCCGGTGACTGGAGTCCTCTTCAGCAAGCTGTGTGGATCGCCCAGATAATGTGACGGGTGAGGGTTTCTCGATTTTCTTTGTAATACTCCCACTCGCGCCTAAACTGCCAGTTACAGCTGGGTGGTGGTGGCGCTCACCTTTAATCCCAGCACTCGGGAGGCAGAGGCAGCTGGATCTCTGTGAGTTCGAGGCCAGCCTGGTCTACAGAGCAAGTTCCAGGACATCCAGGGTTACACAGAGAAACCCTGTCTCTAAAAGCCAGAAACCAACCAATCAAAGAAAACAAAACCCCCAATTCTTCTATTTTTTTTTTTTTTTTTGGTTTTTCGAGACAGGTTTCTCTGTGGCTTTGGAAGCTGTCCTGGAACTCACTTTGTAGACCAGGCTGGCCTCGAACTCACAGAGATCCGCCTGCCTCTGCCTCCCGAGTGCTGGGATTAAAAGCATGCACCACCAATGCCCGGCTCCCCCAATTCTTCTTTTAAAGTGTATGCTACTGGCTGCTTGACCTCGGCTGCTAATGGGGCTGAAGACCAGGAAGCTGGGAGGGGCTGTGTCCTGTAACCCCAGGGGCATCCAGGGAGGGAGCCGACTCTCTAAATGAGCACTGGGAGTGGGTCAGCCCTGTGCTGAACGCTGCAGTTGTGGAGTCTTAGCCCACCTTCCTGCAGATCTCCGCAGGCAGCATGATGGCTAAGTTCACTACTGTCTGAGTTGACTGGATTTGGCTTCACCTGGCAGACAGGGCAAGTGGGTGTTTCTGGGAAGTTCGACTGAGTTGGGACGACTTACTTTGAGTTCAGGTACTTCTGAATTCCCACGAGCTGGGACCTCAGATGGCACAGAAAAGGGGGGAAGGAGAGAGGGCGAGCCCAGTTCTCTGCTTCCTGCTGTTCTTGGGTGAGAAGGGTCCAGCTGCATATGCAGCCCCTGCCACCATGAACTCTGTGGAGTGCTGTTTAGATGATGGGAGATGTCATTCTGTAAATCTTTTATTGGTTGTTGAATAAAGCACTGTTGGCCAATAGGGAAGCAAGATAGGTGGGACGAGGAGTCAAGGAGGATTCTGGGAAAGAGACAGGAAGGCACCATATAGGCGGCCAGCAGAGGAGTAAGAAGCCCGGACCCTTTTCTCCGGTAAGAGAAATACTTAGGCTAACAATTATGGGTTAAATACCTAAGTCAGACCTAGCCAGTAAGAAACAAGCAAACGGCCAACAGCTTCATAATTAACACAGTGTCTTGTGTGCTATTTGGGGACTGCAACTGTGGCAGGGCCCAGGCAGTCAGCAAGGAAGACTACACCCTATAGTTATCTTCAACAATTCGTCACTGTAAACCCTTCTTCCTTAAGTTGCTTCCTATGACACAGACTCATGGTACCGACTGAGACACTACTTCCTTGTTCTACGGAAGAGGATGCTGAGGCTTGAGGTATTGAGGAAGTTGCAGACCGTGAGTCCCAGTCACTGGTCTCCCGGCTTGAGCCATCTCTGTGGCCCCTCCCTCCAAATCCTGAACTTTTCCTGTACCCTTTGCCATCATGCAGGCCCCTCCCACAGGGTGACTACAAATCCCCCCAATCTTTGTTTTCACTCACCAGCCGCCATCTCCCGTGGCAGGGCGTGCCCAGTGAGTTTCTGCAGCCCCCACACAGAACAAGTAATGTTAGCCAAGAGCCAGGCCGATGACGCTGCGGATAAAGTTTGACCAGTGTGCTTTAAGACCTCTTCTCCCAGGGCCTGGACTTTTCAACAGCACCTATGGCTGCCTGACTTCACGGCACCCGAATCATTTCAAGGGGGGAGCAGTGAAGACGTCCACACTCTGGACTCCAGAGCTCAGACTGGCAGAAGCGTGCAGCTACAGAGCACACCACCTTGCTTGTGTGAAACAGGGCTGACAATGGATTACAAGGATCCAAGCTGCCCCCCAGTCTGGGGGTGGGGTAGGGGGCTGTTCCTTTCTGCTTTGGAATGGTACAAGTTTTTCATAATGAGAAACGACAGCGCTCTCTGCTGCTTGGAATCCTCAATATAGTTTGGAGGATGCCTTTTGTTACTTTCCGGTTGCTGCGATAAAACATCACGATGGAGGCAACTTATAAGAGAGAGCATTTGATTGGATTTACAGTTCCAGAGAATTTGGAGTCAGTCCATGAGGGCAGAGGGAAGGCATGGCGGCAGGAATGGCTAAGAGCTTGCATCACAAACCACAAGCAGGAGGCAGAGAGCACACTAGGAACAGCATGTGTCTTTTGAAACCTCAAAGGTGGCAACCAGTGACACACCGCCCCCAACAAGGCCACACCTCTTAATCCTTCCCAAACAGTTCCACCTAGAGGGGACTAAGCCCTCAAACATAGGAGAATTCCATGCCCCCTTTCCCTGCTGTTGATATCACAGGATAATTTACACCTGTTAATGTTAGATTTCAATTATTTTAGGGTTGGGATTGGAAGGAGGTGTTCAGATTTGGGCATCCCTTTCAGATAAGTTTAGAATTTAGATGGGATAGATATGTTTAGCTTGGGATATAAGTAGACTATAACTTACTTATCACCCTCTATGTATATATGTTGTATATGTTTGAGTTTGTATCAAATTTAAATCTTCTATTTAGACTAAAGGGGGAATTGTAGGGGTGAGCCCACAAAACTCTTCACGCCCATAAGGGCGGGGATAGGGAAATTTAAAAGGAAGTGAAAGAGAAAACAAAGCTCTCTCTTCTCCTTGTCTGGAAGCCTGCCACGCTTTCGGTCCTCTCATCTTGTATGTGAATAAATATATTATATTCCATATTGCATTGACTTCCATTGTCACTCATCCAAACCACCATGGGGGAAGCATGGTTCAAGATACCCATTTCCACATTGTGTGTGTGTTGCGGGGGGAACATTCCAAAGTACAAACCTCGGCACTACATTGTGATGGATCCTGTTTTCTCTGATGGGGGAACTGATCCCTGAGTTGTGCTATAAGAGTTTACACACTGGTCAGTGGGGCTGACACCATCCGGTCTTCCCTCAGTGAGTACTGATGTCCACGATGTCTTCTCTTTTCTCTACATGTACGATTGTACTGCTCCATGTTGAGTTTGCCCAAATAATCTGGATTACTAACTCTAGACTCTACTCCACTGCCCATCTCCATTCCTTTTAATCAAAATGGAGTTATTTCTCATTAATTTTCTTCTCAACCAACAAAAGGAAAACCCCCACCAGCCATTTCCCCACTAGGGACCCAATAATAGAATTTTCATTGCCAATGGCTTATGACTTGTTTTCTCTGCTCTTTAGAGTTTGTAGAGCTGCCCCACACATGACCCCTAGAGTCACGTGTCTCCAAGGAGAGCTATGAATGTGACCTCATGCAAAACCATATACATACTTAGGACACAGAGGGATTTTTTTGTTGCAAT
Source organism: Mesocricetus auratus (assembly GCF_017639785.1). NCBI lineage: Eukaryota > Metazoa > Chordata > Mammalia > Rodentia > Cricetidae > Mesocricetus > Mesocricetus auratus. Next base: position 2,282,942 of record NW_024429182.1, on the reverse strand, counting down.
GTTTTTGGTAGACTGCGTGGTTCTAACATATGACACTCTGTAGATGATGCCATGCACCAAAACAAGCCCATATATGTTCTGGCAACCAATGGCCATGGGTTGGGCATTCCTAGATTTAACGTGTAGCCCAGGGAAACCCAACACTTGAATACTTGTTCTTTAAGAGTCTGGGGGAGGGGTTTGCTCTGGTTTGGTTTTTTGTTTGTTTTTGAGTATAATGGAGCCTGCCTTAATTCCCAGGACTTGGCAGGCAGTGGCAGGCAGATCTTTATGAGTTCAAGGACAGAAAGTCTATATATCTCATTCCAGGCCAGCCAGTCAGGGATACATAATGAAGAGTGTGTGTGTGTGTGTGTGTGTGTGTGTGTGTGTGTGTGTGTGTGTATGCGTGTGTGTGTGCCCTTTCCCCCTACCTAATAGAGGCTTTCTCTACAGTGAGCAAACCCTGGTCACAAAGTCAGAGTTAACAGAGAACAAGGTACCTGAGTATCCTGAGCACACTCAACCCAACACACCATTGTGTCGTTCAAGTTACTCCTGACATTTGCAATGACTGTTTCATTTTACTACTAGGTGATGTGTGAGGACCTTGCTAAATGATCAGCTCCACCAAAGAACTCCAGTGACCTGTCTCCTTCACCGCTGTCTCCTTAGAACCTACTGTCACGGCCACCCAACAGAAGGTGCTTACCATGTGTTTGGCTAATGAAATACAAAGGCTGAAAACTTCAAGGTTGACAGTCCATGGGAGAGCCTTCTGTGGGCATCACAAATGGGTCATCCTGGGTACAGCTATTCCTTTCTGCCCCATAACTGTTCAAAGAGCAGGACATGGGGGTCACCCGCAGAGCTGAGTGAAGCACCTGAGGAGGTTAGAATGGGATTTTGTTGGGGAAGTCTTATGTCAATAAAGCACTGTTGAGCCAATAGGAATCTAGATAGGTGGGACTAGGAGTCCAGGAGGACTCTGGGAAAGAGAAACACAGGAGAGTCAACATGTAATCGCCATGGGGTAGGAAGCCCGGAACTATTCTCCGGTAAGAGAAATACTTAGATTAACAATTATGGGGTAATTACTTAAGTCAGAGCTAGCCAGTAAGAAACAAGCAAGGCCAACAGCTTCATAATGAATATAGCATCCTGTGTGTTTATTTGGGACTGATGTGGCTCTAGAACCAGGCTGGCGGGAAGGCTCCTCTCAAAGAAAAATCTTCTCTTAACAGGATTTGTTCCCCTTCTGCCTTAGAAGCTAACCTTTCATATATACCACACACGCGCACACACACATGTACATACATACAATTACACCCTGGAGGGAATGTAATCTGATCAACTCATCTGTCATCTTGCTACCAAACGATAACACAGTTAACACGGTGTTTCCTTCACTTCACACACAAACAATGCTTTAACTGGCAGGAGACCACGTGACTCTGGTCACATAACTTCACTTGTGCCGGGCACCATGCCAAATACCTTTCCACGAATCTAACTCACGAGGTAGGTGCTCGACACGCCACTTTTCTCAGGGCAGAGATGGGTATTGGGGGTTGAGGAAATCAAGTGACACCCTCAAGGTCGGAGAGTAGCAACAGCAGAGGTGGGTTTCGGTTTCAGCCATCCGACTCCAGGACCTAGTGGGCTTCCTGCACATGTCTGACTGTGTGTTCAAACACCCACCCTCGGGAAAACTAAGCCACCACGTGTCTGTCAGCCAGCTGGCTGGCTGCTGTCTTAGAAACGCTCTGAATCTTGTCACTCCTATCTTCACGGGTCACTAAAGCTATGTGTGGTTCCTTTTAAACAACATAAACTGTGTTTTATTGGCTCCCGCTTCTCACAGCCACTGGGGGTGTCTTCCTCCAGGGGGAACCCTAAAGCCCCTCTTTCCATCGGGCCTTCCCTGGTCCTTCACTGCCCAGGCTACTCTCTCCTACGGGACAACCCACAGGACGCCTCCGACTGCTGACGCTGCTGGCAGAGGCCACGCTGGTCTCTCACACTTGATGCCCCTGCTCTGCCACTGGGTCTAGGCTGAAGATGAGAGAACTGTCTCTTCTGCTGGTGCCACAAGCCACCGTGAAAGTGCCACTGACACTGGGCTCACACCTGCCGTCACTGAGGCGGGGAGGAAAACCCCATGGCTTTTGTGTCCTATGCACTTGGGTCCCATTGCCTTGTAGTCAAGAGCAGAGCAGATCTCTCTGAGTATCTAGGTGGGGATTGGTTCCAGGAATCCCACAGGTACCAACACTTGCAGATGCTTGAGTTCCTGATATAAAATGGGAATATCCTTGCATAGGACCCACAGATATGATCACCTTAAGTCACCTCTAGGTTATTTATAATACAGAATACAACGCCGGTGTGCTGGGACACCACCATGCTTAGGGGCAATGACAAGAACAGACAGGCTCGACCTGCTGGGTACACGTGCAATTATTTCCCATACATCCTTGGTTAAGTCTGAGTATTCAAAGGGCCAACTGCCCTTGAGATTACCCCGTCACTCACTCTGGTCCACCTCAGGACTTTCGTCAGAGAGATTACTCGGTCCCTTGGCCAAACGGACTCTTGAAAGAGTCAACTCACTTGAAAGGCATCTCGGCATCTTCCAGGGCCGACGGGGGAGCCGCGTAGGTACCCGTCGGGCTTGGCGGCACGTGCGTTTGCCCACTGAGCCGTCTCACTGGTCCCGGACTCCTTTCCTAAGAGGTCCCCTTGTGCTGAAACACAGGGATTCATGCTGAAGTTCCAAGGCTTCAACTCTGTGATCTGTGCTCCCAGAGGCGCCAGGAGAGTTAGTACAACAGGGAAAATCCAAGGCTTCTCAAGCAAGGCGTTAAGAATTCCAAGGGAAGAGGATGGAGGTCTAGCTCAGCGGCAGAGTGGTTGCCTAACACGCGTGAGGCCCTGAGTTCAAAAACTGTGTTTGGGGGTTGAGGAGAAGTTCAAGCTGCAAATAGCACACTACTGAATCTCATTCATGCAGAGCCTTGTGTGGCGGCTGCCCATCCAAGCCATCCCCGCAAACAAGGACATTAAAAAACAAACAAAGAACATACTTTGAAAAGCCATTTTTTTTTTATGTAAGCATGAATTTCGATTTCCGGGAAAAGGATGCTAAATGTTTCCAAGTGTTTGTGAACCGAAACAGGAGATGTCTCCGAGAGCTATGCCGTCCTTGCGGGAGCACGGTTAACTCGGCTCTGCGGTGTCGGGGAAGTGTAGGAAGAGCACCAGTGTGTCTTCTTGTTTTCTTCGTCAGGGCCTCCACACCCTGCTGGGGCTCTGTATGTCGGAGAGACCGGCGGAAGGGGCTGCAGGTCTGGACACGGCACAGCGCGGCGGGGAGCGAGGCCCTGGGGGGTGAGTGGCACACGCAGGTGGTCCCTATACCAGAGGAATCAATCAACCACTTAATAAGGATTCTAAGAAAACCCGGGACCAACTGCCCAGGGAATGGTTACACCCACAGTGGAACGAGCCCCCCCACCATCAATCAACAACCAAGATGGCTCCCCGAGCAGACGTGTCCACAGGCAGATCTCTTCTGGGTGACCCTTCAATTGAATCCCTCCACTTTCCAGGTGACTCCAGGCTGTGACAGTTGCCTCCCATTGCGGGTCACTGCCTGGCTCACCACCGTTAACAAGCAGGTTCGGGGGCTCGAATGGGGATGGAAAATGCTTGAACAGCTGGGTTTGTCTTCTCTCCACCTCAGATGATGTGGAAGGCAAAGTGGAAAACTGCCATGTTCCCCGAGGCCCCTCTTCCGGTGGGCCTTCTGACCTAAACATAGCGAGACCACCCGGACAGACACTGGGGAGTTTGTAGGCATGTCTCAAGGAGCATGCAGGCCAAGATGCGGGTGGTAGCATTCACTCCTCGGGGCAGCCAGCTGAAGGCAAAATTCAAAGTCAGTGAGACCACGTATCGTGTTTGTATGCTCCCAGACTGCAATGGATCCTCCCTTCCACTCCAAACTCTGTGGCTACAGGTGCAGGGCATGTTCACATGCACATGCATGCATGTGTCCATACTGGCGTATGGCATATAGAACGTGAGTATGTTGTGCACATATGTATGAGATATGCACGTAAGTGTATACATACATGTGGGAACACCAGACCTTGAGCAGAGACCCACTTCCCCTTCGGCCTGGGAGTAGGCAGCTGTAAGACAATGTTTACTAAAAACAATACAATGCCTGGGGGCATTAAGTTCCTGGAAAAGGCCTGCCCGCAGAAACCACCCTGAGCTCTACCTTGTCCAGAGACTAACTGCCTCTTCTGCCACGCCCAGATCAGTTTCTGGGGTCAGAGCAGAACCAGCCAGGGTAGAGGAGAGAGCAGAAGCTTCTCTGGTGGAGCCTTTCTTAGGAAGTTTTCTTGAACCTTTTTGGAGCCTGCTTAAAGTTTTCTTTACATCGTTGAACGAGTCTCTGTGTTGTCAATCCCCGACACCCTCCGCACGTTCTCGGACACAGGCCGCACGGCAGGCGCGACACATACATGTGTTAAATGCAGGCATACACACAAGCAGACAAGGGGAAAGGACAGACACATGCAAATGCATGAACATTTAGCATGATTCAGCTTTATTAAACTTAACCAACAGTAAGACTCTCCGCTGTTTTTCAGTCCTCGGCTGGCCACAAGATTTAACCAGTGAGTGTCACCAGCTCAAAACAACTCACCATTCAGAGAGGACACAAACAGAAAGCCCAAATGCCATCACCCGACGGCATGGTGGCCATTTGCAAGAGGAGGAGGCGGGATGTCTTCTGTAGTCTAAACTGAGAGCAGCCAAGATGGGCTTGGCCCATGCTAGATGGGCTTGGGTCTTGACTTCACTACTTGGAAAGCACGTGATCCCCCGAATACAGCTCGAGCTGCAGAGCCCTTGCTGTTGGGTTGAGTATCTACAACAGAGGGGCCGCCTTCTTGGGGTGTCCATCTTACTTGACACAGCACTGACAGCCCTTATTCTTCCGGGCCCCCAGGAGGCCTGTCGCTACCCTGTGTCACCATTAATTATCATTATTGAGAAGGACGTGAAATGGGAGTGGGGAAGGCCAGCCTAACTTGAGAGGCCTAGGAAGGAGCTCTGCGGAGGATGGTGGGCAGAGCTGAGTCTTTCTAGAAGCAGGTGCTTGTGAGAAGACCGTGGAGAGGAAGGGCAAGCGACTCAACTGAGAGCCATTTTTTCAAAGGCCTCGAGGCGTGATACATCCCAACAGGTCCAGAGCACTGCCATCCCCAGAGTAAGGGTTCCAAGTCAAAGGAGAACTAGGGTCAGATCTCAAGAGGATGCTCAAGATCCTCACAACCGTAGGACCACAAATCAGATCTGCCTTCCACAGAGTTTCGGTAAAATCAACCGAACATGACTTGACCTTTCCAGCGTCACGGATGCGGTGACCACTGCTGCCATCCGCATGATCCTTGCTCTGCGTGACCAAAAGCATCCTGTTCGTTTCCGTTTTCGTAACTCCCTGGCTTGTTCCCTCCCCCCCCCTTCTGACTTAGATGCTACGAAAGGTTTTCTTTACCACTGATCCTTTCCCGATGATTTTTTAAATTCCTATCCTCTGAACCACACAGAGACTCTTAAGTGGCCACGTTTTTTCCACACTGACAAGACTCGCGCAGCCATGGCCTGCCCCCGGAGGAGGCTGGCTGCAACTGCAGCTTCCAGGGTCAGGACTCCAAAATGGAGCTGGGTGTGGGAGGCAGAGCCCAGGAAGGGTTAGAACTGTTCTTTGGAGCTGAAGTCACACATACTGGACAGAGAGCACTAGGAAATAAACATCAGCCCCCAAGAACTCTGAGAGACACAGAGAAGGTCACCAAAGAGAAGAGATTCACTGTGTGGCATGATGAGGTTGGGGGGCAGGGGAGGAGCACGCATAAGACCCAAAGTTAGTGGCGGAGGGCCACCCCTGTCCCAGCCCTGGGCAGAGTAGACAAAGGAAGCTGGGATACATCCAGGACAGTCTCTTCGAGTGCTTGGTTCCTGAGGGAAGCCTGTCCACCAATCCTGCCGGTTCCCTTGGTTCAAATGTGTCCCGAGTGCCTTCTGCGCCAGGCTCTGAAGAGGCAAGAGAGCAGAGAGGGTCCGGTCTCTTTCTCCACGAAGGAAGCAGGTTCGCCGCCACCGGCGACCAGAGAAAGCATCTTGCTGCTGCTGTTTCCCAATAATCTCAGGCCACGGAGGCAGGGAGAGATTTCCTGCCAGTGGCATCCAGCACCCCGGTAGGTAGGTGCAGAGTGTTGACCCAGAAGCGCTTATGTGTGCCATCGCCCCGTTTGAGCTATGTGACCCGCCCCTGACAAAAAAAAGCCACCAGGCAGAGATGATCAGTTTTTCAGGGCCCGGTTCTCACTGCGCGGTGTGAGAGCAGACAGGAGCAGCGGTGGCTGGGGAAGGGGAAAGGCCAGCCAGAGAAGCTGAAGGTTCTCCTGGGTTATAGGCCCCGCCCCTCAAGCACTCCTCACCTCTTCAGACCTCTGCATTTTCATTTCGTCTTGGATTTTCGTCATTAGGCATTGATCCCCCCCACCCCGCTCAGTTTCCCCCATAAGGTGGCATTGTTCCCCCAAGAGCCCGTGTTTTATCCTGCTGTTGCATCACAGACCCAACAATGTGCTCTAGAGTCTGTGCACGTGGTGCGCATGTGTTCTCAAGTGTTTCTGTGTTTAATTCACACCCAACCAGGGAGGATGGGACAGGCTCAGTCAGATGCAGGACCCGGGTGCCCTGCCACTGCTGTGGGGTCATCTTGGTGGGCGGCTGTTGTTGTTTAGCTCGGTTGTGTGTGTGTGTGTGTGTGTTTTTTTTTTTTGCTATGAAAGCAAAGCAAAACAAAACAAAGAAACAAGGTGACCATATCAACCTACAAGTTCCTGCTTACTTTAGGAGCAACTGGGAAATTCAGCCCAGAACAGCACAGCTTCTAAATCTTCTCAACTTTGTCTCTCAAACCGTCAAACAACAGAGCAGGGACCTACTGTGTGGCAAGTACAGTCCAGCCCAGGGGACCCAGTAGGAATTGCTCCTGCCACTCTCTTCTTTTCAGCATTTAAAGCAGTGGCCGGAGTGTCGCAGCTGCCCCCTTTAAGCAGTTTTACTGGCTGGCGAGTCTTAACACTTGGGCGGCCAAGCAGAGCATTCTGAGACTTTTTTTTTTCTTGTCCTTTCCCCAATTTGGGGGGAGGGTGAAAAAACAAAAAACAAACAAACAAAAAAACCCCTAGCATCTGGGGGGTCTGGGGACCACTTGAAAAGTCTGGGCCGGGGCCGCTAACGACCTCCCAGAGATAATCCAAATGGCTGATTTAGCAAAGCCCATTCTTGACCTTGACAGAAGACAAGACAGGCAAAAGGGGAAGGACCTAGGGAGGGCAGAGTGGAAGGAAAAAAGGATCCTAGAGGCTGGCTAGGATCCCGCCTGGCCCCCTCCCCCAGGCAGCCAACACCTGGCTGAGTTGGAAAACACAGCCAGCCCCGACCTTCCTCAGGGCAGCTATGGAAGCTGTCAGCTCCCGTTTGTCACCAGTTGCACTGGAAGGGCCCGGGGGGCAGCCACAAGAGCCCTAATTAGGCAGAAATGACACTTCTACAACTGACCTGCCAGGACCTTTGGCGGACCATTTAACATCATTAGTTAACATTTTTAAAGAAAAGTGTGAATGTAAATGAACAGCCAGTGGCCTTCAATGGAGTCTGTCGGTGGTGGCATCGCCCCCCTCCCCTTACTCTTTCACTTTTTGCATGAATAGCCCACTTGTTTTCTCCTGAATCGAAGTGGGGGGTGGTGGACTTGAGGAAGGAGGGGGTAGGAAGACTATCCTCTGGGGTGGGGTGGGGGGACAGACGTGTTAAAGCATAAACAAGCTGAGGACGCCAGAAAGGCGGTCTCTTCTTGCCTGCATATGGCACCCCATGTAGCTGATCCCCAGGGGGGCCACCGGCGCAGGAGGAGGAGGAGACAGACTCCGGGGCCCCACACTCCACACGTCAATCCGTCCACAGGCCCCTGTGAAACGCACGCTTTCAGACCCTTCCCTTGGTCCAGCTGTGCCTTCTGCCCCAGAGGAGGAGTCCCGGTCGCTGATGTACCTAGGTGCCAATGTGCCAGTCCCCGGGGTCGGTTTTTTTTTTATTTTCCAGAAGCCTGGTCCCCGTACTTACTCGAAACCAGTTCGGTTTCCTACCTGCTGCGGTTATTTCCCACCTGGAGTCACGCTTTATTTTGCTCTTCCCTTTGCACCCGCAGAATCCGTACACGCCGACACTCTCCATCTGCGGGAGGGCAAGAAAAGAGAGAGTTTCACTGTGAACGCGGGTGCTGCAGGGTGGTTTCCTTGTGGCTCCTAAGTCCTTCTGGCTGATGGTTTGGGAGGGGGGATGGCAGAGGGGCCTGGCTCTTGGCGCCGGGTACCTCGGAGCCCAGTACCTCCCTGTCCTGTGGCCTTGGGCCTCGGATGCTTTCGTCTGTAAGATGCAGAGGGGATGGATGCTCCGTGGATACATTACACTGCTATCTGAATGTCAGGAGTTACGGCTGGGTGAGAGCTGCCAGAGCCAGGAACCCACCAAGTGCGTTCTCATCCCTGACTTTTCTTGGTGGGGCAGACCCCCCCAAAAAAAACCTTGCCCTTATTTCCTAAGAAGATGTCATCCCAGCCGAGCCACGCTGAGCTCGGACACAGCAACCAGAGCACCTCGGGTCCCTTCCTGCCCCCCCTCCGCCGCACCCCCCCGCTTATTTTACTCTCAAAAGGTATATACGGGGATGTAAAACGACTCTCCCAAAACCACCGGTAAACGAGTTATTTATTCCCTCTTCTGGACCCCACACAGCAAGAAGGGGAAGCAGGCCTCGTCTCCGTCTGGGCTGCGGGAAGCCCTGAGAACGGCCTCGGGTACAGGGCGGACGCGTGGGGGACGCAGGAGTCCCGCTCCCGGAACTTAAGAGAAGATGCAGATGGGCGCTGTACAGAGTGCCTGGGCTGGAAGCATGGGCCACGCCGGTCTCTGAATCAGTGATGAGTGAAGTCAAGCAAGAGGGGTGTGGTGGGAGAATGTCTGTGATGAGCCACAGGACAGAAGCAAGAAAAAAGAAAAAAGAAAAGAAAACAACCTGAGCTTGGGGACAGGGAGAGAGAGAAAAGGCTTAGGCTGCACTTAGTAACATTTAGTGGAGGGAGGAAGGGAAGGAGGGAAGGAGGGAGGGAAGGAGGGAGGCAGGGAGGGAGGGAGGGAGAACCTCCTCCTTGCCGTGAAGCATTTAGTGCTTTTAAGCTAAATACCTCTGCGTATTAAGCAAATAGAGAAAAGCCAGCAAGAAGGTGCCATCCCCTCGAACCACACTGAGCTCAGAAAGCCCGGAGGAGGCGTCGGGTTTGACCCCTTTCCCCATCGCACGCCTGGTCCCCAGCCCTGCTGTTTAGCGTAGCGGCTCCTCTCCAGCTGTGGGGCTTATTGAAAGCCGCTAGCCCCTGCCTGGTTTTGGCACATTTTCTGCAGGTCCCTCCTACTGTGGCCGCCACAATGGGCTGCTTGGAGGTTTAGGCCCGTCAACAGCTACTGGGAAGGGAGGCAGGAGGGAGGGCGGGTGGGGTTGGGGGGGCGATGGCTGGGGAGGCGCAGTCATTGTCTTAAAGGGCCAGGCACTTTGTGTGGTGCTACCGCGGGGGCGGGGGGGGGAGGGAGGAAGAGGGCTGCAGCTCCGGTACCTGGTAATGAGATGAACCCTTTTTCTCCCCGCTCGCTCTTTCTCTCTTTAATGATTTAACTTGATCGCTTTGGTTCCTTTCTGGAAAGGGAATTGCTCCATTGATCATATAAAGTAATTGCCTGTAAAACATTGCACCGCAGCAAGTACTACTTCTTCCCCGGCTGAAAATGTCACGGCAATTGAAAAGCTCTTAGCCCAGTTCAAGAATGAGGTGGGCTGGAGAGAGATGTCTTTGCACGGAACCCGCCCCCCCCCCCAGGACTCCCGTGTTCCCAGAGTTTGGGGATGTGTGAGATCCATGAGGTTTAGGACGAGAGAACTCCCCCTCCTCTGGCCTGCCCTGATTTTCGCATGAGACTCTTGAGAGACTAACCGGAACGCATGTGAGAAACAAAACCCAAACATCCTTAACCCTAAAATTGAACGGATGTCACCGGAGAAACTGTTTTCTTAACGATCCACGGCATTTCCTTAGAACTCCGCGTTCAAAGGACACCCGCACAGGCGCAGCAAGATTTAGGGGAGAGGGGGACAGAACCTCCTGAGCGATAACGGGGTGGGGGTGGGGGGCTGGCTTGGGAAGGAAGAACGAAGGCTCCAGTGGTTAGGGTTTGCCGATATTTCCGACTTGTCACTTGGCGGCAGCAGTGACACGCTGTGGGGATGGGGACCACACACTTGAGGAGTTTCCATAAACAGCTTTATTAAATAAGCATTGCCTCGCTGGGAACCGGGAGTGATTCACCTGGGGGGGGAGTGGGCGGGCTTTGTCATTCGCTCGAAGCTCCCGGCTAAATAAGCGGGAGACGTGTTAGCCATCTTTCCCTGTCCTTTGACCAGGTCTGCATATAAACGAGGGAGGGGTACTCGCTCCCAGCACCCTTGGCTACAAGTCTGGTGATGAATCTTCTGCCAACGCAGCTTCAGGTGAGTCGTCTTCCAGCGCCCAAGCACTGCCGGCTCCTCTGCAGACCGGGTGAGCTAAGACGGTAGAAAAGCTCCTCACTGTACTTTTTAAAAAGGCGGAACACCTGCCGGCTGGCTTGCTTGCTGACAGAGTCTTGCATCCTGAGCTGTGAGAGGACCACTCACCAGTTCAAACCTGGAAACTGCAGAGGATGCTGGAGCCCAGCGGAAAGGCCACTGCACAGGTGCCCCGGTGTAGACAGGGCAGAGAATGTATCACTTGGAAATTGAAGACTTGGGGGTTCAGGCTGTAGAAAAATCTCGTGTTGTTAGAACACACAGGACAGACGCTCAATTAAGAAATCATATGCACCACACCATATTACACCACACATATGGAAATACTTATTTTCTCTTATCTACTTATCCAAGGAAGAAAATGAAAAGGAGGAGGGAGGGAAAATGAAAAGGGTGTTCTTTAAAGTTAAGCCCATTAAGGAAACTTGATCCTTGTCTGTGAAGAATTATGTTGGAAGCCATTAAATGAACATTAAAGTTTATTCACATTTCTATCTAAAAGGCATTTTAGGGCTGGTTGTCGAGTTGCAGGCCAGCTACAACTACAGAGTGAGTGAGACTATCTCAAACAATGCTTTATACTTTTAGCAGTACAATGAGGTAGTCAATTAGATATATAACTAGGTGGTTGACACAGAACTAGAAAAAAACATTCACGTGATCACAAGTTCTGTTTGACTCTAAGACTTTTATCTCAAAAAACCCACAAAGATTGACCACGTTGAGAATACAGGTGAGTGTAAATCCTCCCACGGTTGTTTCCTGCAGCTCTGCCGGTAAAACAGCAGTCTGGACAGGGAAGTAGGTTGAGGCTAGCCCCTGAGGTCAAGAACAGGGGAATGTGAACACCTGGGGCAGAGACCCAGTCCCCTCATCAAAGGTCAGGACAGAGTGCAGACTATGACAGCCACCAGGCCAGAGGCCTGGCTGTCTAGGTGGGAGGGAGCCGAGTGTGTGTGTGTGTGGGGGGGCCAGTCTAGGCTGGTGCTCTGGCTGCCTGTGTCCTACCTATGAACTTCAGAGTATGTGTTGTGTGGGAGGGGGCAGGGTGATGGGTTATACTCTGTTTCCGGAGGAGAAAAAAAAAAGGCTATCTGATGATGAGCTGAACAAACCCAAAGGAACGAAATGTCAAATCTGCCAGTATCCACAGGACGGCTGCCATCTCTTCCGTACCCCACCACCACCACCACCCATGGGCTCTGTGCATGAAGCATTAGGTCTGAAGGGAATCCTAGAGTCCAGACCAAGTCCTACTTTACAGCTTACTCCTAACGGGCATCTATCTCCCTAGCATATCTAAATGACCTGACTCACGAGGTATAAATTAACCTTTAGCTAAGTCCATCTGAACGTCACATTCGAGAAACTTCGTAAAGCTGCTGGGCGTGTGCTTAAAAGTTAATAAATGCATTTTAAAACACTGTCTTGTTCCTACGAGCATGCTCGCCTAATCAGGTAAAAGTGCACAGAGCTATGGGAACCACACCCGGGGCTCATCTGTAACTGGTTTGAGTAGTGATTCCTAGGGTTAAAAATCCAGACTTGCGGTGAAAGCCACATACAGCTCAACCCGAGGCTTTTTGCTTACTTATAAACCCACATATTGGTATTTGTCACTGACAAGTATCTCAGTCACTAGAAATTACCAAAAGCATTCGGTCAGATTCCTTCTGCTCATTCAGGAAGCTGGCCTCAGTCGGAGGGGCATGGCACCTGCTGAAACGTGTTTTCCAGCCAGACAGTGATGCTGCTTGGACTTCACTCGGTGTAGAGTCACAGGCAAAGGGAAGGCAGATCTACATTAGGCCTTTGTGGAATGTAAGAGTGTATGCTCAGTGAACGTTTGGGCCACATGACTGCAGCCACGGCCACGGCCACGGGAGGCGACTTCAGTACCCTCTGCAGTTTCCCTTCTTCTGGAAGTCAGAAAGCCTGACTAACCCCAGGAGTTCCCTGTTCTGTCCTTTTCTTTTCGGTTTAATGCAAATCCCAGCCTCCTTCCTCCAGTGATGCTCTTCCAGACTTACAGGTTATTTTAAGATATCCAACTGAAATGGACACACACAGTTATCAACACCCGTGCAACAGGGTTATTGGAATGACTTACAAATGCCTACCACAAGCTATAGTTGGCATTGGGTGGCAACACTTACAGAGCACAGTGTGCCTGTCACAAATGAAACTAAGGACAGACCAACCCAGATGTGAGCCTTAACCCTGAGGGGTCAAGTATGTGTGACACGGCCAGGGTCTGTTGGTGCCATGGAAGACACCAATGTTTTTCTTGACATAGGGGCTTGAACAAGAGTGTGAAAAGTTCCAGGGTACCCCCAATGAGTCTGAGTCAAACCCAGACAGCATTTGTAAGGGAAGGGGAACATGGTGCACACCTGCACACACACACACACACACACACACACGGTTATTTTTGCTTTCTCTTAGCAAATATTTGGAGATAAATTTCAAAGAGGTATAATTTTCATTACTCATCTTGACTGAATTTCCTGCTTCTGCAGATTTATAATTAATCCCCCTCCAAGGAAATCATTTCCATTACTATTGCATTTATTAGAAATGCACAAAATTTTTAGCTGGGTGGTGATAACACATAACTTTAATTCCTTGGGAGGAGGCAGAGACAGGTGGAGCTCCATGAGTTTGAGGCCAGTCTGATCTACAGAGCAAGTTCTAGGACAGCTAGGGCTACCCATAGATACTCTGTCTCAAAACAAACAAACAAACAAACAAAAACAAAACAAACCAACCAAACAACAAAAACAAGAAGAACTATATAAAAATTTTAATTGAATATATAATACTTTTCTGGAAAAGGTCTCAGTTGTGAATTCAAAATAGCTCTATTTCCAGCAAATCAATAAATGGTTACATCTATCCTAAAACATCTAAATATCACTCTTTTAAAATAAAAAGTGACAATTATGATCCCTTGTCTTTACTCTAAACATTATGGTTTTTGCATTCTAAAAAGCCTTGTTCTTGTGAGCTTAGTGACAAGAAGTGAAAATATTCATGAGTAAGGAAACAGCATCTAGGTCAGACCCACAGTCAGACACAGCCTAGCAAGTGCCGGCATGGACTTGTGTAACACATGCATGTACACTCAGAGGCACACAGACACACACACATTTGCATGCACACACAGAAAGACATACACACAATACATATGCACGCACAGACACATACATACAAATGCATGCACACACAAACAAACACAACACACACACACACAGTTCTTAGAAAACTCCTTTAGTAGGGCAGAGAGCTGAGGTTGGGTGACAGGGCTCCCCTCAAAATTCCAAGTCCAGTGAACTCATTTTTGGTCTTCCTTTTCAAGTTCTCTCTGCATTTAAGAGTCGAGCACAGGGCTGGCTGGGTGGTGGTGGTGAACACCTTTAATCCCAGCTCTCGGGAGGCAGAGGCAGGTGGATCTCTGTGAGTCTGAGGCCAGTCTGGGCTACAGAGTGAGTTCCAGGACAGCCACCAAAACAATAGAGAAACCCTGTCTTGAAAACCACCCCCCCAAAAAAGGAGTTGAGCACAGGTGTTTGGTTGTGAATACTGAGAAATGATGTTTCTGCCTTTGCCTCTCATCAAATGCTTCCTCTGGGAGGCCTAATGCAAGCCCTGGTTTTCTGAGTAAATAATGTTTGTCAGTATTTCTACAACACTATCCCCGCATCCCCTGCTATCATGTAACTCAATGCATAATATTAAGCTGGGAGTGGAAAAGTGATCTAGTGCATAACCTCAACTTCGAAAAGTACACAGGGCTCCAGCGATCATTCATCTATGACTGGCATACTTGAAAAACATGATTCAATCAGTACCGAGAAATTTGCCCCAAATCACAATTCTTGGAGAGTAATTCCTGCTCTGCATTTGTGACCATTTTTCTTTCTTTTTTTTTTTTAATACTGAAAAGAGTAGAATTCTTAATGTGTTAAACCGGACAATACAAAGACAAGTCCGGTCAGAAAGCTAAAACAGCAACAAGGACGGCAAACCCCAAAACCACTGCACAGTCAGCTGTAAATGCAAAACCTTAGGTCCCAAACTTCCCAAACAGTGGAGTAAATGTCCCCGGTCTCCCAAGCTTTAACTCCACCGCCAGACTCCAGGCCGCCCCCCCCCCCCCCCGCAATCAACAGTGGCAAAGCGGGGTACAGCCTTTTGATTTTGCTAATAAGAAACAGATTACTCCTCTTGAGCAGATTAAAGTACAACTTCAGGGAAGCTGAAATCCCCTTCAGTCGGGTTCTTACGTTTAATTACAGGAGTCAAACAACTTGTTAGCTCTCTCTCTCAAGTGCAATGACAAAATTGATAAGGCAAAGATCTCCAGGGGCTGGGAAGACGGGAAAGCGGGACCCACGCCTCCTCTCCACCGAGTTAGAGGAGGCATTCTGTTTTTCCGTTTTTTTGCCACGGCTTGACAAAACACTTGGGAGGCTCGAGGGAGCTGGGTGGGTAAAAGTGCTGGGTGCTTTTGCCTCAGACCCCAGTCCCAGTTCTCACACTGGGAGGGTCACAGCTGCCTGGAACTCCAGCTCCGGGGGCATCAGCCGCCCTCATCTGGCCTCCTCAGGGGCCAGCTCGCATAATTACAAATGAGCAGTAAACAAGAAAACAAAACACCCACCGAGCAGGTCCTCCTAACTGAGAACCCTTTTCTTCTTTGCTGCCCCCTATGTGGAAAGCACACAAGATAACATTTTCTTCACTCAAAATAAAAACCATTGCCTTATTTTTGCTACTTGTACCAAGGCAAGTGCAGATGAGGAAAATCTAGTTTTGTAGATCATTTTTTTTCCTCAGCATTCCCTGGCTTTGTCAGACCTGTGCTTATACCACAAAATGCCTTCAAGTTGCATTTACGTCTACGGAGCTTTAGACATTACAGTCTATTTCAAAATGGCCAAACAGGTTGCTTAGAGAATCTCTTTAGCATGGTCTTTTCCTCTTCTCTTTATGTTCTGAACTCGCTGGATAATTGCCTCACTTCTGGCTACTCAGAAACGGCACGTCTATTGCCGGAAAAATATCAATTAAACTGCCAGCGTAGCATCTCCAACAGTATCTGCGGGTCTTCAGTGTCAGAGGCCTTTGAACGAATGACCGGAAGGCTGGGTCTGAAGCAGCTCTGTCAGGGCACCGGCGCTGAACAATCACACACTTTAGCTGTGGCTTAAGCTCTCTGCTTTGCCAGAAAGCGAGAGAGAAATACCACGTCAACTCTATAATGCTGCAAAAGTGCCAAAGGTTATGATAAAAGTGACGATTTTCCAGGAGAGTAATCACTTTCAAAGGTCACTAATATTGTTTCAAAAGGAAGGGGTCTCCCCTTCCTATTCAATTTAGATTTCTGTACAGAGCTAAAGAAAGGTTTTCAACGGATCAGCACAAACCACACTTTCCCTTCCCCTGATCTCTTTGGTGCCAACAATGGTTTCTAAGTGTGAGGCACAAAAGGGAACATTTACATGGATTTTTGTTTTAACCTCACAGCAATACTATGGAATTAAAAATATTACTCAGCGAGGAAACGGTGACCCAGAGCTTAGGTGAAGCATAAAAGGTCACACACAGTTGAGGCCGTTGAGTCCTGATTCCAAAGCTTGTGGGTTTTCATGACTGTATCTGTTTCCTTCCACCATTCCTGGGGGGAAACCTCAGTCCTTCTCTTTCCTGCCTGACTCAGAGCCGTGGGCTTTTGTTTTTAACCCTGGCTATGATTTAGTATTTTAAAAAAGGCTTCTGTATGAGCATGATTTAAACCTGGGGAAGGTTTAAATTTAGACCCCGGGGAAAGGCCTAATTAGCATTTTCCAACATTCCTCTCGTTAAGAGTGTTTGAATTCTCATGGCCCTTAGGTTGGTAGAGTCTACAGGTGACTCCAATGTGATAGTCACAATAGGAACTAGTCATCAAGACAGCCACATGACTCACCCTGAGCCTTCAAAGATGTCAGTGGGAGTCACCCAACTGGCTGTGTCAAGAAAGGGGCGCAGAACACCAGCAAGAGCTGGGTAGCAGGAGAGGACAGAACCCATGACAGTGGGAATGGTGCATGATGGGAAATGAATGGGTACCGAGGAGTCAGCAAGCCCTGCGTTCAGGTTTCGCTCCCGCCCTGCAGCAGCTGGGTGAGCCTTGGCTCATCACTTATCTTTTGACCTTGGTTTGCAGACTCAAGAGGGTGGATGTCTGTAAGGCTTCAGAATTACGAAAAGCTGTGGCCAAAGGGGGCTGCCACTGCTACTATCGTCATAATGACTAATGCCAGGGGGCATTAGTAAATAAATAATAAGAAAAAACAATGTAAGAGCTTTTTTAAAAAACTGTCATTCATTCCTACTTTACTTAGCACTGGATTTCAGGTGTTTATATCTGACAGTAGTTTGGCAACCCTACTCCTCAGCTTTGGCAACTAAGGGAGGAAGGTGAGTGTTACCCCTCCTGACGCCTGTCCATTCTGTCTCTAGTTTCTAGGAGGCTTGTGATTAAAGGTACCTGCAATGATGCTCATTAGTTCCCTGTGAAAATGATTTTCAACACAGATGTCAAATGCAGGGGAGAAGAGTTAACAGGCCCTTGACAGCAGCCCCCGAGTAGCATCTACACAATCACATAATCGCGTAACATTAAAGTTGTGGCGAATAGGTTCCCATCTAAATAACTGCGTTAGATAGGACAGAGAAAATAAATGAACAAAGACATTTGTCTTCGTCCTCATCCGTTTATGAAGTGGCTGGCATGGGTTAGAGATTTCTTTTTGAAATGCAAAATGAAGAACGTTTCATTTCCTCTACGAAGGGTTTCCAGCTAGCAGGTTGAGACAAGTGGGTATTTCTGGTATTTTTTTTTCTTGAATCACAACTACAGAGCAGAAGGCGGTCTAGGAAGGAAACAGCCTCGCTGGTTCTTAATCAGGTTTCCAGGACACCCATGAACTCTATGCAAAGGGCTCTCAGCTCTAAACATACACCAAACACATGCCCGAGAGATTGAACGCTTAGCTGTGCGGGCAGTCTCTTGTGTATGTGCAAAGAGTCTAAGTGAATTATGGAGGCCTATGAGAGCACTGCTGAGTTTGTTTACAGCTACTATTACCTGTGGGGTGGGTAGGCACTCCACTGTTGTCCTTACTAAGGGGTCTACAATTGGGCAGTGGTGGTGCACGCCTTTAGTCCCAGCACTCGGGAGGCAGAGACAGGAGGGCCTCTTTGGTTTGAGGCTGGCGTGGTCTACAAAGTTAGTTCCAGGACAGCCAGGGCTACACAGAGAAACCCTGTCTTGACAAACGAGGAGGGGGGAGGGAGGGAGGGAGGAAGGAAGGGAGGGGGGTTCTTCATATTTGAAAGGGTTAGAAACACTATTGATCCAGACCACTGTGTGCTGAGAGGCAAATCTCGGATTCCAATTCTCACTTCAGAGCTGCCCTAGCTTCACTGTCCACACCCGGATCCCTGTGACATCCACCGTGCTGGTGTATATGCCTCTCTCTAGTGCCACACCCTTTTTATAAAGAAAGGCTGGGTGATGATGGGGGGGGTAGTCCTTCCGTGTATATGTTTGTCTGATTGGTTGATAAATGAAGCACTGTTGGCCAATAGGGAAGCAAGATAGGTGGGACTAGGAGTCGAGGAGGATTCTGGGAAATGTAGTCAAGAGTAGAGAGCCGCCATGTGATCCCGGGAAGAGAGGCTGCGTCTTCGGTAAGATAAGACCTTATAAAAATATATATTAGCAATTATGGGTTAATAATTGAGTCAGAGCTAGCCAACGAGAAACCATAGCAAACAGTCAACAGCTTTATAATTAATAGAACGTCCTGTGTGTTCATTTGGGACTGATGCGGCTCAGGGACCAGGCTGGATGAAAGAATGCACGTTAAAAACGGCGCCCAATGTTGGTTGCATGACTTTCCATGTAAATTTGAAAAAAAGCTTGAAAAGGGATTTTAAAAACAAAGGAACAGCCGGGCGTTGGTGGCGCACGCCTTTAATCCCAGCACTCGGGAGGCAGAGGCAGGCGGATCTCTGTGAGTTCGAGGCCAGGCTGGACCGACAGCCTCCAAAACAATACAGAGAAACCCTGTCTCGTAAAACCAAAAAATAAATAAAAAATAAATAAAAACAAAAGAACAGAGACAAGCAGGGCTTCTTGGTAGCATCATTTTCTTGTGTGAGCTCTGTTTTACTAGAGATAAGCAAGAAGAGACTTGTTGGGGAGCTGGAGAGATGGCTCAGTGGATAAGAGCACTGCCTGCTCTTCCACAGGTTCTGAGTTCAATTTCCAGCAACCGCATGGTGGTTTACAACCACCTGTAACTGAGATCTGGCGCCCTCTTCTGGCCTGCAGGCATATGTGTGGGCAAAACACTGTATACATCATAAATACATGTAACTTTAAAAAAAAGAAAAGGAAAAAAAAAAGAAGTTATAGTGGCGCACATCTTTAATCCCAGCATTTAGTAAGCAGGGGCAAGTGGATCTCTTTTAAGTTTGAGACCAGGCCTTGACTATATACAGAATTCCAACACAGCCAGGGCTACATAGTGAGAGACTATCTTTAAAAAAAAGAAGAGACTTGTGCGATTAGAAAGCCAGCAGCTAAAACAGCCACGCTTTAATTTAGCAATGTTGTTTAACAGATAAAAGGCACGTGGCCAGAAAAACATAAAGATTTACAGTAAACTCAGTTTCAGGTGAAGTAAAACCTCTAAAAGGTTTACAGTGTGTTAAAAATATATGTAGGCTTGAGAGAGAGAAAGAAACAAGATAGTGGTTAAAGAGAGAGAGAGAGACAGAGAGAGAGAGACAGAGAGAGAGAAACTGGGTATGGTGGCACACGCCTTTAATCCTAGCACTCCAGAGACAGAGGCAAGAGGATTTCCACAGAGAAACCCTGTCTCAGAGAAAAATAAATAAAAGTAAATGAAATAGAGTAATAAAAAAGCCACGTAAAGATGGAAAATACGCAAAGAGTCTGGATACAGTATGCTGTCGTGTTGTCTTTGTATTGTGTAATTGCTGTGGATGGAGCAACAACTGCTAAAATACACTTGATTATCAATGCTGCTTAATCAATCCAACTTATATATTTTAAAAATGCTTTGACTTCTAAATTTAAATATAAGGACAGGTTACTTGGGAAAAGGGTTTTCACTTGTGTTTCCAAAGAAAATGAAAAGCTGTGAATCCCTTTCCACATGAAGCAAGATCCTCTGAAGCAGTGGCCCAGGTGTTTCAACATCTATAACATCCGGGATGATACAGCCACGCAGACTACAAAAAACAAGGACTTAGCCAGGTTTCTGTGTTTTGTCATGATCCCCATGGCATGGGCAGCACCCCCAATCAGCAGGAAGCAGTTTAGAATGAACAACGCCCAAATTCCCAAATATTGTTTATAAATTTTTGTTTTCATTTAAATGGCGTTGGCTATCAACGGTCAATGATCACAACCAATCTCTTTCTAAAGGTAAAAGGGAGATTATGGTATAGAAATGAATACTTTGTACTGGTATGGATTTTCATTTATTGATACAAATTTAAGATAAATTTTGTAGGGGAGTTGGAGAGATGACTCAGAGGTTAAGAGCACTGGCTGCTCTCCCAGAGATCCTGAGTTCAATTCCCAGCAACCACATGGTGGCTCATAACCATCTGTAATGAGATCTGGTGCCCTCTTCTGGTGTGCAGGGATATATGCAGGCATAACACTATATACATAATAAATGAATAAAATCTTTAAAAAAAAAGATCAACTTTGTGATATATGTATATACATACATACATACATACATACATATATATATTTCTCCTCTTGTTTGGGTATTGTGTTTGTATAACTCATTTAAAAATTTAATGTATAATTAAATACAGATTATAGTTATCTATAATAGTCAAAACTTATAGTTAGGTTTTCTAGATATACAAAGATGTATTTGAGATGGATAGATATTCTTCAAATCTTTCAAAGACATACAGAATATATGGCATTTAAATGGTTTAGGGTTTTTCATGATAGTGAGACACAATTGCTCCTGACACACTAATTACGTCTGAGAGGAAGATGGGCATTGAGGAAACTCGTTATGGAGTTTGCTTTCAACATGGCAAGATTAGCCATTTGGGCAAAAAACTGCTCTTACCTGTACTGTTTGACTATTGCTATATAAACTAGACATGCAGGACCCATGGGAAAGTGACTGCTGAATTCAAACAGTCCTTCAGGGTTCCTGCTTCATGGAAGAGTCTGCCAGGCATTCTGCAGGACACAGAAAAATGACTGACAAACTGCCAATGCAGGTGGACAGTTTAAAATTTCCTGCTTTGCTGAGAAGTCTGCCAGACACACTGTGGTCTATGGGCTGAAGATGGATGCCCCAATGTTACAGAGGAATTTTGGGTGACTGTCCAGGCAGTAAGATGTTTCTGTCAATTCTAGTGTTTATATATTATCCTTCTGTGATCTTTGCTGGAGTTGAAGACAGATAGTTTTACCTTAGTTATGATGAAAGATAAGTTACATATAAGACTTTAGACTCACAAAGATAGGACAGATGATATTTTCTTTAAATCTTGCTAAATGTTAATGGAATAAATATTGTATTTATAGTTCTTGCTTAATAACTGTCGTGTTATATATTTTACTATGTTAAAGTTAAAACCTTTCATTTTATTTAGACAGAAAAGAGGAGACATTGGGGGAAGTCCTTCTGTGTATAAGTTTGTCTGATTCGTTGATAAATAAAGCACTGTTGGCCAATAGGGAAGTAAGATAGGTGGTATTAGGAGTTGAGGAGGAGTCTGGGAAATGTAGTCAAGAGTAGAGAGTCACTGTGTGATCACGGGAAGAGAGGACACATTTGGTAAGATAAGACCTTATAAAAATATATATTAGTAATTATGGGTTAATAATTAAGTCAGAGATAGCCAATGAGAGACCATAGCAAACGGCCAACAGCTTCATAATTAATATAGTGTCTTGATGGGAGATGTCATTCTGTAAATCTGTCTCTTATTGGTTGTTGAATAAAGCACTATTGGCCAATAGGGAAGCAAAATAGGTGGGACTAGGAGTCTAGGAGGATTCTGAGCAGTCACCATGTGACTTCCAGGAGGAATGGGATGTGGCAGGAATGCGTCCTAGCAAAGATAAGCTCTTACAAAATAGATGAGTAATTATTGGTTAATAATCAAGTCAGACCTAGCCAATAAGAATCAAGCAAATGGCCAACAGCTTCATAATTAATAGTGTCCCGGGTGTTATTTGGGGACTGAGACAGCAGTGGGACCCAGGCAGCTGGCGGGGAAGACTATGCATTACAGGTGGGCACTGTCCCACCCTCCCTCCATGTTGTCGGTGCCAGGCACTTTCACAGTCTCTGAGCTTCTCCTGCTGCTCGGTGCCTTCTCCTCTCTCCCACCCCCAACTCTCCAGCCTGGTAGTTTTAGGATGAACCTGACGCCAACTCTTTTCATGCCCCGATGCTGTAGAAGAGTCCTCAGATGTTTAGTCTCGGTGGGCACAGGAAAAGAACCACCAAGATATTAAAACAGATGCGATGTTTGTGCTCGATTTGCAGCATCTGTGTAATATTTTGCGGCGCAACCCCCAGAGTCTCCAGTGCTTACTTGTGGAAAATAAAACTGGAGCACTAATGATCAGTCTTTTGGCTGGAACCTGGCTGCGCTGACAGGCTGATAATGAGTCTAGAGCACAGGAACTTTTCAGATGAGTTTTTGGGTCCCTGGTTTCAGTGTGCCGGTGACTCATGATCAGGAGGGCAGCTGAGACGCCATCAGAACCTCAATGCTCTGGAACAGTACCTGGCTCATGGCAGAGAGTCAAGAAATCTTTGTCAGCTGGATGGCAGAGGCAGAAAGAAGGGTGCATAAGCTGCTTTGACTTCACACGGTTTCATTTTAGAGAAGATGGAGTCCATACGAAAGCAACTAAGTTACTGATAACCTCTACTTAGCAGCCAATCCTTCTCTAAGTTCTGACTTAAATAGCCTTCTCTCTAACATGCTATAGCTTTCAGAGTCATAAAGGTAATTATTTAAAGAAAATTCCACGCTACTAATATATAAAAAGAAAAGCTGCCTGTGAATCACTGCCTGAGGACAGCATGTGTGTGCACAGGCTGCCCCTTGTGTGCAGGTTGTCCTGTGTGTGTGTGTGTGTGTGTGTGTGTGTGCGCGCGCGCACGTGCCTGCGTGCACGCACACTCGAGAGCGGGCATGCACCGGCTGACCTGTGTGCTCACAGGTGGCACCTGGCACATCACCAAGTCTCTCCCCTTACCTTTGGGACTCTTTCTCTAAGCTCACTTTGGCTGCTTCCTCTTATAGCTCCTGCCCTCCTCCTCTGTCCCCAATCTATTACCTCTGTAGCACTTAGGTCCTATTTCAAGAGGACTCTGTCCCATTTCCACCCTGCCAACATCTCCAATCCTTCAATTGTTACACTATGAAAGGCATTTTCTAGCTGTGTCTTCAGACCTCTTTTTCTCTGGGATTCCCAAATTCAAGGCCAGCATGTGTATAGCCAAGTACACATGTCACATTAAGTCTAGGCCACACAAGTATCCTACTCTTTGGTTTTTTTTTTTTTCTTCTTGTTGTTGTTGTTCGAGACAGGGTTTCTCTGCGTAGCCATGGTCTGTCCTGGAATCCACTCTGTAGCCCAGGCTGCCCTCAAACTCAGAGATCTGCCTCTGCCTCCCGAGTGCTGCCCCTGCCTCGTAGGACTCCCACTCTTGACAACTCTAAGAGAACCCTACAGGCCCCTCAAGTCTTCTTTGGTTCCCCAACCCCCATCCTATCGCCTAAACCTGCTCATCCTTTGTCTACATTACTTCTTGTCTATCTTTCCCTAGTGGCGACTTCACTGCTTAACCTTTCTGCATCACTCTTTACCTGGGAGTGACCACTTTCTATGGTGCCAAACGCGCGCATCAGTCTTGACACCGACCAGGGCCAGCCAACCACTTTTGTCTCCCCCGTCCTACGTTTTCAGAAACGCCCCGCTCTTTGCAGAACGGTGTCTAATCCCCTAACAGCTTCTCTACAGGCCAAGTAGCCATCCGTTTATCATTCTTCAAACAGGATAATTATTATTCACCCAACCCCAAAGCGTTTGTTGTACTGATTGATGTACTCGATCCCTGTCCTCGTGGAACCTAAGAGGCCAGTGGGATAGAGAGGGAAGAACCTATGATATAGTGGCCCCGCCCCAAACACTTCCAGCCTTCCATTAAAATATTAAACGAGATGCCGGGCGGCCACGCCTTTAATCCCAGCACATAGGAGGCAGAGGCAGGCGGATCTCTGTGAGTTCGAGACCAGCCTGGTCTACAAGAGCTAGTTCCAGGACAACCTCCAAAGCCACAGAGAAACCCTGTCTCAAAAAACCAAAAATAAGTAAATAAATGAATAAATAAACTAGAGCTGTGGGTATAATAGCTCGGCTGGTAGAGCGCTTGCCTGGCATTCGAGGAGGCTGGGGTTCCACTCCAGTCACGGCATTAACCAGGCATGACGGTTCACGCCTGTAATTCCAGAACTCAGGAGGTAGACGAAGGAAGGCCAGAAGTCCGAGGCCATCCTACACTACATAGCCAGTTTGAGGCCATCCCGAGGATACACAAAGCCACGTCTCCAATTTTAGAAAAAAAAAAAGGAAACCGAATTAAATGAGGTCTGGGGATATAGTTAGCTCAGTGGCTGCATCCGGGTGGTAAGCCGAGAGAACTAAGCCGAGCATAGGAACAACGAAAAGAAGAAAGGACAGAAAGCCGAATGGGTCAACCCTCGGGTGATGAGGGATGAGATCTGTGGTCCAGGATTCAAGTGGGCGAGGAGTTCAGAACAGGCTCCTGGGTGGGGGGTGGGGGCGAGAACGTGGGCGAGAAGGGGAAGCACGATTTTTCTCGGGATACAGGATGGACACGACGGACGGAGGTGCCTCCAAGTGGAGGTGGGCGGCTCTGAGGAAGGGCACAGAGGAATGAGAGCAAAGGCGGCACCGTGGACTGTTTTACATAAGGTGCCTCTTAACAACCATGCTGTCAGCAGCCAGCTCCGCATGGCAGGAAGATGACTCAGCCTCTGCTTCCCACCATCAAAGGACTTGCAGCCAGCCAGGAGGGTAGGTCAAGAGTGTGGTGATCCGTCACACCACAGATAGGCAACCGTTCTCGGAGAGACACAAGAGAAAGAGAAAGGAAAGAAAGAAAGAGAAAAAAAAAAACACGCCTGGGGAGCCCAGAGAGCGGAGGTGCAGGTCTGGGTTATGTAACAGTACTTACAGAATCACGTTATTTTATTCACCTACATCCAACAGTACATCTACGGAAAACAACTGTTCCCCAGTGCTTCTTCGCTCTCGGGGTTATTTTAAGTGACTGCAAGCAGAGCAGGGAAGATTAAGGTTTTGGTTTTTTCCCCAGATGAGCAATGGAGGCACGCAATGGAGGGAGAGAGAGAGAGAGAGACAGAGACAGAGAGACAGAGAGAGAGAGAGAGCAGAGAGAGAGAGAGAGAGAGAGAGAGAGAGAGAGAGAGAGAGAGAGAGAGAGAGAGAGAGAGAGAGAGAGAGAGAGAGAACACCCTGGGTGTCCCTGTCAGGAGTATCTAGAGCACGGCGGTAAGAAGTTCTGTCATTGCGTATGACACCCGACTGTCACAGCTTACAGCGAGCCCTCTTCAGAGACCACGACCCAAGGACCTTCCCAAGGGCTGCTTTGGCGTCACCTCCACCCCCGCCCAGGAACACAAACAATACCCTCCTTACTGCTTACATTGAGTTTTCCTCGCAGGGATTTCACCCTAGGTTATCTCCCCCCGGAAGGGTGTGCAAAGCTGTGTCTGTGCGTGCAGAAAGCACACTGCATGGGTTAGAAGGGATGCACCCCCAAGGACCTCCTCCATGGTTCGGGAAGGGCACCCAGGGCTCTTGCATCCCTCTCTCTCCCTCGCAACTGGAACGGTCTGGGGGTGGGAGCTGGAAGTAGCGGGCACCGCTCCCCCAGCGAGTGCAAAACGAACTCAAAACCATCGTCAAGTGCTTCCCAGGTCTGGGAAAACCATCGGGAGGAACGTTGGTCGGGACAAGCGAGGCCGGGCACAGCACGAAGAAGCAAAGCGCGCCGCGGAGACCGGAGCGCGCCCTGGACCACGGCGCATCTGAGCAAAGGTTCCTTCCCCGCAGGGCGGGAAGCCTCGCGAGATCTAAAGGGGGTCCGGGATCTCGTTGCGTTGCCTAGCGACAAAAAGGACGCTGGCGGGCGCGCCCCCCTCCACCCCGCTGGCGAAGCCCCCGCAGAAGCCCCGGAGTCTCCTACCATGGGGGACGAAGGCGTCGGCCGCAACTGCGGGATCACTAGGGAGCTGCAGAAGCTGAAGCAGCAGGCGGTGGCGTACTACCAGGAGAACGACGTCCCGCGCCGGCTGGAGGAGCTGCTCAACTCCACCTTCTACCTCCAGCCCGCAGACGTCTACGGGCACCTGGTAGGGACCTACGGCGAGCTCGCCAGCTCGCCCGCCAACCGCGCCCCCCCCCCAACCCCGCTCGCCCGCTCCCCGGCTCCCCCGCCCGGCCCACGCTGCGGCAGCGCGCTGCGCTTGCGCCGTGGAGTCGCGCGCTTGCGCGCTGCTGGGGCTGGGGCTTCGGCCGGGCGCTCGCTCAGTGACACGAGTGGAGAGGGGAGCTGGGGCCCGGCTGCCCGGTGGGACCGAGAAGTTGAGGTGAGGCGCAGAAGTGAGAGTCGAGAGAACCCCGGGCGGGCCCTGTAGCTCGGAGACTGCCCCGAGCCTGTCCAGATCCCAGGAGCTCGCCCGCCTTTGGTCCTCTAAAACACAGACCCTCTCCCCCCCGAAGCAGCCGCCCAACTCACCCACCTCGCTGCTGTCAGGGGCCCCGACCGGGCCGTGACTCGGCCTCGGCTGCAGCTCATCCCGCTGGCCTCCGCTGCCTCCAGATCTCAGATTCCAAGCCTCTGCACCAGGGTTTTGCATGCCTCGTGCACCTTGCTTTGGCTGGGTACCCAATCTCCACGGGCCAGTGAGGACCTACCTACACTGCAGATGTCACTCGGAGGCTCTGGAATGGAGCTGTCCTTGAGCTCCCCTGGGGGCGCGTCCTCCTGCCGTCATCTCTGGAGCCATTGCTGAGAGGGGAGCCCTGAGCATCGATCAGAGGCCGGCTTGGGGGAAAGGGAGTTAGGGTACCACTTTGTTATCCAGGTCCCTGGAAGATCTCTGCAAGGTTAAAACAAGACAAGACAAAACAAAGAAAGATCCTCCCTTTCTAAATAAAGAACTTGTGCCTCGGGTATTTAAGTGACCCCCATTCCCACCTCCCCGGGGGTGGGGGTGAAGAGGGCACCGTTCATGCCGTCTTTCTTAGTTTGAAAGGACACCAAACCCTGCCTGGCAGGCACTTGGTGGGCAAGGCTAGAAACTTGTACTTTGGTTTCCACGCGCGTCGCGCTCTCCCCCAGTCTGCTAACAGCCAGGCGCTGGTCTCCGCAGCTCTAAAGGGCTCTCTCTCTCCCTTTCAGGGTTAGGGGCAGCCTTGGTTTGCTCTCTAAGTGCTTCTTCTCTACGACATTCTGACCAAAAGCAACTTAGGGAGGAAAGGGTTTATTTGGCTTACATTTCCGTGTCCCCAGTCCTCCACCGAGGGAAATCTGAGCTGGGAACTGGAGAAGAAATGCTGCTCACTGGTTTGCAAGCCAGCAGGGCTTGCTCAGCCAGCTTTTTTCCTACACCCCCCAAGTGCTGCAGTGACCGATACCTTCCCTGATTTGGGAAGAAGTGTCACCAAGCCTGTGGGTGAGGGTGGGTCTCTGCATTCCTAGTGAGGGGGTCAGAACACACAACACCCTGCCCCCATTTGCTGGAGACTCAGTAAAGGGCTGTTCCAGCAGAGGTGTGGGGCTAATCCAGGTCTGGGAAGTTTGGTAGGATAGAGTCAGTGTGCCTGGCCTTGTAATAATGTGATTTTCTGGTTTTTGATCTTCTGTGTGTGTGTGTCAAAGGCAAACTACTTTTCTAAACTGGCAAAGCCTCCCTCCATATGCAAAATAGCAGGAAAAATCATCCTGGACGGACTGGGACTTCCTACTCTACAGGTGGAGATCTCCTGCACCATTCAAAATTTCCCCAAGGTATGAGGCAGTTCAGACTTGTTCTTTAGTGTATCCTACCCGTCTCTGAATTTATTAGCAAGAATGCCTAAATGCCTAAATTGCAGAAACAGTGTTTTAGAATTCAGTATTTGTGAATACATGTCAGGATGCTGTTTATTCATGGGTACTCATAGAAACTTGATTCGTAGAACCAACAGTGCAGTGTGTTTTGTGTTTCATCATGGCTTTGGTGAAAGACAATGATGTGTTAACCTGAAAACAATCCCGGGGGGGAGGGAAAGGAAAATACCCTTAATATTCCAACATTACTATGCAATGCATTCTATAAACATACACTTGGGTGTATGTGTTTGAGATATGTAGAATAATGATTTAAGTAACAAAAACAATTTATTTAAATAATTTTAACAGCTGGATGTAGTAGTGCTCCCCCACCCGCCCTGTAATTCCAGCACTCAGCAGGTGGAGGCCAGGAGATCAGTAGTTCAAAGCAGTGAGTTCAAGGCCAGCCCGGGCTACTTGAGACTGTAAGGTATCCGCTTAGGACACCCCAAGACCAAGGTCTCTGCTCAAAGGAGACTGGAGACAGAGGACCAAGGAGAGGGGGCAGGGGTGTTTGTCTCAGAGTGGGACAAATGACTGCCTCTGGATGGAGAGGACAGGGTCATAGCCCATTGGCAAATGGTAGTTTGAAAAAGGCAAATTGGGAACCCCAGTGTTAGGATGAGGTGTTTAATTTTAACTGGGCATGTTAATTAGGTGAGCCAGAAAGGGGCTTCTGATTGCCGGACTTCAATACTTATCTTGGTGGTCAGCCTCAGGAGGAGGAAATGGCCAAATGGGTAGCTTTAGGAATATGATCATGCTTGCCATGCTCAGGCTGGCTGGCTAGAGTCCCTTCTCTGATTGTATGTCAAGAAAATAAAAGTAAATTTTAAACAATTTAGCTGTTTAATTCATGTTACCTACTTTTTATAAATAAAATTGCCACTGCCTGTAAGAGGAGAATAACTGAGATGAACTCCGTAGCTATTTTTTTTTTTAGAGGAAGTGTTAGGAAAAGTTCACTGTGGGGATTTTAGGCCAGCATTTTAACAAGAGAGTAATTTGAAATGTTTCATGAATTCAGGTTTCTCAGTGTTTCCACAGGTATGCAAATATAGCAAAAAAAATTATGTCTCATTTTTCCCCCTTGAAGTTGGTGATAACAAAAACCCATTAATGCTAAATGCTAGATTAATCCAATCTCCTGTCTCCTGGGAGAGGTAGAGAAAATGTGGGACGCGTTTGTCTGTTGTCAGTACATCTGCTCCGTGGTGATACCTGCTCACTTTGAAGTCACCGAGAATGCTTTGCCAGAGGTGGTGGACGCCGAGGAGGCAGAAAGGCAGCTGGCAGTGAGCACCGCTCTGCAGTGGGTCAACGAGTCCTTGACAGAGGAGCTGTGGGGTCTGGTCCCCTCCAACCAGGCAGAGGTGGACCAGAGGCTCAGGTAACTGCCAGGCGTAAACGTGTGGCTCCCCCTGCCAACTTAAAACGGCCCCGTGGAGCAGTGTTTCATAGACATGCATCATCACTCGCAATCCGGTTTTACCCAAGACATTTAAAAACTGTCGTGTGTGTGTGTGTGTGTGTGTGTGTGTGTGTGTGTGTGTGTGCGTGTGTGTGTGTGAGAAGGCCAGAGTTCCACACCAGCTGTCTTCCTTCATCACCCTCTACCTCGAGTTTTGAGACAAGGGATCACCAGAGCTCACCTATCCAGCTAGACTGGCCGGCCAATCAGCCCCTTTTGTTTCTGCCTGCCGGTGCTAAAATGGCAACCATGCACCACCATTCCTGGGTTTTACATGGGTGCTGGGGTCTGAGCGCGGATTCTTCATGGCTTGCATGCCCAACACTCACCATGCTACCGCCCCGCCCCAAGAATGTTGTTTTTTGCACACATATATTCGTAATTGATATACAAATCAAACATTTACTAATAAAAAAACAAAGACACTTTTTTTTGTTACTGTTTTCCAAGACAGGGTTTCTCTGTGGCCTTGGAGGCTGTCCTAGGACCAGCTCTTATAAACCAGGCTGGTCTTGAACTCACAGAGATCCGCCTGCCTCTGCCTCCTGGGTGCTGGGATTAAAGGCATGAGCCACCACCGCCCGGCTTTTTTTTTTTCTCTATGTATTTTTAAATGGTCTTAACTTACCGGAGAACGCCTGAGTTGCGTCCTCTCTTCCCAGGATCACATGGCGACTGTTCTCTGCCTGTACCTCCCAGAATTCTCCTCACCTCCTAGGCCCGCCTGCCTATCTTGCTGCCCTTGAACTAAAGTTCTTCATTTTGTGGTGACCCCAACCATAAAATTATTTTCATTGCTGCTCCATAACTATAATTCTGCCACGGTTATGAAGTTACATGTAATATCTGTGTCTTACAATGGTCTTAGGCGACTCCTGTAAAAGAGCAGCTCCAACCCCAAGAGGGTTGGGACCCCTAGGTTGAGAACCGCTGGTGCAGGTGCTGGGACCTGAACTGGGTCCTCTGCAAGAGCCACATTCTCTCTTACATGCTGAACCGTCTCCCAGCCCCCTCACTTGACAACTAGTTTTTTTATTTTAATGAAAATCAGGTCAGCAATTGAAGCAGCAATTTTAAAAATCAAGCAGTACAACCCAAAGACACACCAATTCAGCATCTACCTGTGGGGGAAGATAATAGATGTTTTTGTTTTACATAACTAAACCATGATGCTTCTTTCAGATCAAGAAGCCCGTATACACAATAAAACAGCACAATCTGAGGTGCATCAGGCTGGTTCACTGGTGTTGTGAGGCATGATAGTTGTGTGGCAGTGCAGAGTACACGTATGCATTCAGACCCGAAGCCACAGGATGCAACATGGGTGAGCCGCACTGCTGCCCCAGACACCTCAAATTCATTGTGCTTGATTTGGAACTCACATCCACTAATAACATGTCCAGAAACCTTTTACTGCGACCAAGGAGTTTGCAATCCCCAGCGCTCGTTGACACGGCCCCACGGGAGGTTGTGACCCACAGAATAAGGAGTTGGACTGTAGACTCCAGAATGGGGAAGACAGACAGTTTAAGAAGCAAGTTAAAGCAGCAGGCGTTCCCTGAGTCTGGTTTTCTCCTGTTACTGTGCTCTCCCTGGGTAAGTAGGGCCAGCCGGTTTCTTCTGCACAGAACTTCTCAGGATAAAGATCAGGCTACCAGAGAAAGTCCTTTCCCTGTGTTTGAGGCCAGTCTTGAGTTCTTCAGACCCTTACCTGTCAACACAGTGGCTGCTGCTTACATCTCCGCCCTTCAGGCACAACCAGGTCTCAGACCTTTAGCCCTGGATTAAGGTGTTTTAACTCTTAAGACCAGAGAACCAAGTCAGGCTGAGTAAGTGTTACTCAGTGCCACACCAAGTCGTGGGTGGGCATCACCTTCCCGACGTGCGGGTGGAAGGTTTCCACATCTTTGGCCAGGCCAGCCCGACTGCAGCCTCTTTCCCAAGTTTTACTACTTAGTCACGAGCAATGCTGCGTTGTTTTCCACCTCTGAGTTGGTTGATGACCTTCATTAAAACAAACAAAACAGCTTTGAAAGGCATTATTTTCCTTCTTGAATTAAATGAGGTCCCCCTCCCCTTACTTCTGTTTTTATTGTTGTTGGTTTTTTTTTTTTTTTTTTTTTTTTTTTTTGCTTCTACTACTTTATTGCATCATTTCTTCTGGAGTTTTTCCTCCCAAACCTCCTATCTGGACTGGTTTGTGTACTCTTCGAAGTTAAGCAGGCATCTGCAAACAGGCATCTTCTTGTCCGAACTATGGGCCCTGGTGGATAAAGGTAGCCTTTTGCTCAGTAAGAAAATATCTGGTGTTTCCTGTGATAGGGGAGCCTTTCATTTCCCCTGTCAAGATGCACTTAGGTCCTAGCTGCATTGGTTGAAAACAAAACAACAAAACTATAAGCCATAGGACAATCCTGATACAAACTTTTAACAGCAAGAACCCAAAGTTACATTAGATGGTCAAACTTTGAAAGTCTGGTATTTAACGGTCCTTTTTCAGTTGCTTTCCACTTCTGTGGGTTGGGTTCCTCTTCCATGGGCTCCTCAGGCACCTTCTTGAAGTCTGCGTGATGGACCCAGGCAGAAATACCGGAGACTTTAACAGCAGTAGGCGTCTGGAGAATCACGATGTGAGGTCCTTTCCATCTAGGTTCAAGCTGGTTAGTTTTGAAGCGACAGACTAACATAGCAGCACTTCTGGGCTGGAAAGCATGAACACATGGGCGGTACCCAACAGGTAGGAGCAGCCTGGACCTGAGGGAGACTCTTATCCAAAGTTAATTACAATCCTTTTAAGGACCCAGAGATTGTAGCGGGGCAATCTGATAATGGACTCGGTGGGTCATGGGAGATGGTCACCCACAGACTATTTTATTCGGGGTGGACTTTTCTTGATGGGGGTACGTTAGACTCTGAGAAGGGCATAAGGCAAGAGGTAAACCTAGTTACCATCAGTTTCAAGAGTATATTTAGCTAAGATCTCCTTTGAAGTCCTATTCATCCTCTCTACTTTTTCTGAGCTCCGAGCATGATAGAAATTTATGTTAGGAGCCTAAGAAAGCAATTGAGATAACCTGGCTTGGAAGACTGAGCCATTGTCTGATCCCAGAGATATGGGGAAGTCAAAATCTGGGAATAATTTCCATTATTAATTTCCTAGCTACTATCAAGGATATTCAATGCTATAAGGAAAACAATATATTTATTTACCAGAGAGAGAGAGAGAGAGTCGCACCAACCAGGAGTTATAAGCATGGCTGGTTTCCAGGAGAAAAGGGTGGGTCCTTTTCCTTTCAATTCCTTTTATATCTACCTGTGTCAGTTTACATGTCCCCGCCCTCATGGGTGGATAGCTTTGTGGGGTTCACTCCTACAAGCTACCACTTGGGCCGTTTCTGTTCAGGATGAAAGGCCTCTCGCACCTTGTGGTGATATCGATAAAGACCCACAGATATTTATAGCCATAAAGACCTGGCTTGACTTTGGTGAAGTCCGTTTCCCCAAATCACCCGGGTACTGCACCTTGACTCCGTTGTCCTGGAGGAGGCATGCCCTTCTCTGCATCTACCTGGGCACAGGACAGGCAGCCGTCTGCAGTGCTCTGAAGTTCTCCTCGGTGTCCAGGTAGCCAGACGTGAGGGGAGATGAGTTTTGCGACCTTCCTAGGTGACGTGGTGCGAGGCAGTTAGCCAGCTTTGGGCCCAGCACCTTTGGCACGCAGCGTCTTCCATCAGGCAGGGTCCACCATCCGTTGCTGCTCTCCCGAGCCCCCAAGTCAGACTATGACTCGTCTCTTCTGGGTCCTACTCAGGAACATCTCCATGGAGGCAGGGTGGGGGCTGAGGGACAGCAGATCATCCCAGAACACTCTGGGGTTTGGGTTCCTCTAGAGCTGCCTCTTTGCCAACTTGATCTGCGTAGTCATTACCTTGAGTTTGGGGGCTATTTTGTCCTTTTGGTGTCCTGGTCAGTGAATAATGGCCAGTTCAGTTGGCGGTCAGATGGCATCTAGCAAGTGGACAATTTCATGTTCATTTTTAATAGTGTTCCCCTCTGAGGTGAGTAAGACCCTGTTTATATACCCCTCCATGAACAACTCGGCAAAAGCCTATCAGCTGTCTGTGTAGGTGTTCACCTTTTTTTTCCTTCAGCCCATCTTGAAGCATGTGTCAGAGCAATTATTTCTGTTCTCTGGGTGGAAGTGCACCCCCCCCCCCGTAAGACTTGTGCCCAGATGACCTCCTTCTGGCCTGTGACCACCACTGCCCCCACAAACCTGGCTCCTTGAATGAAGCTGCTGGCATCCTTATAGAGATCTGCATCTCTCGTGGTGAGAGGAACATCTGTCAGGTCAGGCCACATACCTTGAATGATGTCCAGCATCTCCAGGCAGCCATGGATGGTTGCATACCTTGGACGACATTCAGCATCTCCAGGCAGCCACAGATGGCTTCCTTGGGGTCAGCATCCAGCAGCAGGGTGGCAGGATTAATGGCCAAGGATTTATCAAAAGCCAGTCTGTCCTTATCTAGAAGAAGGGGTTGGTACTGGGTCAGACGGGCAGTAGACATCCACTAGTTGGTGGCATCTCTCCACCAGGGCTTCCACAGCGTGTGGAGCTGTTACTGTTAGAATCTGTCCCAGCGTGAGCTTGTCAGCTCCTTTCATAAGAATTGCAGTGGCTGTGGTGGCCTTTAAACAAGGGGCCATCCAGAGACTACAGGATCCAGTCTCTGAGATATAAGCTATCGATCTTCTCCAGGGACCCAGCTCTGAGTCGGGACTCCCTTGGCAATGCCCTACCTGTCATGGACGTTAAGAAGGAAGAGCTTGGAGATAGATACCAGGGCGAGTCAATGCCGGGGTCTATACCAGGCCTGTTCACGTTCCTCAGTCCATTCCCAAGAGGTGTTGCCCCCAGCCATAGCAGAATACAAGGGTTTGGCAATTTCAGCAAACCCAGGTATCCAAAGACGGCAATATCCAACAGCCCCCAGAAATTCTCTAACTTGTTTCTTGGTGATTGGAGTTGGGATTTGAAGTACGGCTGCTATGCAGGCCTGGGACAATAGTCTTTTCCATTCTCCCAGCTCATATCCCAAGTAAGTAACCCAGAGTGAACAAGCAAGGTTACCTCAGGGTACTTATTTCGGAAGAGACCTAAATCTCTTCCGATTTGAGTGTCTTCATCGGAGATGGTGGGGGAGTTTTTGAACCCCCGAGGCAGTCTGCTCCAGGTTAGTTGTCCTGATTACCCGCCCCCTTCAGGGTCAGCCCATTCAAATGTGAAGACGGGGTGACATAATGTTGACAGAGGGATAAAGAAGAACGCAACATTTAAGTCCAGTACAGTGGATGTATTATGCTCTAGCGGTAGCAAACTAAGCAAGGCACAGGGATTTGGAACGGTTGGGTCAGTGGATTCCACCCTCTTGTCCACTTCCCTCAAGTCTTGTACTGGTCTGTAGTCTGAGTGCCAGGCTTTTGGGCAGGCAGCAAGGAGGTGTTCTGTAACGTTTAGTCTTCCTGCCCGCCACCTGGTTCCTGTTGCTGCTGTCTCAGCCCCCAGATAATACACAAGACACTATATTAATTATGAAGCTGTTGTCCGTTTGTTTGGTTTCTTACTGGCTAGCTCTTATTTGATTGTTAACCCATAATAAACTAATATATATTTTACAAGAACTTATCTTTTTGAGGACGTACTCCTGAGTGCCCTTTGCTCACATGGCGAGAGCTCTCCTCACTACATTTCCCAGAATCTCCTCAACTCCTAGTCCCACCTATCTTGCTTCCCTATTGGCCAACAGTGCTTTATTGACATATACACAGGTCTTCCCCATCAGATGGGTGCTGCTTGACTCGAGTGGGCATCAACCAGATGTTGCTGCACTATGATGGGTGGCACATGTTTTGCCAAGTCAGGAGGATTGTCCTCTCCCCAAACTGTAGGAATTTTCCTGCACCAGTAATTTTTTCCATTCCCCTTCCAGGGAATGGGTTGATGTTTGAGGATCAGATATTCCTCGATTATTGGGCAGGTTGTAGTCAAAGCCTTAGGCAGGGCCTCTAGGAGAGTCTCCTGAGAACGATATTGCTGCCTGGAACTTGTTCAAGAGGTTCTGTAAAGAGTAGGGACATTCGGGAATGACAATAAAAGAATGAGTCAGAGTTCCCTGTCCTAGGTTAACAGTCCAGCTAGTGGTACATTTACATTATTTGATATAAACTGGCCCCTGTACTTCGATGGTTTGGTTGGTAAGGGGTCCTAGGAAGCCCTGTGTCCACCAGAAATTTTACAGAGGTTGGTCCCCTATGGTGGAAGTTACCATAGGCTTCTCGGGGCCTAGTTTGAAGGAGCCTCAGCCTTGCTAGACCCCCACAGCTAGGTTTGGCT
The DNA here is from genome assembly GCF_017639785.1 of Mesocricetus auratus. Taxonomy (NCBI): domain Eukaryota; kingdom Metazoa; phylum Chordata; class Mammalia; order Rodentia; family Cricetidae; genus Mesocricetus; species Mesocricetus auratus. The sequence goes on along the minus strand of NW_024429182.1, from coordinate 2,247,054 downwards.
TGGGTTCGGGGAGAACCTACCTGTTTCCAGCATGGACGTTCATTTTCCCAATGGCCATCTCTTTGCAGTGGTCCTTTTGCAAAGGTCTCCTCTTTTTATCATGGTGAGCATGGGCAGAGTTGGACACGGCCAGGGCCTGTTGTGCAGTCACAATGGTGTTTCCCCGTTTTCCTTTATCAAAAGACCTTCTTTGCGGTCTCTGTTGTGGAGCACCTTCAGGGATATTTCCAATAGTTCTGACCTGTTCTTCTTGCAAACCCATCCATCTTTTGTATCTTTCTACATATGTCAGGGTCCGGCTGAGTAACAAAGGTTAATCGCCTTGAGATTTGTCAGGTCCTCTGGGTCTATAGGAGTGGATAAGCAATAGGCATCCAGGAGGCGATTCACGTGGGCTGAAAGGGGAGTTCTGATTCTTCCAGTTGTAGAGGTCTATTGTAGAGAAGGGTATAGGTAGAGATCTCAAGTACCCACAGCACTGACCATGCCCATTTGGGCGTGGTCACAGGTACGTGGGGAAAGGCAGGGATAATGGCAGGGAAGGAGGGGTCGTACTCTCTCTTGGAGCTGCGATGCTGACCTCATGTAAGTGACTTTTCATGTACGTGACTTCTCTGTCTCTGTCTCTGTCTCTCTCTCTCTCTCTAATAAAGTATCATAAGACTCCCCTGCCTGGTATCCTTGGTGTGGCTCGTTTTCCATCTTCAGAAAGGGACATACAAGTAGCGATTGTCAGGAAATGACCATAGGGGAGCAAGTGGTGGGGATGTCTTCTGTACATGTGTTTCTCTTATTGGTTGATGAACAAAGCACTGTGGTCAATGAGGCAGCATGATAGGTGGGACTAGGAGACGAGGAGGATTCTGGGAAGTGTAGGCAGAGAGGAGTCGTCATGTGATCCCGGGAAGAGAACAGTCGACATGTAGGATGCCAAAGGAGTAACAACATGCCAGACATTACTGGGTATTAATGATAGTCAATGCTATAGGAAAACAATATATTTATTTACCAGAGAGAGAGAGAGAGAGTCGCACAAACCAGGAGTTAGAAGTGTGGCTGGCTTCCAGGAGAAAACGGAGGTTCCTTTTTCTTTCACTTCATTTTATATCTACCTGTGTCAGTTTACATGTCCCCGCCCTCATGGGCGGATAGCTTTGTGGGGTTCACTCCTACAACTGGGTAAACCACAACCTCGTGGCAATATATAGATTGATAGAAATGGGTTAATACCTAAGACAGTTAGCCAATAGGAAGCCTAAGCCAATGGCCAACAGTATTATAATTAATATAGTGTTCTGCGTGTTTATTTGGGGCTCTGGGACCAGGCTGGTGGAAAAGAGTGCTCGTAACAAGCAAGAAGGTGCCACCCCAGAACCAGAATCGGAGGAGGAGTCGGAGGTCCACGTAGGACTCCCTGGGTGTTGTGGGGAGGAGAAAAGATGGGGATAGGGAAGACATGGGGGGAGGAGGTAGGCAGAAGTAGAGAAGAAGATGGTGGAGTAGGGGTAGGTGCAGACGGGGCAGAGCGAGGCCTCCGCAGTGGGGACTGGGGTGGCAGAGGTGGAGGTTGAGCTGAGGAGGGGAGAAGAGGGAAAAGATGTTTACATGGAGGGAGGGGGATTCCCTCCCTCCTCCTGTGAGTCCCGCAGAATGATTTTCAGAGGGGGCTCATTGGTCTCTGCTATGGCCCCCAAAGAGTCCGTCCGCCAACAACCAGGGCTTCACCACCTTGACTGCTGTGGTCACCTAGCGGGGTGGTTGGGATGTTGCTTCAGCCCAAGGCAAGATGTATCCAATCTGATCTAGGTGGCCAGGCTTACCAAGGGTGACATTAACTGCTGCCCAGGCTGAGAGTCAAAAGTACCCTGAGAGGGAGGGTCCGTCAACCCTAATGGGGGCCATCCATTCAGTTTCACAGAAGGTTTGGATGCAGCATTTGGTGATAGGAGGATCATAATCCTCCTTAACTATACTGGGGTAAAGTTTAGCAGACTTCTTTAGAACACAGGTTAGAGGGTCGTTGGGCTTGATAGTCTTATCACCCATACTGTCCGTCAGTTCAGCTGCCCCAAATCTGAAATGAACCAATTAACACAGAAAGTACAAAAGGCAGAAAGAGAGGAGAGTAAAAATGAAGTCAAAGATAAGACAAACAGGACATAAAACGAGACCAAGAACCTCAGGTGGACAGTGCAATGTCTTGCTTTTTTCCCTAGAAAGGAGAATATTGGGGTCCTGTTGAACCCCCTTCATGTCCAAGATAGGGATCCCACAAAACAGAACCAGACTATAACTCACCAGGAGGCCTGTGCTGATGCTTGCTGCTTTTCTCAGCACAAAGTTTTCCCCGATGGTCCATGAGCTAAAGGCAACCGCAGAGCCTTGGAACATCTCAAGGCATGTACCCCCTGAGCATGCCAGGGTTCCAGAGCAAAGGTCAGGGTTTAGAATTTGGATGAGTGGTCTGAATCTCGATGGGGCCTCCAGAAAATATTAATCCCAAAAGCAAGACTAAGATCACTACAACAATTTAAAAGAAATTCAAAGCAAGCTTGAGTTTTTTGGGGGAGATACATACAAGATTTGGCCAGGAAGTGCCTTCTGAGTTAGGTTAAAGAGAGGAGTCCCTAATCCATTTCTTGAGTAGTCCCTAATCCATTTCTTGAGTAGTCTTTTTGTTGTTGTGGTTTTTTGGTGTGTGTGTGTGTGTGTGTGTGTGTGTGTGTGTGTGTGTGTGTGTTGAGACAGGGTTTCTCTGTGTAACAGCTCTGTCTGTCCTGAAACTCACTCTGTAGCCCAGGCTGGCCTCAAACTCACAGAGATCTTCCTGCCTCTGCCTCTTGAGTGCTTGTATTAAAGGCATGAGCCATCACCTCCTGACCAATCACAAGTAGTTTTACAGAAGAGAAGCAATGGGGCAATGAGGAAATAAAAAAAAACTTTAAAAAATTATGTGGTCACCATGTGATTAGGGAGTGGCATCGAGTGTTAGCCTCTTCTCAAAAACAAGTCGAGGTCATGGGTTCCAGGAAACAGAGCAACTTAGCTCTTACAGCAAATAGAAATATATTTTACTGTACAGCATAATGGCTCCTGCCTTCAAAGTGGAGTCAGGCAGGTTCCTCAGAGGAAGGGAGACAGAGATGGAGGGAGGAAGGGAAGAAGAGAGAGGGAGAGAAGAAGAGAAGGGGAAGAGAGACAGACAAACATAGGTAGAGGGAGGAGGAGAGAGATGGAGGGAGGAAGGGAAGAAGAGAGGGAGAGAAGGGAAGAGGGAAGGAGAGTGAGACTGATAATATAGGTAGAAAGAGGGAGGGAGAGAGACTTTTGAAAAGGATGAGAAAGAGGGTGTGAGATGAAATACTTTTGAATTCTTTCATGAAGAGTGTCAGCACTTTGCCCTCATGGTTGATACTTTAGCTGAGAATAGAATCTTCTGTTCAGTTCAATCAATCAGTTTCCTTCAGTTCTTTAAAAGCATCACTGCACCAGATCAGGATTACTAATAAATCCAATACTAATCTGATCTGATTTCCATGGAATATTTTTATGGATTGTTTTTATTTTCTTATTTATTTATTTAATTTTATTTATCATTATTTTTTTTTTTTTGGTCTGTGGAACCTGTTATCTTTTTCACTCCAGGATAGGGGAGGGGTGGTGAAATGTGGTATGGTTGTGTCTACTAGGAGTTTCCCAAATGATTTATACGTGCTCATTCTAAGTCGCACACACCTTCCCCTCATCAGAAGGAAAAGGGGAGGCTGGAGAGGTGGATCCGCAGTTAAGAGTCCATCCTGCTTTTACAGAGTACCCAACTTGAGTTCCCTGAGCTCACACTGGTCAGCTCACAGCTGCCTGTAACTCCAGCTCCTCAGGAGACTGGACACCCCTGGCCTTCACAGGTACCTACACGTGTATGCGCGCGCAAGCACACACACAACCTACACACACGCATGTAAAAGTAAATCCCTTGGTAAAGGGAAAAGGAAAAGACAACTTCACAACACCATTTTCACTAAGGATTCTTGAATGGTTTGGTTTCCCAAATGCCATTTATATAAAAAAAGAAAATCCAGTAACCCTTAACCAAATTATGTCTTCAGATTTTATTTTGAGAGTATAGAAGGAGCTCAAATAATTTTAAACGATAAGAATTTGATTCTTGAAAATAATGGTTTTAGCACCATCATTATTTTATTCACCTTGGAAATAAAAGCTAATTTGTTCTTCACTAGCTTAAAAGATTCATATCATTGAAACACATCAGGGTCAGCGCTAAAACATGATGTCTTATACTTGTCGCCATCCAGGATATTCTTTGAAAACAAAGTACAGGAAGACAAAGAGAGGAGAGAACTGGAAAGGAGTCCCGAGGAGCCAGTGCACGTACCTCCACCTTCAGTCCCACCACCACCCCCTCCACCTGCCCCCAAAAAGAAAGGACAGAAGCAAGGTGAGTGGCCGGTCGCCTTCCAACACCGTTAGTTTCAAAGATGTGAGGAAGAAAAGCTGGACTTTGGGGTAGGCAGTGTGCATCCAGGTGCCATCCACCACCCTTGAAACTGTTGGAAGATTTTTCTTCCACTTTTCCCGAAAAACAAATATGATTGTGCTCTTATTCATTGGGGAGCAGCTATTGAATAAAATCCCCTAAACAGTGGCAGTGGGAGAGGGGTAAGAGGAGCATGGAGGGCAGGGATTGGCATCTCCCTGAAAGTTTCCATGAGTCAATCAAAAGCCATCCCACACCAGGCAGTGGTGGCGCACGCCTCTAACCCCAGCACTTGGGAGGCAGAGGCAGGCGGATCTCTGTGAGTTCAAGACCAGCCTGGTCTATAGAGCGAGTTCCAGGATAGCCAGGGTTACTTAGAGAAATCCTGCCTTGAAAAGCAAAACAAACAACAAAAAAGCCATCCCATAATAGAATCTGCTTTGATAGAGGTAAGTTCTAAGATCTAGTTGCACATCTGTCAGACCTGAGAATCAAGAGGAGAAGAGACCACATCTACAATTGTCCAGTGAAGTCAAGCAGTATTTTGGGGTACACCTGCCAGGGGGCAGTCTCAACCTAAGCTGAGATTTGAGAGAGCAGCACCTGCTGGCCTGTTGAGGTCCTTTTTGTAGGAAGGACAAGGTGTCCACAGGGTGGGGAGAGTTGGCTGCTACACTTTGCTAGAGAAACGCGATGGAAGGGAAGGGCCATGGGGGAGGACGTACATCATGTGAGTGGGGCCGAAAGTTTAGGTTGAAAAATACAGCTTGTGGTTTACAACAGAAATGTATTCTCAGTGACAAGTAGAAACCATAGCTTGCAAAGGACTTAGCACAGGACAAACAGGAACTTATTCTTAACTGTCTTTTAACTGCAAACAGGAACCCTAACCTGCAAGGTATATTGTTCTGTTTTGGTTTCACATAGCATTGACTTAGCATTTGTTTCCTGAAGCTTTGCTTCAATCTGACTTCTGCCCCCATTTCCAACAGAGTGCCAAAGGTGGCCTCTTCAGTACGTTAGTACTGGAACTGCCCCCAGTATCATATTTCACACCTCCTAAGGACCCACGTCATGTTTCCTTCAGCGTGCCATGACTGCCAGTAGCTAACATGACCTCAGGCACATCTGGACACCCAATTAGAAAGTGGGTTTCATTGAATAAGAAAACACTAGTCTGGCGGTGGTGGCCCACGCCTTTAATCCCAGCGCTCAGGAGGCAGAGGCAGGTGGATCTCTGTGAGTCTGAGGCCAGCCTGGTCTACGGAGTGAGTTCCAGGACACCAGAGCTACATAGAGAAACCCTGTCTTGGAAAAGAATAACAACAACAATAATAATAATGAAGAAGAAGAGGAAGCAGAAGAAGAGGAAGGGGAGGAAGAGGAGGAAGGAGAGGAAGAAGGAGAAGGAAGAAAGGAAGGAAGGAAGGAACTGAGGAGGCGATGAAAACCAGAGCCTTCATTTCATCATTGCTGCTGCTAAGGTCCAGGGAGGTGAATGCCAGACCTGTCTTTTCCCAGAGGGTGTGGACACTGCTAAGCCACAGGTGGGATCCACCAAGGAGCTTCATTTGGCAGATGCTCTTGACTCCGAACTGAGAGCCTAAGGAGGGAGAAAGTACAGATGGAGAAGGGGCTTGCTCAGTGTTGACCATGCTGGGTGCGTACGTGTCTCCTCTCCACCGAGGACCCAAGGTAGCTGTGGGAAAGAACCGGAGGCTTAGGAGGGCTTGAAGAGACAGGGTGGCTGGGAACTGGCAGAGTGGAGATGGGTGAGGATTCTGGGTAGACTGTTGGGCTTGGGGCTGTACAGGTGACAGCCACACAGAATGAAGCAGGCCTTTGGGTTTAGAGAGGACAGCAAGTGAGGCAAACACGTGAAGAGGTGCCCAGTGTTAGGTACATAGTCTCTGTCTACGGTGACATACAAGAGCAGGGTTTGGAATTCAAAGACTCTAAATCGAGTCTGCATCTACTTCCTATAACACAGTGGCTGCACCTTAATCTACTGCTGTTTTAGTCAACGTTGGCAACTCCACAGTTACTGGCCTGCTTCTCTGGCAGCGGCCCAGCAGTGCAGGCGCCAGCTCCATGGCTGCCGCTAACAGTAGCTTTAACTAAATCTCGATCACTCTTATTTATAAATAAGACTCAAGATTCAAAGGTTGGGGTGAAAACCGGCTAGCTCAGAGAGGTTGAGTAGCAGCTAATTAATATTCTGTCCTTCCTGGCGTCTCCTCAAGAGTCTGTCCTCAGCCACACCACTCAGAACCGCTCCCTACTACTTCCTGTGTCTCTCTATCTCTCCCAGATGCACTCTGATGCTCTATGATGATCTTCTGTCGGCTAACTAATTTTGTTTAATTAACACCAGTGCAGACTCGGGGTTCACAGTGTGACTGAATGTCCCCTAACAATCTCGAGCAGTAAATACATTGTGGTCTCTCAACCACAACCAATCTCAGCCTACTTGCTTGCAAATGTGGGTGTAGCAACATCAACCTCATCTGATTGTGGACCAAGTTCATGGTGAGTGGCCTAAAATTCATTAGGCAGAATCCACGGCTGAGGATGACTTAGTACTGCTAAGTGGACAAACCTGAAAATCCCTAGGAGCCGAGGAGGAGGAGGAGGAGGAGGAGGAGAGTCCCAAGCCTTGGGGTTCTCTTTCGCCCGTGCTGGGTCTTCTGCTAGTGCAGCATCCAAAGAAAGCGGTTTTTTATTACAGTGAGACTTCCAGAAATGAATCCTCTCCGTGCTTCCCTTCTAGGACGGAGGGACACTATTTTGGAAAAACCTATCCAGCCCGCAGAGCCCCCCGAGCCAGTCCTCCACGGTAGCATGGCCATAGGAGCCGTGTCACTAGCTGTTGCCAAAGCCAGTGCCAGCCTGGCCAGTGTCCCCCTGTACATGGGCATCGCATCACTGAAGCACAGCCAGGTCAGTGGAGGCTGCATCCCATCGCTGGCCGTGTGGAGCCTGGAGTGCGGCGGTGCCAGCGGGGCTGCCATTCCCATGCCCCCTCGCTTCCCTGGTGTTTCAGGAGCTGCCATCGACCTTCTCTCTGCCTTTGCTGATGGGGTCTGTACTCAGCTGTGGGAAGTCATCACCCGGGAAGCTAAATTTAATGAAAGAAGTGATGTGTATACCCCATCCTGGATTAACAACCAAACAGGTACCTGATATCCGCTAAGACAGGTTTCCTACCCCCCCCTCCAATATCTTCCATCGTTGGTGAATTTTAGTGTAGACCAAGGGAAAGTAAATTAAATATATGAAACCGTATTTTAGGGAAATCAGCGAGAAGAAAGCAGGACAAACAAAAGGAAACAGACCCTCTTAGAGGACTGGCTTGGTAAAGCCTTGGCTCATACAAGTGGCTCCCAGGAGCCAAGCTTGTGGAAAACTGTCATCTTCCCAGCAACCTACCTGTTAAGTAAGAACTGCAGGCTAGCAGATAACCCATGGGGCGGCATTTAGTGCTCACCTGTGAAATGAATGCATCCGGCCGGGGCCAGCTTCCCCTCTGGAAGAGTGCTGGTGAGGTGCACACTACCCTTCGCTTGAGCCCTCTGCCAGTTAGGCATTGGAAATAACTACCTAAGGTTCATGCTGTGGTGAATGCTGTCAGAAGCAGCAGAGGAAGTTGTTCTCCCTACCACCCCTCCAGCAACGTGTGACACTTTTCCTAACTTACTGAAAATAAGCTTCATGGAAGTTTCAGTTGTTTTCTCTGTTGAAAAAAAAAAGAATGCCTCTTAGACAAAATTAGTACTACCTCACAATTTACATTTTCAGTAGAGTTCGCACGCGGCGCTCAGATTGACTGTCAGGTCATATTCCCACCCTGCTGCCGGTTCCACCCTTAGTTATCACTGCTGTGTACTCCGCGTGTCACCCTTCATCTCCGTGTGCAGATGTCCTCACTCCTCTTCCTCCTTTCAAAGACGTTTTATTTCCATTTTATGTGTATGGTGCTGGTGCCTGCTTGTATGTATGTCTGAGCAACCTTTTAGACGGTGCCCGAGGAGGCCGTAAGAGGGCGTTGGATTCTCTGCAACTGGAATTGCAGACAACTGGTGGCCGTTCTGTGGATGCTGGGAACCAAGCCCGTGTCCCCTGCAAGAGCAAGTGCTTGCCTTTCCAGATCAGCCATCTCTCCAGCCCCAGTGTCGTCTTAAGTGACAGGGGATTCAGAGTACTTTAGCCAGGCCTCCTTGGTGACCCGAGACATGCATCACAGTGTTGTCCAGCTTGGTTAAAAGGCTATGATAAAGAATGGTTAGCCAGTTTTCACGACGAAGATGCCAAGGCAGAACCTGTCACTCACACCCAAGTCCTTCTCATTGTGTAGACCACACCATTCGCTAACTGGCAGCCTCAGCAGGGAGTCTGTGAACAGCCTCAGTAAACACTGGCCATCGGGGTATGAATCTCATGTTTAAAGTGTGCAGACTGAACACGTGGCTGTTCCGCTTGCAGGGAATAGAGCTGCTTCTGGAAATTCAGAAACAAGTCAGCAGAGTGCTGGAGACGGTACGTGAAGGGGGCCTGGGGCAATTACTGACACTAAATCCAGCTCGTAGTTCACTTGGGGGTTAAATCAGTGTTGCTGTTGTTGCTATGGAGAATGCATTTGTTTGCTTTGGGTTTCCTGTCCAAACCAGGTTGTCCTAGCTTGCTTTCTTGTGCTGCCATAACCGCCATGACTAAAAAAAAAGCATCCTGGGAGGGAAGGGTTTATCTGGCTTCCACATGCAGGTTCTAGTCCGTCACTGGACAAAGCCAGGGCAGGAACCTGGAACTAAGGACATGGAGGGACATCACTCACTGGCCTGCTTCCTCTGGTCGTTCAGCTACCTTTCCTTCTTCCACGGTTTGCATAGGCTGCACATTCAATGACTTTAAAATTTCCCACATTACCTTGGGTCCATTAACTAGAACTGACAATGCTGGGCCTGTTTAAATTGTAAAGAGTGGGGGGTGTCACTGTATAAATACAGCCAGGATGGTCATGATGGAGTGGGCAGGAGAGGAGAGGGTACCTCCAGGGAGGAGACTAGGTACCAGGAAAGACTAGGGAAAAGAAAAGGGGGTTCCTAGGTGTGAGGGGGATGACTGTCACAATAGGAGGGGTACAAAAACGTTAGAAAAGGGGGTCCAGGGGAGCAGTTTATGGATGGCACCACGCACTGTAGGCTGGACTCTCCCATATCATTTAACAAGTAAGGAAAGCTTCACAGCCAGACAGTGGTGTTGCAACCCTTTGACTCCAGCACTTAGCAGACAGAGGCCGGTGGATCTCTGGGTTTGAGCAAATTCCAGGACAGCCAGGGCTGTTATACAGAGAAACCCTGTCTCAAGTGCCACCCCCCCCAAAAGGAAGACAATGCCACAGCCACTCTAACCTGGGCAGTTCTTCAGTTGAGGCTTCCTGTGACCTAGTGTGTCCATTGTTCATCGATAGTGGATCTGTCTTCAAAGGCATTGCATAGTCCCAGCTTTTGTTCCTGAGACACTATCTCTTTGCTAAGATCACCCTTTAGGACTTACAAAATATTTCATGATTTTCGGCTCTCTCCAAAAAAAAAAAAAAAATCAAATGCACCCTGATTTCACTCTGCGAAGATTGGGCCTGTGAAAGCAAATCCCACAGTGGCAAGTAGTAGTTCTGAAGGTTGGGAGCAGATTTGGTGTAGTAGTAGTAGTTCTGAAGGTTGGGAGAAGATTTGGTGTAGTAGTAGCAGTTCTGAAGGTTGGGAGAAGATTTGGTGTAGTAGTAGTAGTAGTTCCGAAGGTTGGGAGAAGATTTGGTGTAGTAGTAGTAGTTCTGAAGGTTGGGAGAAGATTTGGTGTAGTAGTAGTAGTTCTGAAGGTTGGGAGAAGATTTGGTGTAGTAGTAGTAGTTCTGAAGGTTGGGAGCAGATTTGGTGTAGTAGTAGTAGTTCTGAAGGTTGGGAGAAGATTTGGTGTAGTTGCAGTTCTGAAGGTTGGGAGAAGATTTGGTGTAGTAGTAGTAGTTCTGAAGGTTGGGAGCAGATTTGGTGTAGTAGTAGTAGTTCTGAAGGTTGGGAGAAGATTTGGTGTAGTTGCAGTTCTGAAGGTTGGGAGAAGATTTGGTGTCCTCCTGTCCGGAAGCAGTTGTGCACACATCAGGTGTTCCCACAGTGACTGTGTGCTTGGAGGAGAATCTGTGTGGGGTGGGTTGAAGGGCGGACAGAGGAGGACGACCTGGACATGGACTTGAGCCTGAGAAATAGTTAGGGACTTTAGGAAGAGCATGTCTGGAATGACCCCTGTGTATATGTGTACGCATATGTGTAGCTGACGTCCTATGCCTGTGAACAGGAGTGAGATCCATGTCCCCTAAGAATAGCAAGCCTCCAGACCCACAGCTCTGCTTGCAGCCACTGGGATGTCTGAAAATACCAAGTGATAACATTTTTCTTCATCTTCTCATTCCACAGGCCCCGCCTCCAAAACCAGAGACCAAAAAGGGGCATGATGGAGGCAAGAGAGGCCAGGTAGGCATGTGTTCTACACCTCTGTGGGGTGCAAGAGAGGCCAGGTAGGCATGTGTTCTACACCTCTGTGGGGTGCAAGAGAGGCCAGGTAGGCATGTGTTCTATACCTCTGTGGGGTGCAAGAGAGGCCAGGCAGGCCTGTGTTCTACACCTCTGCGGGGTGCAAGAGAGGCCAGGCAGGCCTGTGTTCTATACCTCTGCCGGGTGCTGTGTGTGCCCTCTCCTTGCCCCACCCCCGCCATGTTTAGCCCCCACTTAAGACCAGGACTTTAGTAAAAAAAAATATTGTGACTTTGGTCCAAGAGTGCTAAAGGAGAGCTAGAGTCCCAGTCTTCCTCCTCCCGGCTGTAGGTTTCCTGGAGAACCATCACCAGCCGCTGGAACCCTTTTTGTTTGTTTGTTTGTTTGTTTGTTGTTTTCGTTTTTTTAGAGACAGGGTTTCTCTGTCTAGTTCTGGCTGTCCTGGAACTCCCTCTGTGGGTCAGGGTGGCCTCAAACCCAGAGACCCTTCTGCTTCCACCTCCGGGGCACAGGGACTAAAGGCGTCCCCATTAACTGAAATCTGAGGATCACAAAGGTAGCTTTCATGACGAGCAGGACTGAATCTGACCTTACAGGTGAAAGACTTGGGAGAGAGGCTGTCTCTATAAATAGCAGAGCGGCATAGGATAGTCTAGATATCCATAGCATCACTAACCGACAGGGAAAGAACAAGGCCGTGCTCACACTCGTGGAGGTCAGAGGCCAACTCAGAGGAGTTGGTTCCCTCCTGCCACCACGTGGCACTTACACTGAGTTATCTTGCTAGCACTAATTAAAAAACAAAAAGTAACAATGATGCTCACCTAGAAGAAACCAGTGTCAGGGCCCATATATGGAAATCCAAGTTCAGAGAGCTCACGTCTTAAAGATATTAGCTTAACGACTACAGGATGCCCTGGCCTCAGTGGCAAATGACTCCTATCTAAATAACAATAGACTTCAGCCCAGGCAAGTTTACTCTCACCCTAAAGGCTAGGTTGTGCTATGTGCAGCATGGGAGTATCTGTAGGATTAAGGGAGTAATTATTATTTTCCCTTTATACATGATAATAGAAGTCTTCTGTTATTGTCCCCACTTTTGGTTGGTTACTTAAGAATAAATGAAGGTACTGAGTACAGACTGAGTCTGCCCTCCTGACAGACAGCCTGTGTCTCTGATTTATAACTCTTTTAGCTAGCCTTTCCCTCATCCACACTCCCGACTCAGGAATGGACCCAGAGCTGCTCAGCTGGTCCTAACTGAAGCTCCCCCAAACACCAGCTCATGACAAACCAGAACATAAGAAAGTAGGCCTGGACGAGGAGGACTGACCAAGTTAGAGATCCATGATGTTTACAGGGATAGCTTGGTGGTTGTTGGCTCAGGCTAGCCCTGGGAACAAGGGCAGAGCAGGTCAGGTGGAGCAGTTATTGCTCATTGGAGAAAGAAAAGCAGTTGGTGCTGAGGAATGAAATGCCCAGACCAGGGTCGGGGTCGGGGTGGCCTTGAAGTGGAAACCATCAAAAATGGATGAAGTAGATCTTTGGAGACCGGTGTCCAGTTAAAACCCTTGTCTGTCACAGAGTGTCCCAGGAACCTTAGCATGCCGTGGTGACTCTGGACCGTTCTCTCTTGCCTTTGCAGCAGCCCATCACTGGCAAGATGTCCCACCTTGGCTGTCTAACCGTTAACTATGACACCATAGAGCAGCCACTGCTGCTTATTCAGGGGATCTGCTCCAGCCTGGGGCTAGAACTGGGAATGAGCGTGCACCTGGCCATCAACTGCGCTGCGCACGAGCTGATGGACTATGTGAGTCCCCAGAGCGGCCTCGCTGCTTACGGGACGTTATTTCTAAATTAGAAAAGATTTTTTTTCAGCTGAGTATTTCCTGAACGGATGTCATCGTATCTGCATAAGTAAAAAAAAAAAAAAATGGAGTTGAGAAGGTCAAATTAAGTAATAGCTAGAAAATAATGTACTATTAATTTTTAAGTAACATAAAATATGATTATATATGGAAACTCTGCAATTAAAATGGACACATAAAATGAAGGCTTTAAAAGTGGAAAAATAAGTATAAAATCACTTCATTTTTTTTTCAACTTCTTAGGAACTTGTTTAATTGCGTGATTTATAGTGTAGTCATGAAAGCTGTTGGGAAATAATTTAACAGTCTGGTATGTTTTGTGACTATAAGTCATTTGGTTGGTAAATGCTGAATTTGTCAAGCATGAAAGAGCATGAAATTGCACCCCGATTCACACATGCTAGACAAGCATTCCACCACTGAGCCACATCCCCAAGGTGTTAGCGATGAGGAATAGGGTTTTATTCCAACTAAATACCTCACCATCCCCCGCCTGGACCATCATCACTTCACCTACAGAGAGAAACGTTTTAAAAGGAAATGAAAGCTGGCCCCACTCCCATTCTCCCCCCCCGTCCCGTTTCCCTCTTCCCCAGGCTACAGCAGCAGTTCACCTCTGTGCCTGGGAATCTGTGTGATAGGAAATCTAGTCCCTTTCCAGTTTTACACACTTGCACACACTTCCCACTCTCAGACGCATCCATGCTGGTTCTCCGTTTACAAAATGCCCATCATACTGAAGCATGCTAGTGCCAACTTGGTAATTAATGTCGGTTCAGGAGACATGGCAAATAGAACTTCACTTAACTGCGATTCTGACTTTACCACAAAGAAAAAAATGAACAGTATAGAAGAACCCTAAGTTTTGGCTGATTTCTAGAAGTTATTTTACTTTCTAAAGAATCTAAGCACATAAAGGGATGTTTAAAGTAATTTCCTATTCTTCGTGTAATGATTGGTTCCTAGGCATACCGTTAAGAAAAATAATTGCATGTTTTCATCAGTAACGTATACTCAGAACTATGAATATACTGACTGCTAGTGCTAACAAGAATGAGTATTTATTGCTTATATTCAGTAAAATGTATTAGCTTGATATCAGATAATTCTTACAATAATGTTAGTTCAAAGTCATTAGCATTTCTTCACTGACAAGACAGGATTTTTAAGCTTCTCATTATAGAAGCTAAAACTTCTTGCTGGTTTTTAATGTGAAAAAGGTAGAAAATCCTTTTAACTGTAGCCGTCTTAGGAACCTGCTTAGTTCCAGTAGAGCCCAGTTCCATTAGCTGGAGCAGCAGGAGGGCATTAGCACAGCAGACCGCCCACTCCCTAGCCCACTGCCCTCCCTAACTGAAGCATCCCTGGTACCACCCCTGGTCACAAACTTAAAAGCAAGCTGCTTTGTCTCAGGGGGCTAAACTGGATCCTCCAACCCCGTTTAATCCCAAACTTAATGCAGAAGTCAAAGGAATAGGCTTGCACCAGGACCGTCTCCTTCCAGGACAAGTACCAGGCTGCCTGAGGAAGAGCCACCTTCCCAGGACACTTGCCAATCCTGCTGGTGTCAGTTTGCAAAGCCTTTGCCCTGGTTCCAGAGTATATTTTGTTTACAGAAAGGGAAATGAGTGACTTGTTCCCTGTGAGCTGAAAGACGCCAGTGGGTTCCGGCGTGGGCAGGCCTGCATCACTGCCCTGTGTGGCAGTCCATGGATTTGTGCCATCGTCCACCTACCCAGGCAGCTAGGGGCCTGCAATACCACATCATAACCCTAAGTAGAAAGCCCTCTTCTCCCACTCCGTACCCAATGTGGGTTTTTTTGCCCAGAGGGCTTCATCCGAAGTCTGTGGGAAGATCTCGCTGTGGCATCGAGAGCAATGCTGACCAGCCTTCCCCAGGTTAAAAAACTTTATGAAAGCTAATGTACAGGGAAAGGGAGGAGGGGGAAAGCTGCTGCAGTCAGGATATAATGTCTGAGAGGATGAACAACAACCAAAAGAGTACAGTGCAGAGATTTTGCAGCAGAGCGAGTGTGCCCTGAAAGGAGCTAGGGTATAGTCATGGGGATGGAGTAGAGTTTGAACGGCATCGTCAGCGTCTGAAGACTCCACCGTTCTCTCTCTCACTGCCCTCTTCACACATCAGAGTAAAGGAAAGTACGAAGTGATGGTGGGCACCTACAGGAGCGTCACTGAGATGGTGGACCTGTACGCGGATCTGATCAACAAGTTTCCCTCCATCATTGCCTTAATTGACCCTTTCAGGAAGGAGGTGAGCAGGGCACATCTTTTTCTGTTTTACAGCGTCTTTCTCACGCGTGATAAAGTAAGCAGTCTCACCTTCCACACTGTACGACAAAGCAGAATACAAACCCCACTCTTCCCCACCTCTGCTGCTGGGAATGTGTTGTGATTTGGGCTGGGCTGGGCTGCTTTGTTTTGGCATTTATGAAAAGGCACTTACCAAGCAAATGAATAGCAGAAACACAATTACCTAGGAGCATGCCCGTCTGCGAAATGAAACGAGCCATTCGCAAGCCCTTCAGGAGTACCTGTGTATTTACAAGCAGCCTGATGGATGGAAGCCGTCCCTGCTGTGCCAGCCAGTGCTTCGATAGGTTAATCATATATCATTTCTATGTGCTCATGGAAACAGGACTTTTATAAAGCCAGACACTCCTCAGGCTAAGGCCAGTTACTATGTATGCATTAAAGTAGCATGGCTGCATTTGAGAAGGTTCGAGAACCCAAGGTTTTACAGCATTATTCAAATGAAAGGATCTGACATGGGCCACGCAGAGGCCATGGAGGACCACATCCAAAACTGGAATTCCTTATTTTATGAATTTGAGAACAATCTGTATATGGAACAGATAATCCTCTCTGAGACAGCTAATTAGGTTCCAGACAATAGGAAAGCTAGGTCTAATCTGGAGTTTTGGGGCTCCCCTTTCACAGCCTAGAGTATTTACAGCACCCTCAGAAAATACAGCTGAACCCAGGGCCTCACTGGGCCTTGTTACGACAGTCCTGAGACTGACTGTATCTCTGTCAGAGTGAGAGGACCCATCTGCACAGTCAGCAAATGTGGGATGGGCTTGAGATCTGGTCCGGTGGCCAAGATAACATGGTTATCCTGTTTTGTGTGTGTGTGTGTGTGTGTGTGGTCCCCCCTACCCCACACACACACACACACACACACACACACACACACACACACAAGATCTTTAGGCTTAGATTAAATTACTTGAAGCTTCTCTCCACGAAAAGCTTGCTAATTTGTATGACAGTGGCACAGAAGTCCTTAGGGCATACAAGTCAAGGAAAATATTTTCTGTGTTTCAGAGAAAGTGTATGACTTGATTATGTGCTGTTATTCCTGTTGCTTTGTGATGGCATTCAATGTATCGTAATGATCAACTCTTACATATCTACCCAGGACTCTGAGCAGTGGGACAGCATCTATACTGCTCTTGCTTCCAGGTGCTACATAATTGCAGGGGCCGCTTCCAGAAGCATCTCTAAGCTCCTTGAGCACAGAAACACCAGCACCCCCAAGTCCCACGGGCTGATCATAAGCCACACAAACCAAACCACAATGTCTGACCTGGTGGAAATCACCCATCTTCTCGACGGTGAGTGAAATATCTACCTGAGAAGCCCGTAATGGCTTGGTTATTGAAGGAGCCAAACCCACACAGTATGTCCCAAGTTAACAAAAACCGAGGATTAAATCCCAAGAGCAAAGCAAGTTCAGCCGTTGGTGGGGGAATGAATGCAGCTTAGTGCCTGGCGCCACGTTGTTCTGTGGCAGCCTTGGCCCACACGATCAGACCCTTCCCTGACTACCACCGCTGCCAGCCTCACATCAGGCTTTCTGCCCCTAACAGAGGGACAAAAGCCGGGTTCCCTTCCGGAGGGCAGAGGCATCTTAGCACACCCGTCTCCTTGCTTTAGGCTGTCACTTTGGGGTTCAGAGGAATGTCCGAGACTCAGAAGAGGTACCCAGCCCTTACTGCCAAAGAACAGGTCTAAAGCTTTGCATCCTGCCCTGGGAAGTACCTGGTACCTTGTCCAGGTCACCAGAGACATTGCAGGACTCCGGCTCAAGGAAACAGGCACCAAGTACCACAAGGGAGCAGAAGGGCCGGGTGTGTTAATCTGCCACGCCCGGCTAAGGCCCCGTGAACTTCCCTCCACACCATGACCAGTATGTTTGCTCATAAGCTTGAGGACCTGAGTTCAACTCCCAGAACCCATGTAAGAAGGTCAAAGGAATGCCTATAACCCCAGGGATGGCGTGACGGGATCTAGAGACAGGCAGTTAATCCAGCCTGCTCAGTGAAATTCTAAGCTAATGAGGGACCCCGACTGTCCTCTTGCCTCCAAATGCACACACACATGTATGTATGCTAGCCTACACACAGACACACACAATTAATTTAATAATAAGATTCATTTCCTCCACGAGTCCAGGAGATTCTATGTGGAGGGGCAAGTTTCCATTCTTCCATGTAGGCACAGCCCAAGTAAGGGCGTAGCAATTACCTTGATTGAAACTTAATTGCCCGTAATATGCCCAGTCCTCCTGGGGACATGTTACATTACATTTGCATGGGGATGTCTGGGATTGGGCACCGTTTGGAGCTAGAGCACCCTTAGAGGGGAACTGGTCTGACGCAACAGTTAGGAAATGGAAAGAAGATCCCATTTAAGATAAGCAGGGTTTTGTTGTTTGTTTGTTTGGTTTTTTGGTGAACACAGGGGACTGGAGCAGGGAAGAGACTCAGTAACTGTGGTACCAGGAAGCTGCCTGTGGGTTGACAACACTGTATAGATAGCATCAAGAAGGCATCGGAATGCAGGTCCCTAGCAAAGAATCTGGAAGGAGCAGGATCCCAGACCAGGGTCCAAGGGATGACAAGTGAGAACCACTTGTCGCTGCTGGTGGATTTGGGGCATCGGGGAGAGCAGCGAGGTAGTACCAGTGGCAGCCATTTTAGACCCGGGGTAAACCCTCACAGCAGGGGGAGGAGTCCGCATTGCCTGCTCCATTTTCCCGATGAAGATGGAGGTTTGCAGAAAGAAGTTAAGCCTCCCCTCGGCCCTCGGTCCTCCCACTTGCCCACACTTGCTCATTTCCAAAGTCAGGACATGCCATCCCTTTGGCTCCAGTGCTTTGCCTTGCCATTCGCTTGGTCAGCTCCTCCTCATCCTTCAAGTTTGGACTAAGTAAACTGGTGCTAATAATGTTCATACCCCACCTGACCTGCTAACCCCTAATGGCTCTGCTCTGAACTTTCGTGGTAGCAATCGCAACATTGTATCTTCTCGTGCGGTCCAGGGCTGAGGTCCCCAAGGCTGTGTAAATCCAGTGAGGTCATAGCTTATGCACAGTACCTGACACATAGTTACCATCATCAGGGGTGTGAGCTAGACAGACGGACAGTCTCAGACCTAGAGCAGGGCTCAGAGCCAGCCCGGCAGTCAGGGGATGGGGCAGGTGTCAGAAGGTGGGCTGGCAGAACTAGCTAAGTATAAGTGCAAGCTTCCTGCCTGAAAAATACAAACCCTGCCTGTCACCATAGAACTCTGCCTTCTATAGACCTTGGCAAGTTTCAAGGGGTCTTGAGACCCTCAAATGTATAGATACTAGTAACTGGGGCACATCCAGAAAAGCATTGCTTCGAGTAGATTTTCCCCAGGATGAGTTGAGAAAGCTGCTGTGCCAGGTAAGGACTCCACAGCCCATGTCCTTGAAACACATTCTGCATGGAACAGCAATGGAAACTGATTGTCACAGCTGTGATCTTAAAAAGTTGGTCTCGTTTGAGCAACCTCCCCCGCCCTTTTAGTAGTAAAATACTGTATCCTATAATCAGTATATCTGAAATTTAATAACACGTGCCTTTGTGGTTTCGTTTGCATGTTTTCATGTGTGTTTCAATGCCATGTATGCGGAGGCCAAAGGACAGCCTCAGGTCCCCTCCCTCTACCTTGTTTGAGACAGTCTCTTGTCACTTTCCACTGCATAGGCCAGGCTTGCTATCCCAAGAGGTTCCTGGGTCTCCCCTGTCTCCTTTCCCCATGGAAATGCCGAGATCACTGTGGGCTCACAGATGTTAGTGGTGTTGGGTGCAGCTTTTGCAGGGGCCCCAGGGATCAAACTCACAACCTCATGCTCAGGCAGCAAGTGATTTTACACGGGAGCATCTCCTCTGACCCTCTTTTTATTTTTTTTAACAGCACGTAAGGTACTGAAGAAGAACTAAATGGCAATAAAAACACAGTTGCTTAAGTGGTTAGATAGTCTGTCCATCCCCAGAAACTTTGAAATCTCTAGGGAACTTGCCATTTTGATCAGAGCCCTCCACGGGTGTGTACGGCCTGTGAGGCACAGGTGACTGACAGGAGCTGCTCTTGCAGGTAAGAAGCAGTTCGCCGTCTTCGGGAGCACAGAAGCAGAGTCCTCTGATGACAGCCTTGTTGATCTGGTAAGTGCAGGACGACGGTCAATTGCAGAACCGCCAAAAACACGGGCTTTTATGATGAATTGGTGTTTCAGAGAAATGCGGTCTTTGGTGGAGCAAGTCGAGTAACCTTTTATGAAATAGACTTGCTTCCTCCCAGACAGCTCCCTTTTCCAAAGTGCTAATCTTTGAACTTTTTAAAAGAGGCAAAATTGAAGTCTGGGGAAAATGACGGGCACAATAAAATGACTGGGGTGTACACTCGCAATCTCCCCCCCCCCCCCAAGACAGGGTGCGAAAGGCCAGGCTGTGCTCCGGCGAAATCGGCGCACTCTCAGGACTAGTAAAGTGCCTGATGGTCTGTCAGGCACACCATCTGTTTGCCCTTCAGTGCTCAGCTGGCCAGCAGGCCACTTAACTCCATAAAGACGAAGAGGAGCCCCCCACAGAAACCGCAGCAGCCCCCTTGCTCCTTAAAGGACTGCTTAGACCCGAAACTCCTGTTCAAAATAAGTTGTTTCTCCCCCCCCCCACTCCAGGCTGTTGGACTCGGTGCCCGGTTTATCAAGTTGGGGGGTCTTTCTCGGGGTGAACGGGTGACCAAATACAACCGCCTCCTTACTATAGAGGAAGAACTCATCCAGAGTGGAACATGGGGTATGTGCTGCTTTCTCCTTTGCTTCCCCTTAGCCCTGAATAAGGGAACAAAGATGGGAAGGGAGCGAATAGGAGTCCCGGCAGGAGGGCGGGACAACCCAAAGACTACAAATCAGTGCTGACTCGAGCAGGATGGCACTTGCCACAATGTCCATTGTTGGCTTAATGGATTATCTATTTACCTGAATGCTTAAGGCTCTCACCACCCTTCTCCTTGCTGAATCGGCCGCTTGGTGCTTTTCAATGGAATTAATTGATTGGAATCTCCAAGCCGGCCTTTTGTGATGGCCCAAATTATACTTAAGGTTTCTCAGCACAGCCCCTGGAAGCTACAGGCAGATGTGTTCCTCCTGGAAACAACTTGTTTCACGTCCCACAAGTAGGCAGCACGTTGATTCTGGCATGGTGCCACGGAGAGGATTAAGTGTCCCCCCAACCCCCCAAGAAAGCAACTGACCGCTTATGAAACCCAAACTTTGTAAATCTGCATGGGGAGCTTCTTGTGTCCCCGTTGCAGAGAAACTTACTAAATATTCACTTCTAAAGGCAGTCCAAAGCGTAGTCTGTGTTGTTTACTGGGTGATAGATACAACAGCTCGTCCTCTCCCACAGGCAAAATTATATTGTTCTAAACGTCCTTCTGGTTTGTGGGGCCTTCAAAGACCTCTCCTATTTCCAGTCTCCAAGAAACTGCTGCTTCAGAGCCCTGGGAGACCAGAGGCCCAGCCCCTTGTTAGGTGCTAGGCCAGTGGCCCTGACACTCTGGAATGAATTAGGGCGATTAGTGAGAATGTCTCGAAAGCTGTTAGACGAACACCAAGAACACCCCAAATTAGCAAAATAAATAGCTCTACTCTCGCTTTTGAGGAGAGGCAATCTTGGCAAAATGTCAGCCACTAAAGTGTGGTTGTTATTGCGGACAGTTCTGGTTTCCCCTGGGGTAGTTGGTGCTCATTTGTATTCTTGTGCAGGGCTGGGCTTTGCTGGTGTAAGTCAGTGTCCTGAATGTCACAGTAGGTGTAACACAAACAGAAGGGAACAAGTGACAGGCTGCTCTGAGAGTCTGGAACCTTTCTGGATGGGTCCGATGATGATACCAACGTCAGAATCGGCCCCGCTGGTCAGGACTGTGAACTTTTTCTCTGCTTCTTAAATAGGTTTCAGTGAGGAACACAATTTTTCTTCCTTTCAAGAGGACGCTGAGAAGACACCAGAGGCTACCGCCACAATGGCCGAGGAAACTCTGGGACCCCTGGATTCTGTCTCCCCCACAGAAGTGGAGGAACCCACTAAAACATGAGCCTCATGGGGCCGGACTCCTAGACAACCGCAAGCGTTGTCTAGCCGGTGTGACATGCGTCTGTCTCCTCCATGCTGGCTCTACTCTTTAACTCCACTGACTTGTGCACAATTTTTGTTCTTTCAGTTTCACTACTGGATAAAAAAATATAACCCTGGTGGTTTTATCTGAAGCTCTGTGAGCTTTATTTTACAGCCATCACGTTGCCACAGGGGACACAGGCCTACTTCTGAAGGCCATGACCTACAATCTGATGCCAGGCCCACACTCAGCCATGCGCCTTACCCCTCACAATCAGAACACCTTTAGACCCAAAAGGCTACCCCCCCAACAGCTCTCAGTGCCCCACGGGTGTCCACCCTTTCTGTGAGGACCTCTGCTAACTTCAGGTGGTTTTCGTAGCCAGCCACAAGCACCAGGCACCACCACGGGGCTGCCCGTGTCTGCAGCAACACTTTCATCTTAGCCCCCTAGGCTTGGTTGCCCGCCGCCCCTCCCTTCCGCTATCATCATTCTCGTATTATTTTCTCCTTAGACCCTCTCTGGAACAAAGGTGTGCATAACTTAATAAGCACACTTGTAAGCAAACATTCGGTGCCCCCTTATGTACACCACAGCATGGAGGAGGGGCAGCAAGTGGTTAAAGACAATGACACATCCGTGATGACAGAGGCGTCTCTTGTGAGAGTCAGAGCTGGGCTGTGAGCAGAGAGTATCAAAGTGAATGCTCAAACGCGGAGAGAACAGCAGCCCCTTGACATTACCTGTTAGGTGAGTTAGTCCCAGGGCTGTTTGTAACTGAAGACTGTATGAATTGCAGCGTCCCAACCCACAGAAGAACTATTTCAGTTGGGGCTTAAAAGGGTCTGCTTTGAAGAGGATGACCAAGGGAACGCCATGTCCTCACTCACGGGAGAACCAGCTCCTCCTCTCAACACTACGATCTCTCAACAGTGGCAGACTCTGGAGCATGGCATGGGGAGGGGACTGGTTAGCATCACTCCAATCTTGGGAAAATGTGTCACAGTTTGCAGTGGCAACTGTCTCTCTCGACACTTAACAACAAACAGTGGGGCACAAGAAATTGAAAGGAAAATCCATTTTCAAAGTCAGGATGGATAAGACAAGGTGTTCACCTGGCCCTAGCAGTAGCGCGCGCGCGCGCACACACACACACACACACACACACACACACACACACACGGTGTGAGCATGCCTTGCAGTAGGTATACATTCTAATCAATGAAACCAGAGCAAAGTAATAACCAGGTCAGTATCTTTAATGTCAGCCCAGAATGCACTCTGCTGACATTAGCCTTTCTGGAGGACTGTGCACCAGTGGTCTGGGAACTTTTCTTAGAGGGCTAAGCACTGCCTCTACTATTATTTATTCATTTTCTTATTCACACTCCTTTCCCTCTTCCTCACCCTCCTTCCCTTACTTATAAAATACATGATATTATATCTACAAGGGGATGAAAGGAACTAGCCATGGCCTAGACTAAAAATGATTGCTTTGAGATGGGAAACCGTGGGATGGAGAGGAAGCCATTCCAGGGCTTGTGTAACAATGACAACTGGGTCACTCATCCCCTAGAACTGCTCACGTTGCTCTGGTGGAAGTGATTTGAGCCCAACATGCAACCTAAAGAGGTCTGGAAAAGACGACCCAGGGTCATGTTGACCTTCCCTGCGCAATAGCCCTCTTACTGTTCAGCATCAGGGTGTTGGTGGCCCTGGTGACTCCTGTCAAGCAGATGCAGCAGTCAGGAAAACTAATGACTATGATGGGAGTTTGTGTGGGACTTGCTCAGACATAGAGGCTGCAGGTATCTGAATGAAGTTCTTACCCCTCTGCTCCAGCAGAGGAGAGAGACTGAATAGCATAAAGGGCCTGCATGCCTCTCGGCCCCACCATGGCCGTACAAGTGTCAGAGGTAGTCAAGAGAGCTACAGCAGAGGCCTAATCCGTATCTTCAAAACAGAATAATTGTCCCATCTAGCGAAAAGAGAAATGCATGGTCCCCCAAAACTGGAAGACCACGTGAGTTGAACACATAGAAGAAGCCTTTCTGTACACACAGCCAAGAGCTTACCTTGGAGATCTAACACACCACCTGTTTTATCAACAGTCACCCTGGCCAAAGGCAGAGAGAGCTTTGGAGCTGAGATGAAACTAAAAAAATAAAAAACTTTAAGGAAAGAGTGTGCATCACAGCCATTTGCAAGGCTTTGTGGTCACAGGGAAGGAAAGCACGTTTTTAAAAGCATAAAAGGCAAAGATGCTTTCAAAGCACCAGGTACAGAGAGACAGCTGGTCCAGCCAGCACATCTCACCTAAAGGTTAACTCCTGCTGGAAACGAGGCTGCTTTTTAAACCGTGCCGTTCTGTGGATACATGTGATGAAATAATACAGAAAGGTGGTGGGCCTATTTTCGTATTCCTAGATGTGTGTAAGACTCCAGAAGCACAGAAGAGAAGGCTCTCTCATGAAGACTACTGCTGCTACCTCACTCTTCTACGGAAGAGGGGCAAGACTGGCTCAGCCCATGGCTGGGGAGGTAGGTCGGTAGCAGGAAGTTTGCCTGGCATGCAAGACGCAGAATTCTACGGAAGTGCCCCTCCGGGGTGGAGATCTTCAACTGACCCTTAATGAGAAACCATTGTGTGTCTGCTTTAATGTGTTGTGTCGAGGAGAGTTCAAATCACAGCACAACAGAACCCATCTCAACAAATCAATCCACGTGCAGTTAGCATATCATTCAGTTATGGAAACACACAGTTGAAAAAAAGAAAATCACGTTTTAATTCCCCATGAGCGAACTGACAGGGAGCGATAAAACCAGCACTGAAGGAACATGGGAACGGTCAAGCCTAATGAACCTACCCAAAGAGAATTGTCTTCAAATTGAGGAAGTGCCCTCACCTGCCTCCCCACCTCCTCAAGCCTACACTAGCAGCACACGTGCAAAAACACAATAGGATACAACTACTGCAATTGTTACTATCATTTTCTTTTGCCCTTAGGTGCAAAGCACCTGACAGCTACATGCTGAGTCATGCTAACAAAACTAAGCCTTTCACTTTCTTTAATAGTAAAATTACCATTACTGAATCATTATCATAAAAAGTGCATTCAAGTACATTACCACTTATTTTAAATAAACACCAATTTTGAAACAATCAACTTTAAAAACCTGCATAAGTTGTTTTTTTTTAAATCCCTGATTACATTTCTATTTATTCACTGTGGTAGTCTGAAACATTGTATTTTTAGAAACTGCCACTTAATTTCCTCTAGAAAACAAAACAAAACAAAAAGACCCATGTAATATAGAAAGGCGGGGAAGCAAGAAAAAAAAAAACGTGTGCTTGTCACTTATCTTCACTGTGCATAAGGACTGGAGTAAAATACAGTGTTTGTGCCACTTGAGTGGATGGGAAAACACAGTTAACTCGTGGAACAGAAAATATGGTTAACTACTAAGGTGGTTCCTTTTAAATTCAAGATTTGAGCTTCTGTTTCCTTTCTCTATTCAGCAACCGGATCATGACTCCTGAAGTCCTTGGAGAGCCTTGGACACTGGCATGTTTTTCACAAAGCCACAACTCAGAAACCTCGAGGCTTGATGCCACCTCTCTGGGCTCTACACTGTGGGTGGTCTCAGCGCAACCTACAAAACGGAGGTGCCACTGGACCCCCTTCACTTCCGGCCAGTTTCAGTTTCCCCACCAAAAGACCAGACCCAAGCAGAGGCTCCTTTGGGAAACCTTTCTTTAGATGGAGTCTTGTAGTGTGACCCAAACTGAAGTCCAGGCTCCAGTCATCCTCCTGCCTCAGTCTCCCTGGTGCTAGGGCTGCACATAGAAGATTTGGACTAAGATCACTTTTAAGCTCCGGTGGCCCCTGTTTATCCAGTTACTGGCAACCACCTCGAACTTCAGCATGACTAAACTTGAAGAGTAGTCTGCAGGTTCCCTTACAAAGACAACATCTGAGCTTCCCGCCACCTTCCCCAAGGAAGTCATACTTCATACAGAAACCAGAAAGAACCCCAACCCCTATAAAGATTAAAAAAAAAAACTACCCAGAAGATGCATTTTTTTTTTTGCTAAACAGCTTACTTATGTTTATGATTGCTACTTTACAAAGTGATACCAGCAAATAAGTGTGTGGACCAGAGCAAAAGAGTGTCCAGCAGTCCTCGACAGGACACCCAGATGAACCATGTGCTTAACTAGTAACAACAAGGACCCCACACACGCCGGCCTCTGCCTCCCCATCAGCAGCTGGAACTGTCCGTCTCTCCCGCTGCTTTCCCACCGCCGTCTTCCTTGCATTCTGGCTGCATTTCTCCTCCTCCTCCCTCCTTGCATCGGGTCGGGTCTCTTTCAGCAGCCTGGTCTTTGGTTTGGGGTTCACGTGTGGAAACAGGATCTAGAACTACAACTGGCTCAGCTCGCTCCTCACCGCCCACACACTGTCTCCCGTGTCCACCTTTACTGGGAGGCCTGTAAGAAGAAGAGTCAAATAGAGAAATAAGCTGAGGAAAACATTTGCCTTTCAGATTCCTGGATTCAGGAAGACAGCAACAAAAGTCCTAAAGTCTAACTAACCAACATGCATAGCATGTAGTCTTTGAGATGCAAGCCATTATATATATATATATATATATAAAAGCAGAAGCTATCAGATTACATAATAGGAGCAGCAGGCCAGAGAAGAGAAGGCAGAGAAAGTCAAAGCAATTAACTACGGGGAAGTAGTCAAAAGCCAACTGCACCTACCTGCTTACTCACATTCTGCTCTCAGGAAATACACAGCCCCTGGCTCACTGTGCATTCCCAAACACTACCCACACCAGCCCTGTCCTTGTTCAGCTACAGGAACCAAACCAGCCTCCCGCTCCCTCCTGCCCCAACCCAGTACAGCTGTTTGCCACTTAGCTGTGAAGAGGCTGCATGGAGAGGGCCGGGGACCACCCCGGCTCAGTGATGGGCAGATGAGAGTGGCAGCCAGCTGTGTCCACCACGGCCATTACCACCAGGAGGGACCCCTGACCTCAGGAGGCAGGCGGAGAGAAGGGCTGATGGGAGAGCTCCAGGAAGACGCCCCGACACCGAGAGACCAGAAACTTCTGTAATCAGGGACCTGGTTCTTGAAGAGGCTTCCTACAGTTTCCTCGCCCCCCCCCCCAGAAACTGCCTCCCTTCTGAAGCCAGACACTATTGTTTTCATGCCACGCAGGTGACTGAAACAGAAGTGTCCCTCAAACATAGCCTCTTGTTATGCGCCAGGCTGCGGGGCCCTGAGTCCTCTCAGAAGTCTTGGTCAGCACCCGCCCTGGGCAGGTTTGGGGCTGCAGAGGTTGTCTAGAGGAAATATGGCAGCTCTGACACGATCACTCGGTCCTCCGGGTCGATTCTAGGACAAGACATTTCCATTCCAGAGGACCCTGAGCCAGGACCCTGCAGGCCCACCTGATGTGTTGATACCTTAGTGTCCTGCCCACTGCTCTGCCTGTCAACACCACTGATTTCCACTGCCCCAAGCAGGTCAGATCTTAGCTGCTCTCACATGTAGTGGTTCTCCCTCTGGGGACTCACCACAGTTAAATAATCGCTTCTTGTCTGTCTCTCTGAAAACATATGTCTAAGATTCTGTCCCCATCACCTACTGCAGACCATGTGTAGAGTAAACAAACATAGCAAGCTAGAGAAGACGAAGACACCGAGAGAAAACTTTGCTGAGGGCAGAGCTGGAGGTCTCTTCTGCATATGGAAACAGAACAAGCCATCCATTACGGAAGGTGGCCTGCACGACCTGCTCACAAGGCACAAAAGCCAGAACCCCAAAGACCACGCTTATCACTACAAGCTCTGTCCAAATGCTTGAGAGGCGTTCTCTGGCTGTCAGGTCGTATTGGAGACATGGCTTGGCCATCACACTATGTGACAACCACATGGCATTGTCTTCCTTGGGAGTAGTGGAAGGAAGGAGACCCTCGGGGATGGAGAGAAGAGAGACCATGATGGCTTTGTCCTTCTGCCTCAGCCAACGAAACATTTCTCAAAACACCTGTCACTATGTCCTAGAGATGGGCTGGGGTGCCGTTTCCTCGATAGTACCCATCCAGGCTTTCTCTGGCCCAGGCAACATTTTACAGCTCATTATCACAAAAAACAGAGACCCTAATAAGAGCGGTTACAGGAAGTAGACCCTGGGCAACAAAGGACACTAACTACTGGGTAGTGTGTGGGAGTCTGCCATCTCCATGCATGAAGTTCAGGCGTTCTGACAGCTGAAAGGCAAGACAGCCGTAAACTGGCAGAGACTGAGGACGAACTAGAAATGCATCTTCCTCTGACAAAGGCTACTCAGGCTGATGCACCAGGCCTGCAGGACAAGCTGAGCGCTATCACTTGGAACTGCACATGCATCAGAGCTGGGAGGTGGGCAAGCTGGAGAAGCTGGGAGGAGCTGCAGGACGGATCCATAGGCTGGCCGCTGCCACACAGCAGCTAGGTGAGTTAGCATACCATGCCCTACATAAGCCATCCCATGAACCTTCTCAGGGCTTAAAAAGGCGCTCTTAAAAGATTACTGTCTCGCTTCTGCCTTGCATAGCTCATGTAGATTCCTCTCATGGCCTACCAGAGGGATTCCAGGGCCACATGATGCCTGCAGGTCAACTCCAGTTAGCTTCACCAGCTTGCTTGTGAGCCCACCACTGTCAGCCAGCCAGCCTGCTGGAAGCATGCAAAGGAGTGTCACTCATTCTGCCACTTGGAGGGAGCGACTACCATCGGTCCATACCAACCTTTGCTGCTGCCTGCCGTGAACTACCGTGGGTGCTTCCGCGCCCCCCCGTGTATCTGCAGGCGAAGGATGGTTAGCAACTCCTAGCAAAGGCTGTCTTCATCAGCCGGGGATGAGACATTTCCGGGAACTGCTCTCAGCGTCCTGTGGCAGCAACACACAGGCCGATTGAGCTGAAGACCTAGAAACCCTGGGCTGTTGGGTTGAAACTGTTTCTGGAATAGTCTCTGTCACTCTACCCGTCCTCAAGCAAGCCAGCCTGAGAATCCCATGGTTGACTCTCACTGAACTAGGCACAGGAGGTACTGCCTGAGAACCCCAGGGCAAGATAGAAAGGGATGAGAGTGGTCATCCATCCAAGCTTCCCTTTTCTAAATGGAGATGGTCCTGGGAAGAGGGGGGGGGACAGAGAGAGAGACACACACACACACACAGAGAGGGGGGGAGACAGACAGAGAGAAGAGAGAGAGAGAAGAGAGAGAGGGGGAGAGACAGAGAGAGAGAGACAGAGAGAGAGAGACAGAGAGAGAGAGAGAGAGAGAGAGAGAGAGAGCTTGCTATTTGTCAGTGTCAGTGCCAGCATCAGAGTCTGAGCTGCCTCCTCCCTCTCTCTTCTCTTGGTACCGAGCTATTTTCCAAATGTAACATCGGTGCCACAGGCTAATTGTGGGCATCTTTTACTAGTTTATTTCCATTGTTTGCACCAGCAACTTTCAGATCAGGCTGCAGTTTGTAGTCAGTCCTCCCTGGTTTGACGTCACTAGGTCCTTCCTGGGCTCCCTTGTGGAGCTGCCCAAAGTTCCATGCTGAATGAGAAACCTTCCTCCCCGGCCAGCCAGGGCGACATTCTTTCTTCTCTGTCCCCATGATGTCATTGATGGTTAGCTTGACAGGATCCAGGATCAATTAAGAGACAGGCCTCTGAGTGTGCTGGCGAGGAATTACTTAGACTAGGAGAATTGAAGTGGGAGGACCGACCGTGAATGTGGGTGGCACCATTCCCTGGGCTTGTACCCTGAACCGAATGAAAAGGAGAAAAGAGCTGGCCCGCAGTGTTCATTGTCCTCGGCTTCCTAACCGTGGATGCCAGTGTGAATAGCTGCCTCATCCTCGTCCAGCCCCCACACCTTCCCTGCCAGGATGGACTAACTGTACCCTCAAACCGAGCCGTAATTAGTCCTTTCTCCCTTAGAGGATTTTATCACAGCAGCAACAACAACAAAAAAGCTATTACTAATACAGTCCTACTCCTATGTCCTTCAGGGACAGCACTGAGAGCCCAGCCATGGGGGGCAGGGTCTAGAGGTCTGAATCTGAGGCTTCTTAAAGCTCAAATCCCAAAAGCTCAAGCAACGCTGCAGGGGGGGGAGGGGGGAGGTGTCACAGTGCACCCTCCCTCTGTCCACTGTCCCTCTGTCCACTGCCACCTACTTCAAGGCAGCATCGAAGGAGGCCGACCACAAATAAGTAAGGAAAGTTCGTAAAGCATAGTGGCAGCCTTTCTCCTGGGCAGCAGAATCGGTAAAGCAAAACTGCTGAGTCACGGGGGTGGGAGGGTGGGGTGGGGGAGTCAGGACAACTCCGTGAGTCCATCTGGTCCCTTGCCCTCGTCAGATGCTTACTCTAGGAGAGCAGGCTAAGCGGACCCACCCACCAGCAGAGCCTTTATCAGTTATCTTGGGGCCCACACCGCAGAATCTTTGCAAGGATTTCTCTTCTTTTTTTTTTTTTTCGAAATACTTGTAGTTATCTGTGATGCACTCAAATAGACCCTATTCATGGAGCTTTCTGGATCACGTGGTCAACAGTTGTTTCAAGACAAAAAGAAAAACACCAAGGAAAAGCTAGGATTCAATATGTTAACAATCTGCAACTCTTTTTTTTTTTTTTATGAGTGACAGCTGCTGCCATCCTACCGAAGGAGAGCCAGAACAAGGAGCTCTGGTGGGTGAGACCACCGCCTTGCTGGTAAAAGGAAAAGACCTGACTCCAAACCACACTGGAGCGAGAAGAATAAGAAGTGTTGCACGAACAGTTCCACCAAAGCTGAACTTGGTGAAGGGATTCGGTGATTTCTCAGACTGTGTCACAGGAGACGGAAGGGAAGCACTCTCCATGCACCCCCCAACCCCAAAAGCCTGTCATTGTTTGCATTCAATGAAATTCCTTTCAAAATCAACTTTCCACATCCCAATTATATTCAACAACATTCTAGCTAACATTTCGGCTGCAATTCAAATTAACTAATGCCCCAAAGAGCCCCTAATCGGCACAGTTCTGAGCTCAATTGAATACAATCAAAGCTCAGGAAACGAATGGGTTGGGGGGGGGCACGCTTATTTCATGCAAATTCCAAATATCGCTCAAGCTTAATTTTACTGATAATATAAAGGTGGACATTTTGAACATTGCAGTGAGTGAAACCTTTAAGCGGTGAGAGTTATTTTATAAAATGCTACCTCTGAAAAGCTGATTGCCAAACAGTATAAAAATGGTTTGAGGCATAAATGCCAAGTTCATTTCTATTTCACTTCTGAGGTAACTATCTTTCAAATCGCAACAGCTGGACTATTTAACACAATCCGGTGAATCACAGTGTAGCGCTTCTCTGGTCTCCCAGCGGGGCGTCTGCATTAGTCCATGGCAGCCATCCAACAAATGACGTGCAGAGGCCGGCCTGAACTCTGTTTCATTTACAATAAAAACGGATAAAGCCACAATCATATTTACCACCTTCAAGGATGGAAAATGGAAAGATTTAAAATTTGTCTCTATAAAGTAGTTTTCTGGGAAAACTCCAAAGAGGAAGTCAGTTTCTATCTCCCTAGCATAAAAATAAGTCTTGCTCCCAACCCCCCCATCCCTGCACACAGTTAGGAGAGCAGTGAACGGAAGTAGCATTACTGACGCCAATGTTCATTGTTTCTTTTTCTTTCAAAAACTCTTGTTTTTTTCCAGAGGTTTTTGTGCACCAGTTCGAAACCTCAAAAAACATTACATTCTAAACGTCCACTGAGAAGTTCTAATTACTATCAAGTCTCACGTTTTGTGTAACAAGAGGTATAACAAAGCTCAATAATTTTGGCTTTGCGTACTTTTAAAAAACTGTATTTTATCTGTGTCAGTCTGTCACTTTTGACTCTGGTTTTACTTGTAGGAAGACAGATTTAAAGTACAAAAAGTGTTCCTTGCATCCAGATTAGCCAGAGTTCCTTTTGTCACAGGTAACAATAACTAGGCACAGACCCCCATGCCCACATTCAGAACATTTGCCATGCAGCTTATGTCCCAGCCCATGGTGGTCCCAGCTCGTTTATTCTGCTAGTGTCCGCTAGCAGGGAACAACTGGTGGGTTCTGCACCTGGACAGCCCTCACTGGTAAAGCCATGTAGACAACCTATCAGCTCATTACAAGCCGCTTTTAGTAATGTGTCACAGGTGTGACACTTTTCTTTGGCTGCTGGATTGTTTGTTGTTGTTTTTTTTAACTATTTTTTTGTTTTACAACTTTTCATAGCTTTTAGTCCCTATGAAAATTCATTTAGATCTCAGGTATTTAAAAACTGAATGATATTTACAAGAGATATGTTTAAAAAGATACACACACAGCCTTCCATAGAAGTCACCAGAACTAACATGGGCTCCTTTAAAATGAGCTGTGCACAATGTGCATTTTCATATATATATGTAAATATATATACATATACATACATACATATATGTATGTATTTTTAAGTGTTCCTACATTTTATACATCAAACTTTTAAGGCAGGAGTCACAAGGAATTCTGTCTGTCACCTTATACCATGGTATACTTCCTTATTTCCAGTGAAATGTGTTTTGTCTGTTTTAAGAAGTTCAGTGGGTTTCTCCCAGGATCTGAAATTGCTTTTCCAATCTTGGGACTTACTTTTCTTTCAATCAAAACAGAACAAAACAAATCAAAACTTCACTGTTTTCCATGAAGCTCAAATAAAAGGAAACATAAACACTGTTAAGAAACAGCTTTTAAATACCTACAAAGTACCAAAGGCAATTTGCAGAAAATGATACATTTTAGACAAAGTCCTGTAAAATCGGAGCCCTTGTAACTGGAAGCAAACATTAAGAGGCAATTAATTCTTTGAGAGAATGGAGAATTGCTGTGCAGCCCTTTAACAGTCATTTTGAGATTTACTCAACGGTATTTTACCAGTCATTTTTTTCACTAGGTGTAATGTATCCTGAACAATTAATCTGGAAGAAGTCGCTGTCTGTACAGCCCCTCGGGACACTGAGACAATCCTGGCTGCTGAGCTTTTCCGGCAGTCCATGGGATAACTCCTGGTTGGGGGGGGAGAAGAAAAGACCAAACTGGGGGGTGGATCTCAGCTTCCAGAGCATCCAGTTGTTGGGCTAATTTTGTTGTTAAAACTTAATTGTCCATGTACCAGCGCACACGGGGCTCCATTGTGGTCTGGCTCTGTGGAACAGAGCTGTTTCCTGCAGTGTCCGTACACAATTCAGCAGTGCTAAGATTACAGCTGAGCGCCCAGCAAATCCTTTAATTGTATAAGGGCATCAGATTAGGCAGGGACGACCACGGGACTCATTCTGCCAGTAGACTCTTCTCAGAAATAAATGTTTACTAAGTATAGGGAAGGTACCTTCCTCCCCTTCCTCTGCAATGCAGAGCCTACACACACACACACACACACACACACACACACACACACACACACACACACACACACACAGAAAGAAAAAGAGGAAGAGGAAGTGATGAGGAAACAGTGGGCTGAAAGGAACCAGAAGAAAGCACACTCCTGTCACCACAGGAACCGGCAACTTCCCTGGCCTCCATCCGAATAAAGGTTGACCCAAGCTTTTCCAAGAAAATGGTTACATGGTCAACAAATGAAGGCATGTCCCGCTGGGACCAATGTTAGAAAGATTTCATGCAAAGTTACCCTGAAAGTACGTTTAAGAATAGAAATCTCTATTTGAGAACTATTTCAAAAGCTCAAACTCTCCGATTGTGAACACAGTACTTTTCCATTTCATTTTTAAACATTAGATTCACACTGGAATAATAAATAAAACTGAAGAGACGAGGTAGAGGTCAGACAATGATAAAAAATACTATTTTTAATTAAAAACTTGAAAGGCAATTAGCTTTTTTTTTTCAGGTCATGAAAAGGTTTGACTGGTCACAGAAACCAAGAGACATCTACAATTTCTCTTCTATCAGCTACCCCTTGCTATTCAGGAAATGGCTTACATAAGACAAACTCTTGCTAGAATAGATCTGTATGGGGCCAAATGTCACAGGTATTTAGAGATACCACAGATCAGGAAATTAAATGTAAATGAAGATTAAAAAATGGTTTCACTAGAAAAGGATGCTTTTCTATTGAAATTGAAGTTCTATAATTGCTACATGGGTTTGGTGGTTTTCTTTCTTTCTTTTTTTTAATTCTCCAAGGGCAGAAAGTGACCTGTGTTGAACCTCCCAAACAAAAAAAGCAAGCTAACTGCCTGCCTGGTGGCTCAAAGGGATATTTAAAAGAACTCGGAGCCTCCAGCAAGGGGAGGGTCTGGGGCTCAGAAGGGCAGGATGTGTTGGCTGGATGAGTCTCCTGGAACTGTGTTTAAAATGGCCAAGAGAAGAGGGGCACTCTGGGAAATCGCTGCCCACCACTCCATTGTTGTGGGATTTAAGTTCCCTTCCATGTGGCTCTTAATTTTAGTGCAAAGTTGCAAATGAAGGGACACCTTGGGGTTGATTACGTTGTTTAATTGCAACTCACTGGAGGGTATTCTCTTTTGGGGGAAAGCAATTCATGGAAGGACAAAGCCCCATTCAGACCAGCAGGACCCCTTCCGGATGAGGCTGCTTCAAGAGATGAAAAACCAAAATGGCGGCGGCAGGAGATGCTCAGACCTCTGCTTGGTCTGTGAGGTAGAGACCTGTAAGGATCTGCTCAGCTTTCCCTCCACACTGAAGCCCTGATACCTACCACAGGGTAGGTACATGTGACACACGCATACCCATCGCCATACACTTCCTACTCAGACCAAACTCCCCCCCCCAAAAAAAACCCAGAAATCGAAAATAACGACCAGCTGGGCAGTGGTGCTGCACACCTTTGATCTCAGCACTCGGGGGCTACTCAAAGAAGCCCATCTTGAAAACCCCCAACAAAATAATGATGGTGGTGGTGGAGGTGATGGTCCAGGGGGTTGGGAATCCATGATGCTAAAACAAATAGCTTCACGGACAGTTCCTTCACACTGACACAGTATATGACCACTTACTAACATTTCTCTCTGATCCCCTGCTCAGAGTCAGACATACTCAGTGTATACTGTGCCTGACTCAATAGGATGAAGTGATCCTAGCAAGTTTGTAAGCGAAGATTGGGGAAATGTCTCAGTGGGTAATAGGACTGTTGGCTGTGCAAGCGTGAGACCTGAGTTCAAATCCTGAGCACCCGGGTAAGAAGGTGGAGATGACTGTGTATGTTGTGACTCGGCACTGGAGAGCACAGCAACAAGATTCCAGAACCAGGCTGGCTGGCCTGGTCAAAACTGTGCATTTATGGTTCAAGGAGGAACCATATCTTAAAGTAGTTAAGTGGAGAGTGGTAGGAGATATTCAGCACCCTTCACTGGCCTCTGCAGGCACACGTACCAACACACACACACACACACACACACTGAGAGACAGAGAGAGAGACAGAGAGAGAGAGAGAGAGAGAGAGAGAGAGAGAGAGAGAGAGAGAGAGAGAGAGAGAGAGAGGAAGCTAACATTGAAGACTAAAGTAGCTGGTATTGTCATAGACCAATTTCACAAGTTTACCTGGGAGAAAGCCCTTTTATTAGAGGTATGGGAAAATTAAAATAATCTCTTCCCGATCGTTCTTTAAGACTACTCACTAAGCCAAAGTGACTGTTTTAGAATGATTTGTGCTCCTGGGAAACACCAGGACCTTCCCATTGCTCAGGATGGACTTAGGAAAGCAGTAAGAAACAGGAAAAGAAGAGCTGATGCGATCTGTGAGAACGGACGCTCAGAGGACAGGCCCCAAGGAGCGATTTCACTGTAAAACCTCCCCCTCCCACAAGGAACATCTTATGCCAGTCCCCTCTCTCCCCTAAGCTCTTAACACACCACGTGCGGTCTCTCGGGGCTTGAGACGGATGCGCTTTGCAGAAAGGATGTACAGTTAGGTCATCTGACCAGCTATTAATCAGAAGCGTAATTTCAGGTGATATATGCACTCCATGGGCCTCTGTTTTCTCACATACAAGATGGGAATAATGCCCATTCTGTAGGTTTGGGATGATTAAAAGACGACAGGAAAATTATCTGGCTTGAATGTTGGTGAGAAACAATACCAATGACTAAAGGTTATGGAAGCAAACCCCAGAATCCCCAGCCCCCAAAACTGGAAAATTGTTTCACTACCCATGGTCTCCACCTGTCCACACACACACCCTCCCTACTAAGGTTTGGGCGTATTCCTCTCGGTGTATTTATTTGAATGTGAATACCTGCTGATGAGAGGAAGTATTAGCTAAGGCACACACGTGACAGAGTGTGGTCTGGGCTTTTCCCCAAAGCAATGCTTTTCTAGCTCAGTGCATGTGTATCCATCGAGTACATGGGATTTACCCATTTTGTTTGCACAGAGTTAAAATGTGTGCTGTCTCTCCTATACATGTGGTTGGACAAAAAAAAATGCGCACAGCAGCACTAGTGTACAGACAGTGGTTATTTAGAAAGCCTGGACCCAATGCCAAAGCCAAAGTCTTGGCAACACAAGTTGAACGTATAGCAGTAATTAAAATGGATATTTTGTTGTTGTTATTGTTGTTGATGATGCTACTGACATTACTTCCCTTACTGCTTCTCACCTCCTTTCTCCAACCTGAAATAAACAGGAAAGCCTGCCAGTTCCTTCCTCTGTGGCCAGGAAATCTCTAAACCAAACGGATCTAAAAGCATCTGGGATAGTAGTGATGGGCTGAGCCGAGTACATGAAACCCTAGTATTACCAGAAAAGACGAATCATTTTCATTTGGATGCGTAAGTTCTGATGCAGTGTTTAAAAAAAAAACAATATTTTATCTCTCTGGGTTTGTGTTTTAGAACAAATCTATAATGTATTATAAAGCATGTCATGGCTAGAAAATAGGCTCATATTGTTTGTTCCTTTCTTAAAGGTGAACATTTTCCAAGTGGTGATGTTTGTTAGGGATTACTGAGGTCTTAGAGATGGAGAAGATTCAGGGGCATGTCTAATATACTGACTTCAAGTTTAATTTAGGAGAAACATAAAAAGAAGTTAAACCTAGAGAGATTAAATGACTTGGCCAACATTACCTGCCCAGCCAAAGTCTACAAACTTAGTTTCCTGTTTCACTTTTGGCCTTGATTATTATCCAAGCAAGAGAATTTTAATATAACGCAGAAAGAAATGAATTCAAATACATTCCATAAGCTACCTAGTCTACATGCCAGCCCTACAAAGTAGGTGATACTGCACTCAATTTACTTCTGAGGAAACTTACGTCATAGATTAATGACCAGTAAGGAGGTAGATCAAAGACCGTCGACTGACTCAGAGCTTAGGTCTCGGAAATGACAGGGTGGTCTTTGCCACCACAGACAGGTGTAGGACTGAATTAGGAAAATGATCAAGTTTGCTTACCAATCTCTGCTGTTTTCAGGCTTAAACTGAGAACAAAGCAGAGGCAAAACCTGGCAGCTTGGGTTTTCCAACCTTATAGCACTTGGTTAGCCTATTTTGAGGTATTATAGCTGTCCAGAAGATAGCTTCTTTACA
Source organism: Mesocricetus auratus (assembly GCF_017639785.1). NCBI lineage: Eukaryota > Metazoa > Chordata > Mammalia > Rodentia > Cricetidae > Mesocricetus > Mesocricetus auratus. The sequence continues at coordinate 2,210,064 of NW_024429182.1, read as the reverse complement.
CAATTCTATAACGTAGAACTTTATTTTTCCCTTTGGTACTGAACACCCCACTGGTTGACTGGCTTGAGTCAAGGGAGCGTACTCCACTTAATTGTGTCAGCAGAAAAGAGCACAGAAGTAAAAGACACTTGCGTTTGCTGAGTCAGCTCTTTACCTCTTAGCATAAAGGGAGGTTCCAGAATAATTCTTAACCCAGTTACAGACATTCAAGATCATGAAAGTCAAAGTCACTATGAGATTCAAGTCAACAGAAGTAGATAGAAATAGTCCATTATAAACAAGAACAGAGATTTTCCCTTCCTTCCTTCCTTCCTTCCTTCCTTCCTTCCTTCCTTCCTTCCTTTGTTTTCTCTGCTATCATTAGAATAGAAGCAGAATAAATTAGACTCCTCCAAGCTCTGGTTATCCTTTTCTTTCCTTTTATTTTTTCCCCTTAAACCCCTCACTTTGTATGTGTTAGTGTCATTCGTTTTAATAAATCCTTGCAATTAAAGATTGAGACTAACTCTTATTTTCTTGATAGGCTCAACTTAATAGATGCCTAATTTTATAACTTTTAGACAAGAGTTATTTGACTGTCTGAATTCCACACATGTTGATTACACTTTGCAGGGGTGGCTTGAAGGTTTTTAGTTTTTCTGTGCAGAAATCCCTTATCATCTGCTTCTGCATTCTAACTTACCCATTGGTAAGTTAGCCAACACTCCAGCCCCACCGAGCCGATTGGACAAGCATGGCTGGAGCTTTCTGCAACACCTGTGCACTGTGGAGTCTGTTGACTTAATCTTGATAGTGGAGTAGATGTACAGTACTGAGCTAGATGCAAACAATTCAGTTACTAGAGTGCAAAAACATGTTAAATAACAGGAGGAAGTGCAGTGACGCATATGTAGGAAAAAAATGTCACAACGAGAGCCACCATTCCAAATTCTAACCTAAAAAGTCTATTTAAAAACAGTGCAGGGCTGGGTAAAAGGCTTGTTGCATTAGCACGAGAGGCCAGGTTTGGCTGCCCATAGCCTCTGGAAAGCTGGGCTCTGTGTGGGCATCGTCTGCAATGCCAGCATTCTGTGCTTGCTCGAGGTGGACAAGGGAGAATCCCTTGATACTTACAGCCCAGTCAGCCTGGTGTATGCAACAGGGAACGAGAGAGAGCCCACCTCAAACGAGGTGGAAGGTGAAGACTGACATCTGAGCTTGTTGTCTGACCTCCACACACACTATGGCATGTACATACTGAACTCACACACACACACACACACACACACACACACACACGCACGCACGCACACACACGCACACACATCTCATCTCTAAGTGTCCCACTTGCTCAAGACTATGAGGTAGGGCAAGGTGGTCACAACCACACAGTGGTTAGCATAACTGAATGGACTTATAAGTCAAAGCCCCCCAAAAGCCCTGAAAATAAAACTCTCTGGTTCCTAACAGTCCCTTGGTTACTGGCTGATAACATGGGTTTTCACCTGTAGAACCCTCAGCTAAGCCTGTCAGTTGTTTCAAAGCCAAGTTAAAACGTAAGGGGAGGAATGTGAATAATTGGCCTGCATACGCACAGAATTCTCAAACTTGTTTGGTCTAGCTGTGCTGAAGCAGCGGGGTTTGAGAAAAGGGCACTCTTCCTTTACAAGCGACTGTGAAAGCGGAAAATACACAGCACTGGTTATCTCAGCTGAAAAACCCAAGAACGGAAGACACGAGCATTGGGTTACAAAGTATAAAAGTTAATACAGCCACACATAATACTTAGATTAGTGCTTTAAGTAGATAAATTAAGTTGCAACGTGTCTCTTAAGCAGCCATTGAACAAGCAAGATGAGAAATAAATTGAGTTCCACGTCGGCCTTCCTGGCATCTCACATCTCTCTGTCAACACACTGATCCTTTTCAATGTCAATTCAGCACACATTTTGCAGACCCTGGGCCTACAATTATTTCATTTCCTTTCTTGGAAATGTAATTTCCACTTACTTTTGGAGAATAAAAGGCAGACAAAAGGAGGAAGGAGTGGCTGTATTTTCTGATTAAGATTATCTGTGCAAAACGGTGAAGAGGGGGGAAAAATCTATACACATATACTGAAGCATTTCTCAGAAACTAACTTGTCTCTGCCAAATTGCTTTTGTGTCTGGATATTGGTTCAAATGCTGCCAGATTGCTGATGTCAAATTAGGTGTTAAACAAACTTAATAGCAAGGGCAAAAAATGAATATGGATCATCTTTCTGCGAGCCGTGCAAACAGCTCCCGGTAAAGAAAGGCAAACAGGACTGTGAGAAGACACGCTTTTAAAAAAACTGCCACAAAATTAGAGAAGACTGTAAATCGGCAAAGAAGGCCATTTGTCCCAGAGGAGATGGGGGACTCTGAAGAGCCCCAGCGAGAGAAGTGCACGAGGGGAGGAAAATACCACTTGGCAAAAATAGATCTAAATTGAATTTGAACTTCATTTGTCCAGGTTTCACCTTTTCAGCTAAGACAGCTAAAACTACAAAGGAGGGGGCTCTTTCTCTCTTGACAGAGCAGGAAATCAGAGGTTTAATTAACTGTGATTACAAGATTCGGCTGATCTGATTGGCCTCACCGCTTCCTTTTCATTAGGTGACAATCTAGCTGACATCCTGGCAAGAGAATTGGTGCGCGAGTGTAGACTAATTCCAGACGGAGCCTGCCATTGTTATAAAACAAATTGATCCTCTGCTAACACTGGCCTGGAACATGGTCAATAGCAGGGCGAACCCTGACAAAGGTGCCACTTGGAAGTTGGTCTCTATAGATAACCCTGAACATGGCACAGTCAGTCTCTGGAAAGAAAAGGACGAAGGCACATTTCCCAAGTGCCAGCAAAAGAAAAACAAAACAAGACAACAACAACAAAAAACAAACAAACAAACAAACAAAAACGAGGCTATGCCAACGCAGGCTCCAAAGGAGTCGGAGAGATCCGGTACCTCCTTCAGGTTAGGGGGCCCGTTTAAGAGTGACAGCCTAAAGGACAGGTGTCTTCTGGGGCAGAAGCATCAGCCAGCTCAGTTCTTGGGGTAGGAAGAGAACCCAATGGGTAGCCAGTTTGGCGGGTATGGTGTTTACTTTGGAGCAGAAGGAAATTTGGGGGCCTAGAAGCAGAAGCTGGCTGGCTCAAAGGAGAGGGAAGGGAAGGGGGATTGTCAGGCTACACCGAAGCCTTTCTGAAGAGCAACAGATCAAAGAAATGCATTGTTAGTCATTACAGATGCATCTACGTTCTACTTAATAAAGAGCGTTGTTACTTACTGAAACGTAACCTTGGAATTCGCGCATCCTTCCATTTTACGGGGCCCTTCACCTGGCTCAGGTGTTAGGGGGCACGGGCTGTTGAATTCTGCCTCCAGAGTTTTCTTGTTCAAGGCTGTTTTTGTTACACTGGATACAGAACCCAACACTGGCATGGATTTGGACTCTGAGGTGGCTAATATCCCGGAAGGACCTTAAAACCAAACACATAACCTCAAGTTTAATAATTCTGCGTGACGCTTATCAATGGTATGAAAGAGCAGCTGAAAAAGGCCACAGGGAGCAAAAAGGCCAAGTTGGTTAAAAAAAAAAAAGTTTAAGCACATGCTAAAAGGAAAAAAAAAAAGCCCCTACTAGAAATCTACTTTGCTTTGGGGGCAAATCTACCTTTCAGTGTGCACCTGAACCACGCTGGGAGATTGTGCGTAGACACTTAAGAGGCCACAAAATACCAGGCCACACTCCCTTCACTGACCGGCCCTTAGCCAATACTGCAATTGTGGAAACTCTTTCTTCTTTCCAAACATGGCTTTTCTGACGGCCCTGCTTGAACCATTTTGCCTCTCAAGAGTTAATTCTTCCGAAAACTCAGCTCTGCATTTTAAACAGAAAATGGACCGGTGTCAAAAGGGTCTTTCTAAAAGGCTCATGAAGATTTCTTGAGCATTAAACAGCTTTTATGAACATTTTCATTTTAATGTGAATGAGTAGTAAGTGGATTTATTGCCTCTTAAAAAATACAGACACAAGATTATAAAAATTAAGTGGCAAAGAGTTTGGGCTGTTTACCTTCTGGTCTCCGCTGCTCTTTGGGACAGGATTTAATGACTACAATGGGGCTTTGCTACTGAAATTATTGGCTCAGCATACTAGAACTCCTGGGCTAAAGCTCACCCTGAGTTTTCGCTAGGTAGAGTGCCTGGAAGTACGCCTGTCTTAGAACTTCAGGAGGAATGCTTTTCACGGAGGAGAACCTGGCTGAACAAGTCACACATACGCAAATTAAATAATGTCAAAATAAAGTTAGAAGGCGACCTTGAAGGGCACCACTGAGGAGAGAATTGACTTGGGAGGAGTGCCACGGGGCTGGGATGCGACCCAGGTGGAGAAGTGTTCGCACAACAGCACACGTAGAACCAAGGGCTCCATCTCCGGCGGAAACTGGGCGTGGTGCATGCACCTGCAATCCTGACGCATGGAAGGTGGAGGCCAGAAGACCGAAAGTTCAAGGGGACCCAGAGCTACATAGAGACCCTGTCTCAAAAAAAAAAAAAAAAGGAAAAAATCTCCCAATTTGGTATTACATAATACAAAACGTGAGCAGATCCTAACAGGATCTAGCTGGGAGTTGCATTCTTTCCGGTGGCTATGGATCTGTCTAAAAAAACCTACCTAAGAGGGACTGAAAAATTTGGGTCAGCAGTTCTACCGGACTCCCTTAGCTAGACTCCAAGACACACACAGACCCACTCTTGTCTGGTGTGCGACTTTCTGACTCCCCGCAGACAGGGTGGGGTTGTCCTGAGTGCTCTGGGTGGAAAGGCCCATTCCTCCAAGCTACGTTAAGCCTTGTGTTGCACGGGGGATACGGAAGACAGAGAGAGAAGGGCAGAAAGATCAAGCAAAGAGGCTTCTGGGAGACAGGGATATGAAGTCTAATTCACTATTTGTCTCATCTCAGGTGTTTTGTCCTTGGGTAACTCGACTGCAGCACTAGACGGTGTTAAGCAGTCTGTCCTTGTCAGAAGGATCTCTTTCTGAATGTGTCAACGCTTGCTGCTTATTTCTACGTCTCAAGCTACTTAAAAAGGAGGGTGGCGAGCCGGGGGCTCCCATTTTTCCCCCCACACCTACAAAAAGAAATGAAGACGTTTGTGATGGTGATCACTGCACCCTGTGCTTCCCCGGGACCTCTTGCTGCTCCCTGACATGTCAGCTTGGCAGGCTATGTGGCTGGGGTGTGTGTGTTTGTGTGTATGTGTGTGTGTGTGTGTGTAACAGCAGTGAGTCCCAGGAAAGCATAGCTACACAACAACTTGAGGTTGGGTCTACAGAAGCCCAGCTACTTCCTGGAGTAGCCCAGCTACTCCCCTTGTTCCCTCCCCCTATTTCCCACGAGTCTTAATGTGCAAGGGCAATGTCAAAGGCCATATGTAAGAGGCCTAACCCTGTGCATCACTTATCTCCGCCCACTGGTTCCTGTCACGGGCCTGGTAGGCTTAGCTGCTTCATCGTTCCGGCTTCGTGGAATTTTCGTGTTGTCATTTCATGAGATTTAGGGAAATTTTCACATGACAAACGCTGTCCGCTTGGTGCTTGGAAAATGGGTTTTGTTTGTTTGTTAAAGATCGTGAGCAAAAGCTTGTCAGATTTCATGTTCCTTTTGCTTCTCCCTTGGCTATTAGGAAGCTCAAAAAAATTCTGCTTATTTACAACTCAACCCTCAGTATGCACTGACTGTCTACTTCACCAACGGCAGATCATATGTCTTTGTTCGTGGTTTGAAGAAAACATTGAGACAGGCTTGCATGTAGTGCAGGCTGGCCTCCAAGTTACTGTGTAGCTGAGGCTGGCCTCAACTTTCTGATCCTCCTGACTCTACTGAACTCTGAAGCAGTGAGTGATACATGCGTTTGACTTAATGAATGGAAAATGTTTCTGGAGAAAGGAGAAGGTGTGGAGCAAAATGCACAATAAAAATCATAGTACTAGACAGGCGGTGGTGGTTGCGCACGCCTTTAATCCCAGCACTAGGGAGGCAGAGGCGGGTGGATCTCTGTGAGTTCAAGGCCAGCCTGGTCTACAGAGCGAGTTCCAGGACAGCCTCCAAAACAATACAGAGAAACCCTGTCTCAAAACAAACAAACAAACAAACAAAAAAACCAAAAAACAAACAAAAAAATCACAGCAGTAAAAATTCCATGGAATAAAGCCTAGAGAGACCTACAGGAGAACCTTCAGGTGGATTCTGGGAAGGCTGTCGGAGGTCCCAAGCTACCCAAAGGATGAGGTAAGGTGCCTGAGTGCTGGCAAAGCAACAGAAACAATGTCTTCGAGTACCCCCTTTAATTTCCCTTTTGGGTCATTTGCTAGGTGGGAAGTCCTTATGTAATATTTACCAGTAGAGTTTTCAGACCAAACTAAATACTTAACATTTTTATGTCAATGCCATTCCTTCTGTTTTGAAGTAGGGTCTCTTACTGTCCTAGAGCTCACTCAGAAGGCTCAACTTGTTGTCCAGTGTGGGGATCAGCTTGGGTCCATCTTCCCATCACTGGATTACAAATCATGGATTTGAAAGTGTAGGTTCTGGGGATCAAACTCGGGGAGTAGACAACTGTCTCTTCAGGTCACTCACATGCTTATTACAAGTTGGGTGGCTTTATTTGCCCAATTCTGATTGGAGGAGTCACTCAGTTAAGCAAATCCTCATATAAAGCAGAGTTTGACCACCACAATTCCATTGTGGATAGTCTAACAAGTCCAGCCACGCAGGGTGGGTCATGCCGATAATGCCAGCCCTAGGGAGGTTGAAGCAGGAGGGTTGCGTGTGTTCAAGGACAGCCTGGGCTACACAGCAAGACCCTGTCTTTAAAACAAAATTCTTGCATGACTCAACGTTTTATAGATCTGAAATGTTCCAATGGACTGTTTCTGATCAAGCTGAGTCTTAAAAAAAAAAATTCTCAGCCCGGTACCTCTGGTTGCTGTTTTTCTTTGCCATGATTTTTTTTTCAGAGCCAGCTTCCTTGCTAGCTCCAATGTGAAACCTTCATAAAGGTTTTGGCTAATTGGCATCACCAAAGCCATTCAGACAACTGCATCCACCCAAAGTCTACACGGGTGATGACGTAGCTCAAGCACCTAAGGGCGACAGCGAGCTCGAAGTTGGTGGCAGAGCTGGAGTCCCCCCTCCCCCTCAATGTGGTTCACAGTCAGGTTCATGGATGGAATGGGTATGAAGATTGAAGATGATTTCTCTGCATTTGTTTTCACTGAGGTGTGATTCCCACTAAAACTGCAAATTGTGCCAGGCCGAGGGGGTGGGGGTGGGGGAGGGCAGTTTCCATGTGCTGGCTTACTTCATCTTGAGAATAATGTCACAAAGCCATTACAGGCACACAGAGGAGAAACAGAGGCACAGGCAGGTTGAATCACTAGCCTAAGGACAAGCGATGGGCAAATGACAGGCTTGAAACTCAGGTGCCTGCTTCCAGAACCTCTACCTGGTGATGTGTTGTTGACAAAATCCATCCTGACGGGGAAGGGTTTGGGGTCCATCTCTCCCTAAGGAGCTATTGGCAGTTAGAGACTCCTGGAGAAGGAGGAGACATTTTCTTGGGCAGCACAGCCACCGGTCGGCTGCCCATGTTCCTGTAAATAACCCCCCCCCTCACTGACGCCCCTGTACACAGTGGCAATGATACGTGTGAACAGCCAAACTACAAAAACAAACAAACAAAACTCCATGATGGGTGACAAGCCAGAAAAAGAAGATTGGTGGAGGAGAGGCGGGCAGGAAACTAGGGTGAATATGATCGAAATACTGCGTACACATTCATGGAAAAAAAAAACCCACCCTGAATGTCTGTATATGGGGCTTTGCCCTGAGTGTCTCATGACTAACCAGGTCAGATCTACAAATGCTGGGTTACCTGCGATAATGTCTGTATATGGGGCTTTTTGCCCTGGGTGTCTCATGACTAACCAGGTCAGATCTACAAATGCTTGGTTACCTGCGATAATGTCTGTATATGGGGCTTTGCCCTGGGTGTCAGATCTACAAATGCTGGGTTACCTGCGATAATGGTGCTGATGGCTGCGTGAGCACCCACGAGGTGTCACAGACACTCTTTGCCTATCCACTACTTCTCACTCACATTAAAACAAACCTAAACATTTAAGACTCATTTTGGAAAGACAATCTCTTGCTAAAGGGGTTTAAAGGAGGAGAGAAGGGTGGTGGAGAATTCGAAGCGGCTTACTACTGCTATCAGCTTCTGCCGTCACCTTTCTGCGACGTAAAATCCTCTCTAACTCAGTTTCACTGTTCTCGGGGCCAAGGGATTTTAAGCTTCTCGAGCTAGTGGATTTGTTAAGTGTCCCCTAAAACAAAAACAAAAAGGGTTAATATACAATATGCAAAAGAACATAAAAACAAATGCGAAACAACAGAACACCGTCAAGATCTGAACGGAGTTAGGAAACGAAACAAATTACACACGGATGTAAAATGGGTTTCTCCTATGTGCACACGAATCCTCAGTGACACAAAGTATCCAAAGAGACACCCCCGGATGGTGGACACAGGAGCCTCAAATCAGAAGAGTAGCTCTCAGGGGCTTGACTGTAAAGGCCAACCCGGGAGGGAGATACTTGCCCACCGGTAACGAAGACGCTGACGTTGGTCCACCAAGGAGGAAAACGGGTGCATTCCACTCACCTTGGAAGGGCATCTTCAGACAGCAGTCATGAACTACTGAGCACAATTCTCCTCTCAGAGTTAGAGAGCTGTGTGGCCTGTGACCCAGTGAGTCACCCTGGCTGCACACCAGGGGGCAGTGCTGTGGCTGGGAAGTAGCAGACACAGAAGGGGTCCCCAGTGGTCTACTGCAGAAAGACCAGGCTGAGCCACCTTCACAGTAGTGTGGGAGAGGAAAGCTGTGGTCCTACAGGGATGGACTGACGTCCAGCGTCCTGACAGACAAGAACACAGATGCGTCTTTTTTTCTTTCAGTGCCCGGAACATACTGCAGGCAACAAGAGGCCACCAGGCTAGCTCCTCCTGAAACCGGCCTTGGCTTTCTAAGAAGACAAAGACCGGAGTCATCACAGTTTCCCCTTCTTGAAGTCTATGCCCGAGGGAAGAGTAGCTTCCCACCTCCTTTTCCACCGGAGTGCCTGAACAGGACACAGTGGCTCCTCACTTAGGGATGAGCGTGTAGCTCATCGGGAACAAGACTTTCACCAAAGGGCTTCTCCCTGGGCTGTGCCATAAGTGAGGGCTGGGGAGACCGGAAGACCTAATCAGAGGAAAAAGCATCAGCCTGCCCGACTTCGCATCTGGGTGAGAAGCGGCTTTTGCTCAGCAAGGCTTGGAGCCACCCCAGCCTCTGCTAATTGCTTTTATTTCTATTCCTCCTAGCTTTCCTGCTTCTGGAAGGATTCTCAGAATCCTATTGTATAGACACGGTAATTCTCTAGACCATAGAATAACAAAAAGTTCCTTGTGAAAATCAGATAGTTACAAATCTCACATAGGAAATGTCACCATGATGTTTGCATTATATTAAGCAGGGACCACACCTGCTTACAGATACAGACAAGGAGTGGGGTGGCCAACAAGATCAGGGGATTGCGGTTACTGTCGGATGCCTAATTAAATCGATGCCTGACATGTTTGGAGACGACTCTTACTTTATTTGGGCCTGTGACGCTCTTCCCCCTGGAAATGTAACATTTTGCTTTCCACTCTTTGCAAAGGTTTACAAAAATATCCAGAAAGAAAATGACGTGTAATTTTATAACAGCTTATTTAAGTTTAGAAGTGAGATGATTTGGTTCACTGGGTTGTAGGTCTCTATCTACTTGTTGCTAGAGAAACACAGCGAGACACAATTGTTCCTGGAAATTAAAGAGAATGAATGGCCACTTTCCACACACTTGAAAAGAACACAAAGAACAAGTATCCCCACGTTATTTCTATTTAAGCTTCCAGGAAACTTACCATTTGAAACACTTGTGAGTAGCTATTTAAAAACTGTACGGTTCTCACTATGAAAATAACTTACAGAGCAGTCACATTGTTTGGCTCTCAAGGCCACCGTATGATTTTTCCCCCCAAAGGAAATGACTGTTGGAAAGGAAAGTACATGCTATCTACTGTTAATAGATTTATCTTTTGCATGATCCTTCAGCTCTCCCTTTGGATAACAGCATTATTTCCCCCCAAATCCAGGCTGTGATGAGCCAGGTGCCAAGAGAATCTTCTTTCCAAGTCCTAACACGTAGAACCCCCCATTCTTTGTTCATCTGTGAACAGCTTTGAACATCTATGCTCATCTTTGAACATCCATGACTGAATTGATGGATTCAGCTTATGCATGAGCCAAGCTGAGAGGCATCAGCCACTGGAGGACAGAGCATTTCTGCATGACTCTGTGGATTCAGCTCCTAAGAATATCCTACTTCTTATATTTTACTTCTCCACTGGACTCCTACACCAGTCAGAAGTTGGCTCAGAAGCCATGTGGTACACAGAGTTACCTCACTTTACAAGCAATGGAACCCAGCAAGGCTCAGGGCAGTGGTAGGTCCCACAGTAAGCCAGAGATAAGCCTGAGTTTTCAATGGAGATCGAAACCCCAGAGTCTAACTACTTGAAATCACCAAGGTCACTCAGCAGTCTTAGTCTCCAAGTACCCCGAATGTTAAAAATGTCACCAGACTAACAGCTGCCGTAGGACAAATGTGTACCGGTCAACAACTGTTCAGGATGGTATGACACCTCTCTTATCCCTCTGATATCCAGAAGAAATATGCAGATCAGTCTGTACCTGTCCATTCTTTGGGAGTCGCCAGTGCCCCACACAGCGGTGTTTAAACGGCGGCGTGCCTCCAGAGCCTCCACTTCCTAACCCTTAGACAGTCTACGTGAACACGAGGAAGGGCCGGTGTGTGCTTTACATTTAAAACGTCCAGCTTGAAAAACTAGGTGATGTTATGAGTTTGGAAAAATGAGTTCAGTCGATACTGGCACTCTAAAAGCTGGCTTGGAAACTGCACACAAGGAAAAATAGAGTAAGTTTTCCGGTTCTCCCCAGCCAGAGATTTATATACCTAATGTCTCTCTATAGTCCTAAGCTCTGTAACGGTGGGTTACAGTCATTGTTAGCAGAAATGTGCCCCCCCCATGAAGCTCTTCCCTTCTCTGTACCCTAGGAGGTTCAGACACCTATCCATGTGTCTCCTGGTACAGGTGCTCAGTTCATCCTTGAGGTTGGGACTTGAGGATCACTACAGATCCCAACGCAGCGCTTGCTTCTGACCTGTCATGACCACCAGGCTGGTGCCTGTGCTTTTTTTCTCAGAACTAACTGATGATCCTATTAGAGGGGACTCCAGCAGGAGACACCCAGAATCACACTGCACTGGAGGCCTACTTTTTCCCACACAAGAATGGAGGTGGTTTCTTGGCCCCAGATTCTGGGACCACCCCTCAAATAAACTCCTGCTGGGACAGAAAAGAGTTGCCATTTGGCAAAGGGGGGAGAGGGCTAGGACCAGAGTCCATTCTTTAAAAAAAAAAAAAACAAACCAAAAACCAACAACAAAAATATTAACACAAAGAAAAATTATTTCCAGACTCATTACTATTTAGTGATGCATGATTATCAGAAAAGGCAGAGGTTTAAGAACAAACCCAGGACAAGGGTGAAAGAGTTTTTAGAAATATTTTTCACAAGTCATAAATAATTACAGAAATCTCTCTACATGAAATGATATAAAATTATAGTGAATGTTATCCTGAAAAAATTACAGTGAATATCATGCTGAAAAGTAATATTTAAGCACAGGCACGCACACACACACACACACACACACACACAAACACAGTGATGCTAAATTTATTAAACTGGCTACCATCCAGCGCCATGCGCCTTTGATGTATTCTTTTCGTGGTGAAGTATTATCTCACACAGATGTTTCAATAAGCTACGTTTTTAATAAGTCAAACAATACGACTGACTCTTAGACATCAGAACTATTCTACCCTCTCATAAGGCCCCAGGGACTTCTTCAACCACAGGAATTAGCATCAGAATAAGAAGAAACAAAAGGGGCCTGTCTCAGGGGGCAGAACCCGGGATTGAAAAAAAGAAAAAACCTTCCCATCATAGGATCCATGGGGTAATAGCTGCACCCTTTGTCAGGGGTGTTCTAATCCTTGATTCTGTAGGTAGACCACCACTGTTAGCCAGTGATACACCACTCCTCAGGGCTAATCCCACTCACTTAAAACTAAAGAAAACTAATTAGGCCGTCCTGCGTGAAGTCTACTGCGTAAAGCCATTCTTGATGAAAATAACGTTGTTTACCGTCATTATGTGGATGTCTACATGTGATGCTTAATTGGTACAGCAACAACAAACAGACAAACAGGGGAGGGATTGCTCCCTACACCTCCAACGCCCCCCCCCATGTTTGTTGACTTAGGATGCATAATAACTAGCTAGCATTGGCTGGAATGGGGTGTGAAGTAGGGCTCAGACTGTTGGAGAGGGTAGCCAACAGCGATCCCATCAGCCACGGCTCCCACTTGGAAAAAGAGATACGGGGACAGAGGTGGGCAGGATGCATGCTCACCGGCAGGCAGAGGGTACTTTCTGAGCTTGAAACTTGGCGACACAAAAGACTTTTTCACGGGACTGGAAACTTAACTCAGCTGACACAGTGCTTGCCTAGTGGGCTTGAAGCCTCGGTATGCATCACCAGCATCCTATAAAATGGGTGTGGGGAGGGCCTCCCGCCCCCGCCCCTGTAATCCCAGTACCTGGAAGGCAGAGGCAAGGTCATTTCAAGTTCCAAGCCAGCCAGGGCTGCGTTTGAGGAACAGCAGATGGGAGCTGCCCCCTCCTCAATGCAAGGCCGTCATGGGCTGGAAGCTGGGTTTACCTGGTATAAGTGCCAGGCATTCCAGTCTCCTCCCTCAATGCAGACACTCCCCTCTGTTTTCAGAGACAGGAGCTGGTCCTCATTGAGGGCGGGAGACTGGACCCTCCGGCTGCACTGTTAGAACTGGAGTGCAGGGGCATTTGATACATGCGCTGGAGGCAGCCGTAGGCACACTCCAGTAAACAGGTGGAAGAAATGACCCTCATCATCAACGCACATAAAACACACATCCCCCCAAAAAAATCTATCCATGAGATCAGATTGGAAAACATTCTTCCGCCACACAAACAGGGATTCTTACCAGTATTCCCTTCAGCTCATCCACTGCGCTCTCGGAGCCCTTTAAAGAGTCTGGCTGCAATTCAGAAGGGGAAAACAGAAATTACTGATCTGGTCTTAAAATATGGAAGATTTAAAATACATGCATGCGTGCGTGCGTGCGTGCGTGCGTGCGTGCGTGCGTGTGTGTGTGTGTGTGTGTGTGTGTGTGTGTGTTGGGCGGGGGAATTGGGGAGGGAGAGAACAACCTGCTCGAGATTTTTTTCTTCCACCCTGTGGGTCCCAGGAATCGAATATGGGTCATCAGGCTTGTTGGCAGTGTTCTAACTCACTGAGCCATCTTGTATGTGATTAAGTAGTTGGTGATCTTTGGGGGGGGGGAGGGCATGTGTGTCTTTGCTCATGTTTGTGCACAAGAGCATACAACCGTGGGCACAGGACAGTAGGCGTCCTCCCTTGTTGATCGGCACCTTGCGCCTTTGAGACAGGTCTCCCAGCCAAACATGGAGCTTGGTTTTGGGCGATGCTGACACTCAACAAGCCTCCTTGATCCTCCCCATCTCTGCACTCTGTTCTGCCCCCCAGGCTCTCCAACGCCTCCCCTACCCTGTGCAGGTACCGGGGTTACAGGTGTTTGTGGACTCAGGTCCTCATGCTTGCCCAGAAAGCACTCCTATTGAGCCTCCTTTCTGACTCCTAGAGTTCTATGCTTTATATCAGCTCCTCCCCCTAAGACCGGGGAGGGCGGGGGTGGATAGTTCAATGTTTTCAGGTAGCCACTGAGTAAAAAAAAAAAAAAATAGAAAGTATATTTAAAGCAAAAAGATTCAGGCCACCTTCTTCTAAATATTACACTGCCCCCGTGGGTATCGTTCTATCTACAAAAGGATTTGGTAAATGCTAGATTTTGAAGATTTGATTCAAAATTGTCAGAAAATTTAGTAACAAGCTGTTCTTAGACAGAGCTTACTTAGACTTCTGCCAGCAACGAGTGAGTGGGAAGACTGTGCAAACAGAAAACAAGTCCTGGGCAAAGAATTCCCACGCCTGTCTTAGTTCCAGAAAGGCCAGCTGACAGATGGAGGACAAATACCTCAGGAGGACACCACCGCCCACAGGAGAATGTTAACACCCCTGGCTGCTGGAGCTATGAAGCCCTGACAACCTGAGCTCAATTCTGGGCCCACGTGGTGAAAGGAAAGAACTGATTCCCACTACGTGCGGACTGGATGGACGGACGGATGGACGGACAGACAGACAGACAGACAGACACACACACACACACACACGCATATATACACACACAGGAATATAATAAAAAATTTATTTCTATTCCCATTTCTATTTTTCAAAACGAGGACGAAATCAGGTGCTGCCATTAAACTTTCACAGCCTGTGTTTTCTGAGTAGTGAGCTCTCCCCTCGGTGTCAGACATAAGCTCTAAGATACTAATTTCATCCAGGCCAGTTCTGCCTAGCTGCAATATCAAGAGATTTGGAAAATGGGCCAGAGAATAATTATCCTCAAGACAGGCTTCCTCTCTTAGGAAAACTGACATGACAGCGGTGTCTTTTGGACCAACGCCCTGCCTAAAGGAATACTCAAAAGTTCTGCCGTGCACCTGCATGGTCCTGGCTGCTGACTGTGGCATTCTGGGGCCGGTGATCCTGGGGGAAGAGGTTTGGACCCAAGTACACCTGCCGACCAGGTCCACAGAGGCCACTGCAGGCCCCACCTACACAGTCTGCTGGCAGCCAGCGGAAGCCCAGCGGTCCCCTGATTCGCTCAGCTCCCTTTCAGGTTTTGAGCAAACAGGGAATAGGGTTCAATTGTTGCAAGAGAAGAAAGCAGGGGAAAGGTGACCTGAGGCTGAGAGGAGACAAGGAACAGTGTGACTTTTAAGATGCTATCTGTTTTTGTTTTGTTTTGTTTCAGGTAGGATCTTACCCAAAATGGCAACCCATGGAACTCCTCCTTCCCAGGCTTCCTGAGTGCTAGGATGAACCATGACACCAAGCTCAACATTTTCACTCTACACTAATTTGATTGTATTACAATACTGTATTTTCGGTCGGGCGGTGGTGGCACTAGACTTTAATCCCAGCATTCAGAAGGCAGAGGCAGGGGGATGTCTGTGAGTTTGAGGCCAGCCTGGTCTACAAGAGATCCATTGAGTCACATACAGCTGGGGCTGGCAGGAGCTTCGGCATCCAAACTGTCTGCAGGATCATTCTACCCAGCTTTCTTCTGTTTCCACCATCCTCTGCTTGGAACTCTGCTTCCAGATCTCCATAGCATGGTTGGCTGAAACTCCTGGGCATGGTTGACTGAAACTCCGGGCTACCCAGATGAGAATCTGCTCTGCTCTGTGAGTGAAACTTCCCTCTTCCCAAATCAAGGTCACCATGGCCTCTCCTGCCTTGCCTGGCTGTCTTGTCTGCTGGTGACCAAGTGGCAACTTTAGAGGTACAAGTCATCACACTGGGCATTCAAGAAGTTAAAGGGGATTGGCCTTGGGGCTGAGGAGAAGGCTTCAGTGGTAAAGTTCTTGTCTTGTCAGCACCTGGACTTGGATTTGATCTCCAGAACTCATTTGAAAAGAGCTTGGTACAGCGGTGCTTGCTTATAATCCCAGCCCTGGGGAAGTGGAAACAGGAAAATCCCTGTGGCTCATTAGTCAACCAGCCTGACTTAATCAACTGTCTCAAAACAAACAAAAAACAAAACAAAACAAAACAAAACAAAAAACCCAGGTGACAGAGACTCCTCAGGTTTCCCTCATCTCTCCACACATGCATGAACATGCACATCCACAGACGTGAGCATCTGCACAAATGAACAGATGTGCATTCATGCACACACACACACACACACACACACACACACACACACGCACACACACTGACAAAAGAGAAGCAATCTTGGAAGGAAAACGGAAGCCAGCCTGTGGAGTATGATGGCCAAGAAGGGGGGGAAAAGTCTGTCCACGCCTCATTGGAGTGAGGAAAGACAGGATATATATTTTTTTTCCTAGAGAAATCTCAAAAACTATTATTGGGCCTATTTGAATGTGATAGACAGTCATGGGGAGGGAGGGAGGCCCACCTTGGGCTCGAGGTATGGATCCCCTCAAGGTGCTACTTGGGAGGCAGCTGCTGGCACGAAGGCGAACCAGCTTAGCCTACCTGTTCTATTTGGCCTTAGTTCTCCTGCACTATTACTGTGTGGTTCCCTGCCCCCCACACACACACTGAAGCCTCAGGGAGGCAAGGGTGTTGTCTGCCTTCTCCCCAGTGCCCACAACAGTATTTGACATAGAGTAGATACTCAGGTAACAAGGTAACAAGAAATTAAAAAAAAAAAAAAAGGGAGGGGGAGTGGGAATAGCAACTGTTACTTGTCTGCTTCGATGATGTCCATCGGCACCCCTCTGGAAGAGATGGCAAGGTTGGACAAAAAAACAAGCACACTTTCCAAACCACTTTAGGCTTTACCTGGCATCGCCGAGTCCCCTCAAAACAGGCTCATACAGAAGAGAAAGCTTTTGGGGCACATTAGTCTTCCAAGCCTTGGCAGTCAGTACAGACGTAGCTAGCTTTCATCAAATTCCAAACTTTTACATTTTTTTAAAGGAGGGAGCTGGAGAGATGTCTGGGCAGCTAAGAGCGCTGGATGCTCTTTCAGAGGACCAGGGCTGGACTTCCAGTACCCACTTAGCAGCTCCCAGCCACCTGTGACTCCAACTCCAGAGACTGACTCTGATACCCTAACTCTGGCCTCCTTGGATACCAGACACGAGCACAGTGCACAGACAAAATACCCCCCCCCACATCCCCCATGTACAGGAAGGGAGACGAGAGGGCAGAAATGCATAGCTGCACACACCTTCACCTTGGGTCTGGCAGTCTGGTTAACTGGTCTAAGATGAACCCCCTTTTTAATCCTGTCCATCATCTCTTCCACGGCTTGTCTCTTCAGGTCTGTGACTTCCTCAGCTGCACGAAGAACACAGACAGAAATCATCTAGGTTATAAGAAACAGCTAATTACTCTTTCTGGTTACTTGGAGACACTGTGCTGTGTAAATTAATAGAAATCATTTCTTTTTTCTTCAGACGGTGGCGGAACACCAATAATTCGCCATGGGTAGCAGCTACTCTGTGGAAACTCTTAAGTGATGTATTTTTTTTTAAATAAGAAAAATTTCTTATCAGAGCACTTAGAATTATAACAGTCAAAGTCAAGTTTGTAGCATGGAAATCAATAGCTTCTCACCTATGAGAAACAAAATAGATTTGATTCATTCATTAACACAAGACTAAAACTTGGAGACGTGGCTATCTCCAGGTCCCCTCCCCACTCCCACGTGTGTGTGCACGCATGTGCGTGTGTCCGTCCATCCGTCCATCTGTCTATGTCTGGGGGATAAGACCATAGGAGCACACTGGGTGTCACAGTGGGTGTCACTATCCATGTTTCTCCTTTGAGACAGGATCTTTTACAAAACCTGGGGCTAGGCACCTGGTGGCCAGTGAACCCCAGCAATCTTCCACCTATCTCCTCCACCTATCTCCACCTCCCAGTGTGGTGATACAGGCACTAGTATAGTCAAGCCCTGTTTTTTTTTTTTAATTTTTATTTATTTATTTATTACATATACAGTGTTCTGCCTACATGCCAGAAGAGGGCACCATATTGAATTGTAGATGGTTGTGAGCCACCATGTGGTTGCTGGGAATTGAACTCAGGACCCCTGGAAGAGCAGTCAGTGCTCTTAACCTCTGAGCCATCTCTCCAGCCCTCAAGCCCTGTTTTTTAAGTGGGTGCTAGGGATCTGAACTCAGGTCTTCATGCCAAGTACTCTAACCCACTGAACCATCTTTCCAGCCCCCTGCAGGTTTTTCAGAAATGCTCCTCTGTTCTTTTCCCAAATCATTCACTTGTGCCACAGGATGTTTTTTTATAAGTTATAGCATCCCATATGTCAAAGAAAGCAAACAAAAGCCTGTCTAAAAGAGGAGATTGAAGAGATGTCCGTCTGTGCAGCCCTGGCTGTCCTAGAACTTGCTCTGCAGACCAGGCTGGCCTTGAACTCAGATATCCACCTGCCTCTGCCTCTCAAATGCTGGGATTAAAGGCATGCACCACCACTGCCTGGTTAGGAGATGTCCTCTTTATGGGAAAGGATCAAGAGACAAACTGCAAATAGGCAAACCTATTTTTAATCCCATCTTTTGTTTAGGAATTATGCGGAAAGGGAACATTTAAACAAACCTTTCTTCAGGTCTTTTAAAACTGCCCATGTTTTAAAAATAACAAACATGCACTCAGCAGTAACCGAAATGAAGCGATTAAATGTGATTACGAATTTCAGCGTTCAGAGTTAGGTGTAGCTGTGGAGGAAAGTGCTTACCTACTACGTATAACAAATTCAGAACACCTACTGTCCAACTTCGTGTGTATGTGTGTGTGTGTGTGTGTGTGTGTGTGTGTGTAGGCCAGAAGAAGAGTATGTGTGTGTGAGGTGTGTGAGAAAGATGTGTGTATGTGTGTGTGTGTGTGTGTAGGCCAGAAGAAGAGTGTGTGTGTGAGGTGTGAGAGAGGTGTGTGTGTGTGTGTGTGTGTGTGTGTAGGCCAGAAGAAGAGTGTATGTGTGTGAGAGAGAGATGTGTGTGTGTATGTGTGTGGGTGTGAGAGGTTTGTGTGTGTAGGCCAGAAGAAGAGTGTATGTGTGTGAGAGAGAGATGTGTGTGTGTATGTGTGTGGGTGTGAGAGGTTTGTGTGTGTATGCCAGAAGAAGTGTGTGTGTGTGTGTGTGTGTGTGTGTGTGTGTGTAGGCCAGAAGAAGAGTTTATGTGTGAAAGAGAGAGATGTGTGTGTGTGTGAGAGGTGTGTGTATGTGTATGCCAGAAGAAGTGTGTGTGTGTGTGTGTGTGTGTGTGTGTGTGTGCGTAGGCCATAAGAAGATGCCAGGTATATTCTTCTCTTGTCTCTACCTTACTTATTTGAAACAGGGTCTCTCACTGAACTTGAAGCTTGTCATCTGGCTTGGCCAGCCAGCCAGGAGGCTCTTAGAATCTGCCTTTCTCTGATCGTCCCCAATGCTGAGGCTATAGGCATGCAAAAGTTTTTGTTTGCTTTTTATGGATCTGAACTCAGTTCTTCATGCTTGTAGATACAAATGAGTTAAAATGAAACCTGCTGACGTTTTGTTTTGTTTTGTTTTTTCTTTTTCTCTTAGACTTGCTTGACTGGAGATGTGGAATCGCTTTGGAACACCTGTCACCATTGATGGGCTTTTATACCTATATTTATTCCTGGTGAGCTTCCTTCGGATGATATATCAAAGCTAGGTTCCATAGAGACCTGCCTAATCTGCAGGGTCTCTTCTGGTTGACTTCCGAAGTCTAGGCTTTAGACGGATGTTTTATCTGTACTTTTGAGTAGAGACACCTCAGCCCTACAAAGGCTGCCTTCTAGACAAAGGAGACCACAGAGTATCCTAAAACTAATTAGTGCTAGTTTCACGCCTAACTCATGGGTTGCATCCTGAGAAAAACCTCATGTGGCCCCTGGGTAGCTATTCCTCATCTAAGAAAACAATCAGAATTTAGAAGTTTCCATTGACCCTCAACTCTGTAGCATCAATGGCTGCATCATTGCTACATTCAAAAGTATCATCTGACTTCAAAGAAAATCTTGTCCTCAGAAGCTATTGAAAAGCTAAGAATTAAAATGTCTTATTGTGGTACATGTTTCAGAACAAAACATCATCATTTGACAGATGTCTTAGTTACTTTTCTCATGGCTGCGACAAAGTATCTGAAAAAAAGCCACCTAAGGAAGGAAGAAAGGGTTATTTGAGCTCGGTACCAGAGTAAAGTCCATTACTTCGGGGAAGTCCAGGCTTCAGGAGTGCGAGCCCACTGCTCACACTGCAGTCAGAGAGCAGAGGACGAATGTTTGCTTTCTCCTTTTTATCCATCCCAGAGTCCCACAGCACTACCCACACATAGGATGGGTCCTCTCACCTCCACTATCCTAATCCAGAAACAACTTCTTGGGAGTGCCCAGAAGTTTGTTCCTGGGAGAGTCTAGATCTTGTTGAATTGACAATCAGTGTAGCAAACGTCACGTGAACTAGGCAATATGGGAAACACAGTCACCAAAGTTAGAACTTACCAACAAATGAAAAATGTTGGATGCTTGGGGTTGGTCAACTATCTGCCCTTAAACAGCAATTTTTTTGTGGGGGCGGGGAATTTATTCTGATGGCTCACAAATATCTACTAGAGGGCAGATAAGAAATTCACTCTCACTCACTCCCTTGATATCCAAACATCTACCGTACGAACATAGTGCTTTTCTGACCCCGTTCAAAGGGAATAAAAATCAGGTCTTGTACATAAGCACCTGGCACAGGACATAACTAGTCCTGGGAACTCAAAAATCAGCTTCAAAACACCCCCCCTTTTTTATTTTTGGTTTTTGTCTTCATTTTGTTTTTCAGAAAGGCTGCCATTTTGAGTGAGACTAGGAAGAGCTGCGTGGCAAAAGGAACACCGCCTACAAACAGATTAGCACTCTGCAAGGAACGACTGCAACCCAATTAAATGCACCATACAAAAACTAATTAAGGCAGACAGATGGAGAATTACGGGGCCACACCATTCAAATCTGCTACAGCATCTACCAGCAGGAATTTAAAGTAGTTCCTTATATTCGCTTGCCAGAATCATAGTGATAATTCAGAGAAGTGCCACTATCTGTATTGTGCACAGATTATAAACCAGGCTTTAATTTCTCAGCCCCTTTTCCCCAAATATAAAGGCTTAATTGGTCTTAAGAAAAAGAAATCACTCTTATCAGATTCCCTACTCAGGCACAACACAAGGGCAGCCCCGAGCTAGCTGCACACGCTTTCTTCGTCTCACCGACCTGTTTTTGAAATAGCAAAAAGCAATCTATATGAACTTCTGAACTATTAAGCAGTTCTAATAAACTGGCACGAATCACCTACGGAGCGCTCATGGTATGTTTTGTAATTCTTTCCACAATCACACAGTTGGTAATTGTCTCACAAAAGCGTGTAATCAGAGGGACAATGGAAATATGCAGGATGCTGGAGATTAGAGAAAAGGGACTAATGAAGACAACAGGTCTAATGTTATTGAACTGCTATGGGCAAAAAAAAAAATCAAAGGTTCTTTGAGTTAGTGCTTCAAGGTCAATCTTGGATCAGAAAGCTATGTGTAATTAATTGGGGCTTAAATTTTAAGACCCAATTGGAAAATAGGTTAGATCTTTGAGAGAGAGAGAGAGAGACAGAGAGACAGAGAGACAGAGAGACAGAGAGAGACAGACGGAGAGAGAGGCCAACAGGCAAAAACCATCACCTTGCTACTCAATCAAATCTCTAGTTAGTACCAAGAAGAAATGAAATTCCTTTTTACTTCCCAGTTTTGCTATATTTTATAAGAAGGCATTAAAAACCAAGCCACCATATATCACCGTGATGTTAAAAACTGAAAGGGTATGTTGTTTGAATGAGTTTAGAACTGATCGACACGCTATAAAACTAAGGAAATTTCTTGACAACAGTGTTGCCTCTCCCCAAAAGGGATTATGGGGGTTGCAGAGATGGAAGAGTAGGCAAGAACACTCACTCTATAAGCACGGGGACCTGCGTTCAAATCCCTAGAGCCCGTGCAAAAAAACTGAGTATGCTTCCGAGTATCTGTGCCCCTGGCAATATGTTGGACAAACAAAGGAGGACCCGAGGGCCTTGCTGAATGCCAGTCTAGCTCCAGGTTCAATAAGAGAATTCTCAACAAAATAAGGAGGAGAGTGATGGATCAGAATACCTGATGTTTTCTAGACTCTGCACACACACACAGGCCTGCATATCTGCACCCACGCATGTACAGACACCACCACCACCACCACGCACACACACACACACACACACACACACACACACACACACACACCAGCTCGCTCAGAGAGCAGACTGAAATATGTGGCAATAACTCAAACACCAGAGCCTAGCACAAGCTGAAGACAGGCTGATAAATCCATCAAGCGATAGAACTTAAAGCTTTAACTGTCAACTTGACACAACCTGGGTGCGGGGTGTCCTTCATTATGCTGCCAATGTGTGTTGCTTTTATTGGTTGGTGGCTGAAGCGGTTTTGACCGGTGGTCAGGTAGAATACAGCCAGGAGGGAAATCCAAACAAAGTTACAGAGAAAAAGAAGACAGGGTCGGAGAGGTGCCAGGGAAGCAAGGTGTGTGAGATGATAAACCATGAGCTTCCTGGCAAAATATAAAATAATAGAAAAAATGGGCTAATTTAATTGTGAGAGCTAGTCAGTAATATGTCTGAGCCATTGGCCAAACATTTGCCAATTAATGTTAAGCCTTAGAGTGGTTATTTGGGAACTGGCAGGCGAGACGAGAAACCTCCAACTACGTAACCTAGAGCTGCCCAAGAAGGGAGTCTCAACTGATTACCCAGGTCAGATTAGCCTATGGTGGATTGGCTTAATTATTAATTGATGTAGAAGGGCCCAGCCCACAGTGGGTGGCACCATTCCCTGGACAGATGATAAGAAAGCCACTTAAGTCAGAGCAGTGCCATACACCTTTAATCCCAGCACTTGGGAGGCAGAGGCAGGTGGATCTCTGTGATCTCTGGGCCAGCCAGAGCTACAGGGATAAGGAGGTAGGGTGGTAGGGGAGTAGGGGCCAGCAAGGAGCTTTCCTCTATGGAAAGTTCCTGATTGAATTCCTGCCCTGACCCTCATGAAGGACAGACTATACCCTGTACACTGAAATAAACCTGTCCCTCCCCCTATATTGTATTTGGCCAGGTTTTTTTTTTTAATCATACAGCAGAAACCAAACTAGAACAGGCTAATGAACCACTTGTGGGGGTCATGAATATTAATAAGTAGGTGGGGTAGAGGAGCCAGTAGGGGGCACACAGCATGGAGGATGCAGAATCCCAACAGTATCTTGTGGAAGAGCAGTAGAGTAAGGCCACACAGGAGCCGGGGTCTACTAGGAAAGAGATGGTGCTCCAGACAGGGTCTACCAGGGAAGAGGTGGTGCTCCAGACAGGGTCTACCAGGGAAGAGATGGTGTTCCAGACAGGGTCTACCAGGGAAGAGATGGTGCTCCAGACAGCGTCTACCAGGGAAGGGGTGGCGCTCCAGACAGGGTCTACCAGGGAAGGGGTGGTGCTCCAGACAGGGTCTACCAGGGAAGAGGTGGTGCTCCAGACAGCGTCTACCAGGGAAGGGGTGGTGCTCCAGGAGCAGTAGAGTAAGGCCAAAGAGCTGGGGTCTACCAGGGAAGAGGTGATGCTCCGGGTGGGGGGGCACACGTATGAGGAACAAAGAGGAAGCGAAAGCAGAGGGCTCTTAGTAAGCACAATACAGACTTCAGGTTCTAGGCTGACACCGTGAGAAGCACAGGCGTGTCCTGGGATAAAACAATTAGCCTTGTGACCTATGAAAGTCACACTGCTAATATGATGCAGATGGCTGGACTGGAGATGGCAAAGGGGTCAGAAAGAACCTTGTACAGATCTGGGTTTGCAGTCATGCAAGTTCAGGCATGCTTTGGAACAAGCGCTCAACACTGTGAGACACAAGGGGCCAGGGTCTAGCCAGTTTCGGAGCTCCCCTCTGGTGGTTGCTACCCTCTGAGCTCTGTGCGTGGACTCCGAGTTAGACGCGGGCATCTCTGCCCAATGCCCAGGACCTTCTTCCAGCCCGTCTCACACAGTCCTGCAGACCTCCATTTCCAACAACTCTCCAAACGCTATGCCTTCTACCTTCCCAGCTAGACGGCCAGGTGCCTACTTCCTGAATCCGTCTTTCTGTCGAGACAGCTGTCACCCTGTGTGAGCCTCCCCGTCTAAGGCATCAACATTCCTCTGCCCGCCCGTCTCCATTCTTGTCTTTGTTCTTCCCAAACTTCAGCCGGAGTGACTGTCAGCAAAGGTAAATATCTCACTGCATCCCTAGGTCAAACTTCTACTCTGAAGAGAGAGACATCAGCATCTTTAGCACTGCTTTGGGAACCTCTTCCCTGGCTCCTGAGTCAAAGGTGCGGAATGTTCGGTTTTACGGTACCAGAGGCTCCTTCCCTGCGTCAGACCTTTGAACCTGCCACTGTGCTGTCTGGGCAACGTCACCCCCAAACACCAGTCTCACTGATGTTCCAAATCAACCTGAATGTTGAACAGTCCGTCATGATAGTTCCTTAGAAATACATGCTTGCTTCTTTTATCTGGGGGGGGGTCCTTCTGTATATTCTGTGAATATGCAGTGCTTTTATTGGTTGGTGAATAAAGCTGTTTTGACCAATGGCCAAGCAAAATACAGCTAGGTGGAGTTTCAGAGAGAAGGAAGGCGGAGTCAGGGAGACGTCATGTACCAGGGAAGCGAGATGTGAGGTAACAAGCCCCACGAGCCTTGTCGTGAAATATAAAATACTAGAAATGGGTTAATTTAATTGTGAGAGCTAGTCAGTAATATGCCTGAGCCACTGGCCAAACGATTATAATTAATATCAAGTCTCGGAATGATTATTTAATAATTGGCAGTGGTACAGGGCGGGACAAAAAACCTCCAACTACACTTATTCCCACAGTGTTTCCCAAAATGTGTATCAAATGATATCACATTTACATGGACAGCCACTTGTTCACGCCATGTCTACTTATACCGGAATGTGACTTCAGAGTCTTGCGTGTTCAGCATGTGATGCTGTAAGTAGTACATAGCTGATAAGATATTAAATACGATCTCAACTCCCTGGTTCTCATGACGATAAGGGAAGTCTTTCTCTAAATTACTCCCTTTCCATCATGCCCCAAATGACCTGTTCCCAAACAAAAGCATATTTCTTAAAACACTCTCCTTGTAGTGACAGTTTTGTGTGCACACTCGACCCCCTCTAGACAATAAGCTATAGGAAGGCAACTGCCATTACTGAGTTCCTTCGTGAGGCTGTTCTTCACGCTTCTCTTCCAACATCAATTACTGATGAGCTGTCCACTGTCACCCACTTAAAGGAAACCAAACACATGCCAGGCTTACTGTTTCTGGCTAAGAACACATGCCAGGCTTATCTGATTCTGGCTAAGAACACATGCCAGGCTTACCTGATTCTGGCTAAGAACACATGCCAGGCTTACCTGATTCTGGCAGAGAACACATGCCAGGCTTACCTGTTTCTAGCAGAGAACACACGCCAGGCTTACCTGTTTCTAGCAGAGAACACACGCCAGGCTTACCTGTTTCTGGCTGAGTTGCCTTTTCTTTCTTAGCGCTGCCGCCACTGGGGTGGGATCGTTTCCGGATCATAGACATGAGGGACCTTCAGGGAGGAGAAAAAGATTCCAAAGGAAATTAGTGACTGCCTTATTGTCCAACTGATAAAATGAATAGTTTCGGTTTGGTTTTGTTTATTTGAGGCAGGGTTTCTCTGTATAGACCTGGTTGTCCTCGAACACACTCAGGGATCTGCCTGCCTTTGGTCTCCCAAGTCCTAGGATCAAAGGTGTGTGCCACCACCACCAGGCTAAGATGGATAGTTCTAAATGGTCAGTGGTAACCCAACTCTCCTATACATGCATGGTTTCTCAAGTAGAATTTAAGCAGCCCGCTTTCTGCTTTGGTTAATATTACTGTTTTCATCAGCTTACAGTTTTGGTTGTGTGCCTAGCCTTTAATGGCTGAGCTATCCCTCCAACCCTCATCAGCTTATAGAAAAGGAAAATGGCTCAGTTGCCTGTATAGAACTCTGACCACTAGAAGGCGGGACTGATGGCCACCATCAATGCACACAGCTTTATCAAAGGAGATGGATGAAGAAGATTTTCATACCTGTATATAAAATACAGAACTAGTTATCCAAGAAGTACCGGTTACCTATGAAGTACATTCCAGACACACAAGGAAGGGTAAAAGAATTAGGGGGTGTTTAGCATAAACTAGCAGTGTAGACAGGGAATGTGGTATTCTCACCTAGTGAGTGTGGGCTGTTGCTAGATTTCTTTCCTGCCTGCACCCACAGCCTCCTTGCCCACCGACACTATATTAATTATAAAAACCGTTGGCCAATAGCTAGGGCTTCTTACTGGCTAGTTCTGTCTTAATTATTAACCCATAACTACTAATCTATGTATTTCTACATGGCCTTATCTTACCAGAGAGCGTCTGGCCCTTCCTATCTTCCCGGTCTCTGCATGGCGTCATCCCCTCCCCGTCTCTCTCTGCCTACCTTTCCCAGAATTCTCCTCATCTCCTAGTCCCACCTATCTTCCTGCCTCTATTGGGCAAACGGTGTTTTACTCATCAGCCAATAAGAGAAACATATATACAAAGGGACATCCCCCATCTGTGGGCCCCTATGGGTCAATCCTCGAAGAGAAGAGAACATGCCATCAGTAAACATCTGAGTATGAGACAGGAGTATAAACTGTCTGACTGTGGACAGTGTGGACCAGGTACTTGGGGAACAGAGCATATCTGCATGGCTGTCTCTCCAGCTTAAGTTTTTAAAGTACACATAAAATCTAAATTATGGTTGGCCAGACCACATTAAAGTTTAACAAACCCATGTGCCACTAAAATGCATTATGAAGAATAAGAAGACAAACTAGCAAACAGATAAATGAATTCTATGAATGAAATCACAGAATACTGCCCAACCAAAATGGATAGAAAAACCTTGAAAAGCCATAAAAGATGAGGCCCAAGTTTCCAACACACAAACAAAAAGGTGTTTGATTTTCTTAGTTATTAGAGGAACATGGTTTTGTTTTAAAGATAATACATATTATTTGCTTATCACATCCATAAAAAAATTCCAGTTTGAAAACATAGAGTATTGGCACTGAGAAACCTCCCCCTGAAGCCAGCATATAAATCCACATTACTACTGTGGGAGACTATCAGGCATTGTCTCATAGAGCCCATGAGCTAGTGACTCCACTAGTAGCTATCTTACAGAAACACAAGTGTGTGTACCAGGTATGTGTACAAGGAATTTCACATAGACTCTCTATGGCTTCCCTAGCCCGCAGATACCAAAGCCTCTGCCGGCATTACACCGGATAGGCACACCTTGAGACATGCATGAGATGAATAGTGCTTGATTTTACCCACACAGCACAACATAGGAAACCTTCCAGAATAATGTGGTCAGATCAGAACAAAACAGAAAGGACACAGTAGAAAGTTTAAAAAAAAATAGGCTGCGTTGGTTTGCAGAATAACTACGATATGGGTTCCCATTCCATAAGCTCTTAAAAACTGAGCG
Source organism: Mesocricetus auratus (assembly GCF_017639785.1). Classification (NCBI taxonomy): domain Eukaryota; kingdom Metazoa; phylum Chordata; class Mammalia; order Rodentia; family Cricetidae; genus Mesocricetus; species Mesocricetus auratus. The sequence continues at coordinate 2,182,483 of NW_024429182.1, read as the reverse complement.
TAAGTCTATACACTTCTGTATGTATGGTAGCATTTCTTCATTAAAAATTTACAAAGGACCAGTGAGAGGGCTCCGTGGATGAAAGCACTTGCCCTACACACTTGATGCCCTGAGTTTGATGCAAGAACCCGAGGGAAGAACCAATTCCCAATAGTGCACACCACAGCATAGCACGGTCACACACACACAGTGAGAAAAAAAATAAGTTTATCCCCCAAATAAAGTACGTTTTAATTCTTCAACTTTATTATTAATGTCCCGTGTGGCAAATTCTGACAGATACAACAGAAGAAAGGTGAACCTCAAATCTGGGTACACTAAGCATTATTGTATGCAAAGGTGACAAAACAGAGATACTGCACGCATGGAAAAAAAAAAAAAAGAATACACGATCCTTATTGTCCATCGCCTAAGTGGATGGGAAAATGTAGTTTAATGTTGAAGCCTGAGCTGGAAATGGGATACTCAAGGAGAATCCATTCTGTTGAAAAAGGACAAACTATCAAGACAGAACTTACACTTTCAGAAAAACAACATATAGGATGTGAGACACTTCAACAGGTGAGATGACTCAACCATGACATCTGGGACCAACAATCCAAACTCTGACTGCCACTAATTAACTCAGTAGGCCGGGAGAGGCATGTCACCCTCCTCAGTGTTGGCCTCATCCAATCACTTAAAGCCTAACTTGAACAAAGACAGGCAGTTCCTGTCACCAATAAGGAAGAGTCTCTGTCTGCTAATGGGAACACTGGCTTTTTTTATTTGTTTGTTTCTGCAATTAACCCTGAATGCTATACCACAGCTTCCTGTGTCTCGAGGCTGCCAGCCATCAGAGTATCCCTCCACCACAGGTTCTTAGGTCTTGGGACTCAGCCTTGAATGACACCCAAGCAGGTACCCTGGGTTCTCAGCTTGCCCACTTGTCCTACAGATCTTGGGACTTAATTATCCCTTTGTAACCACAGAAGTCAGTTCCCCAGAATGAATCTATAGAGCCGTGCGTCACCGTTCAGCCGATGACAGGCCACAAACACGACATTGGTCTCAGAAGAGCACGTGGCCTATTTAAGCTGACAGTCATCAGTCATGATGAAGTAGTCAAATAACCCATTTATTAGAAGCAATGCGTGGCAGTGTTCATATGCCTCTTTATCTACATACACATCTGTGGGCTCTCTCATGTTGGAGACTCAGCCCTCTCCCCATCCCTCTCTCCATGAGACACGCTCATCCAATACCTACCCTACTTTCTCCCCCCATGACAACATGACCCAGCCATACCTCCTTCCTCTATCAGACATCTACCCTCTAGGTCAAAGAAATGGGAGGAGATGAAGAGAAAACCTTAAAGCCAATGAGGAAACCACGGGCCCGAGTCCTTCTCCACACTCACCCTGTTCGTTTCTATCCGTGATCTATATTAGTAGAAAAACAATGGCTCAAGAACAAAGATGGAAATCACTGGTAGGTTTATTACCCATAAAAGCTCAATGCATATGCAAATGTACCTTTGACAGGAAAACTATTTTTCAGCAAATTTTTTTTCTGAAAAGTTATATCCCATGCTATTTAAATCTATCTTAAAAGTTATTCATATTATTCAACAAAATTTTTCTCTTAAGAGTCTTATGAAAGAGTCAATGGCTGAGGGATATATAGTCTTGATTCTTACATTCACTTCTCAGTATAACTATAAAAGAGCTCTTTGAAGGAAATTCTATTTAGATTATATTCAATTCTAGGGGCTCTCAGCATTTCTAAGGCTAAAAATCAAAGGCCGACAGCAAGACTGTAATTGCTTTTTAATAGTTCTCCCTTCTCACAGAAGTGACCTTTCTTATCAGCTCAAAATTCTAGACCTGAGAGAAAGATCAAAGTGACGTATTTCCTATTTTAAATGTCACCTTTGGAATATCTCCTACAGATTTGGCTACCCGGGAGAGAGAGAGAATTTAAAATACCTGAAATTCTTTCAATTGACTCTTGGACTGGATCACCTGTAAAGATTATTTAACCCCAACTACTTCAACGGCTTAAAGTAGATTATGTCATACCCAACTCGGCAAGGCAATGTAATGAGAACCTTTTTCAAAGGCAAAGTCCTATTTCCATAGTCGTGTGGGAGGGACGTGCCACGCATTCTATTCAGCCGTATCGGCTAAGGTGCAAAGAGGGAATAAAGGACTTCTCTGTGTGAAAGGATTAAACAAATCACATGAGTTAATGAAAGCTAAAACATCCAGCAAAAGTTTAAATGCCATTTGTTCAAGAACAGATTATTCAAAGGCAGCTAACGGACATCATGAGGAGGTAGGCAGTCGTCAAAATGAGTAGCCTGACTTCTCTAATTCTGGATGGTGGCACATAGACTCACAAAGAAAGGCGAAATCTCTCTAGAATGTACGTCAGAGAGAGGCAATGATGGCAAGCTATTCCTTCCCCAAGGATCTTAGAACAGTAATTTCGTTTTTATCACGCAAAGTTCTACTCTCAGAATTATCAAAGGCTTATCTAACTGGACAAATTAGTTGGGGGCAAAAAGATATTTAGTACCTTTAGACTGATTACTAGTTTATAGCAATTAGTAGGTTAAGTTTTAATTTAAGACTTTTATTTTAAAAATGAATAAGCTAGAACCTCCTCCTTATTCAAATCAGTGAAGGGACTTTGGAGATCCTCAAAATTCCTTGGCCTCATGGGTGAAGGAAATCCTAGTGCTAGGGGTGGAATTCTGAAATGAGAAGCATCTGAGAGTTTGAAACACTGAATCCAAGTTCTACAAGGGGACACGTGGTCTGTGAGGATTTCCTTGAAAGACGACTTAACACCAAGGATATACAAGAAGTGGTGGGAAAACGCTGGTCTTTAGGAAATGTTCTTTTCTGCTTTTCACTGTCCCTTTGAGGACAGGAGTCAGTTGGTGGAAGCCGCTCGGCTTTAATCCCAGCACTGGGGAGGCAGAGGCAGGTGGATCTCTCTGAGTTTGAGGCCAGTCTGCTCTACAGAGTGAGTTCCAAGACTGCATAGAGAAACCTGTCTTGAGCCCCCCTCTCCCAAACAACAACAACAACCCCCCCAACAAAGACGTGGGTTCGATTCCCTGCAGTGCAGTGCAGAAACTGAGCTTGGTGGCATGTTTACAACCCCAGCACTAGGGAGGCAAATGTCAGAGGATCATCCTCAGCTATAGAGTGAGTTCAAGGCTAGTATGAGATACATGAGACTGTCTCAGGAAAGAAAAAAATAATAAAGACTAGCGTGACTATCGGATCAAGGACAAGGGATGCTACAGGTAGCAGGAAGCTCCTCCACGGTACTTACCGGATCGGATTGGGCGGTGGAGGGGGGAAGAGGCGGAGGCGGCGGAGGTGGAGGAGGCCCCGAATTCTCCGACTGGTTCACTCGCTTCTGGAGTTCATCCACTGCACAGGGAGCAAGGGTTCAGAGAGACCTGAGGTAAACCACTACACTCTGTTCACACATAACAGAAAAACAGCCTCTCTCAGAGGACGACTGGGGCATGCTTAGACATTCCCCGGGGAGACTGCAGATATTTTTCATCCAGTCAGTCATTGCTAGCGCCATAGCTGGGGCTTCTCCATCTGCTTAGGTCCACTGCCATTATTTTCCCACGTAGACAAAAGAATGTGGCTAATGCGTGGGGAGGAAGAACAGAGCAGGCTGAAAGAGTATTTGCAGCAGCAACGGAACTCACCCCTCAAACACCAAGAAATTCTTCATGCTAGACTTTGAAAGCCTGTGGACCGAGGGCCGCTTTTAGAGACGGCATTTGCAACGCATTTTAATAAACTGCATTCTTCTCTCCCACGCTTAATTTCCTTCAGAACACTATAGAGTTCTCAACTAGATCCACATTCCTAAATGCCTGTGACTTAACAAACCTTTTGCTCATCTGAAGAAATGCCATTTATTCACTCAAGTCACAATAAGACAGGCGTTTGTCAGACGCCAACAATGCAAACGGACCTATGCACGGAGTGAGGGCGCGGCAATTCTTGACTCCAAGGGGCTCTCAAACTTGTATTAGAGTGCTAGAGGTACAGCTCTATCCTAGAGCTCTTGCCTAGCAAGCACAAAGCCCCTGGGTTCAATCCCCGGCACCATAAAAGGAAAGAAATATGTATCATGTCCTAACAGGTGATGGGTACAAATACTGTATGCACTCAGGTCACTTCACGGCTCATCACCAGCCAGGCTTTCCCCACAGTCCTTAAACAGGCAGTGTGTGTGTGTGTGTGTGTGTGTGTGTGTGTGTGTGCATCTGTGTGTGTGTGTGCATGCACGTGTGTGTGTGTGTGTGTGCGTGCCTGTGTGTGTCTGTGTGTGAGTGTGTATGTCTGTGTATCTCTCTCTCTCTGTGTGCATGTGTATGTCTGTGTTTCTCTCTGTGTGTGTGTGTGCATGTGTGTGTATGTGCCTGTGTGTGTCTGTGTGTGTGAGTGTGTATGTCTGTGTATCTCTCTCTCTCTCTCTCTGTGCCTGTGTGTGTGTGCCTGTGTGTGTGCAGGTCAAAAGTCAACATCAAGATTATTTGATTATTTCACAGGGGAAGATCCGCTCTAAACGGGCCCATACCTTCTGGTGGCAGGCCAAGAAAAAGGGCATGGAAGAAGGAAACTTGGCTTTTTGCTGTTCTCCCTGCTCGCGCACTGGCAAGTTCCCCTAGCCTGATGTCAAGGCGCTGCTCCACTGGAGTCAGAACCCATTTCTTCGGGTTTCTAACACAGCTTGGAGACCAGCGGCTCCTGGGCCCCAGCACCAGATTGGAACTACTGAACCCTCCAGGCTCCTGGACTAAAGAACTAAGACTCCTGACCTTTCTGTAGAGAAGTAGTCATTGTTAAATTATCTGAACCACAGCCTGCAATCCAGGTTAACAAATTTCATAATAAATCCCTTCTGTGAGTTCATTCTGTCAGCCTTGTTCCCTTAGAGAACCCTGACTCCAACCTGACCCTAACCTTCCTGAGAGTTGGGGTAGCGTTCGTGTGGCACCATACCCATTAAAAGCCGCACAGGTTCTTTTCTTCTGTGTTTCTGTAGATTTGTTTATTTGATTTGACTCTATGAGGGTTTTGCTTGCATGTATGTATGGTCACCACGTGTAAACAGTGCCTGCAGAGGACAAAAGAGGGCGTAGGATCCCCTGGATGGCTGTGAGGCACCATGTGGGTGCTGGGAATCAAGCCCCCAGCCTCTGCAGAGACAGCCAGTGCCCTTAAGCCCTGAACCATCACTCCAGCCCTTCCTCTGAGTTTCTTATCGGTCCCCATGATAGAACTGGCTGCCAGAGTCTCAGATTCCACAGAAATCAGCTCAAAGTAGAATTTCAGATATCTACAACATCTGCCCCTTCCACTTACTATAAATATGACTTTGCCTACAGGCGACCCTGGCAGTTACAAAAAAGAGTCGAAGTTTTCTTAACTTTGGATTGACTTTTTTTGAAGCAAATCGTGATCACTTTTCATTGCGAGTATTTAAAGAACATTGAATGTTTCAGGAAGGAGGGAAAAAAGGCGACATGGTTCTTCTGCACGGATTTCAAAATTCTATTATAAAATTAATGGGAAATATCTGGAGTGAACATTGAGGCTGTTATAAAGGGAAATGTACCCGCGGTAAATTGCCCACCTTCTCGGGGTGTATAGCTGTGTAGTAATCTAGCTCCTACATTTTCATGAGCCTTCCAGCACCGAATGAACAAAATCCCTTGATAGAGAACCCCTGGTGTTTTAAAAGTTTTCCCATTTAATATACATATTGCTGCCCACTTCATTGTTAGGTGTGGCATAGAAAGTAACATTCCATATGTATAATTAAACCCCAAAGATGAAGGGGACACAAATACCAAAGATGAGGGTATTATTTAAAGAAAGGAAAAGAGGAAAGAAAGGAGAGTTCAGTTCTTTTTGAAACAGCACTCCAAAATGAACAGAGTAGAATAAGTAAGTGCTTGGTGAGCAATCCTTTCCAAAGGCCCAAGATGTTGACAGTTGGGGTCTTCCATGCTAATGGCACCACTGGGCTTTGGTTCGATGAAAGAAGCTTACAGAGGCTCTATGTTAAAAAAAAAAAGTAAGTTGCAATATTTGTGACTTTATGACACTGCTCTGCTGGACTGTGACAGCTACATATGAAGAAATAAAAAAAAACACAAGTCTGTGGGTTGGGGAGATCTCTCAGTCAGTATGACACTCAGTGTGTAAGCAAGCATGAGGATTTGCACTCAACCCCCCAGAGCCCATGAACAGAGCCGGGTGTGGTGGTATATAAGCTTGGAATCCCGGTGCTGCCAAAGTGTAGTCAGATGTGTCTGTGGAACTCCCTCGTCAGCAAGCCAGGTTTACCGGTGAGCCACGGACACCAGTGAGAGATACCCTATCTTAAAAAAAAAAACAACCAACAAAAACAACCAAACAAGACTGGGGGCTGGGGAGATGGTTCAGCAACCAAAGCACTTGCTGCTCTTATTTATAAGGACCCGGGTTCAGTTCCCAGCACCTACATGATGATACAGAACTGTGCATCACTCCAATTCACTCCAACACATCTCTTCTGGCTTCCACAGGTACCAGGAACACGTGTGCATGCAGGTAAACACTCATATACACAAAACACTCATATACAAACATGCATGCAGGTAAACACTCATATACACAAAATAAAGATAAATAGTTTTTTAAAAAAGAAAATACAGGGTGGGCAGCTCCTGAAGTTGATCCCTAGCTTCCACATACAGGAATGTGCACGCACACACAAACACATACACATGCGTAATAACACAGTGGGCGTGCACGTGTGTATGCACACACACACACTCTCACACACCTGCACACATCCACACACACTCACACACACATACTCAGCCCCCACACTCACACACACACAATCTCTCTCTCTCTCTCTCTCTCACACACACACACACACACACACACACACACACAAATCAGAACTAGCTTCACGACAGGCTTTGTCGTGGAATGAGAAGGGGGCACAGCTGCCAACTCAGCTCTCACCTGAATGCTTCAGGTTTCTGGTCTTCTCCTCCGAGCTCTGGTATTTCTGTTCCAGCTCTCTCTTGTCTTCTTCCAGAAGCTCCAGCTGCTGCCTGAGGTTATGGATCTCTTTGTGCAGGGCTTCATTCTCCAGCTGCTCCTCTAACTCTTTGACCTGTAAGTTTGACACAGCTTGAATGGGGCTGGTACTCCCCCTTGTCGAAGAAAACAGGGAGGGAGATGAAAATTTTCACTTGACTTTTTTTTTTATTCATAGCAAAAAGATTCAAATCCACCTTTAAAATCACACAGATTAGCTGGGTGGTGGTGGCGCATGCCTTTAATCCCAGCACTCGGGAGGCACAGGCAGGCGGGTCTCTGTGAGTTCGAGACCAGACTGGTCTACAAGAACTAGTTCCAGGAAAGCCACAGAGAAACCCTGTCTCAAAAAGCTTTTTATAAACAAAAAAAATCACACAAATTTTGGGTCCAGGTAACACTAGCACTTGTTAATCAGCTATCTCATTTTCTATGAGTTTTACTGAGAAGTTATAGACATCACAAAAGTAAAATAACATCCAAAACTTATTTTAAAACAGACACATTATTTCTAGCTAACCAACAGTGGTGAGCCTCAGGCAAATGTGAAAACACACCCCTAAAACATTTTTGAAAACCTAAGAATAACCTAAACATTCATCAGCGTTATTATTTCACAAACTATATAAAGGAAACACTGTACAGTCATACAGAACTATATAGTTCAGCTGGTGTTGGTGGCGCATGTCTTTTTATCCCAGCACTCATGAGGCAGAGGCAGGTGGATCTCTGTGAGTTTGAGGTCAGACTGGTCTACAGAGCTAGTTCCAGGACAACCAGGGCTACCCAGAGAAAACCTGTCTCGGGAAAAAAACAAACTAAAAACAACGACATAAACAACCCATATAGTTCAATATACACTTAGATGGGAAGATATAATACCAACTGAAAAATGTTAAAGGAGGCCATGCATCACATAACTCCATTTAAACAAACCATATATACATCATAAAAATCATGCATTTATATACAGTTTCAAGCCGCCCAAAAGTATACATCTTGGATTCTCAGGTAATCTTAATTTTCCTTTACTGTTTTTACATTTTAAAAATTGTGTGTTTATTATAAGGAACATACATTATTTTATATATGCAAAAGCAAAATATCTGTGTTTTAAAGAGTAATGAGTCTACGAGGGAATTTGTGTTCAAGCAGGAGATATTTTATACCACACAGCAGAGAGTGATGGGGAACGTCCTTCTGCATGCTGTGAATATGTGTTTCTCTTATTGGCTGATGAATAAAGCTGTTTTAGCCAATGGACAGGCAGGATCTACTCAGGAGGGGAAATCCAAACAAGGATAGAGAAAGGGAGTAGGTGAAGCTGAAGAGATACTATGTAGCTGCCGAGGAAGTAAGAGACCCTGGCGTCACTGGTAAGCTAAGACCATGTGGTGATACACAGATCAATAGAAATGGGTTTACAATTAAGAGAGAGCTAGCCAAAACAAACCTGAGCTATCAGCCAAACAGTTTATGAGAACAGGTGGGACAGAAACTTCCATCTACAAGAGAGTACCCAGAATAAATGACTAGGGCAGGATAAAGCCTGTAGAACTAGTAACTGCTATAGTTTCACCCACAATGACCTCTGCTCCTTTGTCAAACAGGACACAGAAAACAACTCAGTCCTAAAGTCCAGTTCAATTCTGTGGATTATCTACCAATGAAGTTAACAATTATAGTTTGTCTTCTCAGGACCAAAAGTCAAAATTTAACACAAGCTAAACACACACACCATACATACTTACACACACAGACACCACATACATACTTACACATACATACATACCATACATACACAGAGACACCACACACACACATACTTACATACACACATAGACACCACACACATACACACACATACCACATACATACTTACACATATACACACCACATACAAAGACACCACACACATACTCACACACACACAGATACCACACACATACTTACACAGACACCACACACATACTTACATACATACATAGACACCGCACACATACACACACCACATACATACTTACACATACACGCACCACATACAGAGACACCACACACATGCTTACACACATACACAGACACCACACACATACTTACATACATACATAGACACCGCACACATACACACACCACATACATACTTACACATACACGCACCACATACAGAGACACCACACACATGCTTACACACATACACAGTTACCACACACATACTTACATACACACACAGACACCACATACATTACATACTTACACACACATACACGTCACACATACTTACATTTACACAGAGACATCACACACAGACACCGCACACATGCTTATACACATCTCTCTCTCTCTCTCTCACACACACACACACTTTCTTTCTGAAAATGCAATTCCTGCATGTGGGAGTAGAAAAAGGAATTCTTCACCTTTAGCCTTGGGGAGCAGAGGCTTTGTGGACATCTGCCAACACTTCCCACTGAGGAAACGGAACCCCAGCTTGACGTCACTGCTAGGTGTGAAACAGTGTCAGAAGTGGAGGCGATCATGCGTGGGGGGGCGCTGACAGGGAAAAGTGAGCTGCAGGTAACAGCCTTTCCCCACGAACGGGGTCTGCTACGAGGCCCCACAAAAGTTGGCATCACTGTTCTAAAGTGGCTCCTGCAAGTCTTTCTCCCATGTCTTCCCTCTGCTCTCCCCTAGCACAGTGACAGGCCTCTCTGCCTGACACAGAGGGACCTGGGCTGTGTTGACCTGAAGAGTTCTACTCCTGAACAAAAACACTGAAGAAAGCACTATGGACATCTACACAAGCCTGCGTGATCATAAACTGTACCTAACAAAGCAATTAGTCATGACGGCTTTTTCTTCCCATCCCTCTTAGAATAAGGTCCTATGGCCCTCAAGAAGCTCTGGAAAACCAATACACTCTCCTGAGTGTATCCAGTCTCTGAAAATCACATTTTCCCCAAGATTACCAACTGCCCAATACACTCTCCTGAGTGTATCCCGTCTCTGAAAACCATACCTTCCCTAACAGACTTCAAGACTACCAACTGCCCAAAACACTCTTGAGTCCTATCTTTTCCCCTGCTTCTCCAAACTCATTATTAATGATGACTTCCTGATCACTTCAAAGACTCCATGACAGTATGCCATAAACTGTAGCTGAACAGTACATTAAATTCACTTGGTAGCTGTTGTTTTTCTCAAAGGTATTTAGGACTTAGTAGACAAGGCAAACTATGTAACTTTAGAAAACCCTACTAGTACCGCCTGTTTTAATGTATGATGGTAAACTATTTGTCCATGTGCATGAGTTTGTGGTGTGTATGTACGTGTGATGTTTCTGTGTGTGTGTGTGTGCATGTGTATGCATGTGTGATGTGTCTGCAGGTATGTGTGTACATGTGTATGCATGTATATGCATGTAAGTGATGTGTGTACATGTGTATGTGTGTATGTGATATGTCTGTGTGTGCATGCATGTGTGTACGTGTGTGCATGTATGTGATATGTGTACATGTATGTTTGTGATGTTTATATATGTACACACATGCGTGTACATGTATGCATATGTGTGTATACATGCATGTGTGCACATGTATGCATGTGTGATGTGTTTGTGTGTGTACATGCATGTGTGTACATGTATGCATGTGTGCATATGTGTGCGCCCACAGCTCCAGAATAAAATCAGTTACCTTTTGCTGATGCTGGATCCTCTCTTCTTCGAGCTGCTGGATGAGTTTTGAGTTCTCGTCTAACGCTTTCAGAAGCTGCTGGTCAGGAAGGGCACTCTGCAGCAGAAGGTGGCTTTGTCTCTTCAGCTTGTTTTGTTCAATGAACATCTGCAAAAGTTAATTACAAACATGTATGCACTAAGCCAGCCCATGCAGATCCCCGGTGCAGCTCAAATGGAGTTTTTGAAGACCCCAATGGAAATGCCTGAAGTAGGATATTGCCATGGTGCAATTCCCAACATCACACCAATTTCAATGCCTAAATCCCTACTCTAAGCACGGAGGGGAATACACTAACTGAATTCTACACCCCAATTTTAAACATTCCCTTACTGCTTTAAAATGCACTGGCAAGAATGTGTCAACAATATACCGTTTGCCAGGCACGCTCTATGCTGTCTCAGCCTTGTGCACGTCCTGTGAACTAACTTCCTGATGTGACTGGTAACCTTCCCTGAGGACCATACAATACAGTGGGTGTCACTCTATGTGCAGATATCTTTCACGATTGAGAACAACACCGTCAAATAGGTAACTGTGGCCATTGCATTTTCCTGGCAAAGAAGCGGAGGCTCAGAGAGACCAAGTGATTTCCCCAAGGGTACATAGGTATCAAGACCAGAATTAAACCCATTGATTCACCTCCTCTGCTCTTTATTAGACTTATGTTAGTTTCCCCCCAGTGAGAAACAGTTCGGGAGGGAGACCACACTAGCATGTATTGAACGCTTCATCGAGTTGCTTATGAATGCGACTCGGCTAATTCTCCCATGTTGGCACAATTGACAGCAGAATTATTTTCTGTTTGTCTGTTATTTATTTTCTCTTCACTGTACCAAGACGACTGGTGGGCAATCCCAAGCATGAGCTATTTCACGAACTCCGAAGCCTCTGAGCAACAACACTTTACACTGTCAGAATCTTAACGGCGTCTTGCATTGACACTGTAGCTTAACTCTAAGCTGTGCACCATGGGGTGATTTACTGCAGAGCATACATACAACTTCATCTGCCATGTAACACAAAATGTCAGGAAATTGTAACTCAGGACAAAGATAAATGTAGCGTGATAAATAAAAGACCCAGGGTCAGATACTGGGGTCCAAGCTTCAAGCTGAAGATCAGAAAAGCAAAGCAGTCGGCTGCTAGCTTTTACCTCTACCTCAGCTCTGACCAAAGGAGTGATCCTCAAACTGCTCCTGACTTTAGTGCACCTCAGATTCGCTCAGACAGCTATGCTCTCCGCAACGTGGCTAGAGACTTAACTCTAAGACTGAATGCCAGCTCTGAGACCCTGCTCCTGTCTAACTCACCTCCCTAGTGCTGGGATTAAAGGCGTGTGACACCAGGTACTGAGATCACCATTGTGTGAGCTGTCTCTTTTAGCACTGTATCAATTTCATGTAGTCAGTGTGGCCTTGAACTAGCAGAGATCCATCTACCACCTCTTAATCCTGAGTCTTGGGATTAAAGGTGTGTGCCACCACTGCCTGATCTCTACAGGTTGAGGCTGGCTTTGCTTTCTGAATCCTCAGGCAAGCTTTAACAAATCATAAATAATATATATCGCCACAGGTAAAATTCCTGCAAACTTCCACGTGCAAAGGCTGGAACTTCAGCGATCTATCTACATACACAGTCTGTAACTCAGCCCCAACCAGGCAAACTCGCTGTGCATACGAAACACAAATAAACCCATGCTTTCTTCCCAGTGTATCTTCCTAGAAGGACGAAGGAGTGGCTAGAAGGGAGCTAGGGGATGACTCTGTCTGGAAGCGGCAGCTGCACAAGCCATGTTCGGGTCCATGGCCTCACCGCCTCATACACCTGTAACCGTGGCTCTGGAGGGAGAGACGGGAGATGGGGAACTCCTAGAGCTTGGTGGCTTAGTCGGTCTAGCCGATCAATGAGTTTCAGGTTCAGCTGAGAGGCCCTGTCTCAAAAAGTAAGGTGGAGAGAGAGAGAGAAAGATACTCAGTGCTGCTCCCACCGCTGTCGATTTACCTGCCTCATTTACAGCCGCACGGCTTTTGTTATTTATTTATTTTTCCTCACAGGCCAACAGAGAACAGTATGCATCTAGCATTCCTCAAACTCTCTGAACAAAACAAATCACAATATTTCAAATCACAGACACCTGGATTAAACCTTCTGTGGAGGTCCAATGTTAGCCAGGCTGTGCTTAAGCACAAAAACACAAAACTAAACTAAACTAAACTAAACAAGAGAAGAAGAAGGAGGAGGAGGAGGAGGAGGAGGAGGAGGAGAAGAAGAAGAAGAAGAAGAAGAAGAAGAAGAAGAAGAAGAAGAAGAAGAAGAAGAAGAAATCCTACACAGAAGCATAATCTGAATTTCAAATATCTTTCTTGCAACATCCTGTCTTCTTCACACTGAGGCTGGAAATTCCAGCAGAGACAGAGACCTTGCTGAATGGAGCTCGGTGTTTGAGTTCAGCTACCTGGTCGTAGATCATTCCCCTGGAAACCAGCTCCAGAGCCATGGAATACCCAATGCTCGGATGTCAACCAGGTCAGGTGGAACCAAGAGAAGCTCCAAGCTTATCTCTAACCCGAGATGGAAATCATTACGCCGGCGAGTGGCTGAGATAATGGGTGTTCAACATGGCAACGTTCCATTAGCGATGAAAGAATCAACTCACATAATGAGAGCACCAGACGATGGCCAGGAGAGAAAGGCAGATACTGTGACACTGTCATCTGAGATGGCATTGAGACACAGGCCAGATTCTCAAGGCTATCTGAAATGTATAGACACTCTGCACAAGCTGGCCAGTCATCCCGTTATAGGTCTCTCCGGGGAAATTCATTTTCCTGCACAGCACTCTCTTGCCTGTGCAATGCTTTTTAAAAAAAATTATTCTGCTTTGGCTGGGGGCGGGGAGGATAGCTCAGTTTGTAAAGTGTGTTTACCGTGCAAATATGAAGAACTAAGCTCAATTCCCCAGAACCCATGGGGAAAAAAAAATCGGGCACAATGGCACATGCTCACAATCCAAGTGCTGGAAAAGCAGAGACAAGTGGGTTCCTGGGACTCGCTGGTCAGCTGGCCTACCATGTGAGCAATCCCCAGGCCAGTCAGAGATCCTGCCTCAGAAACGAACGTGGGTAGTGACGTTGATGTTTATCCTCTACACTGCGCTAGCACACACACTCAGACACATCCCACTACATTCCAAAATCCCCGATGCCACTCACATGGACGTCTGTCTGTCTGTCTTACAGGTGTAGTGCCGCCTTAAGAGGGTGAGGAACCGCTCCGAGGCTGTGCAGTGGTAGGCACGGCAGACTCTCCACCCATGTCTTGTCCTCTCGCTTCAGAAAACCTAACGCTACGACGCATCTCGGGGTTGCTCCACTTAAAATCGCTAGCTTCTACTCAAAACATTTTCTAAAACCTTCAGTTGATGCACGGTGACTGTAAACACTTACATTAATGCACCAGGGAAATCCGGTGCGTGCATATAAACTGTAATACTTAGATCTAGCCGGGCGGTGGTGGCGCACGCCTTTAATCCCAGCACTTCGGGAGGCAGAGGCAGCGGATCTCTGTGAGTTCGAAGCCGGGCTGGACCGACAGCCTCCAAAACAATACAGAGAAACCCTGTCTTGTAAAAACAAAACAAAACAAAAAAACCAAAAAAAAAAAAAAACCCTTAGATCTAAGTCACCACATCCCCATTTCCTTAAGCATTCCTTGTCTGTGGTGGGACGTGTCAAAAGGCTCTGTTCTAGGTCCTAGCAAACTACACAGTAACCACTGCAACCCAAGCCAAGCTGGGACTTACTACCCTTCTCATCTGGCTGACTCTGCTTGTTTCACCCACGGGCGTTCTGCGAAGTCACCCGGTTTCTGCAGCGTACCCACCTCTTGTGCAAATGACTCCGCTTTCTTGCGAAGGTCTTTCTCCAGTTCCAGGTTTACCTGCAGCTCCTCATACTCTTCGACTGCCAACATGGACACTGAAGCAGATAAAGAAAAGAACAGAGGCCACGGGCCGTGCGAGTTACCAGCAATGCGTGTGCAAAAGGGACTTCACAGACCTCACATCTGTTCCTGGCCGGTGTGGAGTGATGAGCTTCACGCAGGGCACGTCAGCAGCATGAATGGAGGAAAAAAAAATCTAAAACCATTCACGCCCCTCGACCCAACGGCTAGCCCACATCCTAAAAGAGCAAGTCGGGAGGACAGAGACGTGGTTGCACGCGTGCTCTTGGGGAACACGCCAAAGGGCCAGTGGAATACAACACAAGCAAAGCCACTCCTCGGCCAAAATCACATTACGAAACCAAATATAAGGAAAGATGTGTGTTTTCAAATAAGCAAAATGAATACATTTCTGTTTTTTAATGTTACTTTATGTGTATAAGTGTGCCATCTACATGTTAAGTCTGTGTGGCACACGTGTGAAATCAGAAGGTGTCAGATCCCCTGGAACTGGAGTAAAACAGGTGAGTCACCATGTGGGCGCTGGGGACTGAACCCTGGGTTCTCTGCAAGAGAACAAGGGTGCTCTTGGCCACTGAGCCATCTTCTCCAGCCCCCCCTCCTTTCTGTCTTTTAAAGAAAACAAACAAACAAAAAACAACTCACAGGCATTTCGCAGGGCAGGGCACACATGACAGGTCAACAGATTTATGTGAAATGCAAGTCAGGGCTACATAGAGAGACCCTGCCCATCCCTCCCTGCCCCCCCCCCCAAAAAGAATTACTGTAGAAAAGGCCCTGTCAAATAAACACAGCATGCAGTCTTTGCTGCTTCCGACATTATGTGGCCTACTTTGTTAAATAATGGTATGGGCAGGGTGCTGGGAGCGGTGACGCCATTAGGAGCTGGGCACAATGCAGGGAGACGGCTGCTGAAGAGCCCCGCTCAGAGCTGAGTCATATCAATAAACTCCCGCCAAGACACTCTTAATGGCTGCTTTCACACTCTGTTCCACTGGGCACTTCAATCCTAACTGACTAAGGATGGGTTTGCTGTGTAATGACATAGAATTTCAAACTCTGCTCTCCCGTAAACTACTGCCTCCTCAGACAGAAGCAGAATAGTCTAACTCAAGTAAAGTAATGTAAGTGGCGGTTTGTGCTGGGAATTACAGGTCCCTGAGGGCTAAATGACTTTCAAACCTATTTTAAAAAAAAAAGAAGAAGAAGAAATTTCACAAAGAGAACAATGAAGACCATGAGTATCTGAAGCCCCCGGGCAGGGCGATCGGCTCTCCTCTTCTGTCCGGAACACTGTAATAAGAAGTTAATTTTCCTGTGTCTAGGTCCCTTTGACTCGGATTCTGAAAGGAACCTAGTCTGGCCCTGTGGCATGTTCACCTATACCCATTTCTTTCTAGACAGGGGGCTTCCCGGAGGCAAGAGTCGTGGGGTGAGCTCCCGTTTCTACACAGTACGCAGAGAGGAGTGCTCCTTGCACACGCTGAGGGAGGACCACCGTCTCATCCGCCTCCTCCCGTGCTTAGTAGCCCAGGCCTTTTCCTCAAAAACTCCAGTCAATAAGCAACACCAAGGATGAATGCCGGCATCAAGGGCAGGGTACAGAGTCCATGTCCTGTCATCTGAGCGAGGAAGCTGAGTGCTTTGGGGACAGGTCAAAGGGAGAACAAGAAACACATCAATCCTCTGTTGTCGCTGTTTGGACGTGGTACTGCCTCCAGTATGCACATGTGCAAATCTGGTCCCCAACATTAGCATTAAGAGGTACGGGGACCGCCGGGAGGTGGTGGCGCATGCCTTTAATCCCATAATCCCAGCACTCGGGAGGCAGAGGCAGGCGGATCTCTGTGAGTTCGAGGCCGGGCTGGACCGACAGCCTCCAAAACAATACAGAGAAACCCTGTATCGTAAAACCAAAAAAAAAAAAAGAGGTACGGGGACCTTAAGAGAGGGGCATACTGCCAGGTAGTAAGATATGGGAGGGAATTGTGCTGATCTCATGAAGGAAAAGTCAGTTCTCACTAGACTGGGTTAATGCTGGGCTTGGTAGCCTCTCGGCTTTCAGGAGGCTGAGACAGGAGGATCGCTTGAGTCCGGGAGTTCTGGGGCTGCAGTGTGCTATGCTAACCAGGTGTCCATGCTACGTTGGGCTTCAAAACAGTGTGACCTCTGGGAGTGGGGACCACCAGGTTGCCTAGGGAGGGGTGAGCCGACCCAGGTTGGAAACGGAGCAGATCAAAACTCCTGTGCCGATCAGCAGAGTGGGTTACAATGGGGGGGGGGGAAGGAAGACCACTCCCGCCGTGAGATCTCTCCCTGGCATCTCACACTCCCACCTGGATGGTGACGTCATCACTGCAGCGTGGCCTCCACCAAGGAGCCCTCCCCCCCAGAGTTAAGCAGACAATGCCGTCACACTCCTGGATAATATCGGAAGGCATATTCATTTTAAAGTTTCCAGACTGACTTGTGTAGTTCATGATAGCAACAACAACAAAAATAGACTGGTAGAGCCCTCGCGGTCCTCTCCATCAGACTGACCTTTGTAGAGCTACACTTCAGTATCACTCCCTGCACTAAACTGTAACATAGTGAGCAGTGCCCATGAGACTCCTGCCGTGTTTCAACAGTGAGAATGAGATGCTGACCCAAAAAAACGTGGCATTTGCTTTAGAAGTAGCCATTAGAAACATCTCTCTGAATAGGCTGGGTCCCCTTCTCCTCATCACTAGATTTGTTTTTATGTAACTCATCTCATATGGTTATGAATCTCTTGCTGTGTTGGCCACTGGAGACGCGGAGTCCTATTTCATAATTCAAAGAGGAATTATGCAAGACCCCAAAGCAAGGAGACACTTGGCAGGACAATCTCTCTTTAAAAAAAAAAAAAGTCTCAATATGTATTCCTGTCTGGCTCAGAACTCACTCTGTAGACCAGGCTGGTCTCGAGCTCACAGAGATCCACCTGCCTCTGCCTCCACAGTGCTGAGATTAAAGAGTGTGCCACCGCACCTTAGTGGTGTATTGATATCGATGCTCATTTTCCCACTGGCCAATGTTCCATATCCTCTAATTTAAAATGTTTTCATGCTTATGCAGCTCTCCGAGATTCAGATTTACTAACTAGCCCATCAATCCTATAAATGCTAAAGGGGTAAGAAAACATGGTTATGGTTCCACAATACACATAGGACAGAAGCATATAGGTTTTCAGTTTAAAAATGAGTTAGTTCCAAGTCCCTCAAGGGAAATCGAATTTTATTTAATTTTCTTAGTGCAATGTGTGTGGTATGTGTATTTGAAGTGTGTGTACTTGTGCATGCACTTTTGTGTTTGTATATAGGGAGGTCAATGTTGGGTATCTTTCTCGATTGCTCTATCCATCAATCTATCAATCTATCTATCTATCTATCTATCTATCTATCTATCTACCTACCTACCTGTCATTTTTGAGAAAGGGTCTCTCATTGAATCTGACGTACATTGACTCACCTAGGCTTATGCAGGGACCCTCCAGTTTCTTATTTCCCCAGTGCTAGGACTACAGGAAGATTCCAATACCCCAATTTTTTGTGGGGGAGGGGATAGGGTCTCACTGTATAGCCCTAGATGGCCTGAAACTCACTGTATACACCAGGATGGTCTCCAACTCACAAGAGATCCACCTGCTTCTACCTCCCAAGTGCTGGGATTAAAGTTTCATGCCCTCCTGTCTGGGTAGAAATCCCTTTTAAATGTCTTCAGTGATGAAACAATAGACACAAGAGAGAGTCATTGCTGAGCAAAACACAGCCTAGGAAAAAACATCAGCCCTGGGCACAGGCGTTAAGAAGCGCACCAAATATACATAAGCACAATATGTGGGAGAAAAATTAAGACTGAAAAGGACATACCTCTGTTGCACTTTTCTAAGACTTTCCTCTGCTCAAGAACTTCTGAATTTAAAACAGCCTTTTCTTGCTTGACTTTATTTACCTACAAATGTAAGATGTGGAGAAGAAGAAAAACACCCAAAACTGTAAATAAGACGTATGGCAACAAGGGACCCTCAAATAGCTGTTCAGCTTTCAATATAAAGTTCAGCTGCTAAGTGGCAACGCCCATCAGCTCCTCCACCAAGAGCACTAAAGAAAGTTCTGTGGAACTCCAAGGCGCCCCTGAGCACAGCTCATTTACATATTCAAATTGACATGGGGGCGGTCTTCTTACACAGGGTAGTATGGTAGTAGTCTAGCCATTCAGTGTCACCCACGGATATTTTCAATGCAAAAACCCAATCAGGGATCACCCACAAAACGCACCTATCACTTAACAGCAAGTACTCAACTTCAGGTTTTAGCTTGGACTTCAATTTTATGGTTAAAGGAAGCACATATTAAACATTTTAAAAAAGATAACTTTAGAAGGGTGTTGGTGGTGCATGCCTTTAATCTCAGCACTCAGGAGGAAGAGGCAGGCGGATCTCTGTGAGTTGGAGTCCATCCTGATTCTCAGAGGGAGTTCCAGGACAGCCTCCAAAACAATACAGAGAAACCCTGTCTCGAAAAGCCAAAAAAAAAAAAAAAAAAAAAAAAAAAGATAACTTTAAACTTGGATGACTTTTGGTCTAATAAGGTACATATCTGTGATATTCTCTCCCAAACTTAAGTTTCTGGAATAACTTTAAACACCAATTAGTAGAAAAGAATACCATAGAGCAGTTTTGTTTTGTTTTGTTTTGTTGTTTTGTTTTGTTCAATTTTAGTGCAAAGCTACCCAGATCCAGGTGGATCCACCTCAAACGCACTGTGCTGAATTTCAAAAGACGGGTTATACTTGCAGATCCCAGAAACACTCCCAACACCCTATACTCCTCTAAACAAGTAAGGACACACACAGGAATGATAAACACCACCCTCAGAACAACAGCTGCTTAGGGAGCTGGGCAATGATTGAAGAGGCAGCTGCAGGGTGGTCCCCACATTTTGCCATGGTCGTGTTGGTCAGCCGGGCGGTAAGCTGAGCATATGTGTGCAAGACCGCTGTCTTCTGCTCCATTCTTTCTAGATGTCACAAACTGTGACAATAAAAACGGACCCCAACTGTCTCCTAGCAACACCTCTAAGAGGCTGGGCAGATGGTAACAATGTGTTCTCTTCTGCTACAGTCATGCTCAAGAAGCAAGCTACAGTGTGTGTGCCCTGAACACAGCCTCTGGTCCATCATCACTGAACACAGCCTCTGGTCCATCACTGAACACAGCCTTGGGTCCACCAATCAGCACCCCCAGAGAGTTCATGAACTGGTTTCTCTTCATATAAATCTCATCTTTTTTTTTTTCTTTTGGTTTTGGTTGGTGTCAGCAAGAGGTATACAAAGTCCAACAGGGAAATCCCTCCCATAGTATGGTAGGGAGGCTGGAGGGCAGGGCTGCCCAACCTGTGTGTGTGCTAGTCCTCAAGGAGTTGAGGATGTATGCGGGAAGGGGGATGGCCAGGTGAGGCTGCTCACTGACGCGGGCCACTCAAGACACTTGGGGCTGCAGCAATGCTGGCAGACGCTGGTTGGGAAACTCTGGACTACAGACTCTTGAGACCTGCGGACACAAGTTCAATCGGGGTTGTGAAGACACGTCCTTGAAGACCTGCTACAAATAAAAGGCAACCTAGCGGCCCCGTGCTCACAGGCAGTTCCAGATTTAAACAAACAAGCAAAAAACGGTTCCCCCAAATTACCCCTCGAACCTCCCCATGCAACTTATTCTTTCTGCTCCGAGGGACATACACACAGCAGTGGCCCATCCCCACTGTGCTGGCTGCCCGCCCACTGAACGTAGCTACGCTCATCTTCTTTCACCTGGGCAACAGAGTATGTGACCTGAGATGCGTCACCATTCTCACGAACTTGCCTGCTATCAGACAACGTGGGTGACAGACAGCGTGTACCCCACACACCAGGGCCGCCCCGCAGTCTGATTGGCTAAGCCGGGGAGTGACGCATGCTCATGGACTCACTTTCTGTACTTTTTAAATGAATGACTGAAAGAGGGGTGGGGTGGGTCTGGAATGAAAGTTGACATGTGGCACTAGTACCAAGTTAGCTTTTTGTTTGTTTTGTCTTGAGATGGGTTTTCTCAGGGTAGCTGTGGCTGCCCTGGAACTCACTCTGTAGACCAGGCTGGCCCCGAACTCACAGAGATCCTCCCGCCTCTGCCTCCCAAGTTCCTGGGATTAAAGGTGTACGCCACCAATGCCCGGCCCGGGTTAGCTTTTAGCAGCAAGTTTGTAATTCAGCCAGCCCCCAACCCACTGTAAGTTTAAAAGCCAAGGGCTTGGGCCTTCCAGGCCTGAGGTACCTACCTCCTCCATCACCTCTACGAGTTTGCTCTTGAGATTTTCCAGCTCAATGGCTAACACCTTCTTTTCTTCTTGGACAGACACAATTTGATCTCGGAGTTCTACGATTTTAACGGAAGGAATTTTTAAATAAACCTTAGTTTACTTTTTAATTAGCAAAGTAACAGGCTTTCATCATCTTTTGTTTTGGTTGATTCTCCACCCCCGCCCCTGCTCCCGCCCCCCCAACTCATGCCTCTCCCTGCTCCCCCTCTCCCCTGCCCCCCACTTGTTCCCTTCAGCTCCCAGAGGTCCCCTTGAGCCTCTCAACACCAACCTCCTTAAGACATCATTTTCACCCCTCATGGAACTCTTTCTAATTTTATGCCGTCTGCCTAGACTCATTCCCTTACAAACACAGAAAGATAAAACGAGGTGCCAGACAGAACTCATGGTATTTTTCCTTTCTGAGCCTTCCTTATCTCACTCAAAGAAACATTCCCAGTTCCATTCTTTTTTCCTACAATCCATAATTTCATTTTCCTGTTTATTGTTGCGTGTACACGTGTGTGCATGTTCATGTGTGTGATTGCAAGTGCGCACATGCCAGCACACATGTAGAAATCAGATACAACTCAGGGTGTAGGTTTGCACCTTCCCACCTGTTTGACCCAAGGGTGGTTGGTGGGGGATGTCCTTCTGTATACGTGTTTTTCTTATTGGTTGATGAATAAAACACTGTTTGGCCAATAGAGGCAGGGGTTAGGAGATGAGGAGAATTCTGGGAAAGATAGGCAGAGAGAGACTGGAGAGACAACATGTAGCTGCCAAAGGAGTAAGAAGACCACGCGGAAATACATGGATTTCCAGAAATGGGTTGATAATTAAGACAGAACTAGCCAATAGGAAGCCCTAGATATCGGCCAACACTTTAATAATTAATATAGCATCCAGGTGTTTATTTGGGAAGGGGCTGTGAGGGAAAAGAAACCACCAGCAACAGTTGGTTACCATTTGCCCACAAGTAGGCCAGGCTAGTTGGCCCATGAGCTTCTGGGGATTCACCTGTCTCTGACTCTCAGGTCCTAGGAATGCTGGGATTACAGATACATGCTACCCTGTCCATCTTGACATGGGTTTAGACATCCAAATTCAGTCCACACACACACACACACAGCAAGCCCTTTACCCCAAAGCCATACTGCCAGCCGACAATTTCATCTTCCTTTACCGCTAATAAAACTCCATTGTGTGCGTGTACCACCTTGGCCTTATCTATTCGTTTGCTGATGGACAGCTAATGCTATCTCCTTGCTGTCGTGAGTATGGTAGCAGTGGGCGTAGACATGCAGGTCTCTGCAACGGACGCAGGGCCCCTTGGGCTGCGCGTAACTGGGTCACCTGGTAGTTCTCCTTTATTTTCTAGCTTTTATTTTGGGAAACCTCTGCACAGATTCCCATAATGGCTGCACGTGAGGTAAATTTATTTTTAAGGGAAGCCATGGATCAGGCCAAAAAAAAAAATAACTGAAAATGCAGTTTGTTAGCCAAGCTTAACGGACAATGAATGAAAGGGAGAGCAAAACCAAAGGACAATGGAAATGCCACACGAAAGCCCACCCCAGCCACATAATAACTTACACCGGGTAGTCTCAATAATTTCACTATGTAAAAAGGGACCAAACGAATTTTCTTTACAATCTATCAAAAACTCACACTCTGAAATCCTATCTATCATTTTAAAAGTTAAAAAAAAAAAGCCGGGCATTGGTGGCACACGCCTTTAATCCCAGCACTCAGGAAGCAGAGGCAGGTGGATCTCTGTAAGTCCGAGACCAGCCTGGTCTACAAGAGCGAGTTCCAGGACAGGCTCCAAAGCCACAGAGAAACCCTGTCTCAAAAAACAAACAAACAACAACCAAACAAAGTTTTAAAAAGTTTTATAGGCTTTCAGCAGAGACAAATTGTATCAAATTCTCTTCTATTTCTCAATGGCCACAGGTTCTTGGCATAAAACAATGTAAACCAGTGGCTCTCAACCTTCCTAATGCTGCAACCCTTGAATACAGTTCTTCATGCTGTGGTGACCCCCAACCAGGAAATCCTTTCCACTGCTATTTCATAACTGTAATTTTGCAACTGTTATGAATCGTAATGTAAGTATCTGTTTTCTGATAGTCTTAGGCCACCCCTGTGAAAGGGTCATTTGACCTGCAAAGGGGTTGCAACCCACAGCATAAACAGACAGCTGCATAGTTAACCTGGAGATTCAGGGTTTGAGAAGATGGAAGTCTTGACTTGAAAATGTAAACAGGCACTTTCCTCTCTAGAGTGGTGGGCGTTCTGTTTCGCCATTTATGATTCTGATTTAATGAAAGTTGTGTTACAAGGGTGAAGCATATTACCAACTATAACCACAAAAGGTAAAACTGCAGGGATTGTGTCACTGCGATGTCTAAAAGTGCCCCCACTGATTGGCACAGGCTTCTTAAGCTTCTGTTCGGGCCCACTACTCTGCCAGTTTTGTTTTTCAAGTAGCTTTTCAACTCTTATCCTTCTCCAAGGGCAATAAGAAACCCATTACACCACTATTTGTAAGTTGAATTAATTTTTTTTGCACGAACTCAGCTCTACGTCACTCTCTCCACCAGCTGACTAATTCCAGAAGGAAGAACATGAAACCATAGTGTTCAAGACTGGGAAAGGAGAACAATGGACAGAGGGAGGCCTTGACGCCCCCTCTCCCTGCTAACCAGAGCCCGCTATTTTGTCTTAACATAAGGGGTTAACACAAGGAGCCCAGTGAAGTCAGGGAGTCCTTTCCTCCTTACACTTCCATCTGAAATTTTATCTGCCAGGAAAAAAAAAATAAGTCCAACTTTTGAACATGTACCAAGCCATACGTGCTACTGAACCAGGACCTGTTTTCTATCATCTTAACAAAAGATCTTTCTCCGATGATTACAACAGAGACTCCAATACATACAGGGTACTGGCTAAACACACACACGCACGCACGCACGCACGCACACACGCACTCACACACAATTTTGGTTCTGGGGACCGAACCTTGGGCTTTACCCATGATAACCTCTCTCCGTATAGCTGGCTATACCACCAGCAAAGTGAGAGATAGTGTAAACCATGGCTTGCGTCTTGACACAGCACACATGGGGTGCGTGCGTGCGCACGCGCACATACACACACACACCCACACGTGTGAGTGAAACAGTTGGACTTACACAATAAAATCCAAAAAATAAAAACAAAGCATGACCCGAGCTCTTAGAGTTACGGTCACTCCCACTTCCAGCCAGCCGGGCCACCACACTTCTTAGGATGCCTCATTCCAAATGTGAAAAGCAACCCACCAAGCAAGAGAGAGAGAGGGACACACTCTTGTGACTCTCTGCCAGGCTCTCCTGGCTCCCCTGGATAATTAATTTTGGTGGCAGGACCCAGGCAAAATTGTTTCAGTGTATGTGCATGGTGTATGTATGCGTGTGTGCTCATGTGTGTACGGACACACATGCCTACACACTCGTGTATGAAGGCCCAAGGAGGAAGCCAGTTGCCCCACTCTGTCGTTCTGTGCCTTATCTCCCTGAGACAGGGTCTCGTGGGTAAGCACAGAGCTTGCTGGTGTGCTAAATAGACTGGCTGGCTAGCAAACCCCATTTGTCTTCCTGTGGCTACACCCCCCCAACCCCCAGTCCTGGTATTAAAGGCATGTACATCCATGCAGGCTTTCATGCGGATGCGGGGAATGTGAACTCAGGCCCTCAAGCTTGCTCAGCAAGTTCTCTACCCACAGAACCATCTCCCAAGCCCCATGTGTTTTCCGGAAACTCCTCGTGAGACTCCCGTGCACTCACAGAGGTGTGAAAGCCTGTCCTGGCAGAAGCCGTCGCTCAGTCCCGACAGCAGAATCTCACCTTTGATTTGTTTCTGACACTGAACTGACACACAAGTCTCTACTGCACCGTCCGTGTCGGTGGCGGGATCATCATCGTCAATGTTGATCTCCTCCGTTATTACATCTGGTCCCAGTTTGGCCATGTATAACATGCTGATTCTTTTCAGTGTTTTATTTTCCTTGTTTAGCTAAAAATATAAAATAGAAAGGTGTTTATTTTATTATCAGCAGTCAAACCAGTATCTTGGATTTTTTTAAACAATGAATTAAGTGTATTTTTGCCTTACATGCACGTTAGCATTCACAATAGGATATAACAGGTAAATTCAGTCAATAAATAAATTGCGCACATGCTTTAGTATTGCTTGTTACTTTAAGGGAGGCCTCGTCCCTGGATTACAGCAGCAGCAAGTGGAATTTAATGTTTACAGCAACTGGCTGTAAACATTAAGAAATACAATGGGGAGGTAGAGAAATGGGTCAGTGGTTAAGAGCACTGGCTGCTCTTCCAGAGGACCGGGGTTTAATTCCCAGTACCCACGTGACAGCCCACGACTGTCTGTAGCTCAGTTCCAGGGCATCTCATACCCTCACACAGGTATGAATGAGGCAAAATACCAATGCATATAAAAATAAAATTATATTTAAGAAGGGAAATACAAGGAATTCAGGTGTTAGTGAGGTAGCTTCGTGGACAAAAGTGCTTAAACCTGAATCCCAGCTGCAGGGGATTGAATATTGGCCATTATGGTTTATCTCCAGAACTCAGGGTAGAAAAAAAAGAGATCCAATTCCCCAAAGTTGTCCCCTGACACATACATGCAGGTTATGGCATGAGTATACACACACACACACACACACACACACACACATATGCGCGTGCGTGCACACACACACACACACATAGAGAGAGAGAAAGAGAGAGAGAGAGGGAGGGAGAGAGAGAGGGAGGGAGAGAGAGAGGGAGAGAGGGAGGGAGGGAGATAGGAACATAAGAAATTTAGATAAAATATCAGCATTTCTAGCCATCAATAGTCTTAATAAAAACTGCTTTATTTTGAGTAAATTTTCTATTTGGTGCTGTGCTGAGAATATTGAATAAAGGTCTGTTTTTCCCAGCTCCCTTCTTTTCTGTTCACCTGGTTTCCTGTGGGAAGACAAAGCCATTGGCCACAGATAATCAGCCAGGATTAGGGCACATGACCCACGGTTAGCCAATCATATCTTTTCTCTAGAAACGTGGACTCTGGAAAAAAGGAGTTTCTGCATGTCTGACCATGAGAGGTGATGACAACCAGCCTCCGCTACAGAACCGAGAGCAGAAGGGATCCTGCAGCAAAACCCCACAGCAAGTGACACACAGAGAGAGGCAGGGAGAAGCTACAGAGAAAAGAGCCTGGAGCCCCAGACCACGCTCATCCTTTGAAAGAAAAATGCAAGATTTAATCAAATGAAGTCTCAGTGATCGTACACAGACATTTTTTGAGGAGTCCAGATTCATGCATTTAGGGAAAGGATCTCGCCATCCTTCGTCTGGCTTACAGAGGTCATCCTGCACCACTCATCTGAAACTTCCCTAAATCCCAAGGCAGAAAATAAACCCGCCTTCACCCTACACTAGCTGAACTCATTACCATATGCAATGATCGCACTGGGAACAGTACAGTGGAGAGGGGTGTATACCAAATGCCTTTGGATCATACGGCCTCAAATACATGGTCACTTGCCAACTTAGCCTTCATATCTTAGCAAAAAAGAGGAGCCACACTTGTAAGAAATCGACATGGCCAAACTGTACCATGAAAATGTCCAGGTGGTGATGGTGGTACACACCTTCGATCCCAGCACTCTGGAGGCAGAGGCAAATGGATCTCTGTGAGTGCAAGACCAGCCTGGTCTAGAGAGTGAGTTCCAGGACAGCTAGGACTACACAGAGAAACCCTGTGTCTAGGAAAAAAATTAAATAAAAAAGCAACATAAATAACTTCTTTAATTTTTTTTCTATTTTGTGTGTATCCGTTCAAGTATGTGCACAAGATCACGTGTCCCCATATAGGCCAGAAGAGGGTATCCGATCCCCTCCCTGCTGCTGGGATTCTATATGAGCTGCCTAATGTGGGCACTGGGTACTGAACGTTGGTCCTCTGGAAGAGCAGCACGCACTCCAGCCACCATCCCCCAACTCCATTTTTAGTTTTATTTCCAAGTCCCAAGAGTTTCTCACACATCCTCAAAAACAAACCCAATATCTACTTTGCAAAAGACTTCCTATAAATCAGGAAACAAATGCCCTGCACTCAGGGGCCCATTATAAGAATAAGCTTAGGGGACAGAGAGCCGAGTGACCAATGGACAGGCATTAAACCACCCATACTGGGCAGATTTGCAACATACTAATGCCCACACCACACCACGGCTATGGAGTAATCTTAAGAAAACCCCGGTTGCTTAAAGCAAGACCATTAGAGCTCAAGGGAACAAATTCTTTCACCAAAGTCACTTTTTAAAACAAGAAAGGCACCTGGGAAGACGGGCGCCTGTGTAAAACACCAGGTGGAGCGGGAATGTGACTGAGCCCAGAGCTGGGGAGATGGAGGCAGAGAGGTCCCAGGACTTCCCAGCCAGCCAGCCTCGCTAAAATGGCATGCTCCAAGTCCAGCGAGAGACCCTGTTTCTAAACGTTAGGTTGAAAGTGATAGAGGAAGATGCCCAAAGTTGAGGTGACCCCTGAGCTACAGACACATGTACACACACACACACACACACACACACACACACAAAAGAGGAGCAGAGGTAAAATAATGTTCAAAGAAGTCTGCGTTTGGACCAACAGTTACAGAGCATCATGAAGATGTCACACTCCCCCAAACACATACACACACCATTCTCTGCTGTAAACACTGTCCACCTTGTCATCTAGATGAGGTGACCAGAGAGCAGCACCAGATGGCTGAGTCACACGGGTCCCAAACGATGCAGCTAGACATAAGACAAGCGTGCATCAGCTGGCCCGAAGCTCCCGCTTTCCATACACTCTGCCAGTCCTAAGGGGCAGGAATGTATTCATCTGAATGTAGAGAAACACAGAGACACCCCTGGGCACTAAGAAGATGCAGAAAAACCCAACCTGGTCCACAAATACATTGCTTCTCCGCTCATCCCAGAAGTAATAAAATGGATAAATGGGGCGTCTGGTATCGTGGACCGAAAAATTGGGGTGTGCTGGAGAGAGAAAGCAATGCAAGCCAGCCCGCTCTATCGGTGTTTCCAAAGCGCCCGACCTGTTAGACAAGTAACAGGAAAGGAGTTATACGGGGAACTTCACGTTCCTAGTTAAGCTCTTACTTGGTATCTTATGAATCCCAGTGCAGTGTCATTATGCAAACAATTAGGCAGATGCCTTTAGCAAGCACACCGCTAATGCATACAAATTAAGTATTTATTTATCTATTTATCAATAGTGGGACTTCAGTCACATCCGAAGAGATACTTCGGAGGTGAGTGGTATGGGAGTGGGGGGGAGGGCACACAACTGGCATTAGTGATGAAATTTGGTTGGAAATTGCTGTAATCCATTTTCTGATGGACGCTTTTTTACCCAAAATACATAAGACAGGGATAAAAACATTCTTTAATAATAATGTAATTCTGATGAGACAGAATATAGAAAATTACAGACTTGGTAAAAATCATCAGCTAGAGGCAATCAGTGGCGTGATGGAGGTCACCTTCCACGTGCCCTCCCTCTGCTTTCACAAATAACCACCTGAAATGTAAGGCTCGGGCTGAGTCTTTCATCAGAAGCCAGCAGAAAATGCTCAGTGCTGTGTGTGCGAGACACCAGGTCAGCCTCAGCCACACGCTAGACGGTGGGAAAGTCTATCCCAACAGTCTGCCCCAAGGACTACTTCTCCCAGGTCAAATGGGCACAATGCTGAGAACACACACACACACACACACACACACAAACACACACACCACATATACACATACATAAGACACACACATAAACAAAACACGTGCACACATACACATGTACACACACAAGTCTGCTTTTATAACCAGAAATGTAGGCAGATGCTTACAGAATCATACTCCAGGGTTTGGGACCTTACCTCTCCTTCTCAAGAGCAGACAAGTGGGCAGAGAATTAGAAACAAAGAGACTTAGAAAATCTAGTTGGAACACAGAAGCCCAGGCACAACCCCCTGGCTTGCACAGACTCACCTTCGTTGCCAAGGCTTCAGCACTCTCTCGACACGTCTTCTCTATCTCAAGATGGTTCTGCATGAAATTCACTTCCTCTATAACCATGTGAGAAACTAGGAATGAAGAGGGGAAAGGCTCAGCATTCAAGGATTCGTCAACTGTTCCAGAAGCCCACACACAGCCCCATGACCAAGAATGTTTCGATTCTTCCTACAGCTAGACCTTTGGCCATGACTAAAAATTCCTCAGAAGCTGCCTTTGATTAAATCTCATCTATTGTGTGTATGCAGAAAGGAAAGCGCAAAGTACGAACCTTCTGGATGGTTGGTTACAAATGCAATATTTTAGAGGCCTTTGTCTCTCGTGTTTGTGTGTGTGTGTGTGTGTGTGTGTGTGTGTGTGCAAACATGTGTGTGCATGTGGAAGCCACATGTCAACCTTGGGAGTCATTCTTCAAAAGTTATCCATCTTGTTTTCAAAAAGCAGGGTCTCCACCACCCTGGGATTTGCTAATTCAGCTAAGTTCTCTGACTAGTCCACTTGTCTCTGCCTCCTGAGTGCGGAGATTACAAGCACATACCACCACACCTAGCTTTTTTTTTTTTCTTTTTTTTTTCTTTTTTTTTGCACGGTGCTGGGAATCAGACTAGGGTACTCATGCTTTGCAACTGAGCTGGCTCTCCTGCCCATAAAGTGTTTCTTGTGTTGCTGTCTCCATGACAACAGACACACAGTAAGTAAACAAGCTTCCATAAATGGGAAGTGACACTGCAGCAGCTTTAGATCAGCCCAGACATAACTTGTGGATCTAATATGGAGAATGAGCTCATGAGAAATAAAGGGGAAATAAACCCTAAGCTGATCTTGTGGCTGGCTGCCTGACAATGTGGATGACTGGCTAAGAGTTGGGATACTCCTCCTTCAGTAACGGCAAACTAGGTTCCTGTTACTTCCTCTACTCCAGGTAAGGAAAGTGTGGCACCAAGATTTACAAGCTGCCGGACGAGAAAACAGGTGCTCACAAATTGTCTATTGCACAATAAGATACCATTAGGAGAAGAAGAAAAACCAAATTTTATTTGGTATTTTATCAACACTTGAAAAATTTTTTAACCTTTAGATTTGGGGGGGGTAGCTACTTTATGTAAATTTAGATTTAAAGACATGCTAATTCAGACCTGGAATGATATTTTGAAGATTAAGCAAGGAAAAAAAAATGTGAATTTTTCCCACCCACATTTCTAGTCAGAAGAAAAAAGAAAGTCCTCAGAATCTCAACCCTGACTCTACATTTGTAACTGACTTCCATTTGTTTAGCACAAGGAAAGGAAAAATTAAAGGACACCCAAATGTGAAACCCAACAAAGTTAGCAAGAAGCCCTGGGCTCATATAACACAAAGACAGATTACTTTTGCTTCATTTAAGCTTAATTAACCTGCAATTATGATTAAACTCTGGGGGAAAATTTTTTCTTTCTAAATTAAATACAAAAAAAACTGTATTACTTCCTAAGTCTATCCAAAGTTCTTATTATGTTAATATTCAAATTCATAAAGCAGAACTAAATGGCCAGAAACATCTCTAACCTTGACATTTTTTCAGGGGTAATAATCTGTTGCAAATGCGGGCCAACCAAAAACCACTTAACTAATTAGTAGTTGCAGTCACCGAGAAAAACATGAATCAACACTGTTATTACAAGTGGCACATTTGAGTGGCATCTAATTATGACTTGATGAGCGCGATACTTGCATTATCAACGCTACTACCGCATCCCATCAGGGCCTAAAAGCTGCTGATGGCATTGACTTCGAGAAACTCCCACTCAATGGTACTGCAGCACCCAACAATCGGCTTGGCAGGGGCCCCCCTCACTAAATGACACGTTAAGCGTAATTACTGGTAGACATTGTAAATAAACAGGATTGGAAGTGAAAATTGTACCAAGTGCATAAGACACAATCTGACACATTGGAAGTGGCAGCCCTAATTGAGAGTTTCTTTGACTGCTCAAGATCATTTCAACTGCATTTCTCAGAGGACAGTGATTATAACTG
The DNA here is from genome assembly GCF_017639785.1 of Mesocricetus auratus. Lineage (NCBI taxonomy): Eukaryota > Metazoa > Chordata > Mammalia > Rodentia > Cricetidae > Mesocricetus > Mesocricetus auratus. The sequence continues at coordinate 2,151,165 of NW_024429182.1, read as the reverse complement.
TGGAGACAGACGGCATAATGGTGTCAGCACTGCTGACGGAGCAGTGAATTAAATTGTATCTGCTGTGGAGTGAAAAGCTGTGATGAGAGGTACAGAGGCCTTAGCGGTCTTATCATTATAACACAATGGTCATGTTGTCATCAACCTTTCTGGCTCCAATTGAAAAGAAATGATTGTGTGTTGAGGCTCCCCCCCCCAACCCGCCACCCCCCCTTGTCCTCTTCTATCTCCTGTCCTGAATAGAACCAATTTTCAGAGAGCTATGAAATCACGCAATAGGTCCTAAAATGCAGCTGCTTGGCATACAAACGGGTCCCCATTAAACTGGAATCACACACAATATGTGTTTATACCAGAGAAACAAATAGAAGCTGAACACGGGCCAAGTTTATTCACACACACAAAGCCCATGTAGCTCTTCATCAATGTAATTGCCTTTTATATTGTAGTTTAAATAATAGGCTCTATTATTTCCTTAAAATCCTAATATTCCTGGCATTTTATCACTATGTTTACAAGGTAGGTTCTTCAAAAATGTGAAGGAAAGAGAAAAGAAACCTATACAATTTTTACAACATCAAATATTACTTTGAATTTTTTTTTAGCCTTAACTACTTGACATCTTCTGCCACAATCTGGTATTTCTACTCTCATAACAAAAACATAAACACTCTACATTTTTCATAGGAATTTGACTTTTTATTCAATAACATTCTTGCTCATGAAAGTAAGGTGGGGGGGAACCATTCTGCAGTCGAGAGGCTTAGGCCCAGCAAAGAAGAATAAGGAGGAGGAGTCCTTATTTTCTGAACATTTTGTAAAAAGATGTCCTGTGGTTTAACCTGCTTCTTCAGACGGGGAGTACACTCTGGTGGGGGAGGGGTATCTCTCTCGGGAAGGAAGACGGCAGAACATGTTTAAACTGTGCTGTGTCTTTTGGTTTCAGAAACTCAACCCAGTGCAAACTAATGGCATGGAGATCCACTTATCAACTCCCTGGGCTCAGAAGACTAAGGGCCATTTACATCTGTTAAATGGAGGGCATCATTTCCAGATCCAAAAAGTCAGGCCACACGATGGAAAACAAAACTAGTTCCAAAGTATGAATGTATTCGCCCCTTCTGTTCTTATTTTGATATATGTATGCATGTATGGGTATGCATGCATGTGTGTGTGTGCGTGTGTGTGTGTGTGTGCGTGTGTGTGTGTGTGTGCGTGTGTGTGTGTATGTGTGCGTGTGTGTGTATGTGTGTGTGTGTGTGTGTGCAACCACCGTGCACTGTGGAGGTCAGAGGACAACCTGCTGGAGTTGGTTCTCTACGTCTATCATCTAGGTCCTGGAGACTGAACTCAGGTCTTTGGGCTCGGAGTCGAAGCACCTTTATCTGCTGAGCAATCTGGCCTGGCCTTATTAGTTCGTTTCAAAGAATACAAGTTAAAAAAAAAACATTTGGGACTTTTCTCATATCTATGACTGCTGGATGCTTTACCTATGATATTTCATTTTGTATGAAGCAATGTTTAACAAAGAAAAAGCAGACTAGCAGGGCACAGTGATGTATACCTTCAACTCCAGCACTCAGGAGGTAGATGCAGGCAGATCTCTGAGTTTGAGGCCAGCTTGGTCTATACAGTATGTTCCAGGCCAGCTAGGACTACATAGGGAGAGCCTGTCTCTGAAAAACAGCAACAACAAAGAAAGAAAGAAAGAAAGAAAGAGAGAGAGAGAGAAAGAAAGAAAGGAGGATAGATAGATAGATAGATAGATAGATAGATAGATAAGAAAGGGGCCCTAAGACTGTAGTTGTGCTTCAGAAACAAACAAAAATACACAATCAAATATTCATCACAGTAAATTTTACAGCAATACGAAGACTAACATTAGCTTCATTTTCATGCACTCAGCCAGGCAAATGTGAGCAATAAGGACTCGAGTTGATAAGTGCTGGATTGTGGATACCGGAGGGGTTCATGGTACTATCTGTCTTCTAATTTTTCTAATAAGAAAAACCTTTAAAGGCTGGGGACGTTGCTCTGTGGATAGAGAGACTGCCCATTGCACAGCAAGCCCTGGATCCCACCTCCAGCATCCAGCACTGTGCATGCTGGGGGAAGTGGTATGTGACTGTAATCCTGTCTCCTACTAGGTGGAGACAGAAAGATCACAAGTTCAAGGTCATTATCTTCAAGGAGTTCAAGGTCAGACTGAGATACATGAGACCTCGCCTCAAAAATATAGAATGAAATTCAATAAAACTAAGGCTGCAGGAACTCACATGCATAATAAAAGTCTATTGGCTTAATTTCTAACAGTCTAGTTGAATTAGCAAAGTTTGTGTCTCTTCATCTATGGCTTCAAAATACTGCACTCATATATATATATGTATATATGTGTGTGTGTGTGTGTGTGTGTGTGTGTGTGTGTGTGTGTGTATGTGTATGTGTGTAGGCACCAGAGAACACACATCACATTGTAGGGTTTGGGTATCCACTAAACAATTTTTTTGCCTTCTACAAAAAAAAGTGCTTTATTAAGGCAGGATTTTATTTATTTATTTATTTATTTATTTATTTATTTATTTATTTTACAAAGCCCTAGAATTTTGCCCCATAGACCTCTTGTCTCTGCTTGTGAGTGGTGGAATTGCAGGCCCGTGCCACCACACACAGTTGTAACACATGGATTTCAGTTCATGTGTGTCTGGGTCTCTTGCATTTAGAACAACACTACCCACAAAGAAGGTCCTTTGGTTTGGAAAGCTGAGACGTATACCATGTCTGCTACAGAACTGCTTATCGTTCACCGAGCCTGGCTGTGTCTAGCTTTGTCCTAAGATGTGTGTTCCCATGAGTTCTCAGAAACATTCCTGTAAAGTAGATGCTGTCCTGGCATTCATTTTATCTGAGAACACCGGGACCCAGAGGTAAAGTAACCCTTTCCAAGTGCAGCTCTGATGATGAGGCCCAGATAAACTCATTCTAGGGACACTCTGGTTTTCCATGGCCTTTTAAAAGCTTCTTACAGTTGAGGCTGTCGACTCCAAAGATCTTGTTGCTTCAGCAAGTCCTTTCCATGCACCACCTCTCACAATAGGGCAACCCACAGGCTCTTTGAAGCACAGGCCCTGAACACAACACTCTTTTCTTCAAGACTAGACTGTCTAAAAGATGCTCGTTGTTGCTGCTGCTATTAGCTGTGGGGTTTTGCTGTTGGTGGTGATGCTGTTCCATTTTGTTTTGAGATTAGGGTCTCAGACTCACTGTGTAGCCAAAGACGAACTTACACGTCTGATGTAGCTGCTTCCTTCTCCTGAATGCTTAGATTATACATATACACACACCTGAGTCATATGGTTCTCAGGATCAAACCCAGGGTCTCCTACATACAAGCCAAGCATTCTCCCAAATGGCTTGGCTTCCCAGACAGGCTCTCGTGTGGCACAAAAAGAACCAACCAGGCACTTACGCAGGAAAACATGTGCAACCTTAATCATAGCCCAGGGTCTACCACCGGAGCCTCAAGCACATGAAGGGACTTTACTATGGGCACACATCTTCCCTCTTTGTGTGGGAGAGCTGGCAGAGGGCCAAGGACGGCATGGAGCCATGGCCAGAGTTACATTCACCCTAGGAAAGGAAAGCCAAGCTGGGCTAAGCAAGGCCTGAGCCCAGGCAGAGCCCTCGCTTAAGCCTCGGTCGGCAGATCTTCCCACATCTTGAGAGGTAGACCTGGTGGAGATCTCAGAGCGGTCGATCAGATCCATAGAGACGCAGAAGCTCCACGTTCCTTCTCGGGGTTGACAACAGGACCTCATCTGGCAGCCTGATGGCTTCCGGGGCCGAGTGGCCGTGGCAGCAAGCAGCATTTATTGAGTACTTACTGAATCCTAGCTCACAGGGGTGAGCTCTTTTCTTCTGTTGTTTGCTTGTTTCGTTTCTTTTGAGACAGGCTTTCCCTGTGCAGACCTGGTTGTCCTGGAACTCGCTCTGTAGACCAGGCTGGCCTCTGCCTCCCTAGTGCTGGGATTAAAGACGTGGTTCATCACCACCCAGGGTAAGCTCTCTCATGCATGTTTTCTCATTTTGTCCTCAAACAGCCTAAAGAAGCAAGGCAATTCACCCCAAATTTACTAATGCAGAAAGTCTTCCAAGGCTACGTGGGTTCATGCCCAGTAGAACCACAGCAGTGCTCTCTTCCAGAGCTCAAATTCTATCCTCTGTTCAAAGCCGTGAACTATTATCTCAAGTTTAGCTTTTAAAGAAATAAAATCCTCTTCGTTTTTTTTTTGTGTTTTTGTTTTGTTTTGAGGTAGAGTCTTGAAATTCTATCAAATACTCAAAGATGACCTTGAACTTCTGGTCCTTCTGCCTTCCTGGGTGCTGAGATTGCAGGCATTACACCACCACGCCTCGTTTTTTTTTTGCATGGCACTAGAGAACCAGACCTACACCTGAGCTAGGCAAGCACTCTACTTGCCTAGAGTGAGATGCCGAGACACATCCCTAGGTCTCAGAAATAAAACTCCACTATTCCCATCCCCTCTCTTTAAGACTGAGTGAAGAGTTCACATTTGGCTGGGTGGTGGTAGCGCATGTCTTTGATGCCAGTGCTCGGGAAGAAGAGGCAGGAACTCTGTGAATTCAAGGCTGGCCTGGACTACAATGTCTGGAACCATCAAGAAACCCTGTCTTAAAAAAAAAAAAAAAAAAAAAAACGAGAAAAAAAATTCACATTTGGTGTCAGGAGGATGGTTAAACAGGTAGAGGAGCTTGTCACCCGATCCTGATGACCTGAGTTTGATCACTAGAACCCACAAGGTACAGAGAACTGACACCCACAGGCTGTCTTCCGACCTCCACGTGTGTACACTCACAATTAGTGTACAAAAAAATAATCTTTGAAGAATTCACAATCTGAACTTCCTGCCATTCGGACTTTAACCAACCAGGCTTAATAAAAGTAAAAATTAAACACCTCTAGCAAGAGCGACAATTGTGTTAGCATTTCAATGAGTCCTTTCAGGTCCTCATCTGAGTTCTCGTAGAACGGTCAGCATATTCAGAGGAAAAGCCACTCTTGAAGGGGCATGGCAGTTGAAAAAGCAACGTGACAAAGTTGTTTCCATTCTTACTGAACACAGGAGGCAACTCCCTACCACCTCCCCGTATCAAAACTCGCTGCGGGTAAACTGAACCATAAGAAACCCTAACCAGTCCACTGCACACAGCACAACGCTCCACCATCAATAATTCAAGCACACTAACTAGTCACAGTACCCGTGGGCTGGCTCTTCCCAAGCACATTCATCGGTCCTGCATGAGAGGGTGAGGACGCTCAATGCAACTGCTGTTCATGTATCCACAGACAAAGCGGTGTTTCTGTCACAGACTGTTGTCCTCCACAAGACTGCCCTGTGATGGCCTTTGCTGTAGTCAGACGAGGAAACAATCCAGCTGCTGGAGTTTAACTATTGCGTCTTACAGTTGTTTCATTTTTGAGAAGGGTAAAATGTCTTCTGGAGAGCGCTGACTCTGTCGATACCCGCTACCTGGCTTCAGAATTTCTGCAGGATGATCTAGAAAGGCCCAGCTTACAAGGGAGAGGATTATTTTCTTTCAATGTCTGGTTCTTTGCCCATGACATATTCCCATATGACACTTTTGGATCTGATCAGATATGATCTTACTTTGCAGATAAATAACAGATTCGTGTCACATTAGGAAAAAAAACAGTAAAAATTTGGAAGAAAATTGCTGTTGCTTTTCTAAAGACACAACTTAATGAGAGTGATTTCGGACACTCCAACTCCTGAAAACGGTAACTGCTCTTTGCTCTTAACCATTTTACTGAAGTCTAAGTGATATGTAAGTAGTTTATATAATTAATATACACAGTTCAATCAGTGGGGGATAAACATTCCTTTGTGAAACCATTGCCACCATGGAGGCCAAGGACATACTCATTGCCTCCTAAAGGCTCCTCCACAGATTGGTTGACTGATGGGAACTGATTGACTTGAAGTGCTGGGACTCACACCAGGCCTTCCTCACATGTGCTAGGCATGGGCTATATACTACCCAACTGCATCTCCACCCTGTATTTAGAACACCTGAAACAAGATCTCTCCTGTTAGAGTACATTGATGAATATGCAATGAAGTTTGGTAGCTATGTACCCAAATCTGCATAAATCCCTGTCACAATTCCTTTTCCTTGAACTAACCTAAGAAACTAATCAGATTTTATAAACGCATGAGTATCTGCCAGGCATTTTCGGTAGTACTTTAAAAACCAAAAACAATCATCAGGGTGGTGGTGGCGGCGCACGTCTTTAATCCCAGCACTCGAGAGGCAGAGGCAGGCAGATCGCTGTGAGTTCCGATACCAGCCTGGTCTACAAGAGCTAGCTCCAGGGAAGGCTCCAAAATCTATACAGAGAAACCCTGTCTCAAAAAACAAAACAAAACAAAAAAAACAAAAATAACCATCGAGGTGTTGGTAGCATAAGCCTTAGATTCTAGCACTAAGGAGGCAGAGGCAAATATGTGAGTCTACAAAGCACGTTCCAGAATAGCCAGGGCTGTCACACAGGGAAACTGTCTCAGAATAGAAACAGTGATGAGAGAACAAAGTCATAGCACCATATTACTATATAGATGATGTATTATATACAGTTGCTAATAATGTGTATAAGACAAACTGCACAAAACTGTGCAAGGGTTGGTTGGCCCTTAAACCATAGGGAAAGGGAAAGGATTTTACATTGTCTGTATGCTTATGTGTGTATTGTATACTACAGACTAGAAAAGACAATAATTAGAACCGACCTATGTTTCTAGTGACACGCAAAGATATGCTGCTTACTGAAAAGGGACTATAAAAATTGAATCTAAAACATGCACTTTTTATAGAAACACATATTTCATAAAGGAAAGGCCACATAGGTCAGAAAATAAAATACTGGCTTTGGCTTTTCTCAAGAGAGTCTAAGTAACAGATGAATTTTGCTTTACTTTGATTTTTCCCATAGCGAACTTTTCTTGCCACAACCTTAAATTTTTACAAGATGTTCATAGACTACCGATGCTTATCCTATTGCTTTGGCTCTTTCTTTCCCAAATGGGACAGTTTTTTCTCTTGATGATATGGCCAGTACACCTTCAGTCAACTTGATCTTGGTCTACTCACGCAATCCCCAAAGCCAAGTGGCTACCACTCTACTAGAGAGGCTTACATACTTTTCTGAAACTCCTCCAGTTTTTTAACAGCTTCGTCTCGTTCTTGCCTAATTCTGTCACACTGAAACGAAAAAGAGAAAGGAATGTTAAATCCATCTGATACAATTTAACCATGGCAAGGCGAGAAACAAAAATAAACTTACACACAGCAACAGCACTTCTCTTTTGGGGGGCGGGCTGGGAAACAGCTCAGCAGCTGAGAGAGCATGCTGCTCTCAGAGGACCCCAATTCAGTTCCCAGCACCCATGCCATGCAGATCACAAGTGACTAACTCTAGCTCCAGAGGGGAACCTGGTGGCCTCTTCTGGCCATCTCATAGTACTGTATTAGGATGCACACGCAAACACATAACTAAAACTAAAATGAATTAAAAAAATCTTTCCACAGCCCCAGCACTACTCATGGAGCAAGAGATGCATGCATTTTACCCAGCTGAGTTTCTAGGGCTTTCTAAGTAGTCATTCATAACTCATTTATCTCCCTGGTAACAGACCAACTGACTATCCTTGAGTTGAAATGAATTCCTCCTTTAAGAGACTACATATGGCCTGTCCCACAAAAGAACCACTGAGCTGTCAAAGCCTGTCTTGGGCTAGGGAGATGGCTCGGTGTTAGACAAGAGTGTTGGCTAGGCAAGCTTGAGGATCTGAGTTCAAATTCTCAGCATCCGTGCCAAAGCCAGGCATGGGAGGATGAAGATGAGTAGACATTGGGAGAGCTGGAGGAGAGTGACTGAGCATGACACCTGATACTCTCCCCTTCCTTCCTCCACGTGGGTATCTAGGCACCTGCACACTCACATGCTCGAAACACACACGCCCCACACCCCCATCCGCAGGATACACCCATGAAGGGGACGCCGCACATGTAACAGGTGCATGGGGCTGAGTCAGTAAAGGTATCCATGAGAATCTAGCTTAGCCCTCTCTCCCCACGAGTGAGTCAGGCTGGACCCAAGAATCTTCTCATCAGAGGACAGGCTGTTCAGGGTTTCCTTTGGGAATCCATCCCCCTGTCTCACGGAGTTCCTAGATCCAGTTTACAGATATGCTACCCTTGTTGTTGTTGTTGTTGTAGTAGTAGTAGTAGTAGTAGTAGTAGTAGTAGTAGTAGTAGTAGTAGTAATTGTTGCTGTCAATGTACTGAAAGTTCTCTTCAGAGAGATGGATTCTGGAATCACTTTTCTCGCACCCAAATGAGCAACAACAGGCCACACAACCAGCAACTGTGACGCTGTCGGCTGGATGCTTCTGGAATGTTCCTCTTACTTTCTGTAACTGGTCTCCTCCCCAGACTCCTGCCAGGCTGCCCACCCCGCTCCAACAGTGCACGACAGAAGACATAAATAGAACCCAAATTTCCGATGAAACCAGAGGACTCCAGTCATGATCACCCAGGGCAGCATGGCTGGGGGTTTACTTTCTCACCGAGTCTCCATTTCGCCATCTATCCTTTCTGCAAGTTCAAGGTCCTCGGGGGACAATTCTTCATCACAAGGTGGTGCTCCAGGGTGACACCATAGCTTCAAGACATTTGAGTCTCCCATTGTGCCTCTCAAAACTCCGTTTAAAGGAACTGAAGGTGTACCCAGCTCCTGCTTACATGCCCCGTTTTCAGTGAAACTTGACAAGAATGTAAACAGGCATCGGGGCTCAGCACCCTTCGCTAGTCAGAATGGAAAAGACCTTCACGCACTATAACCACCACCAAGTCTCCCATTTCCAGGTCAGAAATAATGCATGGCCTTATTTCATAGGCAGGCCCGTTCCAGCTATCCAGAGGGAAGAGCTGGTGCCAACGCTCACTGCTCTTAGGACACAGGTGGACACTCTGATTAATAACAGATCTCAGTCCAGGGTGCAGGGAAAGAGGATTCTCTGGAGTCCGGCACATGCTAACCTCTAGTCGTCCACACAGTCACAAGCTGTCTCCCAACCCCAGCTGTGCTCTCTCTCGGGGTCTTCGTGTTGCTTTGCTGCTTTCTATTTTCTGCAACCGCATTATGACGGAACTGGCAGCCACTGAATTTACCATCTGCTATGTTGAAAGGCTGAAAGGGTAGGAGGGGTTACACACGCGGCAAACTGATTCCACACCAGAACTGATTGCGTACCGAGCAAGACTGCAAACGCCCATTTGCAACATCATCCCAGGAGAAGTCAGAAACATCCTGCAACCTTTCTCCCCATCTACCGACACAGAGACATTACAGGGAGCACAGGGCCCTGCAGCAGGGTTTCTGCTTTGTGCCACGGAGACGCCCCTATCCATCCTACCCTCTCCTCTGCCGGGCTCATGCAGCTGTACCATCTGTAAAGACGGCCTCTTTTTGTACTGAGAATTGCTCATGGAAACTTTGTAATAGCAACAGATGTTCTTTGGACGACATCACTCAGCAATTCTCTATAGCTCAGGGCTGGAGCTGAACCCAGCGGCCTGAGTGCTGGCTGCTTTTAAGCAGGCTGAATAATGTTTCAGCTAGTCTGCAGACGCTGCTTTGACTCTTTAGAGAGTGGTAGAATGACGGGAGGCCCTCTGTGCGAGAAACCCAGGCGACTTTCCAGACTTCCTCATTAAGGTTCCTCTCAGCCCGTGAGAGCTCACCTGGGTTGTGATGCCAAATCAGGATCTGAGAACACTGGTCGGCCGGCCTGCAGAGGAACGTCCTTCCAGCGTGAACAGGCACCTTACACGCCCCCCGGCTACCTATGAGCCAACACTATCAGCATAAATGTCTCTTTATCTGGGTTCAGTAGACGCTCTGTACTGAGGCTGACAAGAGTTATAATCAACTGTGCCTGTGATCTATGCAATAAAAACCTCAACACTCTAAACTGTGTCTGATTTCTGCTGATATCCTCTGGGCACATACATGCAACAGAACAGTCAGCTAGTAGAAAAGACAGTTTGGAGTCCACGCACTGTCTCCACACACCTTAGGGATAGAAGACATCAGATGACCGTTGACTGAAGTGGAATTCTGAGCAATTATCTCCTGGAACCAATGGATGTCAAGAACTGGGTCTAGTGTCAGGCACTGTGCTCAACACTGACAGAGATCTGGTAGGGAGCAACCTGGGTTCTGTAGTTTCACAAAGGTTAGGACCCACCAACAATGAAAAGAGCAGGGACATAAGGACCAGGGACATGAGCTACAAGGCAGGAAGACTGCAGACTTGTAGAGACAGAACTCGGGCAATTATACTGCCAGCAGGAAGGTTTAGACCCATACCATCTTTTTTTTTTAGAAGTCCATTCCTCTTATATCCCAGTCATGCTATTTTAAAATGGAAATTTTATAGCGCCAGAACCAGGCATCGGTGCCCGTTTTAGAATCTTCGGTGGGGTAGTGAGAGGCCCCGGCAAGTCTCCTGTTTCATCTAGGTAAGTCTGGCTTCCCTGGCCTGGCCTGTGCGCTTTCTGGATGCGTGCAGGGTCATCCTTCAGTGCATCTGACCATCCCTCTACACCGAACTCCCTTCGCTCCACTCCTCTTCTAGAGTTCCTTCTTTCTTCCAATTCAAAGTTCTTTCCCTCCAATTTTCACAGGCAATAAAGGAGGAGTGGCCGCCACCCCACCCCCCACCCCCCGAAACCCAAGCTGTCTTGCAGCAGTCTCCAAAGTCGAGGTATTGTGTGCGCGAGATGGAAACACATGTCATCAGAACTGAGACCCTCATTCTTTGTTTCTGGATAGATTGCTGTTAATGAGAGACTCATTTTCACTTTCAAACTGCTAAGTAATTACTTTTTCTCTGGCACAACCACTTGCCACTCCATCTCAAAGAAGCTGCGTGTACGTGGATGTATTATGCATGAACAGTTAGCATAATGGATGCAGATCTTGCTCTTCAGAGTGGCGTCTTTATTGATTTTTTAAAAAAAAATAATATACTTGGGACCTTCACCTCTGAATATTACACGAGAGGATGGAATTGTAACAATAGACAACCGAGCCAAGATGCAAACACTATCATATATCTTGCTTCTTGAAGCAAGTCTTGGAAGTGTCTGCCTGGCTCTCTTTTCATTCATTGTTCCTGGCAGGCTGACAGAACTGTCTGATGCACTGTGACAGTAGCTCACCCAAACGACTCCTAATCAGCCACTTAAACATTTATGCATTTCAAAACTCAATCTCTGAACATAATATTAAACATAAATACTATTTAATGGTAGACATTCTTCTATTATACAGATTTCCTTCTCTCTTACACATACTGCGTGCGTGAGCACACACACACACATCACCAACTCCCTGAGAAATATGAATGCCATTCCATTCAAAGCTCAGTGAGGCTCCCCAGCCCCATAGGAAAGGAAAGGAAAAGAAAAAAAAACAACCAGAATTGGTTATGACAAAGATTTCGAGCAAGTTACAAGAGACGGTCCTTTGGTGGCAGCGGGATGACTAGCATTTGAATATGGCCACACACTAAAGAAGCATGTTTTGTTCGGCTGATCCCAAAGTACACACTCATCTATTTTGCATGCCCCAAATACATATTTAGAAGAGTTTGTTAACACCAGTGTGATAGGGCCTCTGCCTTCCCCCACCCTGCATACTGCTTGCTTACGATGCCATTTGGAAAATGGGCAAAAATAGTGGGGGGGGGGGAGAAGAGGCCATTTCAGAGTCACCCCTTATCCTCAGGCCCAAAGACCAGAAGACATTCACGAACAGTCTTGAGGTTTTTGGGTTTCGCTAGAGCCCACAAAACGTGCTTCCTTCCTGTTTAATGCCGAGACAATAATAAATTCCCTTGATGGATGTGACAAGCACAAAGGAATATACAGATGGCTTCTAACAAAAAAAAAAACCGGTTCTACTTGTAAGAGAGCTAGAGGAGGGAGGCTTGGAGATAAATGGCATTCAAATCTGTTATTCAAAGAGACTAAAAGTTGCGCGTGGGAAAAAGCGGGGGTCGTGTCCGCTTGTCTTTTCCCATCCCACCCAAGCTGTGGAGAGTCACACAACAATGACAAAATCACAGCTATGTGTCAGCTGGTCGGTGGCCCCCTCACTAGTGGTTCTACTAAAAGGCAAAAAAAACAAAACAAAAAACAAAAAAAAACCCTCATCGATTTTCCTTTATGTGCTGGTAACCGGAAGGCATCCAGCCGAAGGGTCTTCCTTCAATCGCTTTCCTTACAAACCCAAACAGACTCTGATGCCACCTCCAAAGACTTATACAAAATCCACAAAATGGCCAACACCCATTGTTGGAATGGGCGAAATGGCTACAAAGAAAAAAAAAGAAAAGAAAAACACTTAAAACACTAGTTCAGAATTGGGGAGATGGCTCAGTAGGGTAGAGGAATTTGCCTCTTAGCCTGATGATGACCTGAGTTAGATCCCTGGGCCCAAATGGTAGAAGGAGATCCCCAGCTGACTCCATCGAGTTATCGTCTGACCTCCACACATGTGCTATGGCATACACACTCAGATACATATACATACATACACATACACCAGATAAGTAAATAAACAGATAGACAGACAGACAGACAGACAGACACAGCCACAACAATCCATTGGTCCACCCCTAAACCTTTTATTCCCATTCTTTGAGTTCATGGTGCCAGGATTTATACATCTACACGTACATATGTGAATTTTTCTAATAAAGGATTAATTTGATACTTAAATTTCAGTTTTTTCAATACAAACTAATTGACGGTATAGTCATGACCCAGAAAAAAGTATTGGGTCTGATAATTTGCTGTAGGAAAATTCATACATTAATATTAAAAACATGGCCAGAGAGGTGTTCAGTCAGGAAAGTGCTTGTTGCCCTAAATGTGAGGACCCGAGTTTTATACCCAGAACCCAGATTTAAAAAAAAAAAACAAACCTGGGCATGGTGGCATACATCTGTGACTCCAGAACCGAGGAGATAGAGCCTAGTGGATTCCTGGGCTTGTTGGCCTGCTAGCCTAGCCAGCTTGGTGAAGTTCAAAACCAACGAGAGAAGTCTCAGACCAAAAAAAACAGGTGACAGTACCAGATGTATGAACCTGAGGTTGCCCTCTGACCTCCTCACACATGCATGTGCAAATGCCTACTTTACAGGTGTACACACACACACACACACACACACACACACACGCACGCTCGCGCACACACACACACACTTACTAAAATAAAACTAGGTTCTCTGTGGAAACAGTCAATATACTCTTAAGTTTACCTGTTTATTTATTTTTTAAAAAAGCATGGCTTAGATCCAGACTCAGTCACTAATCACCTGTGGGTTCTCAGAAAACTCGCTGTATCGCAAGCCCTTCCGTTTGCTTGTGTAAAATGAAGCTAAAAGAGTCTGAACCACTTTGTCATGGAGATAAGAGGGCACAGATATCCCATAGTAGCCTCTAAATAAAGAGACTCTGGTTCCTGTCTACCTGCAGAGCCTACATCCACAGGGACACTGCAGCAGCCATCCAGAGGAACCAGATCCGCTGTTTCTTCCCACCACGGTCTCTGGCCTGGCCGACAAGGACAGATAAACTTGCAGAAGACCGAGTCGGGAGTAATACCTTGCCATCCCCCAACCCCCTCTATTTTGCCAAATTTCCCTACACTGAGCCAACTGTGACAAGAAGGAATTCTCCCAATGACTACCCACGATGGGTTTAATTTAACTTGAGGCTCAGACCCCACAGAGGAAAGATGGCTGCCCGCATTTGCTGGTGCAAACTGGAAAAAGCCCAGGCAGCCAGGCACAAGAAAGTGCTTTCCCAGAAAAAAAAAAAACACACACACACACACACACAAAAACACACAGTGTCCTCCATTTGCTGCCTCCGGAACTAAAGCTGCTTTTACTCATTCTATGCCGTATAAAAGGCTTTTATTATATGCTTCTCTCCTTTGTGACAACCCCCACCTTGGGGGGGGGGGGGAGAAAACCGCAGTAATAAGCAAGCCGGTCTTTTAATAGAAGGTAAACAGAGTGGGGTAGACCTAAAACCACTCACGCTTCTTTGTTTTTACACACACACACACCGTATTCCATATTGCTTTCGTCCCTTTTCTTCTCGTTCCTGTTAATAGTTTTTTCTTTTTTTTAAAGAATTAGGACAGAAACAGGTCAATAACGCCTACAGATGCTGCAAATGTGTCGGGCCCATCTTCTGCTCGGAGGAGAGGTAAACAGTTTACTGGGCCGAGGTCACTTCCCAGTCCTTCTTTTAACCAACCTATAATCCCGTGCGCACAACAGACAGCTTCACTGCAAGCCCCACAGAAGAAAGTGGCTCTCAGTTAAACAACTATGGCCACGCCAACAGGGAGAGCAGGTGTTTACGGAACCACTTTTTTTTTTTTAAAGGGCATTTCCAGGTCTAAGGACAATCATGGATTAAGAAAACAGAAAACGGAACAGAACCTGCAGTCTCCTCCCTCTTCTGCTGTAGGGTCTTCCTTCTTTCCCTTTCTCTGCCCCATGGAGACTTACAAGCATTCTATCTCACCTCCTCTCTTAGTTAAACTGTGCTTTTCACTTATGATGTGTGTGTGACCCATGTGTGTACAGCACATGTATGTGTACGTGCATGTGTGTGCCACGGTGGGGATCAGAAGACAATTTTGGGGGAGCAGGCCTTACCGTCTACCGTGGATCCCGGTGATCAGACTTAAGAGTTTTAACCTGCTGAGCCATCTCTGCTTGCTCAACTCTCGTATTTAGATGAGGTTAAACCATCCTCCTGCACGAAGCCCTCCCTGCACGAACTGCTTGGCTCTTCCCCTCCCTGTTAGCCCAAAAGCAGATGCAATGTAGACTCCATCGACCTTCTCCTGGAAGTCTGATCTAAGGGCAGCAAACGGCCCACCCTGAACATCCCCAGGAAATTCACTTTAAAACCGTGAGATTCACACCCTCCTCTTGACTACTTTACATCCCTGGGACTTCTGTTTTGGGGGGGGCTAAAGGGACCGAACTAAAAAAAAAATCTTTTTTTCAAACTATCATCTGTGGCCTTCTTGCCTTAGAAAGACATGTGTCCGCGTGGGCCTTTAAAAATAAGCCCCATCTACCATTCCCTCCGTAGTAGCCTGAGAGAGGAAAGAAACCGAAGATGAATTCACAAAGCAGGTGTGTGTGTGTGTGTGTGTGTGTGTGTGTGTGTGTGTGTGTGGTAGAGGGGCTGGGGGGGTGGGGACCAGAGAGATAGTGCAGTGCTTGAAGACACTTGCTGCTCTTACAGAGGATCCTACTTCAGCTCCCAGTTCCCACTCACACCAGGCGTCTTCTTACAAACACCAGGAACTCCTCTGCTGGCCTCCTTGGGCACCCGCACTCACATGCGCATACACACGTACAAAGAGGCATAAGATCAAGACAAAAATACTGCTAAAAGCAGGAGCGCCTTAGAGTCTAGATTTAAAATAATGATCTTAAAAAGCAGATGTAACTGTGTCTGAGCTAAAGCACTTGCCATTACTACCACTACCACTAGTCAAACTATGCCTAGGTGGCCAGCAAATTTAATGATTAAAAAAGTCTAACATGATTCTCTCTCTCTCTCTCTCTCTCTCTCTCTCTCTCTCTCTCTCTCTCTCTCTCTCTCTCTCTCTCTCTCTCTCTCTCTTTGGTTTTCCTAGACAGGGTTTCTCTGTATTGCTTTGGAGCCTGTCCTGGAAGTTGTTCTGTAGACCAGGCTGGCCTCAAACTCACAGAGATCCGCCTGCCTCTGCCTCCTGAGTGCTGGGGCTTAAAGGCGTGTGCCACCAACACCTGGCCTCTAATATGATTCTTAAGAGCTCAATAATTTAAATCCAAATATGCTACAGACTTTTATAGCAAGCTAGTCGCCTTCTGAGTGTTGTTATATATAACCCTTGCTCTAAAATCAGGAAGATGAGGCGTCACCATCTCATTCTTACTTAAAAACGTTTTGACTATCTTATTTGATAAAAGTACTTTATTTAGTGACTGTAACTTAAAAAATCTATGTGTAACATTCATTTATGTTTTAAAACAAGTACACAGTCCCTGTTCTTCTATTTTCCATTTTCTACCTAGCTCCTCAATTTTTTTAAATTTTTTTATTTTCCCCCTTGGTTGACAGGAGGGAAAAAAATACACGTGTACATAAAAGCATGTGCATGTCACAAATCTCTGTTTGCTTTCTGATACAGGATCTCAGACTACAGCCCGGGCTAGCCTCAAACTCCTGGCAGTCCTCCTGCCATAGCCTCTCAAGTGGGCGGGATTATAGTCCTGAAGCTCTCATATACGTGGAACGCTCACAGACCTTAAGTAAACATTTTTAGAGACAAGAAGGACACAGGTTACAAAAGCAAGCAGAATTCATTTATTTCACAGTTCAGCATGAAAAACTTCCATATCCTGTGAAAAACATTCATCACCATTCCCTGTACTCACACGGGGCATTTTCAACTTCTCTTTTTATTACTCGCAGACAGCAGAAGCAAACACGAAAGAGGCACGCAGAGATAGCTGACTAAATACACAGCCTAGGCCCCTCCAGAAGCCAAGAAGTCTGGGACCTAGAAGCAAATGTCTCCGGCCTTTGAGTCCGTCACCCGCGTCCCAAGCATGACTACTGGGAGAAAGCACACAGTTCTTGGGAACTTGTGTGGCTTGGCCTGGTGCCTTGCTACACATTTAGCTGAGTGCTTAATCTCCCAGGGCTGTGCCTACTGTGGCATGCCTGCTATTCTTACCATCGGGAGAGCCTGGAGTTGATATTAGCTTGAACCACACATGCAGGAAAAAAGAAAAGAGAAAAAGAAGAAGAAAAAAACCCTCTCTCATTCACATTTAACTGAAATTGGTGGCTGAACAATGCATTATACTGCCTAGGCGTTCAGGCTTGTAAGAAAGGGGAGGGGTACAGTACGAACCTTCTCCTTTGTTTTCTGGTTCTCTGCTCGAAGGTCTTCATATTCGCCTATTGCTAAAAGAGAAAAAAAGAAAAGAAAGCGACGTTACAAATCTCAAAAAGTTCACTGTGGGGAAACCTGCGAACTCAGCTGACCCCAGTAACTCTTCCCGAAGCTCAGCAGAGTGGAGAGACCACCAAAGGGCCTTTGCTTTCCAGTCTCTGCAGAGTTCCCCCTGAGTCACCAGGAAGACAGCCCTGACAGAGTGGCCGTGAAAGTCATCCTCTGCGATCCCAGCACTTGCCTTGTGAGAGCGCTCAGGCTCCGGCCAACACTATCCACCTGGGTGCTGAAATCAGATAGAAATTAAAGCAGGCTTGCACACTCGACGTGATGTCATTTTGTTTTTTTGTCTACTTTATTCAGAGCTGAAGGTTTATGGGATGGACATTGGACTGAGAATGTCTCATTTCCAAGCAAGACAGGCAGTGGCCATGCCATGGCCAGGAACTGGCCACCTTCATTTCACTAAGATAGGAATGCAGACCCTCCCCCCAAGTTCATACTATAGTAAAAATGCCATTTTTGGTCCTCCTTGAAGTTGAGCCTATGAAGTTTGGGACGACCACCTAAGACAACAGAGAGGCAGCGCCTCTGAGGCCAGCGTAGTTTACCAGCCACTGGACAAGACTGTCACTGAGACCTAGGGAAGCGGGGCCGCGTGCTCACCTTTGTAAAAATAATTTTCAATTGGGATTTACCTAAGAGTAGCTGGGTTCTCCTAATAAGAAAGAAGTTTCCTGCTCCTACAAATACTTCCAGAGACAGAAGCAAAAGCCTGAGACCAGCCACTTGAATGGCTTTCCAGATGGGAACCATGGATGGTGACACACGACTGTAATTCCAGCAATAGGAAAACGGAGGCAGGAGGAGCCACCCTTGGCCTCAACGGCCCCGGTCAGCCTTCC
Organism: Mesocricetus auratus; assembly: GCF_017639785.1. NCBI lineage: Eukaryota > Metazoa > Chordata > Mammalia > Rodentia > Cricetidae > Mesocricetus > Mesocricetus auratus. The sequence goes on along the minus strand of NW_024429182.1, from coordinate 2,133,108 downwards.
CTCCCACCTAAAAGAGAACATCCGCATAACCTGGTCGTCAGCTCTAGAAACGTATGCTCCCCACAAGGGCAGAGAGACTACCCCAGCAGCAAGCACTTAACCAGGTAGGAGGGGAAGAGCTTTGGCGACCACAGAGCTGGGGGGGGGCACCTGCTCTGACCACAGTGTAAGGCCTGCAAAATAAGCGCTAAGGTACACACTTACAGAAGCCACACATGCCCACGACAGTCTTCAAGTATCAGACCACTCACAAAACAGTTCTGAACATGAGGCACCAAGACGGAGCCCTTGAGAAAACATTCACGGTTGTCAACAGGAAAGCGTTGGTAAAGCGCAAGGCGAAGCCCCTCCCTCTGCACCCGGGGCCCCTCATCATCGGGCGCCCACCACGCATATCCAACCGTGTGCGCGGACCAGATTGCCCTAGGATCCAGAAGAATCGTCGGAATGTGCCACCTTTAATAGAAACAAACAAAAAAACTAAGAGATTTCCAAGTGTGCATTGGTGCTATCTCGGGTGGTCGTGGGCCCCAAACATCATTAGTCTACCTAATTACAGCTTCAAAACATGAAGGATTGGCGCACGCCTTTAATCCCAGCACTCGGGAGGCAGAGGCAGGCGGATCACTGTGAGTTCGAGGCTGGGCTGGACCGATAGCCTCCAAAACAATACAGAGAAACCCTGTCTCGAAAAATCAAAAACAAAAAAAAAACAAAAACAAAAAACAAAAAACAAAAAACAAAAAAAAAAACCCATGAAGGATAAGAGTCATTTTATTGACGGGCTTTGACTTAGATTACTTAGCACTTAAATGTGTCTGCGGGGGCTGGGCAGATGGCTCTGCTTGCCATGCAGCTTGAAGAATTAGGCTCGAATTCCCCAGGACCCACACAAAGATGGGCACAGCAGCGTACATCTCTAACCACGCAGCGTTCCTATGGAGAGACGGGAGGTGGAGGCAGGAGCACCCTTGGTCACTCGAGGGACAGCCAGCCTGGCACACACAGCGGTAAACAACAACAACAAAAAAAAAGAGCGCCCATCTCAAACAAGGTTGCCATGTGTGTCCGTATCCACACACATATACATCATACATACACTTTTTTTTAACTTAAAAAAGTTTTAAAGTATCCATAGATGAAACTTAAAAAAAAAAAATCAAAATTGGAGCCAAGTGAGATGGCCCATAGCCACCAGACCAAGCCTGATAACCTGAGTTCAATTCCCAGCATCCACACGGTGGAAGGAGAAACCCGACTCCCAAGTTGTCCTCTGACTTCCACACACACACTTTGGCATGTGTGGGGGGGCGTGCATGTGCACACACACACACACACACACAAGCACACACACAATCAAAACTGATTTAACACTATTATTAGTGACCTAATTTGCAGACATGCATATAAACAGTAATGGCTTATAAAATTATAATCTCGCATTGACATTAAGAAATAAGATTTGTTTTTTTTCTATTTAAGACATCAAATAATGGCTTGGGAAGCTTTTCTAAAACGCGCCATGCTTCCATTATACTCCAATAGACTCAGACAAAACACGGTAAACTCCTAATTACTGGCTTCTTTGTTAAAGCATTAATTAAGAACTCTTCACCTATAATATTTTAATAGAAGCCACAGAAAAGATGCTTTCTTATAACTATGTGCAACTGTAACAAAACAGTTACTTAAGGGAAAATACAGAAACAGTATAATGACCTTGGTCACAGCCTGGGGGAGGGGGGAGTAGGAGGGGTAGCAGGGGGATGAGGCACAAAAGGGAAGAAAAAAATGTCTATTTCTTTGAAGTTTAGAGAAACAAAGCTCACTCCCAAAACAACACTCATGTACACACTCAAATGCATACATATGAATATGTATCATCCTGGTACAGGTGTATTGCTAGCCATCATCATCAATGAAATGACCTCTATTCTCAGGTACTTCACTTTTGAAAATCATGTGTATGCGTCTGTGCAGTTTCCTGCAGAGGCCAGAAGGGGGCACTGGATCACCTAGCGTAAGAATCAGGGTGGTTCTGAGTCACCTGAGGTGGGTGCTGGAAACCTAACTCAGGTCCTCTGTAACAGCAGGAAAGGCTCTGAACCTCAGAGCCATCTCTCCGGCCCCCTCAGCTACTTCTCTTATGAGCACATGAAGAGGCTTCACAGAGGGCATTCTTTTACTGCTTCAGAACTGGCCAGCAGTTTTGAAACATTTAAAGTAAGTGTGTGCCACTCAAGAAGTATGGCGATGCCTCCTACAAACGTGACTAGCTCCTTCCCACAGGAAAAGGCGCAGCTTGGAAAGACTTCACACCTCAGTTTACCAGCTTTATGTATGTCACAGTGTCAGACAGATCAGTAATGAGATGAGCTCATACTGTCCGGGAGACCCTGAGCAAGTCAGCCCATCTCACGGGACCACATCTTCCTGGTACGGGTGTGGTAGTCTTATCCTGGGGAGCAAATGAGTTAACATGCTGGTGTTGTTGGCCATGGTAACTGCTACCAAAACTTCAAAGCTTGCCAGATCCTGAGCAAATAACAAAAACGATGTCCTGGGTTTTCAAGGTTACTTTTATCCACCGCTTCCCCCCCTCTCCCTGGAAAAAAAAAATAGCTGACTGGAAGAAATCTGGGAAAGCAGGAGAGTACTATCTCCAATGAGCAAGAGTAGGGAAGCAAGCTGATGTGCTAAAAAGCCATTTGTCACAATGAATCCTGGCAAGGACGCGCAGGCATGCCGGAGAACCAGACTTTGCAATCCTAGAAGCACACTTGAGTCAGCTGGAGAGTTTGGCAATCACAGGGTCCTGGACTCCTCTCCGTAGTGGGTGCCTCTTCTACTCCAGGCTGATTTACCAAGTCTAGAGTGGTGTTTGATCACCCTTACTGTTTTGTTTCTGTAGAAGTGAGTTCCCTAATGTGTAGTCGGTGTGAGGAAAAACCGCAAAACAGTATGAGACGAAAGAGGAGGATGTTGGAGGACAAAAAGTAAAATATTGGGAAGGGCACGTGTTTCGAGAGCCACACTGATTTCCCATTATCTGAATCCCTAATGCTGAAGGAAGCCATCTGTGCAGCAGGCTTTCTCTGTGGGTCACCAACCAGCTCCCAAATAAAGACACAGAGACTTATTACTAATTATGAGTGCTCAGCCTTCAGCTTATGCCTGTCCCACGAGCCCTTATAACTTAATTTAACTTGCTTTTATTCATCTACGTTTTGCCTCCGGTATGTCCTGCTTGCCTGCTTCCTGCATGTCTGGCTGACTGGACCTCTGCAGCAGGCTGGACAGCTCCCTTTCCCTCTCTGCCCACCAGCCCCACCTATTCCTCCTCTGCCGTTCAGCTATTGGCTGTTCAGCTTATTGTTGGACCAATCAGGTGCCTTAGGCAGACAAGATGAAACAGCAAAACATCCTTACACAGGTAAACAAATGCAATACGCCTTTACAGAGCTAGACAATTGTCCTGCAGCACAAACAACTGCGACACATCTTTACTTAGTTAAACAAATATTCTATTCCACAACAGCCAGTTTCTTCCTAAGTCACAAACTACAACACCCGCCAGCCCGGGAAGCAAGGAGGTAGACAGACACAGCTGTCTCAGGAACTTGACATCCCAACTTCCTAACTACAAGCTGCCCAACACCACCACTGGAGTCTGTCAACAACCACCACAGCTGCCCCAGACCTGCCTGTGTTAGCCCTCCAAACCTAGCAAACCTCTGGTGTCAGGCAGGCCACTCGCCCCACCCCCCTCTAGCAGGATCCCCAGATCAACACTTTCAACAAATGCTTTGCCAGAGATGCATGGTCCAACATGGCAGCCCTTAGCCACAAGCTTAACCAATTCCAATTAAGTAACGTAACGAGTTTGTGTACTAGTCACATCTCCCAGGTAGCTAGTGGGTACCACATTGGACACAGAACAGCAGCTTCTGCAAGGCCAGGACTGTTCTTGGCATCTCTGAATGCTCTATGAGCATCTCAATCAGCTAGACCATGAACTTAGTACTTCCCCTTCACAGAGTCTCCTCCCCTGGTACTGGGGAGTCTCCACCCAGCCACCAAGCTTGTACCTGAAAGACTAACCTAAACATCTTCGAAGGCCCATCAAACTCCTCTAATCTTTAAAAAGTGTGTCACCTATACGTTCTTCCTATATGGCAGCCAGTACCAGCGCCCTCCACAGTGACACCCGCTTATCTACCTCTAATTTCTTATTCCCAATTGATTCTCGCTTTGTCCCTTTAAAGTTTCATTTTCTTACTTTAAAAACCTCCAAAGGTTTTAGCATTGCTTCCTTAAACCCCTCTTTTGCTTCCTACCACTCAGCTCCTGTCTGTGATTCAGAGAGTCTCTGCAAATATTTTCTGCTCTACCCATGAGGTCTTCCCCAACCTCTTTCCCTTTACAATGAAACCCAACTGTCATTTCTTCTAGAAAGCTCTTCTTGTATGTCTTGGGGAAAATCGGCACTCAAGTCTTAATGTGTCACCAGAGCAACCTACTTATACAGAGACTAAACACCCTGTGTGTAACGAAGTCTGGGTTGTGAAAGACTCCAAAACTGAAAACTCTCTGAAGGTGTGTGGTTCCAGGTTTTGGAGCCTTTTGGACGTCCCATTTTCAGATCAGGAATGCTGGAATGGTAAAGTCTACAAAAATATTCCCAAATCCCAAAGTATCAAAGATATGGAACAAGTATTGACTCTGCCCGAATCCCCGTAACGTTACAAGCTATCTGCACACACGTCTGTCTTGCCTTCTCTCCCCACTCAACCCTGCCTATGTTGGCAGAACACCAAGCAGAGTTCACGCCTACGCCAAATGAACAGAAGGTTCAGATTGAACATACCACACAAAATAATTAAGACAAACACTGAAGTACTAAAAATCTCCATTTTAGAAATGAAGACATGGATGCCGAGAGAAGCCACGCCTGAAGCGGGAGGTGGAAGCAGACACTGTCAACTGATATTGCTAAGAGTTACTGTATAGAACCTGACAGCACACCGGATGGGAGACAGTCCTTTGGGGTAAAGACTGTCTTTATTTACCCAGAAGTCTGCATCTAGGACAGTGCCTGACTTAAAGTAAGCACTGTACTGAGGAGGCAGAATGAATCTGCCTTCACAGGAGCACTGCAACAACCAAGCCCTCTCCTCACCAGGCAGGGTCTCTCACACCGTTTGTTACATCAAGACACAATAAAAATGAAGCATAAAGTAACAATGTATCCAGAATAAAAATGAAGCATAAAGTAACAATGTATCCAGAAAGAAAAGCGCAAGGACACTGTTTCCTGCCATCGCCTAAAGCAGAGGGGTAGGTATCCATGGACTGAGTCTGCCTGTGGGATTCAGGGAGCCTTGAAACTTGACTAATGGGAAATGAGGACTAGAGTCATAAAGGCGCTGTTCAATTAGCACAGGGCTCCCCTTCGGCTCACGTCCCAGTGGATCTTTCTCCACTTAGAGCCAGAATTGAGAGGGAAGCCATTTATACCTCACTTGTTAATTAAGCCATTATAAAAGCCGGGGGTGGGGTGGGGGGACTACTGGGAAAGCTGATCAAAAAAAAAAAAAAAAAAAAACAAAGGTGACAGATTTCCTGTCAGGAAAGGAATTATGGCAAGCCTGAGCTCCACCAACACGAGGTGGGACACATTTCAGTGCTAACAAAGAGTTAACGCTGAAGAAGAACTCTCAACAAACCCTATGGATGGCTTCAAATTAGACAACAGGAAGGATGGAAACTAAGTATCTTCACAGTCTATACATCTGTTACATATATACACAGAAATTAATATACTACATAATTGTGTCTGGTCTCTACCATGTAGGCTTGTGCATCAAACAATCTCCATTAACAATAGCAAGAAGCCAATAAATGGCACAGCAACAATCCTCTTAGATCCGTTAGAGAACTGAGGTCAGGGGGCAAACCCCATCCCTGCCACTGGAGACACAAGGGCAGCACAGTTAACTTGCGGCAGTGAGTACCTGGAAGAAACCTCTGCTGGAGAACTAGGACCCAGACAGGAAAATCTACGCTGTGTTTGCCCGAGTGCAGACGTTTGGTTTGTACAGCCTGAGTTTAAAATGTGCTAGAGGTGGGGAGGTGGGAGGGCAGGTTAGTAGGGAAAGGATTCTTTTGTTTCATGTCCTAGAACCCTTGGAGGTTCTCGCCACTTCCTTTAGACACAGATGTTCTACAAGTAATGCTCTGAGAACTTTCTTCCTTACTCTTTCTTGATGCAAGGTCTCTCACTACATAGTCCTAGCTGACCTGGAGCTCACTACACAGACCAGGCTGCACTCAAGCTCGCTCCCTGTCCTGTGGTTAAAAGCATGGCTACCATGCCCAGCTTGCCACTCTGTTCTTAAGACCTGATCTCAAGAGAAGCTGCTTTACCAGACCCTAACAGACTTGGAGGAGGGAAGTACCCAAGTCAAACCCACCCCTATTCTCCCTCACACCCCCACCCCATGCGTTCCTGCTCCCCTGAGGGTCAGGCATAGGGTGTATGACACAAAAATAAAACAGAGAACTTGTGAGATCACAGCCCTAGGGCAGGTTCACGAACTCCCTATCCTAGGACTATGATGTCATCACAGAACCTAGAGACATCCAAGTCTTATCAACAGGAATGTTCACAGAAGATTTATACTCTTCTCATTCATAATTAGCCCAATTTTGTCATCACAGAACATAGAGACATCCAAGCCTTACCAACACGAAAGTTCACAGAAGATTTATAATCTTCTCATTCATAATTAGCCCGATTTAGGACCACCCGAGGTGTTCTTCAATACGTGATGAATAAACAAACTGTGGTACATCCATACAATGCAATAGTATTCAGTGAAGCCATGTGAGCTATTGAGCCACAAAAGACGTACAAACTGCTAAATGAAAACAATCACCATGAACGGCCAATGCACTCCATGAGTTCAACTGGAAAGAGCAGTAAGGGAATCTGTGGTCCTTAGCAGTTAGAGAAAGGAGCAGCGAGTGGCTAGTGCATATGGAGATCAGGCAGCGGTGAAGCTAACTTCTGTGTGGCACCTGTAATGGGTGGGTACACACCACACACCGCTCAGACCCCACAGAAGTCCAGTACAAAGCGTGAACCCTGGGCCAGGAAGATGGCCCTGCTAGTCAAGGTACTGGCCGCAAGTCTGGTGGCATGAATTTGATCCCCAGAACCCACGTAGAGGTGAAAATTAGAGAACCAAATCCACTAACTTGTCCTCTGACTTCCCCTTGAACTCTATGGCACATGTATACCCACACTTCATACACACACACACACACACACACACACACACACACAGATACACACACAATTTTTCTAGAAAGGAATGAGGCCTATTGTCGACTGTAGACATTGGTTAACAACAGTGCACTAAAACTGGCTTAAGTAACGAAATCTAGAGCACAACAAAATTCAAAATATACATACTTACTAGATCTATCAAATTTATCTCGAATTTTTCTTGTACACCATAACACATGAGTAATGATTAGTAAATTTAAAAGAATTTTTCTACAGCTTCATGGAACATAAAATGTGTATAAGATATAAACATCATTTCAGTAAATTCCAATTTTATACGCTTTAGATATAGAGCTAGGGAGGTGGCTCAGTGGGTAGGAGTGCTTGCTGTACAAAAATGAGGACCCATGTAAACCACAAGCCAAGTGTGGTCACACACACACTTCTAACCGCAGCATTGTGAGGGAGTGAGCAGAGACAGTAGAACCTCTGTGGCTTGCTTGCCACTACCCTACCTCGACGCTCAAGAGAATAAAGCAGGACACCTCTCTGTACTCTGCAAGTGTACCTGCACACACACACACACACATACACACACATGCACACATGCACAGGCACACATGCAAATACACGCACACACGCAAACATGCACACACACACACACATCTGCTTTTGCACACCTGCAGCTAAACACACACCTGAAAAATATACCTACATGCCTGCATAAACACACACACACACACACACACACACACACACACGATACATTAAAAAAAAACAGTGAACACAGAACAGTCAGCAAGGGATTCTCTCTAGGATCACCAGGAACACTCAGATCCCAAAATGTTTCTTATGATTGGTTGTTGTCAGTTAATTGGGCTTGGAATTCCAGTATTTGGGAGGCAGAAACAAAAGGACCACTGCAAAGTTGTGTTTATCCTGGTCTTCTTACTGAGTACAGGGCCAGTCTGGTCTATAGAGTAAGACCCTGTTTCAGAGAAAGGAAGGAAAGAAGGAAGGGAGGGAAGGAGGAAGGAAGGAAAGGAATAAATGATTGGTTATTTGCCTGTAACTAGTAGTTAACCTCCTGTATCTTTTTGTCATCTCTGGATTGCTTATAGTGTCCAAGGTGAATTCTATGTAAATAGTTGTTATATTACATTATTTGACACAGATTGCAAGAAAACTTTTCAGGTACTTTTTAGTTGTATATTATTATTTTTTATGTGCATGCAAGTTTTGCTTGCATGTATGTCTGTGTACAATGTGTGTGTGTATGTGTGTATATGTGTGTGTGTGTGTGTGTGTGTGGTGCCCACAGAGGCCAGAGGAGACCATCATATGTTCTCTATCTGACGCTGACTGAACCTATGTAAGTGGGACCCATGGAGGTTGTGGGCAGGGGCTCGAGACTGTGAAGACTTCCTATATATCCTCCCAATGCATTTTACAGTCATTTGGAACATTTGTTAAATTCTGGGCCCTATTCACACACTGTAATAACCCAAAGTCCACATTTTATTCAAATCTCTCTAGATTTATCTATGTCTGTAGACGGATTTTTCTTTGGGCTGCCAGCACTGGCTCTCTCTCTCTCTCTCTCTCTCTCTCTCTCTCTCTCTCTCTCACACACACACACACACACACACACACAAATGACATGGAAACTTATCAATTATGAAGGCTCAGCCTACAGCTTAGGCTTGTCGCACTAGCTCTTACAGCTTAAATTAATCCATTTACATTAATCTATGTTTTGTGCTGTGGCTTTTTACCTCTCTCCCATCTTAAACCTTCTGCTTCCCCCCCCCTCTCTCTGTGTCCTCGGTTCATCTCCCCTTCTTCTCTTTCTCTGTCTGGAAGCCCCACCTAACCTTTTCCTGACTGTTGATTGGTCATTCAGCTCTTTTTAAACCAATCAGAAGGTGCTCTGGCAAAGACACATCTTCACAGTGTACTGTGGTGATATGCTGTTTATCACTTATTAAAGCTTACCTGAAGATCAGAGAAGCAAGGCAGCCAAACCGGTAGCTCTTACCTCTACCCAGCTGAAATACTCAGAGGCAAAAGTCTCTCTCCCTGTCTCCTCTCTCTGACCAGCCACATCACCCCTCTCCTTTAAGAGGTTTTAGTAGCACAGGTATAATTTTTTTTATGACAACGAGACGTGTCTGCTCCTGGCAGCACCAATCTACTTCAGAGAAGATGATGGGCAGTGAATAAACTCACACGGAGTTCAATTTCTTTGTGGCAAAGGTAAGCCACTGGGCAAGAAAGTGCCCTTGCCTTGACTGCTGGCAGTGCGCTGTCCAAACTGGACACTGAACAGAGTGACTGCAAACCTTGTCAAGACAAGGCAGGACAGTCCTTCAGAATATCCTGCTTCACAGAAATGTCTGCCAGATATGCAAGGCCTGTAGGCCGAAGATGGACGCCCCAACGTTGCATAGGAACCTAGGGTGACTGTCCAGGCAGCCAGCTGTTCCTGTCATTTCTCACATTTTTTTTGGAAGTTGCTTGCTCACACTCCCTGTTCACTCAGTAAATAATAGATCCTTCTTGGGTCTTTGAGGGAGTTGAAGACTAGATGGTTACAGTTAATAGTTTTCCTTGCTTACCACACTCAGAAAGGAAACTCACTAAAAATATATATATATGTGAAGTATATAATGTTGAGAGACATAAAAAGATAATTCGATAATGCAACTTAGGATAGAAAATAAATTAGGTACAAAATGTTGGACTCACTGAGATAGACTAGGTAATGAAGTATTTTCATTTGCATTTGTCAAATGCAAATGGGCTAGACAATGTACTTATTGTCTGTAAATGTTGTATATACTTATTGTACTTATTTGTATATAGTTTTTCTTATGTTAGTTGTAGCCTTCTCTGTGTTAGACAAAAAAAAGGAATTGTGGTGATACACTGTTTACGATTTTATTAAAGCCACTTGAGATCAAAATAGCAAAGGAGTCATGCTAGATAGCTACAGAGACTGGGCAGTGGTGGCACACACCTTTAATCCCAGGACTCCAGATTAAGAGGCAGGCTGATCTCTGTGAGTTCAAGGCCACACTGAGCCACACACATTGACCCAGTCCTGAAGAGAAACAGCTCACACAAAGGTGATCCCAGCACTTGGGATCCCCGCCTTCCATCCCAGCACGAGGGAGGTGGAGACAGGAGTGCCGTGGCTGGGCAGAGAGAGGAGTATAAGGAGGAGGAGACAGGAATACGAGCTTTTTTGCCTATGAGGATTCGTGGAGACAGGGCTGCTGTTTCCATCTGGGTAGAGGTAAGATCTACTGGCTTGGCTGCCTTGCTTCTCTGGTCTCCAGGCAAGCTTTAATAAATGGTAAATAATATATCACCACGGTGAACAAAAAAACATTATCCCACAACGTATGTCCTTTTTCCTGTGCCTATGCTCAGATGTCACATTCCATTTAAACATTTTATATCCTCAGGCATTTTTTTTTTCACCTGGACCCCCAGTTTTATGACTTTGACAAGCTCCTGCTGCTGTATTGACGTGTTTTGTTTTGTTTTGTTTTTTTTGGTGGGGGAGACTGGGTTGTTTGAATTTTTCCCCCCAGGGAGATGGGAGAGACCTCAGGTAGCCCAGGCTAGCCTCAAACTTGCTGCATGGCTGAGAATGAGTCCGTACTTGTGCTGCTTCTGGGGCATTCCCATGCCCGCACTGTTGCCTGTCCCTTACCCTCAGCCAGATGTGTGTGTGTGTGTGTGTGTGTGTGTGTGTGTGTGTGTGTGTGTGTGTGTTTTCCTGAAGAGTACGTGGGACTTCAGGATTTTTAATCTTGTTTGCTATTAATGGCTCCAACTTTGGGCAGTGGAAAGTTCTTCAGCTGGCTTCTGTGTCTCTTGGCCCCATTGTGTGAGTGGGTTAGTTTGAACACTTCCTTAGTTTTTGGGAACCATGGGGTGTCCCAGGCTCAGCTTGCCCATTTGGCTATCTCAATCATAAAATCAGCTATTTCCCTTGGGGGACCTTGTTTCTTTCATCAGAGGGCACCATTAGCACCCATGTTCTAAGTGATAAATATACTCAGATGTATGTAACACAAACATAGGCATATTTCTACACGCAGGCCCATGAAGGCCCACCCCTTGGAGGGCCTAGACACTTCTCCCCAGTAGTGCTCACTGGCCTTGGAAGCAAACTACAGTTCTAATAACCTGCTGGTGACTCAGAAACAGGCAGCTCCTGGACCACACTTAGAAAAACCAAGTTTGTGTGGGGCTGGTACCTCAGCTTAACATGCTAAAACGGCCTTGTAACAGCCTGGGCCCCTTTACCCACAATAAAGCCCCGTTTCCTCCCCCCCAGGAGCTAAAGGAACCCTGGGAAAGCACCCATGAGTCACTAGCTTAACTCTAGGAAGAAGCTGAACCTTAGGAGTCTGCTCTGTGTTAACCAGCCCTCTGCACTGGGATGTGCTCAATCCGAATACTTGGGAAGCAGAGGCAGGAGAGTCAGGAGCTCAAGGCCGCCGTCTGTTGTGCATAGAGTCTGAGGCCAACCTGAGCCCCCCAGGACCATGTCTCAAAAAAATATAAATAAATAAATAAAAATCTTACCACAGACTGTTTGTTTTAAGTAGTATTTGCCCAAGAATGGCCACGGCGTTCTTGGTTTTCGTTTTCATTGTAGTTCAGTGGCGGAACATTTGCCCAACACATACAAGGGTTTGGGTTCCATCCTTAGCACCCAGAAGGATGAAAAGTGGGCAAGGGGAGGAGGGAAGGAAGAGAGGGGTAAAGGCACATCCATGTCTTGAAACAGAAACCACCCTTCCACACTTCACCGGGTTCCAAACAGCACCGCCATGCTATGTCGGCCAGCCTATTTGGGTCAGGCCCTTTAGTGGTGGTGGCCCATTCTGCTCTGGACAGCAACAGTAATCCATGTGGAGGGTGCCATTCAAGCTGCTCCCTAACCAAAAGACCAAGAACCCGTGACCCACATGAGCCAATTAGACGCGCTTCCTGGATTTTTACACCATCTCCAGGCCCAGAGCTCATCACCAGCGGCCACTAGGCCTGATCCGCTGGTCTCCGATGCTTGCCCAGTGCCTGGCTATGAATATTCAGCGTATGCGTGTTGAATGAATCACACAGAAAGCCATGCACCTTCAACAAATGCTGAGCTAAGTCTATCATTTTCCAAAATAATTCCACAGAGAGAGAAAATTGTATGATGTTTTGTAAGGGAAATGTCCACTTTGATAGCTGGGAAATATGCATCGGAAATAGTATCCTAAGTTGCCATTTCTCCGTGCATTAACGATGTCAATCAGCCCAATAAAATAAAGCCCGTTGGGGGGAGGAGGAAGACAAAAGGAGAATTACCTCATTACCTCAGCATCTGCTTGAACATAAAAAAAAAATCACACACTGGCTAATTTTTTTTAAGGGACATAATATAACTTTCTAGAAAGACATAATATACCTAATTATACCATTCAGTAGACGGGAACATACAATGTTGTGAAGTAATTCAGAAGTGGGTGTGATTTATAAGACACAGGGCTTGGGGAATGGTACATATAAATTAGAGATTGTTCATATTATGACAGGCTCCGTCACTGCATTTCACAACTTTTTGTCAAGCACAACCTTATTCTCACCACTGAAGGCTTCCCACTAGAGAAGACTGCTGTCAGCTCTCAGTACACATAAGCAGCCTCCGGCCCCAAACACCCCTCCTGGGGATAGGTTCAAGTTTCAGACTTAAAACTCATGAAGGGGGGAAACCATGGGAGGAGACAAAAACTGGCCAAGAAATATGTGCGGACTAGAACTTCACTAATATAGGCAGGGCAACACACAATTTTAAAGGGGGCCTTTTTGCCATTCCAATGGCAAAAATAATTCAGAAACTTGTCATAGACTACCCAACTGATAGTGATTACTGACAGCCAGCGTTATCCAGGGTGTGTGATGAGGGCATTGCTGGGGGCACCCAAACTTTGACAACTTTGCACCAGATGACATAACTCCATCATACGCATGCCATCAGATCCAACAATCCCATTTTCTAAGAACATATCCTAGGGGAAAAAAAAACAGTAGTCTGCTTGCCTGCGTGCCTCTGATTAATGACTGTCTACCAAGGGTCAGCATCATCTGGATTCCCTGTCTATAGTAGCCACATGTTCTAGAACTTGGGCCGCATACCTGAGTCTTAAAGAATCAAAAACACGTTTGCATCAGCATTAAACGAGGCAAACCGAGGGACCCATGAAAAATGTTCCTCTTGTTCATATTACGTGGGGAAATTCAAATTATGACTCACCACGGCAACAACCCACCATCGACATTAAAAAAAAAAGTGACCATAATACCAGCAAACCCAGACACCTGGTGGTCATGTTTACACCTCAAATTCCTGGCTTCCCAGCTAATTCCACATGGTCAGATAGCTGTTAAATACTCTTAAATAAGTCTTTATTGTGGTCTGTCTAACAAACACACTCTGGTTTTAAGATACGAAAATCTCACTGTAGACTGAACAACTCCAACACCCACGTGACCAGTCTCAATGTGTGTGTGTGTGTGTGTGTGTGTGTGTGAGAGAGAGAGAGAGAGAGAGAGAGAGAGAGAGAGAGAGAGAGAGAGAGAGAGAGAGAGAGAGAGAGAGAGAGAGAGAGAGAGGCGGGGATACTCTGAGAAACATAAGCCTAGGTTCTATTACTTCTGGTTCAAGTCCTCCATCAGAAAAATGGAGCCTTCAGAAACATCAAGCCCATGGATGTATTTTTGAATACAACAGAAGAGAAGGAGCTAGAAGCCTTCCTCAAACATCAGTCCAGCAAAGGGCCAGAGAGGTGTTTGTGGGTATTGACATGCTGGTGTACTCTCACAATCACAAACAGAGTAAGAGGAGATAACGTTTTATTTTGTTCTGTTATCATTGGCAGACTGACCATCCACCAAAAGATCTGGTACTGACTCACACTGAAAAGTTTTCACTAGGTCCAGAAAAAACTGAATCCAAAAAAAGTCTCCGTGTTGTGACGAGACACGGTGAAGTGCTATTAGAAATAAATACTAGTGAAATTAAGTTCTCAATTCAAACAAGCAAGCAAACAAACACACTTGAGATTCCAAGTAAGGCAGTCTGTCCATCTGCTGGAGTCACAGGTGCTGTGTGGGTTGACTTGGGAATAATTGTGGACAAGAGAGGAAAATGAAAGCCATTAACACCCATTCAGGGTTTCTAGACGCTAGATAGAGAGCGTGCTACATCCATTTCAGAGAGGTTAACGAACTCCCCCACCCCACCCCCAGGTGACAGTGCTGTGGACACTAAGGTTTGAAGAACAGCAGTTCCAAGTCCTTGATGGGACCTCTAAACCTTCCGGCTTAGTCCCTGTCTTTAGTCACAAGACTCCAGGAAGAGAAGACACCAACTTCCCAGAACTGCTTAGTTGGGCCAAGAGAAGGGGAAGGGTCAGACCATTTAGGCCACTGAGCGGGGAGGGAGGGCCCCTTCAGTGTCAGCAGGTCACTCAGAGAACAGCCCTACCCTGCACACTTCTACTTCCTAAACCCAAGTGGTTCCTCTTTCTTGACCCATATTTTCAAACCCATTTGAGCAGGATAATGACCTGATTTTTTTTTTTTTTATGTGTATCGGGTTAACTGGATCTAGGATCTGGCTTTGTTCACCAATGTGCTGATGACAATCACCAGCTACCCACCAAGCAGTAGAGAAACGCGCGTGCATGCAACACCGGCCTGGCTTTTCCAGCACCCAGCTCCCTCAGAGACCCTCTACACACACACACACACACACACACACACACACACACACACACACACACACACACACACGGGCGGGGTGTCGACTCACTGACTAATAAATGGCTAAAAATGGGAAGTGGTGAGCACGCATCGGTGGCCTGGGGGGAAAAAAATCCCAGCTGGGTAAAGAAAAAAAAAAAAAGGAACTAGACCGAACCCCAAAGGAAAGCTGGGAAAGCTGCAGGCCCTGGAACGCTTAAGTGTGCCAGGGTGGGGCCTCTGCTGGGAGCCAGGCCAGCTGAGCTACCACCCCGCGCCCGGCGATCCTGCCCTGCTCGCTTCTCCCGCGTGGACCGAGGTGCGAGCCGTGGCCCTGTCTATGCCCGATGCGTGTCCCCTTCCGCCCGGTCCCGCGACCCCCAGTCCTGCAGGTCGCGCTTCGCCCACTGCGGGAAGACGCTCCAGCTCCCCCGCCCAGGGCTCTGCAAGGCGGCAGCGCCCGGAGCTCCAGGAGCGCTCCACCGCGGCTGAGCTGCCGGGTGACTGCGTCGGCCTGGCGACCCCCCCCCCCCCGAAGGCCTTGGCTGGCACCTGCGGGCCGCGCTCGGAGCTGTCCGGCCCGAGACCCCCCCGGCTCCCGCACCTGTGCCCACAGGGCCGCCTACCTTGCTCCTTCAAGCTGGTGATGAGCTGCAGCTGCTTCTCCTCGTCCGAGCTGTTCATTTTGGCGGGTGGGGCTGAGGATAAAAGGCAAGGAGGGAGAGGCGAGGGGGACACGGGGGAGGGGGGAGCAGAAAGCAAGGCGCCGGTGGCGCGGCGTGCGGCGGCACTACCCGGAAGTTGGGATGGCTCCCGCTCCTCCCGCTCCTCCTCCTCCTGGCGCGCAGCACGCGGTGAGATCATCCCGCGCACCTACTCTCGGGCCGCGGCTGCTCCACCTGCGGCGGGCGGGCCTGGGCGCCGGGCCCGGGAGGGGCGTGGGCCGCGAAGGCGGGTCAGGTGTCCCGGACCCAGGGCGCTTGTGATCCTCCCAGGGGTGTGCATGCGTCCCTGCGTGTGGCCTTCGCTGCGCCCAGCTTTCCACCCCGGACGCGCGCGGCGCGCAGAGGTTCACCACCCGGGAGCTGGACGGCGGATCTGAGCTAGACCTGACCCTCCCCAGATGCCCAGGCTCCTGCCCCGGCTCTCACGCCTTGGACTCTCCCGCCGGGGCTGGAAAATTCTCTGTTCTGCACTGAGCACCTTGAGGCCAGGCCGCCCAGCAGTTGCATGTTGCGGGCTGTCTGGCTAACGGAGTCACCACACCGTCTGGGGCGAGGGAGGGCGTGGCAGTCTGGTTTCCATCCGTTATATCTGTGTGCAGAGGGGGCGTCAGAACCTGGGCCCTGCCTCGCGGGCCTCTCTCACCCTGCCTGAACTGCGATGTAGATCTGGACCTTCTGTCTTGGGGAGGCTGGCACTGCACTCTGAATACCCAAGGTCGCTCGGTTGCGTGGCAGAGCCTGGTGTGCAATGATACACAGCTCTTGTCCCTCTTAAAGACCCTCGGTTGTGTGTTTACACCCAGCTCTGGAGTAGGCCCCTGGCAAAGAAAGCCAGGCAGGCTTGGCTATCTCCAACTCTAGTTCTAGTAACCTTTGCTTGAATCTACCGCACTCGGGAATCCATTTAAAGAATGGGAATAATAATGCATACTCTCCAAGATTTTTTTTAATTGAACAGGAAGAGGAATTTGACCACAGCATCAAATTCAGAGGGAAGAGCAGAAGCGTTTATCTAGCATATGCCGGGGGCCTTCATTCCCATCCAATAAGGAGGACGGGATGGCTCCGGAGTGCCCTGCACGAGATTCTATGCAATTTTGCTTTTATGATTACAGGTGTTATGGCTGCTAATTACAAGCTGAGAAAGGCACGGTTCTTTATTCCGATCATTAAGCTCCCAAGATAAATCCAAACTAAGCCTTGTGCATATCTTAGTTTCTTCATCATCTCTAAACTCAACTAGAACGCCAGTGCGGGACTTCTGTTCATGCCTCACGACTCGGTTTAGGCAAATGTCCAGGAGAAGGGGAAGAGCATTGGCATTTGGATAGATCCTGTAACCATACATCACTCCTTACTGCATACCATCTAATGATGATGACCTTCAAGTGACCAGGGAGTGGCATTTTTCCCCAGTAATAAATGACAAATATAGTATTTAAGAACGCGTAGTTTAGTTAGTGGGGTGGTCTGAGGTGGCAATGTAGATTGCTAAATAAAAAGACTGAGAATGAAAATTTATGAAATAATTTCCACATAGGGACTTTGCTATTCAGTCCTTTCTGTAGTGTTTCATAAGATAGTTCAAAATATTTTTCCAGTCAGCTACGGTGATGATCCCCAAAGATAACCACGTGGTCTATCTCTTGGGCTTACCTTTTTAGCCCTCATTCTTGAAAGGCAGGGGAATGTGAGGGTTTTTAGGCAACTGTGTGAACATATGAAGATGAGCTGCCAGCAGATGTTTTGTGGGATGAGTGGTAATTTTATCCAAGAAAAAAAAAATACATCCAGGAGATTGAAGTGACCAACAATAGCCATTTAGCTTTTGTAGGGGAGCCAGGGGTTGTGTTAGACCCATGGGGCCAGCCTGTGACTGCTGACCAAACCCGAGTAACCAGAAGTACCCTCTCCAGTTCCACCACTTTGAAGCAAGATGATGCCCAGTTGATGTTTAGATTGGTTTACAAATCCCCACTCTTTTAAATGGCTGGTGGAATTATTAACCCCAACTACATAGCATTGTATGATATTTGGGGAACATGAGATGAATTAAGGATCCAGCCTCAAACTGAAATGTTTTGCTCTCACACCGAATCTGTAGCTCATTGAAATGAATGACGTGAACCCTCTTTGAAATTAAAATAGCCACCTGAAAAACAATGCCCTATTATCCTGAGGGCATGCTATGAATTATTAGGACGCCTATTAGATTTACTTATTGGGATACCAAGCTTCTGTTACATTCTGATTTATTTATATGACATGAATATTGATGGAAAGGATAGAGTGATATAATTAGTTTTTGTTCTACTTAATAATACATGCAGGGATCTGTGTTTCATCGTGTCGAAGTTGTCATTAGCCATCAAACAAAATCTAATTGAAGGCATCTTGAAATGTGTGACTTACAAGTATATGTACACGTATATACATGTACATATGTACACACATGTACACATGCATGCATGCATGTACACATGTACACGTGCATCACACGTGTACACATGCATACATGCACATGTGTACACACATGTACACGTGCATACGCACATGTATGTGTCCAGGAGGTACTTCCTAAAGATGAACTGAAAGATCTGTAGCAAACCCAAGGTTATGGCTGCCTCTAGAGATAGAAAGCAGAGAAACTGAAGGCATGGAAATGGAGTTGGAGAGCATGGCGGTGAAGAGGCTATTAAGCGCATGTTAGCTTTTTCAGGTAATTACAACAATGTGTGTAATTTCCTTGGGTACACAGGTAAAACTAAGATGTAAGGAGCGATTTGTCCTCCGACCCCATTCATTCTATGTTAGGGAGACAATCCTTAGAGACTTGCCTCTGGGGCTATTCACCATAACGTTAGCCCCTCGATATAAAGATTTGAATGCTATTTGGCAAATACAGAGAGACAGCTGTGAATACAAGACCCACTGCGGGTAGCCTAGGTGGGATGAGCCAGTCAGAAAATCCTAACTACTGCTTGATTACCTTTACGTAAAATGCTCACAACAAGCAAATAAAAGGAGGTGACTAATGATTTGTACAGCACTGGGGATGAAGAAGAGAACAAGAAATGACTCCCCATAGGTGTGAGCGTTCTCTGGGGGAATGATAAACTCTAAGACACATTGTGTTTCTGGTTGCATAACTCTGGATAATCTCGAAAGTAGAATTGGACATTCTGCCCATTTAGTAAAGTCTTTGATTGTTTCCATCTGCAATGCTTTTTAGCATCCAGGATTTAATGGCATGTGAAATATAACTAAAAAAAAGCTGTTGTTTCTTTTCAAGGTTTTATTTTATTTTTGATTATGTATATGTGCATGGGGGTATACGTGTGAGGGCAGTGCCCAAAGAACCAGAAGAGGGTGACAGATTCAACTGGAGTTACAAGCAATCATGAGCTACTGGAAGTTGGTGCTGGAAAATGGACTTAATATCCCCCTAGAGGAGCAAATGTGCTCCTAACCACTGAACCATCTCTCCATCACCAAAAGCTGTTTTGGGGGGTTGTTTATCTTTTTAAGATTCTCAGAGTCAGAGGTAGTGACACACACTTGTAATTCCAGCATTTGGGAGGCAGAGGCCTGGTTGAGTGCCACATTTCCAAGGCAGCCAGAAATGCAAAGTCACACCCTATTCCAAAACAAACTGGGTATGGTGATGCATGCCTTTGATCCCAGAGCATGGGGGACAGAGATAACAGGTCTCATTGATTTCCAAGGCCAGTCTGGTTTGCACAGAGTTTCAGAACAGCCAGAAATACATAGAGAGATGCTGTCTCAATAATAAAAAAACCAGAACCAACAACTTTCAGGTGAGAAAGACTTAATAAGTAACTCTATTAGGTCCATGTTTCTTACACAAATATTTTTAAATTTTCAAACATTTGTGTGGAAGTTGTTCTACTTTTTGCTAAACTGCTTTGTTGCTTAACCATTTTTCCTGTGTATCCCACATCATTCCATCATATCAATGAATAACTGGCAGTTCTTGAGTTCTTAGACGGCTGTGTTGTTCGTTACTGGTGTACGTCCGTTTATGAGCGATGCTGTTCTAATATCTGGAACCCAGCTAGCACATCATAGTTCAAACACTAAAACTATAATATTCAAGTCTGAAGAGAGCTTAGCAAACAGTTCTGTTGTGGAGTGCGTGCCTAGCGTGCACGCGGCAGCTATCTTGCTTGATCTTCAGGTAACAAGAGCAGCTACAGAAAAGAGACACTCGGGGCTGGAGAGATGGCTCAGCGGTTAAGAGCACTGACTGTTCTTACAAAGGTCCTGAGTTCAATTCCCAGCAACCACATGGTGGCTCACAACCACCTTGAATGAGATCTGGTGCCTTATACTGGCATGCAGAAGATTGTATACATAATAAATAAATAAGATATTAAAAAAAGAAAAGAGACATGCTACGCATGTTTGCAATAGCACTGGAAAATAAAGAGCTTTGGTATGAATCTGGCAAAATTCCTGGAAGACCTAGATGCTACAAAGCACTTGATGAAAACGAAGATTTAAATAAAAGATATACCATGTTCATTAACTAGAACACTCCAAGGTGTCTAGTCCCCTCATTTTTTTCTCTGTAGATTCAAAGCAACCATAACCAAAATCCCCTCTAGTTCTTTTATACAGATCAATCAGCTAGCTATAAAATTTACATTAAAATTCAAAAGAGCTGAAGGAGCCCAAACAATTCAGAAAAAGAATGATATTTCCAAAACTAATTGTAAAGCTACAGGAACCAACGCAGAAAGACACACTGAAAACTGGACACAGAGACCGTCCCAGAAGTATATAATGTAAAAACAGTTGTGCTGTTTTCAAAAAGTAACTCAAAAGCAGTGTTGAAGAGGGTGGGGGATGACTTACTGTGTGTAAGCATGAGTACCTAAGTTCTGATTCCCAGCACCCACCTAAAAGCCAGGAACTGAAGCACATGTCTGTAACACCACCATGGGGTGATGGAGACAGGTAGATCCTAGAGTCATTTTAGTCAGTGATAAGCTTTAGCTTCAGTGAGACCATCTCAAAACAAATGTGTTACAATAAAAAGTGGAGAGCAACAGAGGAAAACACCAGATGTCAACCCCTGGCCTCCACATGCTACACACACACACACACACACACACACACACACACACACACGTACACATATGTCACACACACAGACACCCATACGTGCACACAACTTTTTAAAAGCAACTCGGTGAAAAAAAATAGCCATTCAACAAACGGTACTGAAACACATAGAAACTCATATACAGCACCAGCAAACACCAATACATACATTACTGAAGAGGCACTGACCAATCAATGTATAAACCCCAAAATAAGGGCTGATGAGATGGCTAACCACACAAGCCTGGAGACCTGAGTTGAGTTCTCATATCCTAGTTAGCTCCCCTGTTGCTAGGATAAACACTATGAGCGAAAGGAAATTGGGGGGAGGAAAGGATTTGTTTGACCTACACTTCCCAGCCTCGGAGGGAAGCCAAGGCACGAGCTGATGAAGTAGAGGGGACACAGGGGGATTTGTTTACTCGCTTGTTCCCAGGGTTTGCTCAGCCGGCTTTCTGTACAGCCTGCGGCCACCTTCCCACAATGCACTGGGATCTCTCACGTCACATTATGTCCCACAGGCTTGCCTCACCGGCCAATCTGATGGAGGAAACACTCCCTTTGTGAGGTTGCCTGTTCCAGATGACTCTTGTTACATCAGGTTGACAAGCAAACAAACAAACAAAACCCTAAGCAACACACCCTGGAACCCAGTAGAGAAGAAGGCCAGAACCAATTCTTCTGACCTCCACACTTCCATGCACACTCACACACTCACACACACACACACACACACACTTACCATATATTCACACACTTGACTTTTTTATTTTAAGATAAAACTTTTAAAAAGAAACGAAAATCTTTATAATCTGAGGTCTGAGAGTTTTAAAATACAGCACCAAAAGTAGCAATATATATGGTTTGATCAAAGTTAAAAGCAACAAAAGTTACAAAGAGTTTTCATGCAATTGGGAAAATATTTAGAAGTCCCATGAGCGATGATGAATACCTGTACCCTAAACATAAGGAAGAAAAAAAACCTCCTAAAACTCAACGAATTTTAAAAATGAATTTATTGATTTACAAAAATAATTAACAGACACTTCGTTTCCCTAAAATAACTTTTTGTTTACTTGTGGCGTGGGAGATTGAGCCCAGGGCACCTTGCGTAATAGGCAACCATTCCACCGCCGACCTCCGATTCCAGCTCCCCAAAAGCATTTTTTTAATTTCCTTTTTATTTGCTTTTATGTTTGTATGTGTTGTATGTGCACACGCATGGGCAGGCTTGTCCATGTGTGCATCCTGGAGCCAAGGCAAGGTGGCTGTTGGCCTCTGCCTGACACTGCTTTATTCCCTTGAGACAGGGTCTCTCTCACCCTGGAGCTAGATGGGCAGCCTGCAGGCCCCACCCACTTTTCCTGTCTCTGCCCCCCACCGTGCTGGGGTTAAAGGTAAGTGTTTCTCTTCTGCTTCTTACCTGGGTGCTGAGGTTTGAAACTGAGTGCTCTCCCGCTAGTGCAGCAAGTGCTCTTAGCCCCTGAGCCAGGTCCTTGGGCCCCAGCAGGAAAGTAATAGTGAAATATTACACATCCATTGGGATGGTTAAAACTAAACAAGGAGGACGCAAGCGCAAAGCGCAGGCACTTTGGAAAACAGCTCGGCAGTTCTTTATTGAATCGCACACACGCGTTCTCCCTACAACCCAGAAAACTTGCCAAAGTGAGCTGAGAACACGTGTTCACAGAAAAAAAATCTACGCGTAAACCTCGTCGAAGCTTTATTCCTTCCTAATCATCCGTGACTGGAAACAATCAAGATACCCCTCAACAGGTAAGCAAATAAGTGAATTGTGATATATCCGCAGAACGGAGTCTGTGGATATGGTCATCAAAAAAAAAAAAAAAAAAAAAAAAAAGGCTGAGCTACTGAGGTCAGAGGCCAACAATGACAAGGTATCTCACTGGGCCTGCGCTCATCATCTCAGCGAGGCTGACTGACCAACAAGCTCCCAGGATCTTGCCTATGTCCACTCTCTCTGTCCCTGCACCCACTTCTTTCTGCACGGAGTGCTGGGATCCAAACACAGTTCTCCACACTACTGCGGAAAGCACTGTACGTACTCCTGGCTCCCCAGCCCAAAACAGACAGATTTGAAATGTACCTCTCTAAACTTAACAACCCAGATTGCCTCAATTTACACAACATCCTGAAAATCCAAATCTGTAGAATGGAACACAGACTCGTGCTTCCCTGGTGTGTTGAGGGAGAAGGAAGAGACAGACCACAAAGGGGCCTCACTGGGGGCTTTATTTTGTTAGACAGGGTCTCACTGGCTGGCCTGAAATTCTCTGTGCAAACCAGACTAGCCTCAGATTCAGGGAGGCCTGCCTACTTGTGCTTCCTGAGTGCTGGTGTTAAAGGCATGTGCTTCCATACCCAGCTACAATGGGAGTTTGTTTTTTTTTAGGATAGTAGAACTTGTGTGTTTTGTACTGGGGTGTATGCATTATCCAAAAACATAAATGACATCAAAAATGGACTTTACCATATACAAATTTAATTTTTTAAAAATTCAATCATGATAAATTCCAGAAGGGAATGCATCAAGTAACCAAAAAGTCCAAACGTATTACTAATTCATCATGTTACCCTATTAAAGGGGGGTCCTGGAGAGATGGCTCAGCTATTAAGAGCACTGGCTGCTCTTCTAGAGGACCCAGGTTCTATTTCCAGCACCCAACTGTCTGTAACTCCAGCTTCAGGGGATCTGATAGACTCTTCTGGTCTCCATGGCATGTACACAGTGCACAGACACACATGCAGGAAAAACACACGAAATAAAATAAAACAAATCTTTTTTTCAAGGGAAGTGACAAAAAGCACTTGATCTAAGAAACTCAGAATAGGACTTTCTTGACTGGACCAGGCAGGTGAGAGGGCGCACGCCTTTAGTTCCAGCACGTGAGAGGCAGAGGCAGGCAAATCTCTTGAGTTCAGGGCCAACCCTGGCTTACATAGTGAGTTCCAGAATAGCCAGTGCTTCACAGGGAAAAACCCTGTCTGGAAAAAACAAGGGGGGGCTGCTAACTGTCGCCGCTGCACACCACTGGGGTCTGTGTTGATGTCCATGGCCATGTGGATGCCTGCGGTCAGGACAGCCTCTTAAAACCCTGCCTCTGCCTGGTCCCGGGAGAGCTGGCCTGTCCCTCACCTGGGAGGTGGGTGGACCCTGGGGAGGCCTGCTGGTTAACTTACTCGGCTACTACACAGGTCCACATCCAGGGCTTTGAGTCAGCCCACCCCAGCATCTACTCCATCTATGACCATGCTAGAGCACATAAAGGGACAGGTTCCTGGGGAACGATAACTGTGGGATCTCCGCCACACAGGGCCACAGCAGGATATCCTAGAGGAGTTGTGGTGAGGGTCCCGGATTGGTAGTGTGTAAGAAGCCAGAGGCCTTGAGCCTGACCAACAAACTCATTGCGGTGAGCATTGGGAAGTAAAGCTGTTAGGGCAGAAAGGGTCTACTGTGTGATGTGCCACAGCTCCCAAGGCCACTACAACAAATGAGTTTGTAGATGGAGAGGTGGGCAAGACAGAAATAGAAAGTGGGGTTTGTCGTTGTTTAATCATTGTCGTTATTTTTAATTTCTTATTTTCTTTCGGGAGTCGGGGAGGCTACAAGGGTTGAGGGCAGAGATGGAAGCACCTGGAAATGAGTGGGGTTGGGGAGGTCCATGATGTGAAATTCCCAAAGAATCAATAAAAAAAATTATGTTACAAAAGGAATATTTTTGACTGGATGCTTTAAGGCTAAGCGCAGAAGAAACTGCACACACACACACACATACACACACACACACACACACACACACAGAGTCCAGTTGACAAATTTACCTCATACAGGAATATGGATTTGCAGTTCTAACACTGCCCTCCAGGTGTAGTCTGGTTGAATAAATAAATCAATAAGCCGTCAATAACAGGAGGTGGTTTCTCACAGAGAGTGAGCTACAGTCGACTCTACTACAGCACGGCTTCACGTGTTCTTAAAAAAAAAATCGCCCAGTGCAGAGGACCGCACAGTAAAAACCGCAGGGGTGCAGACCTTGAAATAAAAACCGCAGGGGTGACGTGGAGACGAGGTTGGAGACCACAGCACTCCAGACATCCTCCACGGTAGGCCAGAAATGACAGGACTTTGTAAAAACAGCACTTTTGCTCAGGCTAAATGATTACAGAGTGTTGTTTTAAAAATCTTGAATTACATTATTTTATGGGGAGGCACACATCACAGCACACACACGGAGGTCAGGGGACAACTAACAGGAGTTGGTCCTCTCCTTCCATTATGTGGGTCCCAGGACCAAACTTGGGTTGTAAGGCTTGCTGGCAGACACCTTTAGCAGCAAAGCCAACTTTCTGGCCCCAAAACTACTATAATTGGTACTATGACATTACAATCCATTTGACTTCAGAAGCATACAACGTTTGTCTGTGAACTTGGTCCTCGGAAGTAGCGTGGTTTTTTGAACCACGGGGGAGTGATAGGATTTCCCAGACTCCTGAAGGAAAGCTGTCACCACCGTCTATGAAGGGGCATGGCTCCGAGTCCCTGGCTCGTCGGTGTGTCTGTGTCTGTGTCTGCATACCAATATAGCTTGGTTCAGTTGGCATAGAGTTTTTCTGTTGATCTGGTGTTCCTTGGGAATAAAACTGAAAAGAAAAAAACAGGCAAGTATCACGCCCCAGTTATTCCTTCAAATGAAAGTTTCTTTGAAGCAAGTTCATGTTTCCAAAGTATTTCACCAGCGTGCACACTAGAGTGATAAGCAAGAGAGTAAAAAAGAACACTCAGATGCTGGTTATTGTAAAAAAATATTAGTATGAACTTATATTCAATATAGATACAAGAAACTAAGTCTTGGTAGTTCTAGTCCAAAGCTGAAGTCTGGAAGGTCACTGAAGAGTCATTCTCATTGTGTGTCTTTTGAAAGACTGAAGATGCTATATAGTTCCATGTCCACAGGCAAGGACATCAGAAGGAGAGACGGGCACATTTGCCCAGAAGAAACGGGTCATGGCTTACATACACATGGGCTTTCTTCCTTTCCCCTCCCATACAGGCCTCCCAGCGAATGGATGGTGTCACCTGCATTCAAAGTGGTTCTCTCCCTCCAGTTTCTGTCCCAGATGTCGATGCTCTCTGGAAATACTCCCATAGACACACTAGAAGTCATGCTTCACCAATCCTAGGCACTTCTTAATCCAGGCAAATTGATAACAGAAATCTACCTCCCTGAGTGTCTTA
Organism: Mesocricetus auratus; assembly: GCF_017639785.1. NCBI lineage: Eukaryota > Metazoa > Chordata > Mammalia > Rodentia > Cricetidae > Mesocricetus > Mesocricetus auratus. The sequence goes on along the minus strand of NW_024429182.1, from coordinate 2,106,896 downwards.
GATTACTTCTTAATGCTATGGCAAAGCCCATGACCAAAAGCAACTTATGGAGGGCAGGGTTTACTTGGCTTACACTCAGAGGAAGAGAGTCAGGGCATGAAGACAAAGCAGCAATCTAGAGGCAGGGGCTGAAGCAGGGGCCATGGAGGAGTGCTGCTTACTGGCTTGCTCCCCACGGATTACTCAGCCTGCTTTCTGGTACCGCCCGCCCAGGAATGTCACTGCCAACGGTGGGTTGGACCCTTCTATATCAAAAAAATCAATTAAAAAATACCCCACAGGTTTCTCCACAGGCCATTATGATGGGGGTGTTTTCTCAATTAAGGTTCCCTCTTCTCAAATGGCTCTGGCTTATGTTAAGTTGACAAAACAAAATAATAATAATAATAATAATAATAAACACTACCCAACATAACATCTGTCAGTTTGACACTCAATCACACCTCTTTATATCACACTGACTTTCCAAATTAAAAGAAAAATGGTAATAAGTTCATAATTTAACTTAATGTATTTTCTGTATAACCAGGGATGCGTGGATTCTTTCCCTGGGATATAGAGGCCTACAGCTTGGAACGTGATAATGTAGAACTAATATCAAAGTTCTCATATTAACTCAATGTTGCATCATATGATAGGGGACTAAGAAAGGAAACAAGGACACCTGCTCTAATATGTGTATGTGTAAACATGTATTCGTGTGAAAAAAAAACACCAAAAAAAGCTCAAGGTAAGTCTCGTGTCTGTAACAGGTAGCCTGGGCTGTCGCTGATAATTATAATTACGGTGATCTTCTTCCTCTTCTTCTGTATTCCCTTTGCCCTCAGAAAGGTCAATACCTGGAGGGTGGGGCTTGGGAGTGACCTACACCTTTATTTCCTGAAGATTCAGACCACTTATTATCCTGCCTAGAGCAGGTTGCTGTAGTTTCTTGTTAGCCATCCCGAAGAGTGGAATTAACAGCAAAGATACCCAAAGTGATGCCCTGAGATCCAGGCACTCATTTCCTCACCTCCACCGAGGGACAGAAGTCCAGTTTCCCTGGTGCGGTCCCTTGCTAATTCTTACTTCTTCCTTAACCTGTTGACTTGGGTCATCAGGAGCCCAAAGTAGCCAGGAAAGTCTTAGCTCTCGGCACAACACGTTGTTTGGTGTTCCTCATGGCAGAAGCATTGGCCACACTGGATGAAACAGGAAGTAGACATTTGCTAAAGGGTCTCTAGGAGTGATGTTACAGGGTGGCATTTCCATGTATGCCCCCTTGACTGCTGCGCTTGTGAATCCTGGCTATGGGAGAAATGGTACCAAATATTAGACACTGATTGTTGAGCATGTGCAGCCCTCTGAAGAAATTTCACACACACACACACACACACACACACACACACACACACACACACACACGCACGCACCAGTTGACTCTGAAATCTTGTCTGCTGTCTCAGCATTCTATCAAGCCAGGTGCATGATGGTGACGACGATGGTGGGGGAACACGGTAAACCCAGTGAAGATCAGTAGGTATGAGCCCACCATTGGGCTTCTTTGGCTTGTGAAGCGAGTTCCGTGTTGAACTCCTGGCTGTGGAGTTGGTATACAGTGTATACAAAATACAGTGGATAAGGTGTTCTGTAAACCCATGGATAGTAGAACCGGTGAGATTGCTCAGCAGGTAAAAAGCACTTGTCCCAGAAGCCTGACAACCCGAGTCTCAGCCATGGGATGCCTGGTGGAGGGGGAGGACGGACTCCTGAAGGTCGTTCTTTAACCTCCACGCTTACATAGTGGCACATATGATGATAATAATTAATAAAAATAAGCAATTTAATTAGAAAGAGCATTACACATAGTAATTACCTGCTCCAGAAATAACTGAGTGTTGGCCATTCCGTGATATAAATGACCCATTGTAATCAGTCTGCCACCAGGGGCTGGCTGGTCTCCCTGGGAATGGTGCTATATTGGTGTTGGTGTAAGGTGAGTGCTCAGCCCTGGTTGTAGTCACAGCAGTCTTGGGGACCAGGAGTCCATGTTGTTGCAGCCACAGCAGACTTGGGGATCAGGAGTCCGTGTTGTTGAGTCCATACATAACCTTCAGTCCTGCCACCATAGCCATTTTGACTATGAGCCCACTGGGAAAAGATGGGAACAACTGGAGAAAGAACTTGACTACTATTCACAGTGTAGGTCATGACTACTGTCCACAGCGTAGGTCATGACTGCTGTTCACAGCATAGGTCATGACTACTGTCCACAGCATAGGTCATGACTTCAATCCACAGCATAGGTCATTCCATCTACTTGACTATTGAAGTCCTATTCTTCTGAGGTCACCTTTGCGGAGCTTTCAAATGCCTCACAAACGCCCTCACAATCTTTTCCCATTCGGCGAAGTCTATTGCAAGCTGAAATTCCCAGAAGAAAAACTACCTGTGGTAAATGTTCTACAGGAGTAATTAGCCGGTTAGGACCTTGGTGGTTGTGGGGTTAGAATGCTTCGGGTGTAAGAGCCACGTGATCTTGCGCTATCAGACCCCTTAAACAGTCACTGGCTGTCCACCTCTGAGTGTGACGTAGCATCCTGTGACCATCAGATACGTTTGGCCCAATTTTCTCATCTTTACAGAGGAGGTGGGTAAGATCCATCTGAAGGACGAAAGGGTGGGTGTGGAAGACAAGGAAACAGATAAGGAAGTGGGGAGGAGGCTCTTTTCCTTGATGAAGACAATGGATAATGGCTGTCAGGTTCAGAGGTCAGTCTTCCGATGACATACGCTATCTGTCTCAGTTAGGGTTATCTATGGTACACACTGTCTCAGTTAGGCTTAGCATTGCTGTGCTGACACACCAGGACCAAAGGCAAGCTGGGGAGGAAAGGGCTTGTTTGGCTTACGCTCCCATGTCACTGTCCATCATTGAAGGAGGTCAGGATAGGAACTCAAACACGGCAGGAACCTGGAGGTCAGAGCTGGCACTGAGGCCACGGAGGGGCGCTGCTTACTGGCTTACTCCCCATGGCTTGCTCAGCCTGCTTTCTTATAGAACCCAGGACCGCCATCCCAGGGATGACACCAACCACAATGAACTGGGCCCTCCCCCACCAATCACTAATTAAGAAAATGCCATACAGCAGGATCTTATGAAAGGCATCTTCTTAATTCAGATAACTCTAGCTTGTGTTAAGCTGACACGGAACGAACCAGCACACACACCTAAATAAGGATCTTACGGTGATGTCTTTTCTTTGTGTTCATAGTCAAGAGTATCTCCACACCTGGTCTTTCCACGCTGACACTTAACACCATTGAATCTAGGTATAGTGGTGAATTCCTTTTATTCTAGCACTCAGGGGGGCAGAGGAAGGTAGATCTCAGAGTCTGCGGCCAACCTGGTCTTCCTGGTATACATAGAGAAATTCTACCTCAAAACCAAAGCAAACCCTTAAGCTATCTTGTAAGACTTTGCCTCGTGTGTGTGTGTGTGTGTGTGTGTGTGTGTGTGTGTGTAGCAGGGGAGAAGAAGGAAGGGGAGGGATAAGAGGAAAACAGCGGGAGAGGGAGAGAGAGACTCAACAAGGAATTAATCTATTCACAAAGATCAGCAGGACAACTTCCAAAGCTCACAGAATATTTCTGAAGGACTATTAATTCCAACCCTTTCTATAAGAGATGGGGTAGAAGTTATGAGGTTCTAAGGAAGTAATTTAAGGTGTGCAAATCCAGGTTGTAAAGGTATAAGACAGTGATTTAAGGTTTCTTTCCTTCTTGCCATGCTATTATATTAAGGTTTCAAAAGTTCAGAGTTTAGTTTTAACATTAACCAATGGAGTTCTGATAAGCTGTTAATCTGGCCCTGGTAAAGCCCCAACTCCTATTATCATAGTCCCGAGCTCAAATTTTAAAATTTCCTTTTATTGTCTTCTAAGTGTAGACTTAAAAGTACTTGTCACTGTGCTAAAAAACACGTCAGTCCGATCTATCTATCTAGCCCTCTGGAAAGAGTGTCCATGCTTTTAACCTAGAATCATTTTTAGGTCGCCAGGCTTCTACTACGATTCCAGTACAGATTACAAAGAGTAAAAATAAAATGCTAATATAGCTAAAACTTTTATTTCTTTTTTTTTTTTGTAAATTTAAAAAAAATTCAAGTAAGCTTCAGGGAGTCAACTTGGATCCATCTCTCACAGGTCAAAAGGACTCCAGATTCCTGTCAATCAGCACACCTGAGGGTGTGATATCTCCCTTACCCCGAGTCTTGGGGCTCTTCCATTTTCCCAACTACCAGGACCATGGGCCTGGAAGTTTCAAGTGTACACCCAAGATAAAGACTTTCTCCTAAGCTCTTTAACTTTAACTTCTGTCCCTAACCTAAATATCCCCCATCAGATTTCCAGTCAACTTCAGACCGCTCTGAAACTACATACAAAGTATAGCTCCAGGTGCTCCTCACAGATCTGCTCCAAAAAGACCTGACTTCCCTAGCCCCAGGTAGTTTTGTGGAACCTGGGCAGTGAGAGAAACAGATGTTCCCCAGCCTCCACTCCTCTCTCCCTTCCGGTCCTCTGACCATCACTCTAACCTCTCCGGGCCCCAACAACGGTGTCCCAGTTACAGCAGGAAGCTGTTAGGGAAGAGATTGTGTCGCCCCTTATCATCAATGTATATGCTAAGTCTCAGAGAAACCTGGAACAGTCTCACTCAGTGCCTGTGGCTCCTCCCAGCCCTTCTCACAGGGCCTCTTCCCTAAACCTGTCCAGTGCATGGCCTGGGCTTCCCTGCCCGCCCTTTTGGCTACCATGCCTCTTAGTCTCTTGGTGTCCTGGCTTGCTCTTGGCTCCTGGTTCCTCTCGGGGCCTCCTCCTCTCTGCTTTCTTTTCTTCCTCTATTACTCATCTCCCCCGTCCTCTCATGCCCAGTTCAGTCTGCTGGCCTTGTTCAGCCAGGACAAACCCCATCCCCCATCCCCCACCCCTGTCCATGCCTCCAGTTCTTTTTTCCCTGATATTTATGGTAAAGTTTCTCCTCAACCATACCTTGGAGCAGTCACGTCCTCTTTGTTTTTGTTTTTGTTTTTGAGACAGGGTTTCTCCGTGGCTTTGGAGGCTGTCCTGGAACTCGCTCTTGTAGACCAGGTTGATCTTGAACTCACAGAGATCCACCTGCCTCTGCCTCCCGAGTGCTGGGATTAAAGGTGTACACCACCAACGCCCGGCTAAGGGGCAGGGGGATTCCAGCCCTGGCCTGAAGCAGAGTTCCAGTCAAGAGCCCACCTCATGAAGTAGATGCCAGGCAGTTGAACACTATAATGGTCTTGTGATGAGGGGGCCTGGCCCAGCCCAGCCTGACAGCAACCTGAGTGAGACGGGGGGGGGGCGACCCACATACAGGCTGGGGCTGTCCACCCTGGCTTCTAAGGAGAAAACACAGGCCTACCCAGGACCTTGCAGCACTAGCCAGATGGAGCAGAGGTATGGTATGGTGTCTTAAATGAGAGAGAGAGAGAGAGACAGACAGACAGACAGACACACACACACACACACACACACACACACAGAGAGAAAGAGAGAGACAGACAGACAGACACAGAAAGAGAGAGAGAGAGAGAGAGAGAGAGAGAGACACAGGTGGAGAGAGGGAAGAAGAGGGAGAAAGAGAGAGAGAGAGGGAGAGAGAGAGAGAGAGAGAGAGAGAGAGAGAGAGAGAGAGAGAGAGAGAGAGAGAGAGAGGGAGGGAGAGAATAGTTAGGTCCTATGGACAGAGGCAAATCTGAAGAGAAGAGAGAGGGAGGGAGCTGTTAAATATGGTTCTCTGTCCCGCTAGGCCCCCCACTACTTCAGCCCCAAATGAATACACAGACGCGATATTAAATATTAAGTTGTTGGCCAATGACTAGGACATGTTATTGGCTAGTTCTGTCTTAATTATTAGCCCATTTCTACTAATCTAATTTTTCCACATGGTTTTATCTTACTAGAGAAGGGTCGGACCTCTAACTCCTTTGGCAGCTCACATGGTGACTCCTAAGAGTCTCCGCAGAGGAGAGAGCGATTTCCTGTTTGTCCCTGCTTATATCCTGGTTCTGCCCAGCGACATCACTTCCTGTCTGTCTGTACAGACCTCCAGACCTCTATGGTTAGCTAGCGGCAAGTTTCTGCCTAGCCATGCCACTTCCTGTCTGGCCAATCAGCCAATCACTGTTTTATTCTTTAACCAATAAGAGAAACAAATATACAGAAAGATTTCCCCCATCGTCGAGACAGCTGGGGTGGTGAGGGAGCTGATGCCTTGACCAGGGGCAACACACTGGGAAACTTGCCCTGCGCTTTGTCTGGGCAGCACAGCAAAGATGGCCCCGTTGACTGACAAGAGCACAAGTGAGCCAGTCTGCGAAGAATGTCAGCGGTGGAGACATTGCCACACTCCTCATCTGCCACATGGCAGCATGGGCTTGGGAGAGACGTCCCCCTGCCCTGCCCATCCATGTCTGGGGTAGATGGGAAAACTGACCCTGAGTGGGAGAACGATCCTTGACTCCCACCAGCTGCAACATTTGGGAGAGCAGGCCCTGTACCTAGCCAAGGCAGCATAATAGAGCCAATCCTGTTAGCAGAGGTGTGGGGGTGCCAGTCCCAAAACTGTAACCATAGGAAAACTGTCCCAATTACCTTTCTATCCTGTGGCAGTATGGACAGGGGAGAGCTGCCCCCCCCAACATGAACATCAATTCCTGGTACAGGTGGGAGAGTTAAACCTGGGGTCATAGGAGGGAGAAAGCTACCTTTGACACCCATGAGCTGCAATATTCGGGAGAGCAGGCCAGGGCAGCATAATAGAGCCAATCCTGTTAGCAGAGGTGTGGGGATGCCAGCCCCACAGACGTGAAAGTATCTATCCTATACTTGTGAGTGTAAAATTTTATATGTAACTTATCTTTTTTCATAACTAAGGAAAACCATAACCATAACTATCTGTCTTCAACTCCATCAAAGACCGCAGAAGGATAATATGTAATCTATAGAATGGACAGAGATATCTTACTTCCTGGACAGCCGCCCAAAGTTCTTCTGTAACGTCGGGGCATCCATCTTCAGCCCATAGGCCTAGAGTGTCTGCCAGGCTTCTCAGCAAAGCAGGAGATTTGAAACCACCCTGCCTGCATTGGCAGTCTGCCAGTCATTTTGCTCTGTGTCCTGCAGAATGTCTGGCAGAGTCTTCCATGAACCAGGGACCCTGAAGGACTGTCGCATCTTGTTTTGGCAAAAAATTTGCCTTGATGGGGATTGCAAATCGCTCCTGAAAAAAATACAACGAGGAGATTCTATTAATTATTTAAGCTATAAAATGGGTTTACAAAAAAAATAGACCCCAAAAGGTACGAATTAGTAGAGAGATGGATTACAGGCTCTTAATGACTTTCAGAGATTGCTAAGAGATATTTTCCATCTATAACACATTATTGGGATAAAACATGATCAACTGATTCATTAACAAACCTTAGATGGAGACAAGGATTTAAATAGTCCCAGGGAATTAACAGCGGAAGCTGAGAAAGATTTGGCATTGGTGAAAGAGGAATTACAGTTTGTACATGTCGATCATGTAGATGCAAGCTTAAGTGCATTCTGGTCATATTACCCTCTAAGAATTCCCCTACAGGAATTTAATGCAGAGGGAAGACATTACCTTAGAATGGATAGTTTTACAACATAAACCAAGCAAGAAATTAAAAACTTAGGTGGAAAAGTCCCTGAGTTGTTCCTAAAAGGAAAATTGAAACTTCGTCAATTAGCAGGAATAGATCCAGCAGAAATTGTAGCTCCTTTTACTAATGATGAAATTGACAAATTATGGGTAGAAAGTGAACCCTGGTAAAGAGGTTGTAATAATTTTTGGGGGAGAGGTCAACAACAATTATCTCAAAAGCAAGAGAATTCAACTTATAAAGAGACGTAACTGGATGCTTTCTCACATTGTAAGGGAAACAGCAATATCTGGAGCCCCTACATTCTCTACTGATGCAGATAAATCAGGAAAGGCAGGATACAAAACAGAAAATACAAGTAAAGTGGATCTAAGTCCTTATAATTCTGTCCAAATTTCAGAATTATGTGCTATTCTCAGGGTGTTAATGGATCATAAAGAACCTCTCAACACAGTTACTGATTCGCAATATGCAGTAAGAGTTGTTTTACATATTGAAACTGTTGAGTTTATACCAGATGATACAGAATTGACTTTATTATTTATTCAGTTACAAGACATAATCAGGGACAGAAATCATCCTGTGTGTGTGTGTGTGTGTGTTTATGTGTGTGTGTGTGTGTGTGTGTGTGTGTGTGTGTGTGTGTATCACACATAGGATCCCATATGGGTCTGCCAGGACATCTAGCACAGGGTAATGATGAAACTGGTCAAGAATTGATAGGAAATGTGCTGGAGGCCTCAAATATTCATAAAAAAAATAGCATGTCAGTAGCAAAGGTTTGAAAAAAAGACTTTTCCAACACTTGCCGACAAGCCAAGGAAAGTATAAAGAAATGCCCTACTTGTTCTTTATACAACCAAGCTCCACTACCTACAGGAAGTATCCCAAGGGGGTAACCAAAGGAATGAAATCTGGAAGATGAGGTGTGTTCCATTTTGTAGAATTTTAGAAAATTAAAATATGGGGGACTCGCCTTGCAGCGGTGGCCGGAGCGCAGAGTCCGAGCTGCGGCAGTGTTGTGAGTCATGACTGGACAAGCTCTCAAAAAGTTTCTACCACTCTTTGACGGAGTATTGGCTGAAAGGGGTACTACCGAAACTGTGACCAAAGGTGGCATTATGCTTCCAGAAAAGTCTCAAGGAGAACTATTGTAAGCAACAGTAGTGGCTGTGGGATCAGCCTCGAAAGGAAAGGGTGGAGAGATTCAGCCGGTCAGTGTAAAAGTTGGAGACGAAGTTCTTCTTCTCCCAGAATGTGGAGACACCAAACTAGTTCTAGACACCAAGGATTATTTCTTATTTAGAGATGGTGACATTCTTGGAAAATATAGGGACTGAAATCACTGTTGAAATGGTGTCACATGAAGCTGGACATTCTGCTGACATTCTGACCTATTCATCATGTAAATGATTTCTATGCCTCCCTTTTATGATGAAGATGCCTAAACTAACGACAGCCATTGTCTTGGAAGTTTAGTATCGCTGTTCTGTTATAAACATGTCTGAATAAAATACCGTAAATCTTAAAAAAAAAGAAAGAAAATTAAAATATGCACACCACACTGTTGATACCTATTCAGGTTTTCAATGGGCAATTGTTTTGAGTTCTGAGAAGGCTGATTCGGTAATTACACATTTGATAAAAGTTATGGCCATCGTGGGTATACTTGCACAAATAAAGACAGACAATGCTCCAGCATATGTCTCTAAGAAAATGAAAGGTTTTGTTTTTTGCTTATTATAATATCAAGCATATTACATATATACCACACAATCCTACAGGGCAGGCAGTTATAGAAAGATCAAATAGAACTCTAAAGGAAATGCTAAATAGACAGAAAGGGATGATAGAGAACCCCAGAAATAGATTGCATAGCGCTAATAAGAAAGGAACAACAGCAGCAGAGAGACATTGGATAATAGAAGAAACTATGGAATTAAACTGACCAGTATACATCAAAGATGTTTTGACCCCCAAATGGAAACCAGGACATGTATTACACTGGGGGAGAGGCTTTGCTTTTGTTTCTATAGATGAAGAAAAAACATGGATACCACCAAAATTGATAAAGATTTTATTTGAACAAGAGAGACCTCTTAATTAGAAGAGATGATAGTTCATCAAGCAGCATGGCCATTTAATCTAAACTAACCTATAAAACTAACAAATGTTTTTCATTTGATCAGAGATAACTTGCCAAGGAGAACTTCCCCAAAATTTAGGGTTGGGGAAGGGTTTTATTTTTTGTCTTTTCAATAGAATAAAGGTATCTATTTATTCAATAGAATAAAGCTAAGGAATCTGGAGACCACTGGACAAATGAGACATCTGAAGAAAAAGGACAAATCATCTAGAAAAATTGTCCCCCCAAAACGAGTAAAATGGCCTATTAGTATATCACATTTACAACAGAGTAAAATTTCATAAATCTTCTCAAATGTTTGTTTCTTATTCTTATACAGAAATATAATATGATTGATTTCCATCCAGTTAAAGATTAAAAACTGGCTTTGGAGTAGGAGAATGGCTCTCTCCTTCTCTAAACCCAAGCATGATGGTTAAAGTAAAACATAAAATCTCTGTCTCGTGTCAGAAGAGCCACCTGATATGGAACAGAAGAAAAACAAAAAATTAGGACTGTTGTATTGCTACTAATCTCATAATTTTTGTCATGATATTAATGGTCATATAGAGTACTAACCAATTCTAGAAAAGGGTCATGTCTACCCTCATGGATATGATTTCTCGTTTGAGTCTCATCAGTTTTCTATGGTGAATCATGGTCATGCCTTACAGTGACCTTAGAAGTCTCCAAAAGGAGGATGGGGCCACACATCGACAATTTCTCCAGAACCATGACAACACCATTAAGCTGAACAGCACCAAATAAAGATCAGCTCTGAACTGCAAACTGCTCATAACAATTTCAAGGTGACTTACTGAGATGATCCAGCCTCACAAACACTGCTCAGAACAGTTTCGAGGTGACTAGCTGAGGTGATCCAGTCTCACAGACTAAATTAGCCAAGATTTGAAATGAGCCCTGTGCTTACTCATTCCACAGAGACTAGATAGTATAATTATAGTTTTCCTTGTTTACCAGAATCAGTAAAGAAACTCACTGAAGATGAGTTAAGTGTAATAGGTTTGAAAGACATTAAAAGATAATCTGATAATGCAAACTAGAATGGAAAGTAAATTAGGTACAAGACTTTGGGCTCATCAAGAAAGAATAGATTGCTGGGCATTGGTGGTGCATGCCTTTATTCCCAGCACTCGGGAGGTAGAGGCAGGTGGGTCATTGTGAGTTTGAGGCCAGCCTGTTTGAGGCCAGAAAGAATAGATTATGGAGCATCTTCTCTGAATTTGTCATGTGTTAATGGACTTATTGCCTGTATATATAGTTATCATACATAGTTTTTCTTATATTAGTTATAACCTTTTTTTAAATGTTAGACAAAAAGGGGGGATATGTGGTGATACCTTGCTTGTACAAATAAATCCTGTCTGAAGGTCAGAGAATGGAGCTTGCCATTGGCTAACCATAGGAGAGAGGGTCCTGCACCTCACCAGGGCAGCACAATAGAGTCAACCCTTTAGTGCAGGTGTGGGTGAGCCAGCCCCAAAGCTGTGAGCATGGGAGAGCTGCTCCCATTTCCCATCTGTCTTGTGGTGGTATGGATGAAGGGAAGGAGCCCTCCCTCCTGCCCATGAATGCCTGGAGCAGGTCAGAGAGCTGGCCCTGTGGTCATAAGAGTGGGAGAGCTATCCTTGGTCCCCACCAGCTACAACACTCAGGAGAGCAGACCCTGAACCTCTCCAGGGCAACACAATAGAGCCAACCCTGTTAGTGCAGGTGTGGGTGAGCCAGCCCCGAAACTGTGACCATGGGAGAGCTGTCCCCATTTCCCATCTGGCAGACCAACCCTATAGCAGCTGCCTAGGCCCAGACCCAGGGTTATGACTTGGCTCTAATATCCACCCCATCTATGTGATCTGCTGGAGCACATGAAGGGACCTGACCCACAGACCCAACGCTGCAGGATCTCGGCAACACTGGGTGGCAGGGTGATGACCAGGAAGAATCCTGGTCAGGGTCCAGCATTGAACATGTAGTGGAGACCAGGGGGCCTTGAAACAGATAAAAGACTCTTTGTAATGAGCATTTGCAAGTAGAGATGTATGGACAAAGGGGTATATGGCGTGACCTGTTGGGTGTCACTGTAGCTTCCATGACGAGATTTTTTAACTCCTTCCCCTTTTTTTAGTTTACACATTTTATTTTCTGTAGCATGATTAATAAAAAACCCAGAGACAGACATAGATGGAGTTTGTTTCTCACCTGGTCCCATAACCATTTAGCCCCAAATAAACACACAGAGGCTCATATTAATTATAAACTGTTTGGCTGATGGCTCAGGCTTCTTACTGGCTAGCTCTCTCTTAATTATTAACCCATAACTATTAACCTACATATCTCCACATGGCCTTATCTTACCAGAAAATACCCAAGCATCCTATCTTCCCAGTAGCTACATGGTGTCTCCCTGGCAGCTCCTCACTGCCTCCTCTCCCCAGAATTCTCCTCGTCTGGTAGCCCCGCCTATACTTACTGCCTGGCTACTGGACAATCAGCATTTTACTCATCAACCAATAAGAGAAACACATATACAGAAGGGAATCCCCATCAGACAGATACTGGGGTTCAAGCTGAAGATCAGAGAAGTAAAGCAGCCAGCCACTAGAGAGTTCTCACCTCAGCCAATGCTCAGACCGAGAGGGTGATCCACCAAACCTCAGACTGAATCTCCAGAATGCATTGTTCCCAACCAAGCCTCAGAATCCTAGACTGCCATGAGTTCCTGTCACCTGCCACCTTATATTCCTCTTTCCACCTAGCCGTATCACTCCTGTCTCCACCTCCCTAGGGTTGGGATCAAAGGTGTGAGCTCTGTTACTCTTTCATTCTGACTTGCTCTCGTGTAGCCCTGGGTGGCCTTGAACTCAGAGAGATCCATCTTCCTCTGTCTCCTGAGTCCTGGGATTAAAGGTGCATGCCACCACTGCCCAGCTTCTACAGCTAACTAGTGTGGCTGGCTTTGCATTCTGATCCTTCAGGCAATCTTTATTAAATCGCAAGTGATATTATCACCACAATTTTCTTCCTTTTTTTTTCCTTGACTTTTGTTTTATGGGGTGTGGTGCAGGCAACTGGACAGGGAATGAAGGGGATCAAGATACATGGTGTGAAAAACATGTGGAATAAATAAGTAAAAACAACTGTAGGCAGCTCCAGACATGGGGAAGGGCCACATTTCTTTAACTTTTGCCACTGAGAGCCCTACGAAGTTTTCTCAGTAAACATTAAAATGCCCTCATAATTTCACCATAGGAAGTAGATGTTAGCCAGTTTTGGAATATACCTGGCACATTCTTTCCATCTTCACAAGGCATTCCTTCAAAAGAAGGCATTTGACAAGAGTTTAACCCATGAAGGCGTGGTCAGAACCCCACTGACAAGGGAGTAGACATGCCCAACTCTGCCCATGAAGGGTATCAACAGCTGCTGTAGTCTCTTATTTGAGGGAGAAAATACCTAACTCTAGTCCCATCTAATCTGATAAGTCAGAAGAGGTAAACAAAGAAACATCCATAAGGCTAGGGACACAGGGCACTAACAGATGGATGCCTAATTATAGAACTATGAAAAATGTCCCTCTCTGAGCCCATTAACACTCCTACTACACAGAACTCCTGGGTAGTAAGGGGATTACATGAGAGCATTCCATGGCTCCTACTCGTTAAGAAACCTTTCGAGAAACCCATAGACATCGGGGGAAGATGAAGACTAGGGCCCAAGAGGAGATCTTAGCTTCAACTGCCTGCAGCTACAGCACACAGTAAACCCAACGCAGCTTCCAGTGAGACAAATCTCATACTGGCCACATGTTTACATATTGCAAATGTTCTAACCTAGTGTATGATGTCTAGCTTTGAACAACAAGAAAAGTTAAGGCATCCTAAGAAAGAATTCATACAGATTAAAGAGGGTGAGCAAGCCCCATCCAGATCTATCTGTGTGGTTGAACAGACTTCAGGTAACTGTGAATAGGAGTGCAGGGGTGTGGCTGGAGGGTGAAATAACTGATTGGGTGGGGCTGGAGATGCAGGAGAGTACTTACCCAGCAAGTATGCAGAGAGTAAAAGACCCTGGATTCAATCTTCAGCACAAGGGCATGAACATGTGCATACCACACATGAATACACACACACACACACACACACACACACACTACACATGTGTACACACACATAGAAGAGTAAGAAAAACAAAGAAAAGAAACATGAAAGAAGGGATAAAAGAAAAGATGATGAAAATCGTGATTTATACACCAAGAAAGCTATTGTGATTTTTTTAAATTACTTATTGAAAAATAAAACTCAGGTTGTATGGCGGTGGCACAGGTGGGCGGTGGTGGTGCACACCTTTAACCCCAGAACTTGGGAGGCAGATACAGGCAGATCTCTGTGAGTTCAAGGACAGATTCCAAAGCTACAGAGAAACCTGTCTTGAAAAAAAAAACAACAGCAAAAAAAAAAAAACCTGATGGGCAAATATTAAGGAATAAATCTGAGAAAGCCACAGAGTGAGGGAGATACAATCTTCCCTCTCTACTCCCTGGATGCAAACATCCACTCAACCCCTTGGCCCCGCCTCCACTCAACCCCTTGGCCCCGCCTCTTCCTTCCCCATGCACCTTTCTGTCTCCTCTTAGTTGACCAGAGAACTCAACCGCCCACTTCAGTCAGCTGAATTTTGACTTCACCCTCTGAACCAAGGTTAGCTTCACTGGTGGTCTTGGAACAATCGATATGAACAAATCTCTCCCAACATTTCCCCCTTTTTGTCTAAATAAAAAGGAAGGGTTTTAAGTCTAACATGGCAAACTATATACAATAAGAACAATTGTCAGTTATTATCTAAACAGAAAGGAAAGATATCAACTTTAACAAAACACAACTGTGTACAACAAGAATAATTATCAAGTAAGAATTCCATTCACAATATCCAGTCCATCAGTAGTCCACAAATTCAGAGAAAATACTCCATTAACTAGCTTCCCTTAATGACTCCAGAGTTTTGTACCTAATTTACTTTTGATCATGACTAAAAACAACTCCTAAAAGTATCTACTCTTCAACCCTGTCAGAGATCTGAGAAGACTATATTACCAGAGTAAACAGGAAGTACAGAGCAACCAACTTCCAAAACTATACAAACAACAGAGATTTTTGGCTGCCTGGACAGTCACCCAAGTTTCCTCTGTAACATGGGGTCATCCATCTTCAGCCTACAGGCCTAGAATATTTGACAGACATTTCTGCGGAGCAGAAAATTTTTGAAGGACTGTCATACCCTGTCTTGGCAAAATTTGGCAGTCACTTTCCTTTGTGTTCTGCTTATCCAGTTTGGACAGCATGTGTCTATAGCGAGAAGCCTTCCCGCCAGCCTGGTTCCAGAGCCGCATGAGTCCCAAATAAACACACAGGAGGCTATATTAATTATGAAGCTGTTAGCCTTGCTTGTTTCTTACTGGCTAGCTCTGACTTAAGTATTTACCCCATAATTGTTAATCTAAGTATTTCTCTTACCAGAGCAAAGTTCCGGGCTTCTTATCCCTATGGCGGTTACATCTTGACTCCCTGTGTTTTTCCTTCCCAGAATTCTCCTGGACTCCAGTCCCACCTATCTTGGTTCCCTATTGGCCAACAGTGCTTTATTGACATATACACAGGACTTCCCTATCGTATGTCAACAGTTGAAGCAAAAGCAATTTCTTACCCAAATGGCTAGCTTTTATCCCAAAGAAAGCAAACTCCATATAGAGGTTCTTTGATACTCATTAATTATCCTTTTGCAAAGCAAATTGGTGCTTCCAGAGGCAAACACAGATCGATGTCTTGAAAAGTCTTATGTTATTTAAACATTTAAAATCCTATATTCTATAGATCTCTGAAGTATTTTAAGATTACCTATCTGTCTAAAATATACCTCTGTATGACCTTGAAAACGTACCTAACATGACTACTGTCGTGCCCACCTCGACCAGCAAGGAAGTCGCAATGCTCGGACTCTTCTTTATGCAGTTTATTCAGGAACCTTGAACAATCTTCTGACCCGGGGGAGTGCCCGCCCACAGCTTAAAAACCCTTGGGCGGCCAACCCCAGTATGCCACGTGGAACATGCAGATAGGTTCACATACGTGGAAGCAAGCCTGATATCCAGCCTTGACCAAATAAGGAGTTGTTTATCACAGAGAGCACTTGCTGTAGGGCTAGCAAAAGGCAGAAGCCAGCGCCATCTTAAGGGTGCAGCGCTTCGCAGCTCTCTACAGACTACAAGTTTGATTGTTATAGATTACTAACTACTAATCTATGTTTAATTTTCCTAGAAAGTTTGTAATAATAACTTTAAAAGACTAGAAGTGTACATTGTTAAATTAGCTGCATAGACACAATACCTTAAAAAAGTAGAAACATATACACAGTACAACAGAAAATGACCTTAAATTTGTATGAAAATAGAAAAGTATCTTAAACAGGAGTAGAACATATAGAGAGTATGATCTAACAAAAATAACCTTAAATTTTTATCAATATACAAAAATCCATACCAATGTAAAATATTTAAGATTGATAGTTGCTTTTTAGTTTAAAGTAGATTCAATCATCTGCCCTTTTATCCTATCCTTTCCATATGCCCCCCCTTTTCTTTTTAGAAACAGGTCCCTGAATCTAATCTCCTTTGTTCAGCTTTTTTCATGACCATTACCAATAACAACTTGTAACCAACCCTCCTAAATGATGACAAAGACTCATAACCCACCAAACAGCCAAAAAACATCCACCCCACCTTTTGGGAAAGTGAGTGTCATGTCCTCTAGACTGCTTCCTGCTGTCTGGGAACCATGACATCTTTAGGAGACCCTATCTGGACCATGTAACCAAGCCTCTATCCATGCCATATAATAATAAGTCATGAGGATTCTGTAGTCAACAACAAGGTTTGTCTCATCCAATCTCAGAGCAGTTCCTGTGTCAAGGGATCAGCTTATGCATCACCTATCTTGTAGTCTTTCTTGGTTTCTATCTTCATGTCTTTAGCCAAGATTTTCAGGAGGTCTCCCCCAGCCAAAGCTGATCTCCATTAATTTTGGAGGAATCCATAGCTGTTTGTTTACTGTGGAAACAAAACACAACCTCTCCCCAAACACAATACATTTCCTGACTTCCATTCCGAAGCCAAGACATCTCTAAAGTATATAGGCTGGTTTAATTCAGCAGTCCTGTCCATAATCCAGTGTCTCCCAGCTGCTGCCATTCTCTGTTCATTAGCATTCAAACAATTCAAAATTTAAAAAGGTCCATAAAAGGTCCAAACTCCCTGTGTTATGATAATCCCCATACTTATGTGTGTTTTTTTCCTTTTAAAAACTTTAAAGGACTAGAAATTTACATTGTTAAGTGAGCTGCATAGACACAATACTTTAAAAGGAGCCCTGTCCCTGTTTGCTGCTGCAAGCAATGCCCTCTGTGTATATCACACATTGGACGCCATTTGTAATGAGCCTTTCTCTGTCCCACCAGCCCACTCCCAAATAATGACCCAAAGACTTCTTATTAATTATGAAAGCTCGGCCTATAACTTAGGCTTGTCCCGTTAGCTCTTACAACTTGAATTAACCCTTGTATACTAATCTATGTTTTCTGTCGTGGATTTTTACCTCTCTCCCATCTTGCACCTCCTGTCTTCTCTCCATGTCCTCTGGAGTCTCTCTCATGCCTAGATTCCTCTCTCCTTCCTTTTCTGCCAGGAAGTCCCACCTAGCCCCTTCCTGCCTAGCTATTGGCGATTCAGCTCTTTATCAAACCAATGAGAAGGCACCTTGGTGAAGACACATCTTCACAGTGTACAGAAAAGATTATTCCACAACAGAGAACTAATGAAAAAAGTGGACAACTGTTACGGGATTCCTGCCTGGGTCCCGTCACCACTTTATCCCCCAAAGTAACACATGGAGACTCTATTAGTTACAATGAGACTCTATTAGTTACAATGTCCAGGGCTTCTCATTGGCTAGTTCTGTCTCAAGTATTAACCCATAACTACTAATGTATATTTCTATAAGGTCTTCTCTTAAGGAGGATGCAGCCTCATGCATCCTCTCTTCCTCGGATCACATGGCTACTCTCCACTCTTTGACTACATTTCCCAGAATCCTCCTCGGCTCCTGATCCCACCAATCTTGCTTCCTTATTGGCCAACAGTGCTTTACTCATCAACCAGTAAGAAAGACATATACACAGAAGGACTTGCCCCATCAGGCAGCAGGTGAGAACAGGGGGTGACACAGAGAGCCGGAAACACTAGGGGTAAAAGGAAATACTGAAGACAGGAACTACAACACACCCTAATTGAGGACTCATCGACATCCAGGCATGACTGAGGAAAGAGGCAAGGAGCTTGAAGCCATGTCAACAGAGACACGGCGTGTGTGTCCAACCCCACATATGAATAAATAACACGTGTTTAAAGGGTAATTATTTTAGAAGGATAGCCAAGGTCATGCCACACAGACGGGCTACCTATATATACCAAGCACTATCAGATGGATGGATAAGATAGGTAAATCCAACAGGGGCCTCGCTCCCAGACAAACTGGTCAGTTAACGAAGGCAAGCATATCAAAAGGCGCTTGTGTTACAAGATGCCTGCGCCGTTGTGGTGCAGTGCTCAGGTGCCGTGGTGAGATAAAGGAAACTGTAGTTAGTTCTCTCTGGGAGAACAATGCTATGCATCTGCAATGGATGGCCACTTCCGATCATCAACTTGACTCCCCTACCGCCATGTCCCGAACCTTGAACTGGGAGCCCGAAAGAACACTCCCTTGCCATGTTGCCTTTGTCATGGTCCTTTGCCATGGCAACAGAAAAGAAATGAATACAATATCATTAAGGAATGAAATTTTAAGCCTGTTCTTAAAGGATGAATAGTAGTTTTTTGGGGGGGGGCGGGATATGCAAGATTAAAAAAAAAAACAAATGAACAAACAAAACAAAATAAAACCCCTCTTAACAGGAATGTATAAACCAGGAAGGAGGAGGAGAATTAGAAGGAGGAGTAAGAGGAAGAGGAGGAGGAGAAACTGTTAAAGATCACCTCCCGTGTTGTACTCTTTTGTTTTGTTTTGTTTTGTTTTTGAGACAGGGTTTCTCTGTATTGTTTTGGAGGCTCTCCTGGAACTCGTACTATAGACCAGTCTGGCCTCAAACTCACAGGGATCCACCTGCCTCTGCCTCCTGAGTGCTGGGATTAAAGGCACGCACCACCAACGCCCGGCTCCGTGTGGTATTCTTAGCCAACTCTGAACAGAGCTAAGCCTCCTTTTCTGAATCAGTATCATCAGCTCACAGGGCGCAAACAGCAAAAGAGCAGTGCTGTGGTTATGTACCTCCTCAATTCGACTTGACTTGGAGTCACCCAGGAGACACACCCCTGTGCGTGCCTAAGAAGATGCTCCCAGACAGGTTTAACTGTAAAGGGAAGATTCACCCTGAATGCTTGTGGCATTGCTCTGTGGACTCAGGTCCCAGACTTTAAGTGGGGGCTGGAGTGTAAGCTGACCACCACCAGCCATCTTTCTTTGCTTCTTGACTGCAAATGCAACGGGAGCATCTGCCTTGCATTCCTATCTGCATGCCTTCCGCCACGATGGACCGTATGCCCTAAAGCCTTGAGCCGCAATAAATCCTTCTCACTTTAGGTTGCTTCTTTTCAGATGTTGAGACACAGTACAAGGAAAATTATTAACACGATGAGTGTAGATGCTGCTCACAACTGCGGAAGGGGCGTGGTCCAATGGGAGGGAGAGAGGGAGGAAGTTATCAAATCACCACATGTATAAACAAACCCAAACAGTAAACACATAAATAAGACCACAGCGGTAACTCCTGGAGTATATAATTAACATTATGAATAAGATTTTAAGTGGGTCTGTGTGCTTTGGGGATGTAAACGTCTCCATCAATTCAATCAGAACAAATAAGGGCCCCAGAATAACTTATCTGAGTAAATAGAAGCTCATATTGTTTTTCTGTCTCAGCAACTCACTAATCAGCCCTCATTCATAAAGGGAACATCACTCTGATCTAATATAAATTCCAGATAGGAAGAATCTATTATACAAGTTTCCCAGCTGATTAGATGCATAGGTGCAATCTTGCTGCTGACCCCTTCTCCCTGGCTGACTTCATCAATCGGGGAAAATTAAGGGAGGCCACTGATTGGAGGGCGAACCTGAAAGGGATTAAACACTTCACATGGCATTCTAAAACACTGTCATTACGGTGCAATTAACCACACTGCATATTAACGTGCAACTCTGAAATGTGTTCAGACTCCCCAATTATAATTAGTTATTCTTCAAAGAATTTTGCCGCCCACATTGAATTCCCTTAGTGCTTCTTTGTTATAATTCAGGTGTGACAGTCACTAATATATCTAAAAGGACAGTTAATAAGAAGTAGACATTCTTTACTGTAAACCTAACACATGCATGCCAGGTAATACCCAACCATTAGTGCTAATCATCACGTTTCAGACAGGCAGAACTATTATGCAATTGGACTTTGCCCCCTTTAAAACATATTTAATGGTCAGATATAAAGAGGCAGGGTGGCTGAGGCACCAGGAAAACCTAGATGAGAGTATAGGCGTCTGTTTCTGTTCTGAGTTTTCCAACCTGAGTGTGTTACTTAGCTTGGTCTTCATTCCCCTCATCTATCTATCTATCATCTATCTATCTATCTATCTATCTATCTATCTATCTATCTATCAGGGCTTAGGTCTACGTTTCATCTGGAGATGGGAATGGGGAGGGTGGGCTTGGTCAGTCTTGCAAGCATGAGAACCTGAGTTTGATCCCAAGAACCTGCTGGGGGATGTCCTTCTGTATATGTGTTTCTATTATTGGTCGATGAATAAGACACTGTTTGGCCAATAGCTGGAACAGCCAGGCAGGAAGATAGGCGGGGCTTCGAGAGGAAGGAGGAAGGAAGAAGAGAGAAGCTGAGGGAGGAGACATGCTGCCAAAGGAGTAACATGCCAGGGCATTGCTGGGTAAGCCACAGCCTCGTGGCAATATATAGATTAATAGACATGGATCAGATAATTATGAGAGAGCTAGCCAGTGAGAAGCCCTAGCCATTGGCCAACAGTTTAATAATGAATACAAGTCTTTGTGTGCTTGTTTGGGGCTGAAGCAGTCATGGGACCTGGCGGGACGGAGAACATCCATCATCAAGAACCCACATTAAAGAAAACGCTGAGCATGATGGTACACGCTTGAAATCCCAGAGCTAGTGAGATGGATACAGATAAATCCCTGGGATTTGCTTGCCTGTCAACCTAGATGATGAATCAGCAACTTCCAGTCCAGTGAGAAAAAGAATAAGGGGAGAGCATACTGTGGAACAACACCTGAGGTTGACTCCTGAATCACACACACACACACACACACACACACACCACACTAGATGGGTCAACAAGAGAACTGTACAGGATTTGGTCATTACCTTAGTTTCCTTTCCTGCTGTGATGATAAATACCCTGACGAAATCAACTTAGGGGGGAAAGTGTTTTTTAACTCAAAGTTCCAGGTACCGTCTGTCCATCATGGTCAGAAAGTGAACTCAGCTGATCACATCACATTCACAACTCAGGAAACAGTGCAAGATGCATTCCAAATTATTGCCGCTCAGTTTCCTTCTTGGTTTATATGTAATTCGGGGTCCCAACCCCAGGGATGGTCTCACTCATGATGGACAGGTCTTCCCAGGTCAATTAGCATAATCAAGGTAACTACTCATAGGCATGCTTGAGGCTCATCTTCTGGGGGCTTCTGGATTTCGCCAAGTTCTTACCACCACAGTCATTCTGCCCAGCTCTGACACTATTCAACCATAGGTCTAGATTGTGTTTGAGAGAAGGTGGAAAGTCTGAGGGGAATGACTGACAGGGAGGAAACAGTGTCTTCCAGACGCATCGGGACAGACTCACTTATGAGCTCACGGTCTGTGGTAGCATGCATAAGGGCCTACACAGGTTCAAGATAGACAGAATCTCAGCAGTGAGAGGCGGAAATGGGCATGGTCTCCCATCCCTATCCAAGATTCTCAGTTTTCCACAATGGGGTCTTGCTGGTATACAAATCGCACACAATGGGGTCTTGCTGGTATACAAATCGCACACAATGGGGTCTTGCTGGTATACAAATCGCACACAAGGGCAAGCTCACTGTCCAGAAGTACGTGGTCAACACACAATGAACTCAACAGTGTTTTTGGAAAACAGAAATTTGTCTCATTCTGCTTTGTTTGGGAACTTTGTTTTTCTTTTTTTGGTTTTACGAGACAGGGTTTCTCTGTATTGTTTTGGAGGCTGTCGGTCCAGCCCAGCCTCAAACTCACAGAGATCCGCCTGCCTCTGCCTCCCGTGTGCTGGGATTAAAGGCGTGCGCCACCACCGCCCGGCAAAATTTTTATTTTTTATTATTATTTTTCACATTCCAATCCTGGTTCCCCCTCCCTCCTTTCCTCCCCCTCCCTCCACTCCCTGCTCCTCCCATCTGCTCCAAGGAGAAGGTAAAGCCTCCCATAGGAAGTCTTCTAAGTCTATCCCATCATCTATCTGAGGCAGGACCAAGGCACCTCTCCACCCCCCACCCCTGTGTCTAGGCTGGGCGTGCTATCTCTCCATATAGAATGGGCTCCACTGTTAAGAGAAGCTTTTTCCTTGCTAGCCGCTTTGGTTTATCCCCCGCCAGTCGCCTGGGCTCTGCCGCGCCAGCCTGGTTCTAGAGCCGCATTAGTCCCAAATAAACACACAGGAGGCTATATTAATTATGAAGCTGTTGGCCTTGTTTGTCTCTTACTGGCTAGCTCTGCCTTAAGTAATTACCCCATAATTGTTAATCTAAGTATGTTTCTTACTGGGGAGGTTCCAGGCTTCCTACCCCAATGGCGGTTACATCTCGAACTCTGTGTATCTCCTTCCCAGAATCCTCCTGGACTCCTAGCCCCACCTATCTAGATTCCTATTGGCCAGACAGTCTTTATTGACAAATGCACAGGACTTCCCCCAACACTCCACTAAGTCAGTTTGTGCATTAGTGTTAGATCTTGAACCCACTGCCAGTGGCCTCATATATTGTCCCAGTCACACCATTGTCACCTATATTAAGGGAGTCTAGTTTGATGTTATGCAGATTCCCCATTTGTCAGACCTCAGTCAGTGATCTCTCACTAGCTTGGGTCAGTTGATTCTGTGGGTTTCCCCATCATGGTCTTGACTCCTTTGTTCATATTTTTTCTCCTCCCTCACTTTGATTGTAATCCAGGAGCTTGGCCCATTGGTTAGTTATGGATTTCTGTATCTGCTTCCATCTGTTTCTGGAAGAGGGTTCCAGCTTCTCTGGGGTTATGAATTGTAGGCTGGGTATCTTTTGATTTATATCTGATATCCACTTATGGGCAAATGCATAATGTATTTGTTTTTCTTGTTTTGGGTTACCTCACTTAGGATGATTTTTTTCTAGTTCTGCACATTTGCCTGCGAATTTTAGAATGCCATTGTTTCTTACTGCTGAGTAGTACTCCATTGTGTAAATATACCAAATTTTCATCCATTCTCCAGTTGAAGGGTATCTATGTTGTTTCCAGATTCTGGTTATTACAAATAATGTTGCTATAAACATAGTTGATCAAATGTCCTTGTGGTGAGAATGTGTCTCCTTTGGGCATGTACCCAACAATGGTATTGCAGGGTCTGGAGGTAGGTTGATCCCTAATTTTCTGAGAAATTGCCATACTGATCTCCACAGCAACTGTAGAAGTTTGCACTCCCACCAGTAATTGAGGAGTGTTCCCCTTTTTCCATATCCTCTCCAGAATAAGCTGCCATTGGTGTTTTTTATTTTAGTCATTCTGATCCATGCAAGATGGTATCTCAGAGTGGCTTTGATTTGCACTTCCCTGATAACTAAGGATGTTGAGCATTCCCATAAGTGTCTTTCTGCCATTTGAGATTGTTCTATTGAAAATTCTCTATTTAGATCTGTATCCCATTTTTTAATTGGAGTATTTGGTAGTTTGATTTCTAGTTTCTTGAGTTCTTTGTAAATTTTGGAGATCAGCCCTCTGTCAGATGTGGGGTTGGTGAAGATCTTTTCCCATTCTGTAGAGAGCCATTTTGTCTTGTTGGCCATATTTTCTGCTTTACAGAAGCTTCTCAGTTTCAGGAGGTTCCATTTATTAATAGTTGCTCTCAGAGTCTGTGCTACTGGTGTTCTATTTAGGAAGTGGTCTCCTGTGCCTATGTGTTCAAATGTAGGGAAATTTTTATCTTATTGGTCGTTTGTTTATATATTGTTGTTTCTAATTTTGTGTTTTTGTGGATTTTGTTATTGTATATGAATGTCTGTGTATATGTTTCTCTTATGCTTTTTCACACTTTTTTCTTATTTTGGCTTATTTGATGTTTTTATTTGTCTGTTTTATAAAGAGAATCAAAGAGAAAGAAGGCATGAAGTCAGATGGGTGAGACAGTGAGGAGGATCTGAGAGGAAATAGATGGAAACTGATCAAAATATATTGTATGAGTTTTCAGTTTTGAAAAACAGAAAACAACAGAAAGTCACAGAAATATTTGGTGTCATGATGCTCTTTAAAATATCTGATTATAGCCCAAACCAAACATGAGGAAGTCATAATAGCAATTGATATACTCCATATCATGGAGACCCATCAAGCATCTTGCTGTCTTGCTGGCAGCAGGGAGATTTGAAAACAGGATAGAAAATGGCAGAATGTATGGGGGAAAAATAGTAAGAATGTATGGCATTTTCACTAGCTTTTTGGTAATGGCAGTTTATTTCGACAGAGATATAGGTAATGCTCACTCCTGAGATCACTGGATAAATTACGTGTTGCCCCTGCCAGACAGAGCCTCAAGAAGAGATAAACATGATTCTTGATGTTAAGAACTTTATGGATGCAAGTGAGCGCTTTCTTCCCAATCCTCTCAGCCCTTCCCTTATGGTCCACCTCTAGTGTTTTTTTGTCACCTACTATATCCAGAAATACTTTCTACCAGGGATCCACAGTAGTCACACTGGGCTGGAACTCAGATAGGCAATTTTTGCCATCCTTCCAAGCCTTTAACACACTCTGTTCAGGCTTACTCTTAGTCCTTTAGAAGCTGGTTTATGGAAACCCCAACTCCATTTACTGGAGACCCAACCTCTTGGAACAGACACTAGGACCCCAAGCTCTTTCATCCCTTAATCCTACTGCAGCCTCCTCCCACCCTACCTCCATTCCCTGGGGAACCTACATCTTGGTGTGGACCCAACTCCCCTATTTCTTTCCCACAGGCCCTCTCTCAGGCTTTCCTCCTAGCCCATCTACATTATTCCCTGCCACCCACCAACTTGAAGAAGCCCTCTCTAATCCACAGCTACCACACTTGCCTAGGATTCAATGAGGATATCAGTAGACAAAGAACGGAATACCCACCATCAAGGCATTACCAGAAATCAACAGCTAGAAGCACCCCAATCATCATTGTCCAGACCCCAGCACAAAAACATGAATATGATCAGCCAAGACAATATTGTCTCCACCAGAACGCAATAACCCTATCACAGTAGGTCCCAAGACTTGCAATATAGCTAAAACAGGAGACAGGGGCTTCAAAAATAATAATTATTAATATGTTCAAGGACCTTAAAGACAATATGAATAGATCTCTTAATTAAAATCATTAAGACCCAGAGAGTTGAATGAGAAATGAAAACAATTCAAGGCAGGAAAGTAGAATTTAGCTCCTGGACTGGGAACTGCAGCAAGCTTGACTCACCCCCAGAGGACCAAGTTATTCCCACCCCCACTCAGGGCAGAAGGCAGAGTGCAAAAAGCAGACCTCCCACCCACTGGGAGAGGGAGACCCTCTACCTGTCAGTGAATTGGACCTGCTTGCACCCACTGGAAGAGAACCTTGGACCCATACCCACCAGGAAAGGAAGAGACCCCCACCTGTGCCCACTGGAAGAAGGGATAGGAAGATGACAATACAAGAACAAATTCAAGGATAGAAAAAACAACATGATGCCACCAGAGTCTAGGGACTCTACACCAGCAAGATCTGAACATCACAACACAGATGAAACAGAAGAGAATGACCTTAAAAAAAACTTCATGAAGACGATAGAGACCCTAAAAGAAGAAACAAGAAAGTCCTTTAAAGAAATAGAAGAAAAGACAAAACAAAAATTACAAGAAACAATTCTAACAGTGCAAGGGTTGAGAGCTGACATGGAGACAATAAAAAAAAACACAGCCTGAAGGAATGCTGGAAATAGAAAAACTGGGGAAACAGTTAGGTACTACTGATGCAAGCATAACCAACAGAATACAGGAATAGAAGAGAGAATATCAGGCATTGAAGATTCACTAGGTGAATAGATTCATTGACCAAAGAAATCTTAAGTCCAACAAACCCCTAACACAAAAAATCCAGGAAATATGGGACACCATGAAAAGGCCAAATCTAAAAATAATAGGTATAGAAGAAGGTGAAGAAACCCAGCTATTCTATGACAAAACCAGATTTAAACAATACATATCCACAAATTCAGCCCTACAGAAAGTACTGGAAGGAAAACTTCAATCTCAGGAAAGTAACTACATGCACAAAAACATAGGCAATAGATAATTCAACTTTACCAAAAGACAAAAGAAAAAGTGGGGTAAATCCACAAACAATAACACCACCCACAGCAAATCAAAAAGAAACAAGAATTAGCACTCAGTGGTCCTTAATCTCCCTCAACATCAATGGTCTTAATTTGCCTACAAAAAAAAACCACAAACTAACAAAATGGATACAAAGACAGAATCCATCCTTCTGCTGCATACAAGAAACACACCTCAACTTCAAAGACAGACGTTATCTCAGAGTAAAGGGTTGGGATAAGATTTTCCAATCAAATTGATCCATGAAACAAGCTGGTGTAGCTATCCTAGTATCAAACAAATTAGACTTCAAACTAAAATCAATCAAAAGAGATGAAGAAGGTAATTTCATATTCATCACAGGAAAAATCCATCAGGATGAAGTCTCAATTCTGAACATCTATGCCCTAAATACAAAGGTGCTCACGTTCATAAAGAAACATTACCAAAACTCAAATCACACATAAGACCTCACACAGTTATAGTTGGAAGATTTCAACACTCCACTCTCACCACTAGACAGAACCACCAGACAGAAACTTAACAAAGAAACAAATGAACTAACAGAAGTTATGAGCCAATTGGGTTTAACAGACATCTATAAAATATTCCATCCAAACACAAAAGAATATACCTTCTTCTCAGCACCACATGGGACCTTCTCTAAAATCGACCACATACTTAGAAACATAGCAAATCTCAACAGGTACAAAAAATTGGAATAACCCCATGTATCTTTTTTATTTCATTTAATTTTATTTTATGTGCATTGGTGTGAGGCTGTTGGATGCCCCAGAAGGGAAGTTACAGACAGTTGTGAGCTGCCATGTGGGTGCTGGGAAATAAACCCAGGTCATCTGGAAGAGCAGCTACTACTCTTAACCACTGAGCCATTGCTCCAGCCCCAACCCCATGTATATTATCAGACCATCATGCTTTAAAGTTAGAATTCAACAACAACACAAATTGGAGAAACCCTAGAAACTCATGGAAACTGAACAACACACAATTGCACTATTCCTGCAGGCCAGGAAATAATCAAATTGAGGGCTGAAATCAGTAAAGTCCAAATAAAGAAAACAATACAAAGAATCAAAGTAACAAAGAGTTGGTTCTTTGAGAAAATCAACAAAATAGACAAACCTTTATGCAAACTAACTAAAAGGCAGAGAGAGAACATGCAAATCAACAAAATCAGGAATGAAAAGGGGGCATAATAATGGACATGGAGGATATCTAGTGAATCTTCAGGTCGTACGTTGAAAACCTGTACTCCACAAAATTTGAAAATTTAAAGGAAATGGACAATTTTCTGGATAGATACCACTTACCAAAATTAAACCAAGAGCAGATAAGCAATCTAAACAGTCCTAAAGCCCCTAACGAAATAGAAGCAGTCATCAAAAGTCTCCCAACTCCCCCCCCAAAAAAGCCCAGGCCTAGATGGCTTCAGTGCAGAATTCTACCACAAATATAAAGCACGGCTAATGCCAATACTCCTCCAAGTGCTCCACACAATAGAAGCAGGAGTTTCATTGCCAAACTCTTTTTATGAAGCTACAATTACTTTGGTACCTAAGCCACGCAAAGACACAACTAAGAAAGAGAACTACAGACTAACATCCCTCATGAACATTGATGCAAAAATACTCATTAAAATATTAGCAAATCAAATCCAAGAACACATCAGAAAAATCATCCACCATGATGAAGTAGGCTTCATCCCACAGATGCAGGGATGGTTCAACATATGAAAATCTATCAATGTAATTCACTATATAAACAAACTGCAAAAGAAAAACCACATGATCATCTCACTTGATGCAGAAAAAGCCTTTGACAAATTCCAACACCCCTTCATGATAAGGTCCTGGAGAGATCAGGGATAACCGGAACATACCTGAACATAAGAAAAGCAATATACAGTAAACCAACAGCTAACATTAAATTAAATGGAGGGAAACTCAATGCAATTCCTCTAAAACCAGGAACAAGACAAGGCTTTCTACTCTCTCCATATCTCTTCAATAATGTACTTGAAGTCCAAGCTAGAGCAATAAGACAACAAAGGGAGATCAAGGGGATACAAATTGGAAAGGAAGAAGTCAGACTTTCACTATTTGCAGATGATATGATAGTTTACATAAGTGATCCAAAAAACTCTACAAGGGAACTCCTACAGCTGATAAACACCTTCAGCAAAGTGGCAGGATATAAGGTTAACTTAAAAAAAATCAGTAGCCCTATTATATACAGGCAATAAATGGACTGAGAAAAAAAATCAGAGAAACATCAACCTTTACAACCCCAAACAACATAAAATATTTGGGGATAACACTAACTAAACAAGTGAAAGACCTGTATAGCAAGAACTTTGAGTCTTTAAAGAAAGAAATTAAAGAAGATAACAAAAAATGGAAAGATCTCCCATGCTCTTGGGTTGGTAGGATCAACAGAGTAAAAATGGCAATCTTGTCAAAAGCAATCTATAGATTCAATGCAATCCCCATCAAAATACTGGCACAATTCTTCACAGACCTTGAAAGAACAATACTCAACTTTATATGGAAAAACAAAAGACCCATGATAGCCAAAACAACCCTATACAGTAAAGGAACTTCCAGAGGCATCACCATCCCTGACTTCAAGATCTATTATAGAGTTATAGTCCTGAAAACAGCTTGGTATTGGCACAAAAATAGACCAGTAGACCAATGGAATTGAATTGAAAACCCTTATAATAACCCACACACCTATGAACATTTATTTTTCACAAAGAAGCTAAAATATACAATGGAAAAAAGGGAAGCATGTTCAACAAATGGTGCTAGCATAACTGGATATTGGCATGTAGAAGACAGCAGATAGATCCATGTCTATTGCCATGCACAAAGCTTAAGTCCAAATGGATCAAAGACCTCAATATAAATCCAGTCACACTGAACCTTTTAGAAGAGAAAGTGGGAGGTACTCTTGAATGAATTGGTGCAGGGGACTGCTTCCTGAACATAACACCAGTAGCACAGACACTGAGATGGACAATTAACAAATGGGACCTCCTGAAACTGAGAAGTTTCTGTAAGGCAAAGGACAAAGTCACCAAGACAAAAAGGCAGCCCACAGAATGGGAAAAGATATTCACAAACCCCACATCTGACAGAGGACTGATCTCCAAAATTTACAAAGAACTCAAGAAGCAAGTCTCTAAAACACCAAAGGATGCAATTAAAACGTGGGGTACAGAACTAGATAGAGAATTCTCAATAGAGGAAACTAAAATGGCTGAGAGACACTTGAGAAGGTGTTCAACATCCTTAGACATTATGGAAATGCAAATCAAAACAACTCTGAGATACCATCTTACTCCTGTCAGAATCACTAAAATCAAAAACTCAAATGACAGTTTATGCTGGAGAGGATGTGGAGAGAGGGGAACACACCTCCACTGCTGGTGGGAGTGCCAACTCGTACAGCCACTTTGGAAATCAGTATGGAGATTCCTCAGGAAAATGGGAATCAGTCTACCACAAGATCCAGCAATTTCACTCTTAGACATATACCCAAAAGATGCACATTCATACAACAAGGACATCCGTTCCACTATGTTCATAGCAGCATTATTGTAATAAGCAGAACCTGGAGGCAACCTAGATGCCCTTCAACTGAAGAGTGGATAGAGAAAATGTGGTACATTACACAATGGAGTACTACTCAGCGGGAAAAAAAAACAATGGAATCTTAAAATTTGCATGGATGACAAATGGATGACTCCAGAAGAAACTATCCTGAGTAAGGTAACCCAGTCACAAAAAAACAAGCATGGCATGTACTCAATCATATATAGATTTTAGGCATGAAACAGGGGAGTACCAGGCCAAAATCCCACAGCCAGAAAGTCTGAGAAACAGGGAGAACCTTCAGAGAGATATGCATGGTACCCCAGAGAAGGAGAACGGGACAGAATCTTCTGAGGGAATGGGAGCATGGGGGGGTGATGAGGAAGCTGGGAGAAAGAGAGAGGGTGAAGAGGAGGGGAGAGGTGGACATGGGGGAGCAGGAAAGTTGAGTCAGGGGAAGAATAGAGGAGAGCAGGGTGAGAGATACCATAATGCCATTATGTGTTTGAAGAGAGATTTGGCACTAGTAAAGTGTCCAGAGACCTACAAGGATGACACCAACTGGCAATCTAACCAATAGTGGAGAGGCTACCTTAAATGCCCTTCCCTGATAATGTGATTGATGAGTTCCTTGTGTTCCATCCTAGAGCCTTCATCCAGTGGCTGAAGGAAGCAGAGGCAGACACCCATAGCTAAACACTGAACTGAATTCCTGGAAACCAGTTGCAGAGAGAGAGGAGTGATGAGCAAAGGGGTTAAGACTTAGCAGGTGAAACCCACAGAAACAGGTGACCTGAACAAGGGGGACCTCATGGACCCCAGACTGATAGCTGAGAGGCCAACATGGGACTGATCCAGACTCCCTGAACATGGGTGTCAGTGAGAAGGCCTTGGCATTCTTTGGGGCCTCGGGCAATAGATCAGCATTTATCCCTGTCATCCAGATGGACTTTGGGAGCCCATTCCACGTGGAGGGATGCTTTCTCTGCCTGGACACACGGGGGAGCACCTAGGCCCTGCACCAGATTGATGCTGCAACAATAACGGCACACTTACTGAAAGTATAAGTAAGTGTAAGTATTTATTGTAGAAATTACTCACATGAGAAAAATAAGCAACCCAGATGAGCCAAGTATTTTTCTGCTGCCAAACTGGAAGCCGGAAAGAGCGTGAAACATCTTATACCTTCCTTCGTACACACCCCTAGCCATGCCCAAAAGTGGGCCTGGCTAGTGAAACAGTTCACTGCCTACGTCCATATATGTCTTTAGTCATGCCTAAAGTGGGTGTGGTTAGTGGTGCGGTAAACCGCCCTTTTATTACCTCATCTGTATGCACCTCTAATATGCCACATGGCTAATGGTGGAATACCAAATTTCACCCTACACCAGATGATATGAAAGACTTTTGAGATCCCCCATGAAGGGCCTCACCCTCCTTGGAGAGTAGAGTGGGGATTGGGTGACGAGCTGGGGGAGGGCTGAAGGGGATGGGAGAGGAGGGGAGAGGAGAGGCAGCTGGGATTGACATGTGAAGCAAAATTGTTTCTAATTGGAATTTTTTTAAATGGTGGTGAAATTTTTTAAAAAGTAGAATTTAACAAAGAAATAGAGTTGCTAAAAGAAAACTCAAACTGAAATAATACTGGAAATGAAAAATTAAGAAGTCAAACAAAAACCTCAGAGGTAAGTCTTACCAACATTATAAGATGTAGAAAAGAGAATCTAGGGCATTTAAAACAATTTAGAATAAATGGATACCTCAGTCAAAGAAAATATTAAATTTAAAAAATTCCAGGTAAAAAACATCCTGAGAATATGGGATACTGTGAAAAGACCAAATTGATGAATAATGGGGATAGAGGAAAAAGAAGAAATCCAGGTCAAATGCACAAAAAAAAGTGTTTTTCAAGTAAAACCATAGAAAAAAATTCCCCAACCTAAAGAAGGGGGTGACTTATCAAGGCACAAGAAGCATACAAAACACCAAGTAGACTGGACAGAAGAAATGCCCACAAATAACCAAACCACTAAGCAGGCGTAACAAAGAAAGGGTATTAAAAGCTGAAAGGTAAAAGGACCAAGTAACATATAAAAGCAGGCCTATTAGAATGATGCCTGTCTTCTCATTGAAGACTGAAAACCAGGAGGACCTGGAGAGATAAATGTTCTAAACATTTAGAGAGACCACAGATGCCAGCACATACTACTATACCCAGCAAAACTATCAATTATTATATGGATAAGAAAGGGGAACATTCTACAATAAATCCAAATCTAAGCAGTTCTATCTATAAATCCATCTCTACAGAGGCACTAGATGGGAAACTTCAGTCTGAAAAGGTTAATCACACCCAAGAAGACACAAGGAATAAATAATCCCAGAACGATGAATCAAAAGAGGAAGAAAAATCTCAGAGCACAACAACAAAATAACAGGAACCAAAGATGCTGCTCATTGATAACTCTCAATATTAATAGTCTCAATTTCCCTATAAAAAGACACATAATAAGCGGGGCGTTGGTGGTGCACGCCTTTAATCCCAGCACTCGGGAGGCAGAGGCAGGCGGATCTCTGTGAGTTCGAGGCCAGGCTGGACCGACAGCCTCCAAAACAGAGAAACCCTGTCTCGTAAAACCAAAAAAAAAAAAAAAAAAGACACATAATAACAGGTTGGATTTGAAAACATGATCCATCTTTCTGCTGCTTCCAAGAAACACATGTCACTGTCAAAGATAGACACCATCTCAAAGTAAAAGGATAGGAAAAGGTATTTCAAGTAAATAGATCCAATAAGTAAGGTCATGTAGTCATCTTAATATCTGACATAATAGACTTCAAACCAAAACTAGTCAGATAGAGAAGGACAGTACATAAAAATTAAGGAACAATCCACAAAGGGGATATTGCAATTCTATGCATTTATGTACCAAACACATGGGTATCCAAACACATAAAAGAAACACTTCTACCGCTATGGCCTGCTCTTGCTAATAAACAGATCATTCTGACTAAAAACTAAACAGATAAGTGCTGAATTAAATAACATCATAAATCAAATGGACATAATAGACATCTACAGAAAATATCACCTAAACACAAAAGAATACATTTTCTTCTCATAGAATATTCTCCAAATTGGCTCACACTTGACACAAAGCCAATCTTAACATATATAGGAAAATTGAAACAACAACCTGAAATAACAACCAGAAACTATACAAGCAAATGAAAAACTTGTATTGTAAAAACATTAAGACACTGGAGAAAACACCACAGCATATTCCCATGCTCATGGATCAGTAATATTAATATTGTGAAAACGGCCATTCTACCAAAAGCAATCTGTAGATTCAATGCAATCCCCATAAAAATTCTAACACAATTCTTCATAGAAATTGGAAAACTTTTTCCAGCTTCACATGGATACAAAAAAAAAAGAAGCAAAACCCAGGATATAAAAACTGCTAGAGCTCTGACCATCCAGGTTTCAAGTTGTACTACAGAGAAATAGCAATAAAAACAACCTGGTGTTGGCACAAAAGAGACGTGTTGATCAGTGTTGGAATAGAATTAAAGACCCAGGCATAAGACCTCACACCTGACTTTTTTTTTAACAAAGAAGCCAAAATTACACACCAGAGTAAAGACAGTATTTGCTGGAGACAGTATCTTCAACAAATTGGGCGAGGAAGTCAAACTGGCTGGCTGCTTATAGAAGAATGCAAATAAATCCATATCTGTTACCATGACACACTACTCAACTCGAAATGGATCAAGGAGCTCAGCATGGAGCCGGATAGCATGAACCTGATGGGAGAGAAAGTGGGGAATAGGCTTGAACTCATTGGTGCGGGAACTAGAGCATTGGTAGTACAGGCCCTGAGATCAATAGTCAACAAACGGGGCCTCATGAAATTGAGCATCTTCTGAACAGCAAAAAACACTATCATTCAGAAAAAGTGGTAGCCTACAAAACTGGAAAAAAATTTACTAGTTGCATATCTGATAGAGGCTTAGTACCAAAAATATATAAAGAGCTAAAAAAAAATCTTGATGGGAGATGTCATTATGAAATCTGTCTCCTATTGGTTGTTGAATGAAGCACTGTTGGCCAATAGGGAAACAAGATAGGTGGGACTAGGAGTCGAGGAGAATTCTGGGGAGGAGAAACACAGGGAGTCACTATGTAGCCTCCAGAGGAGTAAAAGGTCCGGACCCTTTCTCCGATAAGAGAAATGCTTAGATTAACAATTATGGAGTAAATACATAAGTCAGAGATAGCCAGTAAGGAACCAAGCAAATGACCAACAGTTTCATAATTTATATAGCATCCTGTGAGTTATTTGGGGACTATAACTGTGGGAGGGCCCAGGCAGATGCCGGGGAAGGCTGTACTCTACATCAAAAAAAACAAATAACTCAATTTAAAAAACAGGGTAGGGTACAGCACTGAGCAGAAAGTTCTCAAAAGATAAAACATAGATAGAGCAATGCTCAACATCCTTAGCCATCTTGGGAGAACAAATTAAGAATACTTTGAGATTTTTCTATTACCACAGTCAGAATGGCCAAAAACAATAGAACAAATGACTGTGAGCGATGGTGAGGATGTGGGGGTTTATTGCTGGCAGAGTGCAAATTTGTACGGCATCCATGGAAATCAGCGTGGCCGTTCCTCAGGAGGCTGGGAATAGCCCTACCTCACAATCCAGCTATACCACTCCTGGTCACATATACTAAGGATTTCACATCCTATGCTGAGATGTTCACCACTACTTCATTCACAATAGCCCAGAAATTGAAAACAGCCTAGATAACCACCAACTGGTGAAATGAATGGATAATGAAAACGTGGTACCTTTATGTAGGTGGTGCAAAGGTTTTGTGCCCAGGGGTCACTAAGGAAACCAGGGACATTAATCATGCAGAGGCATCTCTTCAAAGGAGAAAGTACCTGTTTTGTTCCCCGGGAAGTTGGGAATGGGTCCTACTAATGACCTGGTGACCTTTTGCCATGCATAGAGACAGACATCACCCAAATCCCCCCAGGCTTTCCCTCTCTAGTCCTTCATCTTTAGCTCCCAGTCAACAGAATCCATCCTTGGAGGGGCATCACATGTACTTTATAGCCTACTGATCTCTATGCTGTCACAGAGACCACACCAGATCCTAGACCTTAACCTATAGAACCAGTGGTCATGGTCACCTGTACTTTGCAAAGGAGTGTCTATGTAGTCATGCCTTAAGCACAACTGGAATTGAAATGACTGTTTCCTGGAAACTCCCCCCCCAAATAATACTGTGTATAAATATACTGGCAATGAACTGCCTGGCGGTCAGAATCTCTAGAAGTTTGATCAGGCCTAAGCCAGGATGGACCGAGTTTTCATTCTTACCTCTTTGTGGACCACTTCCCTGCCTGACAAGACACCTGCAGGGACTCCCTCACATTTACAGAATGGAATATTATTCAGCTACTAAGAAAAATGAAATTAGAAGGTAAATAGATATAGGTAGGAAAAATACATCCTGAGTGAGGTAACCAGACCCCAAGAGACAGATAAATATTCTCTCGTATAAGTGCATGCTAGTTTTTAAACTTTAGATATGTGTGTTTCCATTTGGATAACTACAAAGGTTATTTGTTATGATAAAGGTTATCTTGCAAAAGTGCCCAGTAAAGGACGAAGTGGGAGGAGATGATCTCCCAAGGAAGGGGAAAGAGAATACAGCGTTATAGAGAGACAAAGGGGGGGGCTGAATAGAAGTACTAAATGGGGAGAGGAATGGGATAGAGGAGTAAAGGAGGGAATATAGGAAAGGCCATTTGACAAATGGCAAGGAAGTCTACCAAGCTTCCTAAAATATACACATTTACCAAAGGAATCTAAACGGAGTCACCAAATAGAGAGGAGACAGTACCCTAACTAGACATCTCACAACCGCCCCCCAGTTAAAACTCCAGTGTCAGGAATGGGCCATTGGCCAAAGGTGCCCATGGAAACCCCCCAAACACCAGGAGCCTTTGTCAAGGCTATTGGCGGCTCTCTGCAGCCTGATGGTCAGGCCCTGTTGCTGAGGACAACACTCACTACGCCATCAAACGTGGGGAGATCGGAGCTGGTGCCTAGCTGGAAGCCTTACATCTACTAACCAGAAGCCATGGTTCCGGGACATATTTTACAGACTGCTGAAAAAAGGGAAATTAGCCATTAACGTCACCAGCTACAGAACCTGTGACCCACAGTGGTAACTTGCCTGGAAGATACACTGGTGTGTTAGTGACAGAAAAAGTTAAGGCACGAACCAACCCCTCTCTGGTTGGATCCAAAGCCCAGTCCATGAGATGGAACTTATGCCCGACACTGACCACAGGCTGAGACCCCAAAGCTAGGTAGGTCCTGAGCCCAGGAAGAAAACCACAACTCTTATTCTGCAAGGGGAGCACAGCAGTAAAACGACTCCTGATGTCATACTGCTCCGTCTACACATCCGCGCCTCGCTCGGCTCTCACCAGAGAAGATTCCTCTTGCAGTAGACGGTATGTAGCCCAGAGACGTATGTAGCGAGTGAGAGACTTTGGAGCACTCAGTCCTAAAAGAAAAATTTTTTTCGTCAAATCTACCCCCTCAGGGCTTAGGGGATCAATGTAGGAGAAGTGAGAAGATTGCAAGGGGCAATGAATGACCCAACGAAGCAGTGTCTCCCAGACGCAACAGTACTGACACGCATATGAACTCAAAGGGGGTGTGGCGTCACGCGCAAGGACTGCATGGGTCCAAGCCAGATAAGGATCCCAGTGCTGAGAAACACGAGTAGACACGGGCTCCCACCTCTAACTGAGAATCGATTTGCAATTGACACCACCAGCTAAGGGAAAAATCAGTTTTCTCCGCTTTTGTCTCAAGGCATTTACAACCACATCTCGGGTCAGGCCTCGTGTCTGGGAGCAGTTGGCTAACACAAAACAACTCAACGCTATTTTTGTGGACTTTTTGCTTCATTTTGCTTTGTTGGGGCTTTTTTTTTTTTAATCTTATGGGTATGTTGTTTGTTTTGGTTTTGCTTTTTACACATTTTTTTTGGTTTCTTGAAGATTTTGTTTGTTTACTTGTTTTTAAGAGGGAGAGAGAGGAACATAAAGGTGATTGCGTGGGGGGTGTGAGGATCTGGGAGGAACTGGAAGACGGGGAAAAACATGATCGAAATGGATTGTATAAAAAAATTTCCAATAACAAAAAGACTTTTTAAAAAGTCTTACAAAGGAATAGAGGAAGAAAGAAAAGAAAACTAATATCGCACTTAAAGGCATAAACCAAAGTTTTTCTACACAGTCAACACGCAAGAAGGCTGACAGCTTCCACAACTCCTATCCAACCTTTCACTAGAAGTCCTAGACAAATCAACTAGACAAGAAAAAGAAGTAAACATTACTTAAATTGGGAGGGAAGAAGTAACAACTCTCTTATTCTCAAGGAATATGATTTTGTAGATACCCCTACTAATCCACAAAGAAAACTATGGGAGCTGGTTAATGAATTCACCAGCATTGTATGGCATAAAGCCAACACATAAAAGAATCTATCTTCCTGATGGACAATCTAAGAGGAAATACTTGGGAGTACATTTAACCAACAAGTGATTAGGCTTGTACACAAAACACTTCTAAAAGAAAACTTAAAAGTCCTAAACAAAGGAGAGGACTGCTGTGTTTATGTGCTGAAAGCTTAATGTCACCAAGACATCAGTAACTCCCAAACTGTTTATATAATGTGTAGTTTTCCTGCCAGCAGGGAGACAGACCTTAAAAATTATTTTATGCAGATGATAGAGACCCTCAAGGAGGAGAAAATCCCTTAAAGAAACAGAAGAAAAAAAACAAAGAAAAAAATATATGAAATGGAGAAAAAGACAAACTGAAAAATTCAAGACATAAACAAATCTCTTCAAGAATCTAAAGAGAGCCAAGAAAAAGCAACCAAAAAAGTGAAGGAAACAATTCAAACAGTTCAAGTCTTGAAAGCTGAAATAAAGAAAACACAGAATGAGGATGTGTAGGAGGAAGTCTGCATGCCGCCATTAAACATGTGACTTACTAGAGGCTCATACAGATGAGGTAATAAAAGGGCGGTTTACCACACCGCTAACCACACCCACTTTAGGCATGACTAAAGACGTATACAGCCAGACGTAAAGACGTATACGTACGTAGGCGGTGAACTACATCACTAGCCAGGCCCACTTTTGGGCATGGCTAGGGGGCGTTACGGGGGAAGGTATAAAAGACAGCACACAGGAAGTCTTGGTCTCTTTTCCCGGAGTTCGGCTTCCGGTTTGGCAGCGAGGGGGGGAACTACTTGGCTCATCTGGGTTACTTGTTTGGTATCTTGTGAGTAATTTCTACATTACTTTCAAAAAAAAAAGGATGGATGCTGGAAATAGAAAAAAAACTTGGTAAATGATCAAGAACTACAGATGTAAGTATATCCAATAGAATACAAGAAATGGAAGAGAGAATCTCAGGTGTTGAAGACTCGTTAGAGGATATACAATCATTGACCAAAGAAAATCTCAAGTCCAACAAATCCCTAACACAAAACATACCTCTATTCCTTTGTAATATGGAAATATGGGACACCATGAAGAAGCCAAACCTGAGAATAATAGGTATAGACGAAGGTGAAGAAATACAGCTCAAAGGTACAGAAAACATATTCAACAAAATCATAGAAGAAAACTTCCCTAACCTAAAGAAGGATATACCTATGAAAATAAAAGAATCTTATAGAACACCAAATAGACTAGACAAAAAAAAGAAGTCCCCTCACTACATAATAATCAAAACATCAAACCTACAGAATAAAGAGAAAATATTAAGAGCAGTTAAAGAAAAAGGCCAAGGAACATATAAAGGCAGACCTATCCAAATTACACCCAACTTTTCAATAGAAACTATGAAAGTCAGAAGATCCTGGACAAATGTCCTACAAACGCTAAGGGAACAAGGAAGCCAGCCCAGACTACTGCATCCAGCAAATCTTTCAATTACCATAGATGTGTAGAAAACAAAATATTCCACAACAAAACCATATTTAAACAATACATATCCACGAATCCAGCCATAAAGATAGTACTGGAAGAAAAACTTCAACCCAATAAAGATAACTACACTCACAAAGACATAGGCAATAGATAATCCCACTTTACCAAACACCAAAAGAAAAAGGGAGGGAAACATACACACAATAACACCACCACCAATAAATCCAAAACAAACAAGAATCAATAATCAATGGTCATAATATCACTCAATGTCCGACTACCTTATACTCCATCCTAGAACCTTCATCCAATAACTGATGGAAGCAGAGGCAGATACCCACAGCTAAACACTGAACTGAACTCCTGGAACCCAGTGATAGAGAGATCAGAGTGATGAGCCAAGGGGTCAAGGCCGTACTGTTGAAACCCACAGAGACAGCTCTTGGACCCCAGACTAATGGCTGAGAGGCCAGTATGGGACTGATCCAGACCCCCCTGAATGTGGTGTCAGTGAGGAGGCCTCGGCAATCTCTGGGGCCTTGGGTAGTAGCTCAGTGTTTACCATGGCATACGAATGAACTTTGGGAACCCATTCCATATGGAGGGAACCTCTCTCAGCCTGGACACATGAGGGAAGGCCTAGGCCCTGTCTCAGATGAAATGACAGACTCTGGAGATGCCCCATGGAGGGACTTGCCCTCCCTGGGGAATGGTGTGGGGAATGGGTGGGGGGTTGGGGGAACTGGCAGAGAGACAGGGGAGGAGGGATAGGAGTAAGAGCTGGGATCAATATGTGAAGCAAGCATGCTTCTAATTTAAATTAAAAAATATATTGAGAAAAAAATCTCTCAATGTCAACGGTCTCAACTTGCCTATAAAAATACACAGACTAACAGAATGGATATGAAGACAAGAACCCATCCTTCTTCTGCATACAAGAAACACATCTCAACATCAAAGACAGACATTATCTCAGAGTAAAGGGCTGGGAAAAGATTTTCCAATCAAATGGACCCAAGAAACAAGCTGGTATAACAATCCTAGTATCTAACAAATTAGACTTCAAATTAAAATCAATTAAAAGAGACAAAGAAGGGCATTTCATATTCACCACAGGAAAAGTCCATCAAGATGAAGTCTCAATTCTGAACATCTATGCCCCAAATACAAAGGCACCCACATTTTATAGCTAAAATCACACATATAATTTCACACACTAGTAGTAGGAGACTTCACTCTCACCACTAGACAGAACCTCCAGACAGAAACTTAACAAAGAAACAAAAGAACTAACAGAAGTTATGGCTCAACTGAGTTCAACAGACATCTGTGGAACTTTCCATCCAAACACAAAAGAATATACCTTCTTCTCGGCGCCATATGGAACCTTCTCCAAAATGAACCACATAATCGAAAACAAAGCAAACCTCAACAGGTACAAAAAATTGTAATAACCCCATGTATCTTTTTTTTATTTCATTTAACTTTATTTTATGTGCATTGGTGTAAGACAACAAAGGGAGATCAAGGGGATACATATTGGAAAGGAAGAAGTCAAACTTTCACTATTTGCAGACGATATAATAGTTTACATAAGTGACCTGAAAAACTCCACAAGGGAACTCCTACAGCCGATAAACACCTTAAGCAAAGTGGCAGGATAAAGCTTAACTCAAAAAAATCAGTAGCCTTATTATATACAGACGATAAATGGGCTGAGAAAGAAATAAGAGAAACATCACCTTTTATAAAATCACAAACAGCATTAAATATCTGGGGATAACGCTAACCAAACAAGTGAAAGACCTGTATAGCAAGAACTTTGAGTCTCTAAAGAAAGAAATTAAAGAAGATACCAGAAAATGGAAAGATCTCCCATGCTCTTTGATCAACAGAGTAAAAATGGCAATCTTGTCAAAAGCAATCTACAGATTCAATGCAATCCCCATCAAAATATTGGCATGATTCTACACAGACCTTGAAAGAACAATACTCAATTTTATATGAAAAAACAAAAGACCTATATTAGCCAAAACAACCCTGTACAGTAAAGGAACTTCCAGAGGCATCACCATCCCTGACTTCAAGCTCTATTATAGAGTTATAGTCCTGAAAACAGCTTGGTATTGGCACAAAATTAGACAATTGACCAATGGAATCTAATTGAAAACCCTGATTTTAACCCACACACCTATGAACACTTGATTTTTGACAAAGAAACTAAAATTATACAATGGAAAAGAAAAAGCATCTTCAACAAATGGTGCTAGCATAACTGGATATTGGCATGTAAAAGACTGCAGATAGATCCATGTCTATCGCCATGCACAAAGCTTAAGTCCAAATGGATCAAAGAGCTCAACATAAATCCAGCTATACTGAACCTCTTAGAAGAGAAAGTGGGAGGTACCTTTGAACAAATTGGTACAGGCCACTGAACATAACACCAGTAGCACAGACACTGAGATAGACAATTAAAAAATGGGACCTCCTGAAAATAAGAAGCTTCTGTAAGGCAAAGGACACACACAGTCAACAAGACAAAAAGGCAGCCCACAGAATGGGAAAATACATTTACTACAAGGATGACACCAACTGGCAAACTAAGCAATAGTGGAAAGACTACCTTAAATGCCCATCCCTGATAATGAATTTGACAACTACCTTATATGCCATTCTAGAACCTTCATCCAGTGATTGATGGAAGCAGAGGTAGACACCCACAGTTAAACACTGGACTGAACCCCTAGAGCCCAGTGACAGAGAGGGAGGAGTGATGAGCAAAGAGTTAAAGAATGGGCTGGTGAAACCCACAGAAACAGCCGATGTGAACAAGGGAGAGGAGCTCTTGGACCCCAGATCGACAGCTGGGAGGCCCTCATGGGACTGGTCCAGACCCCCTGAATGTGGGTGTCAATGAAGAGGCCTGGACAACCTATGGGGCCCTGGGCAGTAGATCAGAATTTATCCCTGGTGTACAAATGGACTTTGTGTGTCCATACCACAAAGAGGGATGCTCTCTCAGCCTGGACTCTTGGGTGAGGGCCTAGACCCTGCCCTGAGTGAAATGACAGACTCTGGAGATCCCCTATGTGGAAGAGAGTGGGGATAGTGTGGGAGGCTGGGAGGGATGGTGGAGGGATGTGGGAGGCGGAAGGAGGGGGAGGAGAGGGACCTGGGATTGACATGTGTCAAAAAAGAAAAAATACCAATAAAATTTAAATTACAAAAAAAAAGATCTGCTGTGGGTCTGAGTTGGCTTAACAGGTGGGCACCTGCCACCAAGACTTACGACCTGAGTTCAATTCCTGGAACCCATATGGTGGGGGGGGAGGGGGGAGGGGATAGAACCAGTTCCTACCAGTTGTCTTCTGACGTCTGCATGCATACGCACATAAACTGAATTTAGTAGTTAGTTATTTTGAAAATTTTCGTGGGGAGATTCACAATAATCTTTAATAGATGGTGTTCTGAGCTGGACTTTGGTGGCGCATGCCTTTAATCCCAGCACTAGGGAGGCAGAAGCAGGTGGATCTCTGTGAGTTAGAGGCCAGAGTGGTCTACAAGAGAGAGTTCCAGGACAACCTCAAAAGCAATGCAGAGAAACCCTGTCTCCAAAAACAAAAACAAACAAACAAACAAAAGAATGGTATTCTGTAATGTGCAGAGGGAGAGGGAGCACTCGGCCCTAAATGGGAGGCCTTCATCAAATCCTTCCCATCGAGGCTCAGGGGTCTGTGTGGGAGAGGAGGGAGACAGAATCTCAGAGCCAGAGGTGGAGGACGGCTCCAAGGAAACGGCGTCTTCCTGACGCAGCAGGACCGATGCACGTATGGACTCGCAGAGACCATGACGGCGCACACGGGACCTGCACAGGTTCAAACCAGACAGAACCCCAGCACTGAGAAGGGGAGGAGGACACAAAGACCCACCCCTGACCGTTGATATCTGCTGGGAAAGAAAAATCCGTTTTCTCAAATGGAGCATCACTGGGTACACACACCAGGCTTTTTCTTCCGGGCCACCAACCAGCTCTCAAATCGCGACACAGAGACCGATGATTAGTTATGAACGCCTGGCCTCAGCTTAGCAGAAATTCTTTATTAGCCAGAAGCGTACACAATACCTCACCTTGGATAGATAACGTGGAATACAAAAGGCATCAAATCGCAAGCAGACGAGAATGTTTTCCTGATAGCTGGTCTGCCTCAAAGTTCACTGTCCAGCCTATTATTAGGTCTTTCAGACATTAATGGGACAGAGAGCCTGCGGTGTTTCAAATAGCTCAGAGAGAGAGAGAGAGAGAGAGAGAGAGAGAGAGAGAGAGAGAGAGAGAGAAGAGAGAGGCCTTAGGAACAGCAGTGACTTCGACAAACCTGACATTGCCCAAAGCAGAGTATCTCTGCATAGATGACTCTGTTAATGACCTTGGCTTCTAACTTAAAAAAAAAATAATAACAATAATACAACTAATGCCGGATAAAGCATAGGAGTCTAATTTGGAAGGAAGGACAAATGGTCAAGGTCTGTTGGCATTGTTCATAGTGTGTTAATTCACCATTATTATGCATATTCAAGATGAGTCCCCGTTATTATATCGCCTGAAAGTTTATGTCTAGGTAACTGTTCTCTTTTCAAAAGACTTTTCTATAGAAAGGGCAAGCCATACCACTTAAGTCTCAGAAAGACCCAACCCTGTCAGCCCCAACCAATTGGCCTCCATCTACAAAACACAATCTGTGCCTCATTTCCATCAGCACTCACTAATGCATGTGCAGGTTTCTCTCTCTGAATTGAACTGTAGGAAGAGTATAATGGTATCTCACGGGTTTGCTTCAGATTTAAATGATTTCTAAACACTATTTAGCTTTTACATAGCTATTAACCTCAAAAAGGGTCAGATAGGGACTAATAAGGAATTTCAGCTCTCTGTCCTGGAGAATTCTTTTCCCCTCCAGGCAAGGTGGCCTCCACTACATTATTTGTATAACATTTTGTACTGTTTTATCAATAACAACAATAACAACAATAAAAAACCCACAACCTTATTAACAATGAAGCTCTAACGATCATGGGGGTGTGTGTTAAATTTTAGGCTCTTGCTGTCAGGAAAGCTAATTGATTTGTAGATAAAAGTGAGAATAATACACTTT
This sequence comes from Mesocricetus auratus, assembly GCF_017639785.1. Taxonomy (NCBI): domain Eukaryota; kingdom Metazoa; phylum Chordata; class Mammalia; order Rodentia; family Cricetidae; genus Mesocricetus; species Mesocricetus auratus. Next base: position 2,062,526 of record NW_024429182.1, on the reverse strand, counting down.
ACAGTAACAGTTTTTCCCCCTTCTGTGTTTTTATTTTTATTTCTTTTTTTTTAAGAGCCTAGCCCAGGATAGCCTCCAACTCATTAGGTAACCGGAGATAACCTTGAACTCCTGGGTCTCCTGACTCTGCCTCCTAAGCACTGAGATTATAGGTGTGCACCATCATGCCCAGTTTATGAGATGCTTGGGGTCCAGCCCATGGTTTCTCAAGACTCTACCAATGAAGCCATATCCTCAGACTCTCTCCACAAGTCTTACCCTTAGGGAACTGAAGTGCTGTGTTCCATGTCTGTTGTAAACCTATACTAAGTATGAAACTGGGCATTCGTGATTAACTCACATTTGGAGATTCCTGTGGAAGAGCTCCAGAACCCCAAGGTGGATACTATGCTGTGAAAGTAGAGCTTTGAGTTGACCAACAGTCATCATCACTGACATGCGTCCTCAGTGGTTTGACTTATTTTGTCAACTTGACCCAGCTGGAGTTATCTGGGAAGAGGGAAATTCAGTTGAGAAAGCATCTCTATGCAATAGGCCTGTAGACAAGACTTTGGGGGCATCTTCTCAGCTGATGATTGATGTGGAAAGGTTCAGCCCACTATGGAGTGGTGCCATTGCCCAGACAGCTGGTTCTGGGTTGTATAGGAAAACTGGTTGAGCATGAGTCAGAGGGACGGAGCCTGTAAGCAGCATCCTTCCATGGCTTCTCCTTCAGTTTCTGCTCTAGCTTCCTACCCTTGAAGATAGCCTATAACCTGTAGGATGAAATAAGCCCTTCCTGCCCCCTGATCAAGTTTACTTGTGGTCATGGTGTGTATCACAACCGTAGATGGCAAACTGGGACTGAGATCACTACCAGCTATGTGTGTGTAATGTTTAACAGGAACCCAGGGAGATAGTTTAGCCTTTAATCCTCATTCCCTGTGTTGGCAAAGTGGGTTCTGTCTTGTCTGTGAGGGCAGAAACTGCCCTCTCACCAGAAACATCATCTCACACCCCAGTGCCCTTCTTCTGAATCGCATTCCAGTGCCATGGCGGTGGAGTTGAGTGGACACAATTGTGACTCTCCGTAGTCTTCCACGGTGGTGTCTTTGAGCAAACACGACTGTCACTGTCCATAGTCCTACGTGGTGGTGACTTTGAGCAGACATGACTGTGACTGTCCATAGTCCTCCGTGGTGGTGGCTTTGAGCAAACACGACTGTTACTGTCCAAGTCCTCCATGGTGGTAGAGTTGACCAGTCTCAAGGCAGCCTTCAAGAGTGGCATGAGCTGAGTCAACTAGACACAGGGTGAGCCTTGTCTAAGGATTGTTAGCACCGACGCCTCTCATTTGTGAAAAGGTTTCCTGATGGTTCTTCTCCTCATTTCACTTCTCCCTGACCTTGTTTCTCTTATGGTCCTGCTAATATTAGCATTTGCTTACCACCCCTGAGTAAGAAAGGCAGGCTGACGGACTACAGCCTCCGAGCAGCCCTTCACGTCTCCTTAAGAGGAAGGAAAATCAGGACCAACACAGGGGAAAGGCTGCTGTACAAAGTGGCATTAGCAGTGGGTAATGGGCCTACAGATTTTTCCTTCGCTTTTGAAAGACATTGCTTTTGGGGGAAGGGGGCTTGTGGTCTTCCCTCACCTGTCCTAGACCCGTGTCAGCTTGTATCTGTAGCAGTCGCTCAGTTTTCTTCCAGCAATTCAACAAATACATGTACAGCAATATCTAAGAGATATGGTCCTTGGTTTCCCTGCTGGAGGGAGCAAAACACACACAAAGAAAGAAAGAAATGAGCTACAAGGGGGGTTACAGTCAGTCCACGTGATGGTAACGACATTAGGTTGTGTGACTAGGGGGTCACCCATCCAAACAGGGTGATATCTGCGCTCAAGTCTAAATCATAAAGACACCAAGCAGGCGGAGATGCAAGACAGAATCAGAGCAGGACCAGTCCCGAGACAAGAGTGCACTCACGCCCCTCCTCCAATCATCTCGTCATTTTTCAACTCCTTTTCTGAAAATGAATTTTCCAAGGCCCAGATGTCCATTAAAGACACGAGTTTAATCCCTGGGACCCACACACAGACAGAGACATGCATGCTTGCATACACACACACCATACACACACACACACACACACACACACACATCTAAAAATCTAACAAAAAATATAAGGAAAGGAAGGAAGAATTCAGAACCATACATGTATCTGGAAACGAGAGGCACCACCCGCAGAAGGCTTCAACAGGTCAACTTTGTCTTGAAAACACTGGGGAGGCGGTGAAAAGCTTTTAGGAAGAGTGCAATATGACCCTATTAAATGCTAGGAAGAGCCCAAGCTGCTGAGAAGACTGTTGGACTTGAAACAGTGCCCTACTTAGATCAGGGGAAAACAGGTGACCAGAACCAAGACAGGAGACAGAAGGGGAGAGGGGCAATAGCAGAGGTGAACCCCTGCTTCTGGAGAATTGGGTGGTTAAGGTGTGTCATTTGCTGAGAGTGAAGCATAATGAAGAAGTCACTTTGAGCCAGAAGCAAGTGAAGTTAGAGACTGAGAGCGTAAATCACAGTGAGTCCCCCAGGCTCTGCCATCAGTGCTCAGAGCCTAAGGCACAGTGAGTCCTCCAGGCTCTGCCATCAGTGCTCAGAGCCTAAGGCACAGTGAGTCCTCCAGGCTCTGCCATCAGTGCTCAGAGCCTAAGGCACAGTGAGTCCTCCAGGCTCTGCCATCAGTACTCAGAGCCTAAGGCACAGTGAGTCCTCCAGGCTCTGCCATCAGTGCTCAGAGCCTAAGGCACAGTGAGTGCTCCAGACTCGGCCATCAGTGCTCAGAGCCTAAAGCACAGTGAGTCCTCCAGGCTCGGCCATCACTGCTCAGAGCCTAAGGCACTGTGAGTCCTCCAGGCTCGGCCGTCAGTGCTCAGATACTTGGTACTGAGCCCATGGGGGCCCGAGAGGGCAGAACCAGATGTGGCAGCATGCTTGAGAGGTGGCAGCTCCAAGTGGGGCGGGGTGGTGAGTGCTGTGATGGGAGAGGTTTTTTGTTTATTCCAGCTTTAGTAGTGTAAGACCAGTATGGGTGAAATAAGACCAGAAGACCCGACTTTAAAAAAAAAAGTCATCAACTTCTTTGTCCAACCTGGATTCGATGTCATTACTTAATGTCATCAAGTAATTACTGCTATGCTGCTGTTTCTGCTTAGATACAAATACCGAATGGCCGTTCAGATGAGATCGGGCACGTTCGGGGTGGTATGGCCATAGACAGGAGTGGCAGTTCAAAAACCCCAGTGGGATACATACTCAAGCATGGAGGGTAGGCATTATGCTGGTCATGGTTGCAGTTGAGGGAGGGGTGTAAGTACATTTATTAAAGTATTTTTCCTCTTTCTTTCTCCCTTCCTTCCTTCCTCCCTCCCTCCTTTCCCTCCCTTCCTCCTTCCTTCCTTCCTTTCTTCCTTTCTTTCTTTTTTCAAGATAGGGTTTCTCTATGTAGCCCTGGCTGTCCTGGAACTCACTGTGTAGATCAGGCTGACCTCGAACTCACAGGGATCCCTCTGCCTCTGCCTCTGCCCCTGCCCCTGCCTCTGCCAAGTGCTGGGATTAAAGGTGTGCACTACCTCTGCCAGGCTCTGCTTTTATTTATGTTTGAAAACATTGAAACATTAAAAAAAAAAGCTGTTCACCGTATAAGGAAGAGCGAGAATAGCCATGAATGATCTAAGATGAGAAGAAAACGAGGCAGAGCAGATGAAAATGAGTAAATGTGGCGTCTTCTGATATGCAAGGAGAGGGAACGGGAAACAGGAGTTGCCAGAGAGACTCACACTGCTGGAGAGAGGTAGACTATCCTAGGAGTGAGTGGCCCAGAAACCAATGCGGCACTGCAGGGATAAACCACTACATCAAATGGCTACAAAGAAGCAGGTCTCAAGTGCCCACTGCAAACATGTTGCAAGGCTCTTCTCCCGGACCCATCCACTGTTGGTGGGTTCCCGGGTGTCGAAGGGGGGCGTGGGAAGCCGGATGTGAGGCTGGGGAGGGGATCTGGGTTCTTCAGAGGACTAAGATGAGTCTGACTGGAGAGTAGAAGGGGTGGCCTCAGTTAGGCATTGATGCTGCAATGATAAACAGCACACTTACTGAAAGTAAAAATAAGTATTTGTTGTAGGAATTACTCACAAGAGACAAACAAGTAACCCAGATGAGCCGAGTAGTTTTCCGCCGCTGAACTGGAAGCCAAAAGCCGGAAAAAGAAACCGAGACTTTTGTTGTACAGTCTTTTATACCTTCCCCGTAACGCCCCCTAGCCATGCCCAAAAGTGGGCCTGGCTAGTGATGTAGTTCACCGCCTACGTCTGTATACGTCTTTAGTCATGCCTAAAGTGGGTGTGGTTAGCGGTGTGGTAAACCGCTCTTTTATTACCTCATCTGTATGCGCCTCTAATAAGTCACATGGCTAATGGCAGCACACGGCTTCCTCCTACAATTCCCCTTTTAGTCTAAAAAGGATATTTAAACTTAAAACAACTAACTTGTGTCAATGATCAAAATGTATCAAACATCTATCCCATCTAAACCTAAACTTATCTGAAAGAAACACACAAGTCTGAACACCTCCTTCCAATCCCAACTCTAAAATAATTGAAAACTAACACTAACAGGTGTAAACTATCCTATAATATCAATAGTAGGGAGAGAGGGCGTGGAATTCTCAAAACTACTTCCTGCTGAAATGTGACGGTGATAATCTCACGGGGACCTGTGAAAAGAAAAATGTTAGTGTAACAAAATCTCAGTAGATCAGACAGTCTCTGTATGGCAGGAGATGCTTGCTTGAAGTTCCTGACTGGGGTTCTAGTGTTGATTGAAGCTCTCGTCTGAAGCTCTGGCCAGATTGTAGAAGATGTGCTGTTTCAGTTCCGTGGTCCGGAGTTGTGTCGAGTGATGTAGTTTCAAGCCAATATAGTGCTGGTCAGGTGGAGTCGATGATGTGGGGCAGTTCAGATGCCTCCAGTAGAATCAGGTGGAGTCAAGGAAGTGGATCCTCATTCTCAAGCAGTTGAAGATTGCTCTCAGGAAATTCCTTGTTCTCTGGAAAACTCAAACGTTAATGTTAACAAAGAAATATTTTAACTTTTATATGCATGCATACCGGAAGAGGTGACAATAGGGAAGATGGTAAACATGAAGGAAATTAGACTTTTCAGAAAAAGAAATCCACAGATAACAGTCCCTAATTTTATTTTCTTCTGTCTTATATCAATGGCTCTTTGATATAATACAGAAATTCTGATTTTTATTTAAATAATATGCTTTAATTTAGAGTAGGAGAGCCAATCCAACTCCAAAGCCAGCTTCAGTTAAATGAATGGGGACTGAAGTATATGAAGAAACAAAGATAAAAGGGTAATATAAAAACCCTGTCTCAGAGAAAAATAAATAAAAGTAAAAGTAAAAGAAATAGAATAATAATAATAGATAAATAAATAAGCCAAGTAAAGATGGAAAATACACAAAAAGTCTGGATACTGTATGCTATTATGTTTTTCAGTTTTTTGATTGCTCAAGAAGGAACAACTGCTAAAGTACACTTGATTATAAATGCTGCTGAATTAATTCAACTTATATCTTTTGAAAATGCCTTGACTTCAAAATTTAAGAATAAGGACATGTTACTTGGGAAAGGAGTTTTTGTTTATGTTTCTACAGAATATGAAAAGCTGAGGATTCCTTCCAGGCTTCTGTGGTTTCATGAACCAAGACCTCCGAAAGCAATGGCCCAAGTGATTCAACATCTAAAACAACTAAGATGATAGTCTTACAGACCCTGAAACTAAGGACTTATACAGGTTTCTGAGTTTTGTCATGATCCCCATGGTATGAACAGCACCCCCTTCCAGCATGAAGCAGTTTGGAATGAGCGACGTCCTAATTCCCATCTTGTTTATAAATCTTTGTTTTCATTTAAATGGGATTGTTTATAATTGGTTAATGATCACAGCCAATCTCTTTTTAATGGTAAAAAGGGGAATTATGATATGGGTATGGTTTTTCATTTATTGATACAAATTCAAGGTCAATTTTATGATGTGTATATTTCTCTTGATTAAGTATTGTGCTTATACTGATCTTTTAAATCATAATGCATAATTAAACACAAATTATAGATAGTTACTTATAATAATCAGATCTTATAGTTAGGTAAGTTAGGTTTTCTAGATATACAGAAATATATTTGAGATAGATAGACAATCTTCAAACCTTTCAAAGACCTTCAGAAAATGGCATTTAAAATGTTTTAGGTTTTTCTTGACAATGAGAAATGTCTGCTTCTGCCACACCAATTATGTCTGAGAAGAAGATGGGCCCCAAAGAAACTCGTTATGGAGTTTGCTTTCAGCATGGCAAGATTAGCCATTTGGACAAGAAACTGCTCTTGCCTAGACTGCTTGACTGTTGCTGTATAAACTGGATATGCAGGACCCACAGGAAAGTGACTGCTGAACTCAAACAATCCTTCAGGGTTCCTGCTTCATGGAAGAGTCTATGAGACTTTCTGAGGACACAGAAAAATGACTGACAGACTGCCAATGCAGATGGATAGTTTGAAATTTCCTGCTTTGCTGAGAAATCTTCTGGACACACTGTGGCCTATGTGCTGAAGATGGATGCCCCAACATTACAGAGAAACTTCAGGTGACAGTCCAGGCAGCAAGATGTCTCTGTCAATCCTAGTGTTTATATATTATCCTTCTTTGATAGAGTTGAAGGCAGATAGTTATAATTATAGTTTTCCTTAGTTATGATAAAAGATAAGCTACATATAGAACTTTGGACTCACAAGGATGAGATAGATGATATTTTCTTTAAATCTTGCTGAATGTTTATAGACCAAATATTGTAATTGTGTTCTTACTTGATAATTGTTCTGTTATATATATATATATATATATATATATATATATATAATATATGTTAAAGTTAAGACCTTTCTTTTTGTTTAGACAGAAAAGAGGAGATGATGGGGGAAGTCCTATGTATATGTCAATAAAGCACTGTTGGACAATAGGGAACCAAGATAGGTGGGACTAGGAGTCCAGGAGGACTCTGGGAAGGAGAAACACAGGGAGTCAAGATGTAACGCCATCAGGTAGGAAGCCCAGAAAATTCTCCGGTAAGAGAAATACTTAGATTAACAATTATGGGATAAATACTTAAGTCAGAGCTAGCCAGTAAGAAACAAGCAAGGCCAACAGCTTCATAATTAATATAGCCTCCTGTGTGTTATTTGTGACTGAAGCGGCTCTGGAACCAGGCTGGCGGGAAGGCTTCTCTTTACAAGGCATCGTGAGCTTGTCCACGCACTGGTCAACTACCCAAGCATTGCCTGTCTCGACATCCAAAGTGAAGGCGACAGCTTCTCAGGCCTCAAACACCACGTGACAAATTACCCATAGAATGTGCACGGCAGACCTGTGTGACCTTACAGAGGTTGCTATTATTTGCCCCATGACATAAAAGCGTCTGCAGTTTAGCCACAGAAATCCCCATCGGGAAGTCCAGCCGACTGCCTTAGTTTACCCAGTTGGTTTTCACTGAGTGTTGAGCAATGGATTTGGTCGTACCATCTCTGTCTGCTGTTTATTTGTTCTTTCAACTGAAAGCCTTACCCGAGGAGCCTGTGTGCTGAGCAGGACTTTGAATGGGAGCCCGGAGCGTTTGCTGGGCTTTCTGACTTGTGCTGGATGTTTGTAAGTCCCTGATTGGTCGATTTTTCTGTGTGTCCATCATCTCTTGATATATACACATCATATTTTTTTTACTTTGGTTTGCTCTACACTTAATAAACTTCCTCATTCAAAAGTGTAGCATAGGCCATTCTCCAGACCCCACAGAACAAGATTATATTTGTAAAGTAGGATAATTATTAGAAAAAGAAAAAACACCCTTGTAACTCAAACAAGATTCTTCAGGTGAAGGTCCTCAAACAGCTGTCACATGTTAGATGGCTTTTAAGCAGACCAGCAACTACTGTTAAATATATAAAGTCCATGAAGTGTTTCACTCCCTAACCAACTGTTACTGTCCTTGATGACACCGGAGGAATCGGGGTCCCCTCTTGAGGTTCTTAGTCTCATTAACAAAACAGGAGTGGACTAAAAACAAAAAACAAAAACACACACACACAAAAAAACCGAGGACAATTTTATTAGCAAACATCAACAATGAAACGGGACAGACAAGCTCTAAATCTCAGCAGCTGTCCAGAGAAAGAGAATGGAGAAGAGAAGAGAGGAGAAGAGAGGAGAGGAGAGGAGAGAAGAGGAGAAGAGGGGAGGGGAGGGGAGAGGAGGGGAAAAGTGGAGAGAAGAGGGGAAGGGTGGAGAGGGGAGGGGAAGGTTGGAGAGGGGAGGGAAAGAGTGGAGAGGGGAGGGGAGGAGACGAGAGGAGAAGGGAAGGGAGGGAAGGGGAGGAGAGGGGAGAATAAAAGGTGTGTCATGTAAGGAGGCACAGAGTTCAGAGGACACACCGTGAACAAGGAACAGCTCCATGGCAACAAGGGAGGCTTTGGAGAAAGGGGGAAGCAATAAATATTGGGAAAACCCAAAGCATTAGGGGAAGCATGTTTAGCAAAGAGATGAAGAGACCATGCTCTTCTCCATAGCTTATGAAGGTTTATGAAGCTGTAAGCCACTGTGCTGTGGATTCTGGGAATGAAACACAGTATCTCATTAAAGGACTATCATTCTTTTTATCTCTGCCTAAGGCGAACTTCCTTCCTAGGGGTGTCCCTTCCCAGGTGATTGCCCACCTGGACCAGCTGGAATGTTAGGTCTCTACCCAGACCGAAGATTCTAGTCTTTTGACCAGAGGAGATATTTTTTTTTCTTGTTAATGGGCTTTTATTGCAACTCTAACAGTAACTAATGTAGAGGAAAAGCAGAGATCGGAGCAAAATAGCTACTGAGTATAATCAGGAAATAATTCATGCCATTTTTCTGTTGGGCACCCAGGACCTAGTGATCTCTTTGGCAAAGCAAATGTTTATTAGCGATAAACAGGAAAAATATTTAAAGCCTGGTAATAGGTAGCCAACAGATTGTACACGTTACAAAGGCAAATGCAATAATAAAGGAAGGGGAGTTCCATAAAAACGAAATAATCAAAATGGTATTCAGAAACCCATTAGCAAGGAGCCGGGGTACTAGGAAAAGTAGCACTCTCAATGTAAGCAAAAGACCTCTGCTTTTAAAGTCCTTAATGAGGATGAATCAAAAAAAAATACTAAAAGCTTATGGGAAAGTCTTGAATATGAAACTATCAAAAGAAAAAAATCCAGGCTGCTGCCTTGATGTCCATAATGGTCTCACAGTCGATCCTCCCCGGCTCAGCCCCCCACTGAGGGAGAGGAGGGCGCAGTGAGTTCACGCAGGCGCCATAGGTTCAGGCTGGTGCCATTGGTCCTTGTTTAACCCATCATCAGCACCCAGACTCTATAGTTGAAAGCTGGAGATCTTTTGCGCTCCCTGTTACTGGGCGCTGCCCCTCTGACCTCCACCTGCTTTCCTTGGAGTTGATTAGACTTTCACCCTGACTCCCTTTGACTGCCACGTGACCGCCAAGCACGCGGAGCCTGTCCAGTCACACTTGGCCATGACATTTCACATGCTGAGCGCTTTCTCAAGAGGCGCTTGCTGTCTCAAAGCTCCCTCCAACAATACAGAAGTCTGTATTCTGGTAGCCAGGTGAGGGGGAGCAGATAGGCGCCTGGGGTTCTCGCAGCTGGGTCCCACTGGCAATCACTCACACTCCGGGACCTGTCGGATTCTACTTTCCATTTCTTTCCTGACAACGAGTTGTGGCGAAGAGGAAGGGTGTGGGGGATGCCTCTCAGGAGATGAAGCCCAGGGAAAAGAGATCTTCAATGTGGCTTAAGGTGAACCGGCCTTCCTAGGGGTATCCCTTGGCTCGGGGATCAACCTGACCCAAATGAACTGTTAGGTCTTTCCTCCTCCTCCTCCTTTGCCTCCTCCTCCCTTTCCTCCTCCTCCTCCCTTTCCTCCTCCTCCTCCTATCCCTTTTTGTTTTTTTGAGACAGGGTCTCACTAAGTAGCTCTGGCTGTTCTGAAACTCACTATATAGACCAGCCTGGCCTCCGACTTCAGAGATCCGCCTGTCTCTGTCTCCTCAGTTCTGGGATTAAAGGTGTGCGCCACTATACTTTCTTTTCTAATGGGCTTTTCTTGCCCATTAGAAAATGTAGAGGAAGAGGAGATCCATGCAAAACAGCTACTGAGTATAATTAGGAGACAAACCTGTGCCTTTTTTCTGTTGGGCACCTAGAACCTGGTGATCTCCACCAGACCACAGGCTGAGGGCTCCATGTTTAGTCCCAAACAGGCAGATTTAATAAAAACCCAAGAGCGCTTTGGACGGGCTGAGGATGTAGCACAGCTGGCAGAGTGCCTGTCTAGTGTTCACCACCCCCCGACTGCAAAACTAGCACTCCTGTCCTCAGGAGGCAGGGGCAGAAGTAGCAGAAATTCAAGGGCATCCTTGGCTACAAGGCAAGCCTGAGCTACATGAGACCTCTCAAAAAGCAACCAAGAAATAGGTTTGGAGGTCTCTACCTGTGTGTCTCTCTGTTTCTCTTCTTCCCTCTCCCTCCCTCTAAAGAGTTTTGGAGAAAGCAGAGCTATAATTTGGGCTTTATTTTATTTTTTTAAAAAATCATTTTAATTTCATTTTCCTACCTTCTATAACAACAAACAGCAATTATCTCTCATGAATAAAAATGTCACTTAACAAAGTGGCATTTTACAAAAAAAAATAATAATAAAGCAAAATGAATGTTTTAAACATCCACTCATTTTTCAAAGTAGTCTGCTGTGCTCTCTCGGTATCAATTATAACTGTTTCTTCTCACTTAGCACTTTGCACTGATGGAATGTTTTATTTTATGGGCTTTGGAAGTGTGTGTTCAGTGTCTCCTCTGTAACTATACTGTCAAAACACAATCTGTTTCATGGGACCCACTCAATGGCTCAGCTGATAAAGGTCCTGACCAACAACCCTGATGACCTGAGTTCAACCCCACATGGTGGAGGTAGAAAACGGATTCCTGCAAGTTGTCCTCTAACCTCCAAAAGTACACGCACACACACACATATGCACACACATGCGTGCACACACACATGCACACGCATGCTCACACGCATGCACACATGCACACACACATGCACACGGGCACATACATGCGTGCACACACACATGCACACACGCACATGCACACACATGCTCACACGCATGCACACATGCATGCACACGCACACATGCATGCACACGCACACATGCACGCACACACACATGCACATGGGCACACACATGCATGCACACACACGCATGCACACGCACACACACACATGCACACAGACACAATGCGTGCACACACACACACATGCACACAGGCACACACATGCACATGCACACACACACACACACACACACAATGCCGTTATACAAATAAGCATACATACTGGAACACACTAGCTATGTGTTCCTGGGGATTTCTTCATCTTTCTCACCCCAGTTCCCTCATCTCTATGGGAGAAACAATTACACACAGAGCAGGGCCAGTGAGTGAGGACCAGTGAGTGATGCTAATAAAGATTCCAACGTCGCTCCCAGTGCTTGGCAAATGGCACTACCAAATCACCACAAACAGCATCGTAAAGCAGGTGTTTAAATTTTTTTATTTCATTTCTGCATTTGTCTTCTTCCTCCTCTTCTCAGTGTGTGTGTGTGTGTGTGTGTGTGTGTGTGTGTGTGTGTGTGTGTGTGTGTGTGTGAAGGCGTAGCCTTGGCTGTCCTGGAACTTGCTACAAAGGACAGGCTGGACTCCAACTCAGACATTCCCCTGCCTCTGCCTCCCTGGGTGCTGAGATTAAAGGTGTGCGCCACCCACACCTAGTTTATTTTTTTCTTTTAAAAACAGACACTTTTACTTACGTTAGCTTGAGCGAGTATATACTGCATGTGTGTTGATACCCGACGAGACCAGCAGAGGGTGCTGGAGTCCTTGGAGCTGCAGTTACAGATGTTTGTGAGGTGCTCCACTTGCCTAGCATGTAAGGGGCCCTAAGTTCAGTTCCCAGCACCACAAAACCACACAAACAAGATGATATCAGCAGTCACATAGCCAAGTACTTATGACAACACTTTTCTATGCTGCCAGGAAACTAATGGAGTTTATACAGGACTTAGGATTTTGCCTTAAAACCAACCATTGGAGCCTATAAATACAATGGCTCAGCATGTAAAGGTACTTGCCTTGGAAGCCTGATGACCTGAGATCGACCCCTGAGATCCAATAAAGGTAAAAGGAGAGAACTGAGTTTGCATAGTTGCTCTTTGACCGCCTCATACACACTCCATGGTTCACGCACCCACACACTCATCGTGCATGTGCAAACACATAATAATGCTATCTTTTGTTTGTTTGTTTTGGTTTTCAAAATGGAGTTTCTCGGTGTAGGCCTGGCTGTCCTGGAACTTGCTTTGTAAAGACCAGGTTGGTCTTGAACTCACAGAGATCCATCAGCCTCTGCCTCCCAAGTGCTGGGATTAAAGGCGTGCACCATCGCCGCCGCCTTGGCTATGACAGTAAATTTTTAGCAAACCCACCTGTTGTACATGTCACTGCAGATACATCTGAGCTAATGAGGAACATTATAGATTTAGTTCAATTCCCTGTGGTATTCTTGTGAAAAACAATTTGTCAGCTCAGGAGTGAAGTAAACACGTTCAAAGCTGTCATCCTATGAAATTAATGCCCATTGCTTGACCCCTGCCGACAGGAGAGCTTCAATTCCTACCTAAATGTAGATGTCAATCAGTATGCCGCACTTTCCGCCAGCTGTGGTCACAAGACATGAAGAAAACTCTTGTTCAAATACATTTACAGATCAATAGAGCCAATTAATGAACTGATCATGCACTCCTTCATTTGAAAAGTATTTTTCCACTCAGGCCCTAGGCCAAGCCACCCAGAAATATATTGATCACTTATTCCAAGTCAGCCCTTCTCCCGAAGGCTTTGATATGCAACATGCTCTCGAGTCCTCACAGGAAGCTTCAGGGAACCAGCCTGTCTCTAGCTTTTGCCATGATTGGAGAAATAATTAAGTGGCGGGGCATGGAGGGGACAGCTCAGCTAGTAAAATGATTACCTTCCAATCGTGAGGACCTGGGTTCAATGCCCAGAATACACATTTAAAAAAAATCTAGACAAGATGGCTTTCACTGGTAATCTCAGTTCTGGGAATCTGAGTCAAGTGGATCTCAGGGGCCCATAGCCAGCCTAGCCTACTTGGCAAGTTCCAGGCCAGTAAGTGACCATCGAAAACAAACAGCAATGACAGGCTGACAGTGTTTGCAATGGTTTTCTGGCCTTTTCACACACACACACACACATGTGCACACATGTGTGCACATGCATGCATGCAAACACATATACACATGATGAATCCATGTGCACATGCACACAAACACACACATGTGCATACATGTGTGCACACATGCGTGCATACACATACATATATGATGCATACAAGTGCACATGCTCACAAACACACACAGATGTTCATACATGTGCACACGCACATACACACGGAGTTAAGTGGAGGGAATGTCTTCTCCCTTCTCCCTTTTGTATCACAGAAGGAGCTTTGCACCCTGGGTGTGGACAGTCCCGAAGGCCCTGCAGTAATTTCACAGTGGATGAGAATTTGGTGGTGGGGGGTGGGGAAGGGCAGAGGAAGTAAAGGGTAGGTAGGGTGGAGAAGGAAAGCCATCCTATTTTTTTTAAGTCCTAGGGTTTGGGAAATATTAAAGCACACAGTTCCCACCACCACCACCCCCTTTTAGCTCAATTTAGCTAATTCTCTTTTATTCTAATGGTGCATCCATGTGCTCTCATTAGAAAGCTAATGGTCTCCAACCACTCTCCACAAACACCAAATGACCTGCTGCTCACTCCCTAACAGCCTCTGTGCTGACAGTGTCAGAGCCCGTGTCAACACGGACGATCAAGCTCAGCGATGGTGCACTCTTCATATTTTGATTCCATTCTTGATAAACAGATTCACTGGTGTAGCCATCTCTCATACTTCTCATCCCTTGGCACTGAAATCTCAGAACCGACAGGAGCAACCCAGCAGATACACCCAAGCAGAGAGCCCTAACTCGTGAGCCCTCTGAAACTGCAGATTTGCATGCACATCTTTCCATGGAGAGGATCCGTAATCTCCGGCTGATCCTCAGAGACCACCGCTTCCCCAGAGTCTGGAATTACTGCAGCTCTGTGGCCCCATTGCAAATCTCCGTTCTTTGTTTTTGTTTTTGTTTGTTTGGTTGGTTGGTTGGTTGGTTGGGTTTTTTTGTTTTTACGAGACAGGGTTTCTCTGTATTGTTTTGGAGGCTGTCGGTCCAGCCCGGCCTCAAACTCACAGAGATCCACCTGCCTCTGCCTCCCGAGTGCTGGGATTAAAGGCGTGCTCCACCACCGCCCGGCTAAATCTCCATTCTTTGATTCCTTCAAACAGCAGTCAAAGAGCGTGGGGCGCCTTCACGTAGACATTGGCGAGTTTACGGTCCAGAAAAGTGACTTTGGAGGCTGCAGGAAAACTGGACGCAGCAAGCAAAGACCAAAGGCAGAGGAGCCGTTAGAAGCAGCGGTAACGAGTCTAGCTTCGGGAAGCGGTCAGCAGAAGTACAGAAAGAAGCAAACAGATCCGGCAGACAGTCAGCACCTCCTGGTAGGCAGAGCTGAGGATCAGCAGGTCTGCGCTTAACTTTAGGTGGCTACAGATTCAGAGACTACGGCCCAGAAGTGTTAGAGCAGGGTGCCTGGTGTCCTCCTCTGGCCTCCAGGGCTACATGCTACATGCTACATGTTCATGGATGTGCATACCACATTATGTGCATATACCACACATTGACAGACACTCACACATTAATGTTCTCATACATGCACACTAAAATATCTTCCACAGACACCCGACAACATCACACGGGAGGCAGAGGCTGGTGGATCTCTGTGGTTTCCAGGCCAGCCTGGTCTACAGAGCGAGTTCCAGGACAGCCAGGGCTGTTACACAGAGAAACCCTGTCTTGGGGCTGGTGATATGGCTCAGAGGTTAAGAGCACTGGCTGCTCTTCCGGAGGTCCTGAGTTCAATTCCCAGCAACCACATGGTGGGTGGCTCGCAACCATCTGTAGTGAGATCTGGTGCCCTCTTCTGGCCTGGAGGCATACGTGCAGGCAGGGCACTGTATACAAAATAAATAAATAAATAGATAAATCTTAAAAAAAGGAACACACGTGAACACTTATACACGTATTTTCACACCTGCATTCTCAGGCTGGAACTGCCATACTTACAGTATCATGCATGTTTTACACGTTCACTCATCTACACAGGAACATCCTACACACCACACACATGTGTGCGTACACACACACACACACACACACCACAGACACATACTGCACACACACAGACACACACAGACAGACACATACTGCACACACACACACACACACCACACACACCATACACACACACACACATAAAAAACGAAATCTTTTAAAAAAGCAATTTGCATACATACGAATTTCCACTTAGTTACGCACAACTTTACCCTGGGAAATGCTGGATAGCCACATACAACTGCACCCAGCCACACAGCTGCACCCAGCCACACAGCTTCACAGGGAAACACGCAGACAGGTACCTCTCCCATTACTTAGCTGTCACAGTCCTCCACAGTGCCTGGCTTTGAGTCCATCCATGTGCAGGGCCCTAAACAAGGATAGCATAATAGGCGCCATCTTAACGTTCCTACTGCATTCTTAGAGGCTAACAGCTAAGTTTCTATTCCTCTGTGCCTTCCTATCTTCCTGTACACCATATTTCCAAGGCCTGCAGTCCAGACTCCCCCAGCTGCAGACTTGTGTCCTTGGAACATATCCTATAAAGGAGAACTTCTGCTCCCCCACCCTTCTGCTACCTGCCTTACTTAAACCCTGTTGGTACTTTCAATAAACGAGATGTGATCCGAATACTGTCTTGTCTCCGTCTCTCGCATCTCTTGTCCCCACCCCCATTCTCACTCCCTCCCCTAGGGTCCCCGTTGACTGACCCCTCGGGCCGGGGCACATCCACATCCAGATAATCTTCCTTCCACTACCACAGCAAATCCTTAACTGTGTCACTTCCAACGCCACTTCCACGGGCGAGACCTGGGTCTTCTCTTGAGGGAAAGTCCTATAGTTATTACAGCACTCACCTGCGTTAAACACATAGAGGAGTGTGCTCTTCTGTGCCTCAATGTTTTTTGGGGGGGGTTCCTCCAACCTCAGCTTTCCCGTAATCCCCCCTGGGTTTTAATGGGGGGTGATTTTTAAGTAGTGTGGTATGTTTTAGGACATAGAGTTGGGTTACAACAGAGCTAACAGTTTATACAGAATGGGATAACTTGTGCTTGGCGCATCTTGGTTAGTTTTCCTGTCGCTATGACAAAAAATACCCCCGACGAGGGCAACTTAAGGAAGGAGGGTTCATTTTGACTCACACTTCAAGGTGCCTTCAGTCACGGCGGGGAAGTCACAAAGCAGGAGCTCCAGGGTGCTGGCCTCACTGCCTCCCTCTGGTCTAGAAGCAGAGAGCTGTGGATGCTGGCACTCTCTCACTGGGTAGGTGTTCCCTCTCCAATAACGGACTGTCCCCCAGGTGACAATGCAGATTAGCACTCACAGACCGGACAGCTCTGAAATGGCATGATTGCTTTTGGAAAATAGTTTTACCCCTTGAACAGCTGAGCATTGACCTTGTAATTTAGTGATTCTACTCCAACACACACAGCTGAAAGAAAGCACTTCACACATGGGCCAGGAGACTTGGGCAAGAATATTCTCAGCATAGATATTTAAGGCAGAAACAGTACAAATGACCAATGATAGTGTGGTAGTTAAAGGTAAGTGTGATGTTTCATAATATAAAAATAAATATACAAAAATAAAATGAGAAGCATGATTACAATAGAACAGAAATAAAGGCAAATCACAGAAGATCATAAGGGGCAGTAAGAGCACTCAAAATTAAATAATGCACTGCTTAAGAATGTGTGTACATACATGGTGCTATAGATTAAAGACTTTTAATGTGGTGTGTGTGTATGTGTGTCTGTGTGTGTATGTGTGTCTGTGTGTGTGTGGTGTGTGTCTGTGTGTGGTGTATATGTGTGTATCTGTGTGTATGGTGTGTGTGTCTGTGTATGTGGTGTGTATGTATATGGTGTGTGGTGTGTGTGTGTGTCTGTGTGTGTGTAGTATGTGTGTGTGGTGTGTGTGTATCTGTGTGTGTGTAGTATGTGTGTATGTGGTGTGTGTGTATGTGGTGTGTGTGGTGTGTGCGTGCAATATGTGTCTGTCTTTGTGTGTGGTGTGTGTTGTCTGTGGGGTGTGTGTGTGCAGTATGTGTGTGTCTGTGTGTGGTGTGTGTGTATGTGCAGTGTGTGTGTTGTGTGTCTGTGTGTGTAATATGTGTGTGTGTGGTGTGTGTCTGTGTGTGTGCAGTATGTGCTATCTGTGTGTGTGGTGTGTATGGTGTGTGTATGTCTGTGTGTGTCTGTGTGTGTGTGGTATGTCTGTGTGTGTGTGTGTGCAGTATGTGTCTGTCTGTGTGTGTGGTGTGTCTGTGTGTGTGTGGTGTATGTGTGTCTGTGTGTGTGCAGTATGTGCTGTCTGTGTGTATGGTGTGTGTGTGTGTGGTGTGTCTGTGTCTGTGTGTGTGTGTAGTATGTGTGTGTGGTGTGTGTGTGTGTGTGTGTTTGTGTGTGTGGACATGGGAACGGTTGCCTGAAGAGTCCAGAAGAGGGTGTTGGATTCCATGGAGCTGCAGCTACTGGCTGTTGTGAGCAGCCATATGTGGCTGCTGAAAGCCCAGCTTGGGTTCTCCTCAAGAACAGAACACACTCTTAACTGCTGAGCCATGTTTTTCAGCCTCAATATAACTTGAAATTTAGAAAACAAAATCCGTGTAAAGATGAATACAAAATTCCAGATGGCAGCTACCCCTGAAGTAAACCCCGAAAATGGGGTGAGGGAGAGCGCATGGGCAGCAGTAATCACATTCCAGGAGTTTCTAGTCGGTGCACTAAACACATATTCATTCTACTAATCTAATTTTGTTTACTTGAGTTCAAAATACAAAACACGAGGGAAAAGCTTTTTCTCAATAATGCTTTTACTTTAAATGCAATTTATATTTGTATTGTTTAAAAATCATAGCTGAGGGAACTTTAAAGGAATAAATCATCACCTTGATCCCAGTAAGATGGTAACATTTATGCATAGCAGATTGAAATTCAGGAATGTTCCATTATAAGGAATTGCCTAAATCTTAACATTGGAAGAGGTGGTTCAGGTAAAAGCTACTCTTTGAATTATGCCTTCTAACTTCATTTCCCTTTAAGGAAACTTTCAGTAGGCCGTGAGGTGAGAGAGAAAGCACAAAATATGAATGCCTCCATTAGAAAGAAAAGAAACTAAAATTACAGCCTAGGGGGAAGAAGGCCCTGAGTCATTCCCAGGAGGATGAGCTATGTACTTTCGCAGAGGTAATTTCCTTTCCCCCTAATTTGTCAATTTCATGGTCATCCATTAAGGAGTCAGAATGTCTTCGCTCAGCAAGTCCTCCAATACAGGTGTGCGGATGGGAGCACCTGTAATGTGCAGGCTGTTTGTTTACTCTGCAAGAGTTCCCCGCATGGCATCACCGCTATGTGTCTAGAAAGTCTTTGATCAGATTCACTCAGGTACGGACTTGCCGCAAGTCTGCCACTAAAACACAGGTGCTGAAGGTCTCCTTTTAGGCACATTTCCTAGACCACACACACACACAGGGGTTTGTCTGGGGCACTGTAGGTGAAGAGTACAAAGGGGGACCCTAATAAGCCGTGACCACCTAAGTACCATGTCCCGCTGCTATCAGTCTCTCCAAGGTGGCACATTATTAAGCAGTGCTGGTGTTAAAGGCACAATGGAATTCTGTCTCTGGTACAAATAGGACCCATGTAGGTGGAAAACCTGAGCTCTGGTCCCAACTGACACTGACTTACATCCGCACCTTAGACAAGTCAGCCGATCTCATCTATTTGATGAAATAGTTGAGCATGGGAGTCCCCGAGAGTCTAGAATTCAGTGAGTTGGGTCCTACTGACTCAGTTCATGCCCAGTCATCATCCAGCAAATATGGAGACAGAGACTTTACTGTGTGCTGTGTAGTGTCACGAACAGATGGGACATGGGTTATTGTACCCACAGGACTTACAGCCCCGGGGTCTACCCAGAAACATGTACTGTCTGCAAGTAGTCCATTCGATTTTGACAGCAGAACCAGGAAAGTCACATGAGTGTGTAAGTCTGTGACTTCAACTTGTTAGAAAGGCAGTCCAAACTCACACACGTGAACAGCAATGGCCAAGTGATTTCCAGCCAAGGAAAGCCAGTGGGTAAAAGACAGCATTTTAATAGCAATGGGATGAGGTGGGAAGGGAGCTGCTTCTACTTGGTACTATGTAGCAAAGTTTACTCAACATGGATACAATAACTTCAAGTTGCTAAACAAAAGTTTCTCCAAGAAACAATATGGAGAAGTGTCCTTTTGCTCTTCAGCAGTGTTGTTGTAGATCCATTTTTTTCTAATATCAAGGATTGAGTTTAGAACCTTGTGCTCACCTCCCTTTGTTAATCCAGGGTCACTAAGCTTCATCCCTGACCCAATTTTTGATTATTATTATTATTTTAATTTAGAGACAGGGTCTCTTGAAGTTACTCAGACTAGCCTTCAACTTGTGATCCTCCTGCTTCAGCCTCCTGAGTAGCTAGGATCACAAACCTCTATTACAAGTCCCTACTTACACTGTCTGGGTTTTTGTTTTTGTTTTGTTTGTTTGGTTTGGTTTTCTGAGACAGGGTTTCTCTGTGTAGCTCTTCAGACCAGGCTGGCCTTGAACTCACAGAGATCTGCCTGACTCTGTCTCCTGAGTGCTGGGATTAAAGGCACATGCCACCACCACCCAGCCAAGTCCCTACTTATATTCATATCTTTTGTGTAACCAAATTTTGGCTAGACAAAAGTGTTAAATGGAACAAAAAACATCACAAATCATAAAAGGAAAAAAAAGCTGCATACATTAGGCATTTCTCCAAAGAAGCACAAAAAGTCAGTATAAGAACACTTTAAAAGTTGTCATCACCACTCCTTCTAAGGGAAATACAAATCAGAACTACAGTCAGCACACAAGGTGTGAGAATAACTACTAGTAAAAATAAAACAGCCAGATTGTGGTGGTGCATGCCTTTAATCAGAGCACTCGGGAGGCAGGGGCAGAGGAAGGCAGATCGCTGTGAGTTCGAGACCAGCCTGGTCTACAAGAGTGAGTTCCAGGACAGCCTCCAAAGTCACAGAGAAACCCTGTCTCGAAAAACAAAATTAATTAATTAATTAACTAAATTAATTAATTAAAACAAGAAGCAATGTGTTAGCAATCCTAGGGAATGTGAAATCCTTGACTACTATTGATAGGAATGTAAAATACAGCCATCATGGGAAAATGCTGTGGCATTTCTATCAATATTACAGATGCTGAGGCTGGTGGATCACAAGTTCAAGGCCTTCCTAAGTCATTTAGCAACACCCTATCTCACAATAGAATATAAAAGCAGTGAGGTGGCATGGGGGGAGGGAGTTGATGTAGTCCAGCAGCAGCTCGCCTGCCTAGCATATATGAAACCCTGAGTTCAATCTCCAACACCAAAGGAGTATGCGTGGCAGTATTAAACTGTAAAAAATCATCCATAGTAACCTTTATGCATATTTTACCACAATTAAACAAGACTAGGTGTTGTGGCACACATTTGTGTCAGGAGGACCAAGTGTTCAAGGTTATCCTTGGTTATATAATGAGTTTGAGGACAGCCTTGGCTGCAGAAGACTGTATCTCAAGTGAATTTTTTTTTGGTTTTACGAGACAGGGTTTCTCTGTATTGTTTTGGAAGCTGTCGGTCCAGCCCGGCCTCGAACTCACAGAGATCCTCCTGCCTCTGCCTCCCGAGTGCTGGGATTAAAGACTTGTGCTACCACCGCCCGGCTCAAGTGAACTTTTAACCAGTTAAAAACAACCACCGTTATGTGGGTTCCATCGGGAGTGCAGAATCTAGGAGAGGATAAAGGCAATCCCTCATAGCTGTGCCTGTTGCTTTCTATAGTGACAAGTAGGCGTGGGTTTGAAATCCCACCGACCATCTGTTCTTTCAGCCAAATACTCTACTTCTGGAAGAAACTAAGAGGGAGGAACAGAAATGAACTGAGGAAGGAAATACAAGGCAGGAGGGAAGAGGGGGAGGGACAACAGAGGTGAGCCAGTAGAGCAGGGAAGGAGATGGAATAGAGAAGGGAGGAAATATGGGTTCCCAAATGGTTCCGTGGAAAGGCACTTGCCTCCAAGCCTGAGGACCTGAGTTCAACTCTCAGGACCCACATGGTGGAAGGAGGGAGGTGAGTCCTACATTTTAAGCCCTCTGATCTCTCCACGTGTGCCATGGCAAAGCCACGCACATACACACGACGCAAGTAATGAATAAATGTAAAAGCATTGTTTAAGGAAATGAAAAGAGAACGTTCTGTGCAAGATGGGGCATTTCAGCACTTTTGCTTGCAAAGCATCCGGCCCTGAGAGGCTGTCAGGGCTGCCTGGGAGTACCTGGGGGTCTGTGCTTCCTTCCAAGCTACAACAGGGGAAGCTGCAGCAGGCACTCCTATGAGAGAACAGAGTGGAGCCCAGGACCACCCTTCTCTTCTCACTGGCCTCTGTCCCACATGTCCAGAAGCCACAGGCACAACAATCCCACCAGTCCCCCTGAGTGTTTCTTCAGAGGGGAACACTGTCAGCCATTAACATGTCAATGTCATGGACTGGATTATATCCTGAAATATCCCAGATAAATATTGTAACTTCAAAATCTGTCTCTTCCGTGTATGTGTGTGTGTGTGTGTATGTGCATGCATGCTTACATATGTATATGTGTGTGCACAGGTGTCTGTGTGTGCATACATATGTGTGTGAGTACATATGCATGTGTGTGGGGTGTGTGTGTGTATGTGGTATGTGTGTGTGCATGTGTGTGTGCATACATATGCATACCTGTGTGCGCATGTGTGTATGCATGTATGTGTGGGTTCATGTGCCTGCATGCATATGTGCATGCATACATGTGCATGTGTGTACGTATACATATCTGTGCGTGCATACATGTGTGTGCGTACATATGCATTTGTGTGTGTGTGCCGTGTGCAGGTGCACTTGCTTGTGCAGGCGCATGTAGAAACTAGAGGCTGACATTTGGGCGTTTTCCCTAATCACTTGTCCACCTTACTTTTTAAGACAGGCTCTCTCACTGGAGCTTGCTATTTCAGCTAGAGTGGTTATCACGAGAGCCCAGGCTCGACTCATGTGTCCATCTTCTAGGGCTGGGGTCGCAGGTTTGAGATGCCATGCACAACTTCTTATGTGGGAGCTTGGGATCCAAACTCAACCCTTCATGCTTGCACAGCAAGCTCTCTACCTGTGGAGCTGTGTCCCCAACCTACACTGGAGTTTTTCAAGTTGTCATATTTCCTCCCCTGTGCGCACTCCTTCATGTTAGCCAACTCCACTGGGAAAATAGTTCCCTTCCCCTTCTCCAAAGGATCCTGCCGTGGTCATCAGGACCCAAAGTCAAGTACTGTCCTCCTCGGGGACCCTCCTTCTCTGCCATGTGAGAAGGAGCCTGGATCACTCGCTGTGTGACACCACTGGATGTCTCCCATGTCACATTCACAATGCAGAAGCTTACACATGACTCATGTTTAGGACAACATTGCTGGCCTGATTTGAAGTCTGGCTTCAAAGCTCCACAATGCCTATGTGGATGTAGGAAGTTTGGCGATAACTTGGGCCTTCGAGGGGGCACCAAGCTCTGCCTGTAGCAATCACACCAGCCTACTCAGGATGCCTCTGCCTCTGCAAATGAATAGCTATGGTTCTCCAGCTTCCCATACTCCCTCATCCTATGCTTAGAATTTCCAACAAATAAGACGGTTTGTAGGGGTAAAGTATTCCTTTGTCTTTAAAAGGGAAAAAACAAAAAAGAAAAAAAAAAACAAGCCAATCCACACAAACGTAGGCACCGTATTTTAAAACCGCAAAATGTATCTCCTTTGGGGACAAACTGATCAAACAAAGGGAAGAGAGGGCATTTTCCAGGCCCATCTGGCTGTGCCCAGGGTAGGATCTGCCAGTCATCCGGCATCAGCTCCCAGCTGGTCTGGGCCGTTGAGAAAGAGCTGCAGGCCGACAGCCTGTACACTGGAATAAAGCAAGACAAGCAATTACCGCTTTCTGAGGAAGACTTCATTCAGGGCTAGCTTCCCCCTGTCGCTGCCTTTGGAGAAAAGAAATCTTACAAGTGAGGGTCAGATAAGGGGAACGGAGACCTGAAGATTTCAAAGGGCAGGCAGGGAGTTACGTGCAACACTCTCCAGTCTCCCCACAGGAAAGGCCTGCTCTGGGAGCAGATTCTTCCAGCTCCTGTAACATGACAGTGGAAAATGTCGCTGAGCAAAATTTCAACGCCTTGAAAGGTCTCACGACGCATGGGCCCTTGGCGGTTAACTTAAAAAGTGCTTGGGAAGCCAGCATACTGTTGTTTACCTTTAATCTCAGCAGCAAGGGAGGCAGAGGGAAGGGAAACTTTAGTGTTCGAGACCAGCCTGGTCTACACAGTGAGTTCCAGAACACCCAGGGCTACTTAAATAGGCCTTGTCTTAGACAAACAAGCAAACAAAAAACACAAAACAAAACCAAAACAAGTGCTTGTTGTTTCAGGCTCTGTATGATGTGAAGCAATAAGATAATTTGCACATTCTTTTAATCTAAAATTAAAAGCATTGTTTTATGTGTGTGTGGCGGGGGTTATCTGTATGTATATCTGGGCATCCCACGCATGTCTAGGGCCCACGGAGACCACAAGAGGGCATAGGATTTCCTGGAACTGGAGTTATGAACTGCCATGAGGGTGCTGGGAATCACTGAAGAGCAGCCAGAGCTAAGCTGTCACTCTCTCCAGTCCCAGTGAACATAGACATTTTTACACAGTGCCTGCTACTGAGTCCCCTTCAATGCTGGTGGCATGCATGATGAGTGTCATTGATATGCTAATACTGCTCATTTATTCCTCACAGTAGCACAGACTACGGATGTTATCATCTCATGTAGCATGTGGAGCTTTGAGCTCGGGCAGGGTAGGTACCATCCTCAGGTAGACAAAAATAGAAAATAGAAGTATAGCAGAGATGATGTTCCATGCAGCAGCTTCCTCTTTTAAAAATAAAAACTAAAAGGAGGATGGGGGACTGGAGAGATTGCTCAGAGGTTAAGAGCACTGACTGCTCTTGTAGGGGTCCTGAGTTCAATTCCTAGCAACCACATGGTGACTCACAACCATCTACAATTCAATCTGGCGCCCTCTTCTGACAGGTAGGCAGAAAACTGTATATGTGATAAATAAATAAATATTTAAAAGGAATTAAAAAAAATAGCATCCACCATGGGTAACACACCCGCCACAAATTACCCTGTGCCATTTTATGTGTATTTGCGTTTTGTGTGTGTCACATGTGTGCAGATTCCCACAGACATCTGAGAGCCCTCCAGTGTGGGTCCTAGAGACTGAAACCAGGCCTCTGTAAGAGAAGAAAGCACCCCGAGCTGTTCCAGCTTCTTCCTCATGGTCATTTTGTTTGTTTCTTTGTTTTGTTTCATGTTTGGAGATACTGTCTCACTACAAAGCCCTGGCTGGCCGGGAACTCTTCTCTGTGTAGAACAGGCTGGTTGCCTCTGCCTCCCAAGAACTGAGATTGAAACCAAGCACCGCCATGGGGGTTTTTTGTTGTGTTTTGCTTCACTTCTGTTACCTTTAATGGCAAGCGCTGCCAACCGTTGCGACTGTCCCTTTTTGGTACAAAGGCTTAGGATGCAGAGATGACTCAGCTGTGTAGAACATGCGGCGTTCTTACAGAGGTCCACAGTGCAGTTCCCAGCAGCTCACGACTAACTGCCTGTAACTCCGGCTCCAAGGATCTGATGCTTCTAACCTCAGAGAATACCTGTGCGTGCACGTGCGCATGCACACACACACACACACACACACACACACACACACAAAATTAAAAATAATTTTTTTGAGTCAGGTTTCCCTATGTAGCCCGGGCTGTCCTGGAACTAGCTATGTAGACCAGGCTGGCCTCAAAGGTCTGCCTGCCTCTGCCTCCCAAGTGTTAGGGTTATAGGCTTAAAAAAAAAAAGACATCAAGGTTCAAAAGGAAATACCCTAGGGTTTCCTAGCTAATATGGAGTTGAAAATAAACTTGAACTCAGCAGACTTTCTTTGACTATCTCTTCAAAATCCACATTTGGCAATAAATGGGACCCATACATGTTGGGCCCTCATCTGTGGATGCTGACAGAGTGAGCATCTACAAATAAGGAAGGTGTATGGGAAGTTAAAGAGCAGTATGATTTTCTATGCGTAACTCAAAATTCAAAAAGAATGTGAGAGCTGGCAGATAGGGAGAGGTATTATGAGATGGTGTCCTCTGGGCATAATGCGATTATTGCCAGCGAACCCTGTGGGAGCCTCCTGTCTTCTCCCCAGCACTGGGGTTATAAGCACAGGCTGCCCAGCTTTTTCATGTGGGATCTGAGAAGCAAACTCAGACCCTCCCTGCCAATACTTCAACCGCTGAGTGATCTCCCTAGGCCAGAAAGGCATTATTTTTTGAGACTTAAGCAGTTTTTACTGCTAGAGATAAAAATTTAGAGTCAGAGCACTGTACGTGCTAACCACAAACTTTCCTTCTGGGCTCCACCCCAACTCCAAAGTTAATATATTATTGGCTATAGGGAACTCAGAATATGTGGGTTTCTCTGACCATAATAAATCATGTCCCAGATACAGCTCTATTTCTCAGCCACTACTCTGGAGAAAAGTACACCCTCAAAAAAAAAGAACAAAAAAACCAAAACAACCAAGGGGAATATTCAAAGCACTAGAAACTATAGTTTCATCCTTGACTGATTTGGGCATCAGGAGATGTGTTCCTGGGAGATGCTAATTGTATCCATACACTTTAGCACACATGGATACACCAGTGCTGTAAGAAGCTATTTGTCTTACCTCACCAAAAACTAAACAAACTGAATTTCAGGCCAGTCTGTCAGCTTTTCCAAGGATTAACCTTCCCCAGTGTTCAAAGTATTTTGAAACACATTTGGTGTTTCTCGGGGTAACCTGGTAACACTGTATCTCTTGGCTCTTACCACGTGTCTCTTTTGAGCACTCCAATCCATCACCTAATTAAGAAACTGTGTTGACACCCCCAAAGAACTCTGATGATGGCAAAATGGTGTTCAGAAGTTTCCCAGATCATCAAAGTTTCCTGGTTTGAATTCTTCAATGTAAATAAATGTAAATCGTGAAATGAGTTGTGATTTTTATAATTACTCAAAAAATGTGATTAATTCAGATAAGGATCACTCCAAAGGTAATAAAGATAAAAGCTGTCAAAATTAATTAAACACATATTCATTAAATCCAAGGTAGCTTTGGATTCTTTATTGCACAAATACAATTAACACTTAATCTGAATCTTGGTGAGTTACATAATCATGTGCCTTGGAAATAAAGGGAGGGTACAACCTTGGCCTTCTCCGGTTTACATGGGAAAACATTAATGACGCTGACATCGGAGACAATTAGACAGTGTCAGCCGATTGTTTTTTGCCAGCTTTCTCTCACATCTGTGGTGTCTACAAGCAAGAAGGCTCATTGTTTGCACCGGCCTCCTTCGGGCCTTGGCTTTTTGTGTAAACCGTCAATCTCTTGGCGAGTATCAAAGCCATGAGGAAATTAGACCGGACCAGCTCTGCGCCCCACACTAAAGCTTAGCAGGGAGCATCCACTATTCTTCTAATTAGGCAGTGACCAACAAAGTAACCTGTCAATGTCCGCTAGCCATTTCCCACACACCTGCACTTCATACCCTAATCAGCCTTCAGCGAGTGGGAGAAAGGAGCAACTGCTGAAGGGTGAAAAATGAACAAAATATAACAATGTTTCCATCCCACCTATGCCTCTGGCAATTTCCATGTAACATTAGGGGTACTCCGCATGTCTGAAGACTCACAATACAGTATCTGTAAATCTGAGCCGAGGGGGGGACCATGGGGGTGGGGGGGTTGGGGGGGAACACAGTGAGATCATATTAAGGTTTGCTTCGAAAATATCACACCAAGAAGAATCTAGAGTTATGTAGGAAACCCAGGAAACTGAAAATGACTATAATTTAGATTAGGTAGCAAGAGACTGACTAGAAGAAACAAAGCAAAACAAAACAAAAAACAAAAGAACATTTTCCATTGGTGCCTTTGAAGGAGAAAAATGCATATTATTGTCTTTATCATGTCTGTTCATGAAACAAAAAGGTAACAGGACAGGACTAAATGTGGCACATCTGTGTTTCCCAACCCTCTCCATCCTGCCTCAGGAACTCTGAAACACCAATAACCATTTGACCTCCATACATTAATTTCTTTTATAGGCCTCTGGTTTTCCATGGATCCCCACCACTGTCTTCCAGAGACATTTCTGCAAGCAGCATTACCATATCTAGTGCTTTTACTCATAGAGAAATCGCTCTGCCTGGCGGTTGAGGAAGTCACAAAGATCCAAGATCCAGCAAACTAAAAACACTAAGGTTACCCTGCAGCTTTAAAATGGTCCTAAAAGCTCACCACCAAGCCACAAAAACATCCCCTTATGTCTTTCTATGCTTTTCTCAGAAGATTCCAACCAGATCCGGGTCCTGGAAGTCTCTTTCTTTTAACAATCTTTATTGACTTCAGTGTTTCTGAATACAAGGTACACCATCTCTTAACACACACACACACACACACACACACACACACACACATCAACCAAGACCAAAGAACACAGCAATTTAATAGCTCTACTTAAAATGACAGTGACAATAACTCTCAAACTTGGCACAATACCACTCTCTACGTTTTTGCCCCAAACAAAGACTTCATGGTGCAGGTACCCACATGACAGATTCCCTACGAAAGGGCTTCTAAGAACATATATCCTTTGCAGCAGGTCCTTTTTGTGCTTTGGGTGGGCGAGAGGGGAGAGAGGGAGAGGGAGAGAGGGGAGAGAGGGAGAGGGAGAGAGGGAGAGGGAGAGAGAGGGAGAGGGAGAGAGGGAGAGGAAGAGGGAGAGAGGGAGAGGGAGAGAGGGAGAGGGAGAGGGAGAGGGAGAGAGAGAGAGAGAGAACAAGCAAGAGAAACATAAGAGCAAAATTGTTAGGAGAGGTACATCATTGCATCGCATCTCAATGTGCCAAGGAACAGGTTACATTGTGTCAGCATCCTCCTGGACCGCAGCAGACAATGGAGACCAAGGTGAAATTGGCATTTGGTAGATACTTCTGAGCTCTACTTTGCTTTTTATTAGACTTTATCCAAAAACAGCATTTCCAATTACAAATAAAAACTTTCTCCACCTCTTCCTACTTGAAGCAAGTATAGAAGGCCCCTGTTTAAAATGCAGCCCCTGAGCTGCCACCAGCCTGCGCGTTCAGCTGCCAGTGGCTTTTGTGTACAAAGATGTTAATTGGTGCTAATCCCCTTGTAGAAGCTGTTTTGGTAGCCTGACCTGGCACCCTAAAGAAGGACACCTTGGTGTGAAAAACTAAAGGGTCCATTGAGGAGGGAGTGAAAGGCAGGCGGGCATTCCAACACATTTTAATTTTAGGAATTAAAAAGGAGGAAGATCATGATGGAGACCCTAGAGAAATTTTACAAAGCTTTAATGCTGGTGAAGTAAGTTCTACAAACACCAGGCCACAGCCACACACACACACACACACACACACACACACAAGAGCACACAAGAAAGAGAGAGAGACACACACACACACACACACACACACACACACACACACACACATGAGCACACAAGAAAGAGAGAGAGAGATCCCCCAAAAAAAACAGGGACAACAGGGGACTGATTTCTGTCTCTCCACTTTATTCCTGTAGCTTGTGACCAGTTTCCTGAAGTCTGGAAAGTGAATTGATTTATGTGGTTTATTGAAGTATCTGGCTGTCCCCACCCTAGCTGAACAAACCAACATGCTTATGAAAATCAGGCTGCTATCCTTCCCAGCCCCCGGGAGACTCTCCTCAAGGCATCCAACTCAATGGCTTCGGCTAAATTTGTATGAGAGGTTCATCTTAAGAGAAGGGTCAAAAAAGAAATTAGCAATTCTTGTGGCAACTTTTGACTCTACTACAGTGGCAAGGAAGCAGTGTCTTGACACAGGGCGCCATTCTACACATCAATTTAGAGATTACCCATTCACACCTTGGGTGGCAAATTATGCTCATGGAATGCGTGGTGGACAACCGTGAGGTTGTGAGGTTTTTTCGACAGAGTTCACAGATCAACTATTTGGGTGAAAGGAGCTGGCCTCTCACCCACTGCAAGCTGAACGACATGAAGGTGAAAGCCGGCTGAAATTTCACCAAGTGCCGAACTTTCAGTCATGGCCCAATTTTCAGTCCTCATGGCTGAGTTTTGAATTTTCTCTCTTCTCACCCCCATTAACCCAGCATTATGTAGGTGACAACACGGGGGTTAGCGTGAGGGACTCTAGTGAAAAGGCTTTAAATCCTTCAAACCCGGAGAGAGGATGGCAAGCCTTTGTGGTTCTAGGGGCAGAAGTTACTCCAGGTATGCTTTCAGAGTCTATGTGGAAGAGGAGGGAGACAGAACCTCAGAGCCAGAGGTGGAGGACGGCTCCAAGGAAACGGCGTCTTCCTGACGCAGCAGGACCGATGCACGTATGGACTCGCAGAGACCATGACGGCGCACACGGGACCTGCACAGGTTCAAACCAGACAGAACTCCAGCACTGGGAAGGGGAGGAGGACACAAAGACCCACCCCTAACCAGGAAGCTGTTTGTAATTGGTACCCAACGGGGAAAGGAAAATCGGTTTTCTCAAATGGAGCCTCGCTGGATATCTTAACCATACTCCAGGGTAAGCTCCACGCCTAGTAGTAGTAGTTAGCCAATACAAAACTGATTCTGTGGTTTTTGCGTGTGTACTTTTGGAGTGAGATAGGATTTCTCAGTGTAGCTTTTCCTGTCCTGGAACCATCTCTGTAGACCGGGCTAGCCTAAAATTCACAGAGATCCTCCCGCCTCTGTCTCTCGAGTGTTGGGATTTTAAAGGTGGGAAGCCACCACCATCTGGTTTGTATATGAGACTTTTATTTGGAGTATTTTGTTTTGTTTTCTTGGGTTTTTGTTTGTTTTGTTGTTTTAGTTTTTTTGGTTTGGGTTTTTTTGTTTGTTTGTTCTGTGTTACTAGTTTTCTTTCTTTTTGGGTTTGTTTTTCTTTTCTGTTGTTGTTTTCTGAGAAAATGAGAGAGAGAAAAAGAGCATGAAATTGGGTGGGTAGGGTAGAGGTGGGGAGGATCTGGGAGGAGTTGGGAAGAGAAAAGAATATACATTGTCTGAAAAAATGCTCTGTTTTGTTTTTTTGAGACAGGGTTTCTCTGTATTGCTTTGGAGGCTGTCCTGGAACGCACTCTGTAGACCAGGCTGGCCTTGAACTCACAGAGATCCGCCTGCCTCTACCTCCGAGTGCTGGGATTAAAGGCATGAGCCACCAACACCTGGCCTGAAAAAAATGTTTTAAAGAGACATATGCCTGAGATGTGTGGAGGTCTAGCATCAGAACTATCAGTTCTGGTCATGAGGTCTGGGGTGCAGCTGGTGGTGATGGACTTCTTACCCAATGTGCTCAGAACCCTGGCTTCTGTCTCCAGCACCAACAGCATACTCAAATTCGTATATTTCTTTAAGTGAAGCAAACTGCATGTGTGGTGCGTGGACATGAAAATACAGGTGCACACATGAGGAACTCTGGCTGGTGTCTTCCTCTAGTGACCTCCACCTCACCCCCTTGAGTCATGATCTCTCAGGGAACCCCAAGTTTGCCATTTGGCTCGTCTGGCTAGCCAGTGAGCTCCCTGTCTTTGTCCCCTGAAGCAGGGTTACAAGTTACAGAAAGTATTCTTACCCACTTGGCCATCTCTCCAGCTCTCAAGGTACATAAATTTTGGAGACAGTCCTTAAACAACAGTTCATTTTTAAAAATGATTACCACCCATAATCACCACAGAGCAAACCAAAGTCTACTCTAAATGTGAACCCTTCAAATATAAAACTATTTCAAAATCATTTAATATAGGCTAAGCATCTACCACACAGCACTTCATTAGTTTTACATACTCGGGCATTAAAACCAGAACTTAAATGTATTCGCTACACATTCACCATGCAATTATTTTAAAGTCATACCAGATCATTAAAATAAATGAAATAGAGGCTGAAGAGGTGGCTCAGAGGTTAAGGGTGCTGATGGCTCTATCCTGAGGACCAGAGTCCCCAACAGGTGGTTCCCATATGCTTGAGAATACAGTTTCAAGTCATGAGGTGCCCTCTTCTGGCTTCTCCAGGCATCTGCACACATGTGTGGGCATTTACTCACACAGGCACATACGCATTATAAGCAATAAAAAAATAAAATTCAATCTTAAAAAAAATTAAGTGGTGTATAAAGGTGCTATAGTTTTCATATGTTTAACCAAAGTCCATAGTAGATGTCCAATCAGTGATCAGTGTTTGTTGAATTAAACTTTATTGACCATTCCCTACATATATTAAAAGCTTAAGTCTGTCCCTACACAGAGGGAGACTTATGACAGTGATTTTTATCTCTCCTAAAATAAATACGTGTAAAGTCCTGACACACACAGGTCCAAGCTTGGGGGTGGGGTGGCCAGCAGACCACTACCATCTTCATTGTTACTTTAGCTTTGCAACACCAGGTGTGAACCCAAGGGCCAACACATGCTCACAGGCTAAGCAAGTGATATGTCTCCCACAGCACTGCACCCTAGTAAACCCTTGGGTTCTTTATTATTATTATTATTATTATTATTATTATTATTATTATTATTATTATTATTTATTTGTGTGTGTGTGTGTGTGTGTGTGTTTAGGGGCCGACAGAGATGAAAAGAGGCTGTCGGTTCCCCTGGATTTGAAGTTATAGGTGGTTGGGAGCTACCCAATGTCAGTTGCTGGGACATGAACCCTGGTCTTCCAGAAGAGCAGAAAGTGCTCTTTCTAACTGCTGAGACATCTCTCTCCCCTTCTCGCCTACCTCTGTTTCTAATCCATGAAGTTTTACTGGATTCTCAGACGCATCCTTTGCATCTGCCTTATGGCCACTTTCTCCCTACAGAGTCAGTCGAGTCACTGCAACAGAGGCAGACGTGCTGGACCCTCAAGTAGATATCCAGCAACCACACTACTCTTGTTTACTGTCCTTTGCTGACAGTGGCGGCTTTGGGTTCAGTAAACCAAAATATTGTCCAGTGTTTCAAGCTCCGGGTGCCACGCCTTTAGCAAAAGGCCTACGTGGCCAGCTCGCATGGAACTGGGCTTTACAGACCACAGGGGAAAGCGCCAGAGAAGAGCTGCACCACAGCTTGACCCATGGGCTAGGGTTGTGTGTGTAGCATTGGTCTCACGTGCTCACGGCCCTGACTTCTGTCCTCTAGATTTCATCCCTAGCAGCTAGAAACAAAGCACCACAAACAAGCAAAGGCACACTGGCCTATGGGCCAGATGACGTCTGTCCTCAAGAGCTCGTTGCAAAAAAAAAAAAAAAAGGTATTCTACCTAAAACCTAGAGATTCAGGGTTAGCTAGGTGGAAAGTGGGGGATCCGAGCATTTGTGGTCCTAGGGCTAGCTTCTCCTTGGCTCTGGTGCTCCCATGATGCCAGAGAAGTGATGACAGAGAGAGAGACTGGAAACCACCCTGGGCTCCACCACTTAAAGCCAGACTGTTTCTTAAGGCTTCCTGCCAGGAACCTCCACAGCGGATCAGAGCACGGTGGTGAGTAAGTAGCATGGAAAAGGGTTTGACGAAAAATAAAAATAAATAAAGAACAAATGAGGATGAGGATAGCATGATGTCTCCATATCCGTGAGGGCCCTTAGACTCAGTAAAAGATCTGGATTTTAGGCTAAGGACTAAGCAGGCTGTGTATTCACTGAGGGATTTTAAGTGACACAATCCAATGTGTATGTAAAGATCTCTTAGGCCATTATTTAACAGTGAAATCGGCAAAGGACAACGAGGTAAGGCGATTCCATGGCTGAGAAAAGCCTAAAATCCAGGTCTCCTAGATCTCTATTGGTATCCTTTGTGTCTGTTTGGAGAGGGCAGCTTACAGTCTCCATCTACGGTGCCCTGGTCTGAATGAGACAGCCTCAGAGCAGTGATCCGGCTGTGGCTATTGAAAGACTAGTGTTACACTACTTGTCGTCAGGCTCTGGGAATGAATTTAACTTGAGAAATACGGTTCAACATTCAAGAGACGAGAAGACAGCTGGAGAGTGAGTGAACCTAGCATCATCCCTATGGAGGATGGGAAGAGTCAGCACCAGTCCTATGGAGGATGGGAGGAGCCAGCACCAGTCC
Source organism: Mesocricetus auratus (assembly GCF_017639785.1). Taxonomy (NCBI): domain Eukaryota; kingdom Metazoa; phylum Chordata; class Mammalia; order Rodentia; family Cricetidae; genus Mesocricetus; species Mesocricetus auratus. Next base: position 2,028,743 of record NW_024429182.1, on the reverse strand, counting down.
TAAGGAGGATGGGAGGAGCCAGTGCCAGCCCTATGGAGGATGGGAGGAGCCAGCCAATTAAATGTCTCAATTCTGTGGTTTTGCTTTTGTAGACCGGGCTGGGCCTGGAACTCATAGTTCCAGGTGCCTGCTTCTGCCACCTGAGTGCAGGGATTAAAGGTGTGCTTCCTCTGTACCCAGTTAACACTGAGAAACGAATGAAGAAACTCTCAAATGTAAGAGGAAGATGGACTATTTGTTCAGATGGGGTCCATAGGTAGCAGGCCCATCAAGGCTCCCAGCGTAAAGGAAATCTAAAGGGAGACAGGTTTGTTCCTCACCTGGAGGCCTGATTTCCAGAGCAGGGGTCTTGAAGACAGGAGTGTGTGTCCCTGGCATCCTGACTGAAGTCGAGGCTTCTCTCATACTCTGAACTAAGCAGTAAACACATCAGGCTCCTCAGCCCCGATCACAGAACTCAGCGACCATGAAGCTCCACCCAACGTAAGATTCGATGGTTACCACAAACCTGAAGATGTTTGTGTGCTCTTCTCCATTCTCAATTTCAAAAAAAAAAAAAAACCTGAACTGTTTTAAATGGATGGAAACAAAGATTTCCTGGGAAGCAAAGATTTTCTCATTTTCTCTGTTTTAAATATTGCCCCTGGGTCTAGAGAACCACTCAGTCGGTGATGTGCTTGCACTGCAATTTAAGGACCTAATCTGGGTCCCCAGAATCCCGTCTTATAAAAGCCAGGCATGGTGCTCTGCACTTGTAATTCCAGATCTGGGAAGACAGAGACAGAAGATCCCTGGGATTCACTGGTCAGCTAGCCTAGCCTAACTGAACTACATGAAAGTTGTCCCCTGGCTTGCACACACACACACACACACACACACACACACACACACACACACACACCAGACCTGGATGAAATGAAAAGACAAGCTATTGCATGCTATTATCAATGACCCTGGCATGACAACATCCAATGGGTTGCTGGCTATAGAACCTTAATACAATATCCTTTCCCCTCGCATAAATCAGACACCAAAAGCATTTATCTCTGCAGAGCCCGGGGGATTTGTCCTTCACTCAGCTCCGCCAAGTGCCAAGGTGATGCTGCTTAAACCTTCCCTGCTATACTCGATTCAGGCCAAGATTCTGGGATTTGTTTTCCTCTCGTTTCAAATACCTGAGGAAATGGGCCTGGGTGAAAAGCCCTGCATTGTTAGCAAATCCGTCCCCTGCCCGCTTCCTGGGATCTGAAAATTAGCAGGGAGCACCAGGCTTCCTGCCCTGGTGTTGTCCGGCTTTTTCCTCCCCCTCCACCAAGATCTAGTTACCTTTGTTCAGCCTCTCAGATATTTTGGCAATTTTCCTTCCCCCCCCCTCTCTCTCTCGAAGGAAGAAGAATTGGGTTCCTTTTCTTAAGAGTCCAAGGCAGGTGAAAAAGTTAACTGGGGGGGGACGGGCGGGGGTGGGGAGACAAAACAAAACACAGTACCAGTACCATAATTACCCAAATAGTGTAAAGCTCTATTCTCTCTGAGATGAAAAAAAGGGGAATTACACATGTAACTTCCATTAACATTAATGGGACTTGCCTCCAAACTCCCTAGAGCATCGAGACAATGGCCTCAAGGGGAACCACTGCAGGCCCTTGACGCTTTCCGCTCTCCTGTCATCTGTTTAAAGGGCAAGGAGGCCGAGGGTGCTCTGAGACATTGGGTTTCTTCTCACCTGCTTCCTCCCTGGTCATCCTGACATCTTGCAAAAAACTCCGAGCCCCTCGCTCCCCCCAGCTCCCCCGCGCTTGCTGTATCACCTAATGGGAATAGAATCTTAAGGAGCCACGTGCATTTGGTACACGTGTTTTCCCTTGGTGGTTATGGGCTTCCAGAGCTACCCTTTGGATCCCAGAGTGTAACTGTCAGCAAAACGCGCCCCTGAACCGATCCCTAGGGAGAAGACATTGTTGGAACCAAGTAACTAAGACGCTGACCAGAAAGTGGGGAAACTCCTGCTGGGGGGGTGTGTAGGAAAGACTTTTAGGGAGGAGATGACATGTTGGCTGACCCTTGGCGGTTACCCGAAATGCCCTCTAATGCTACGACGACCTCTGGGACAGAAATAAATAGAGAAAAACGTGGGCCTGGGGTGTAAGAGAACAGAGAACTGAGTCGAACGGATGCACAGAGTGGGAGTCCGTTGCCCCTACTGCGGAAACACACCTGTAGCCTCAGTACTCCAGAGATGGAGGCAGGAGGATCAGGGGTTTAAGGTCAGCCTTAACTACTTAGCAAGCTTGAAGCCAGCCTGGCCTACATGAAGCCCTATCTCAAAAAGAAGGGAGGGAGTGAGGGAAGGAGGAAGGGCGGGAGGAAAGGAGGGGAAGGAAGGGGGAGGGAGGAGGGAAACAGAAGGGAGGGGGAAAGGAAGAGGAAGGGAGGAAGGAAGGGAGGAGGGAGAGAGGGACTTTAAAACACAAGTAAAGAGCTTCATAGCAATGGTGAAAGACTAAAGGCCAGATAAATGCTGACTTGACATCTGGCTCTGACCAACCAACCACATAGGCAGAGCAAGGCTCTGTCCCCCCTCACATGCAAGGGGATGAAAACACTTCCTTCACACAGCTACTGAGAAAAGCGAACGAGTCCATGGAGGAAGCTGCTGAAAGCCTCAGCCCTGAGCCTAGTACTATTAATTGCTCATTAATTCATAATTACCGCCGAAATGATTCGTCATTAATAGCCTCCCAATTATTATTATTTTTCTCCTTCATTAGTCATCTGAGTGAATTGTCATTAAGAGCCTCCAGAGCAGACATTCGTTCGCTGCATCTGGCAACCGCAGGAACTGGTTTAGATTTCGGGCAGGCTCCACTCCCTTTCCTCCAACACACCTTCTTCTAGCCTCCGAGCCACCGTCTCCCGTCTCCCTCTGCCACACACCCCTTCTCCATACTTCAGGTGTACACGCTTCCGCACAACCAGTTTCTCTAACCTCCACAGCCCAGATCCACAGCCCCCCCCACACCCCTGCCCAGAAGCGCGTAGACTACCCAACCCCACTGTGACACCCAAACTTCAAAACCCTTTCCAGAAGATCTTGTGTCGGGTGTTGTGTCGGCTATGGGACACGGCTAACTCTCTGAGGCAGAACTCACGTCAGCAGACTCACGTCACCTAATGGGTGCAAACCGCCACCATAGCGTCAACGCATAAATTGTTTTTTTTTTATCAAGTTAAGAATCTTCTGTACAACAAATGAACAGTGAAAGGACAGCCCGTAGAATGGGAGAGAAATCTCTGCCAGATAAATGGTAGGGGATTAATATCCAGGATACATAAAGAACTCAGAAAATTAAACAAAAGAGCAAATAGTCTTACCAATAATAAATGGGTAAATGAGCTGAATGGGCGTGTCAAAAGGAACAGCACAAAAAGCCGACACACACGAAAAGTGTCCAACATCTTTAGTCAACGTGGAAGCACAAATCAAAGCTACACTGTGACTCCATCCCACCCAGTCAGGATGGTTATCATCAAGGAAACAAGCATCATCGAAATGGCTCTGGAGGCAGAGGTCCCACACAAGCCCAGACCAGCCTCAAACTCACTATATAGCCAAGGATGACCTTGAACTTCTGATCTTCTTGCCTTTGCCTCCCTGTAGGGGTATTTTGTTTGTAATCTAACAAATAAAAGCTTGCCTCAAGATCAGAGTGCAGAGCTAAGCCACTAGTTAGCCGTAGAGGGCAGGCAGTGGTGGCCACACCTTTAATCCCAGCACTGGGAAGACAGAGGCAGATGGAGCTCTGTGGGTTCAAGAACACCCTGGGCTACATGACAGTAAATCAGTCTAAAAGAGAAATGGAGCTCACACCTTTGATGCCAGCACTTGGGATGACATGCTTTTGTTGTTATTGTTTTGGTTTGGTTTGGTTTTTGTTTGGCTTGGTTTTTCCAGATAGAATTTCTCTGTATACCTTTAGAACCTGTCCTGGAACTCACTCTGTAGACCAGGCTGGCCTCAAACTCACAGAGATCCGCCTGTCTCTGCCTCCCGAGTGCTGGAATTAAAGGTGTGTGCCACCACTACTTTTAATCCCAGCACTGGAGAGGAATATAAGCACAGTCTCAGTGAGTCTGAGCTACAGTGCAGTAGGAACCAGTTTGAGGTTCAGTGAATTATCCATTCAGTCTGAGCATTGGTAGAAGTAAGAACTCTCTAGTAACTTGGTTGCTTTGCTTCTCTGATCTTCAGCTTGAACCCCGGTATCTGTCTCTGGGTTTTTACTATTCGTGCTACGCCTCCAAAGTACAGTATTAGAAGCAGTTGTCACGGCACCATGTTCAGTTTGTCAGAGGCTAGCAATCAAAGCCCTGATGCATTAGGCAGATACTACTAACTGAGCTACATCCCAGCCCTGCAAATGAGGAATTATTATTATTATTTATGATAAAGTAATCAGACCCAGAAGGGTCAACTGACTTACCCACAGTCACAGATTTGACAATCCAAATAAACCTGCCCTTTGGGTTCTATTGCTGTTAAGAGACACCATGACCACAGCAACTCTTTTATCATTATTATTATTATTATTGTTATTATTATTATTTTGGTTTTTCGAGACAGGGTTTCTCTGTGGCTTTGGAGGACGTCCCAGAATGCACTCTGTAGACCAGGTTCACAGAGACCCACCTGCCTCTGCCTCCCGAGTGCTAGGATTAAAGGCATGCATCACCACTGCCCAGCCACAGAAACTTTTATAAAGGAAAATATTTAACTGGGTGGGGCTGGCTCACAAGTTCAGAGTTTTAGTCCATTGTCATCATGGCAGGAAGCATGGTGGCATGCAGCCAGGCATGGTGCTGGAGAGGTAGCAGAGATTTCTACATCTGCATCCATAGGCAGCAGGAACAGATTGCCATACTGGGCCTGGCTTGAGCATCTAAGATCTCAAAGCCCACCCCCAGTGACACACTTTCTCCAACAAGGCTACACCTCCTAATACTGCCATTCCCTATGAGCCTATGGGGAGAGGGTAATTTTCTTTCAAACCACCATAGGTTCCTAGCCTGGTTCTCATAAGATTAAGTTGGGCTCCGTTGGTAGAGTTCTTACCTACTAACTGAGGTAAGGAGTTATGAGGCCCTAGGTTCGACTCCCTAGCAATATATAAAGGGCGGTACAGTGCATCACACAAGTAACCAGCCCTAACCCAAAACTGAACATTTACAATAAAGATGTATTTAAGTATGGTAGTGGAACTGAAAACCTCTACGTGTTTCCTCAGCCTGGATTTGTCTCTGGCAATGAGGGTGATGATTAAGTTATTGATCAATCGAGCATTGACTCACACGCCCTGATACGGTGACAAGCTCCCACATGGCTGAGGGCCATTCAAGGGTCCTCACAATGATTGTAAGAACAAATGCACCATTCTGCCACTCACATATGAGGAAAGGAACCCTGGAAGGTGAGATGATTCATCCACTCCACGTGGCTCGGTGTGGCTATACAGATGGAGATGAATGGCCGTGTATCTCCTCCGCTATCCTAAAGTTTCAGGTTTCATTCATTCCCTCTTCCTTCCTGACACAGCTGTTATGGAATGGCTCTTCCCGCCAGCCTGACCCCACAACCGCGTCAGCCCCAAATGAACACACAAACACTGTATTAGTTATAAAGCTGCTGGCCGATGACTTGGGATTCTTATTGGCTAGCTCTGTCTTAATTATTAACCCATAACTACTAATCTATGTATTTCTACATGGTTTTATCTTACCAGAGAACTCCTGACTCCAGTCCTCTCTTGCTAGACTCACATGATCTCCTCCTCTGCCTACACCTCCCAGAATTCTCATTTCCTAGACCCGCCTATCTTGCTGCCCTATTCGACAACAGTGTTTTATTCATCAACCAATGAGATGAACATATGCAGAAGGACATTTCCCCCATGGCACAGCAGAATGGGAAGTAGACCCAGCCTCAAGAAGCCAGTCAGCTGTAGACTAAATAGTTCTCCACCTACCACATGCAACCAACAGAACCTGTGTAAGAAAAGCCCACAACATACAGACCTGAAAAGAGCCGGTGTGAACAGCCTGTAAAGCAGTTTTGTGAAACACACGGCTTTTTGAGTTGGTGCCTTCTCTTGGCTCACTACCACTCCCACCCTCTGCCCCAGCTCTCCTTTTTAAATAATAAATGAAAGAAATTCCCTGTTTCTGTTGGCTTTTAATTACAATATTTCTTTCTAAATTCATGTGCATGACTGTGCATGCTTACCTGCTTGTTTGTTTGTTTGTGCCCCGTGTGTGCGGGTGTCCAGGCAGGGTTTTGGGTCCCCTGGAACTGGAATTAATAGGTTGTTGTGAGCTACCCAGTGTGGCTGCTTGGGAGTGAACTCAGGTTTTCTGCAAGAGCAGTACATTCCCTTAGCTGCTGAGCCGCTTCTCTGTGTCTTTCCAGCTTTTGTATCTGTCTGTCTGTCTGTCTGTCTGTCTCTGTCCCTGTCTGTATGACAAATCCTGTATCCCTGGTGTAATTCTTTCTCCTGGGACACAAGGTCCTGGAAATCTTGGTAGGTGGCCTCTCAGCTCAGACCCCTGCTTGTCGCAGACCTGGACCCAGGAGAAGAAAGCAGTACTGAATGTGGACATGCATTGCTCTGGTCCCATGTGACTTCCTAATCCAGTGATTAAAGGGCCTGTCCTATCTGATTTATCCTGCAGGTATAGATCAGTGTATTTCCACACAGCACTGTAACAAGACAGGAGGCAAAGACTGGAAAGCGGGTCAGAATGTGTTTGACACCAGCTGTGGCGGAGGCCAACCTCTACCCCATCACATACCAGGGAATCCCGTGGGATGCACTAACCAGGCAGCACATGGGAAAAGACAGAAGGCAGGACATCACGACCTCAGACTCCAATTCTGCAGCTTTCTCCACGCATAGCTAGAAAATCCCAGTTATGAGTCCAACCCTTAGCAAATCTTATGCTGTTGCCCTGTTTTGAGACCGGGTCTCATGTAGACCAAACTGGCTTCGCACTCACTCTGTAGCTTGAGAGTAATATTGAACTGCTCCTGATCCCCCTGCCTCCGCCTACCCGCTGCTGGAATTACAGGTGTGTGCTAGCACACTAGAACTGAGCTTTACCTGCAGCCTGAGAAGAATTTTGATGGATAATGTCTGCCTCTAGTTGCCCAGTGTTAGCTACTTATGCAAAGTGGGTTGAACCAGGCAAAATATCAATCTGCACTTCTGATCGCTGTTTTGTGGCAAAGGCGAAACCAGGAGCCTTTTTCCTCAATCACCATTTGAAAGTGCCTAGAAGAGACTAGAGTGTTGAGAAACTCCGTGTTACCATGGTTACAGCTTTATTCCGAATGGATGGGCATTAGCCTAGTGGCGCTGCTCGAGTCTGGGAAATGGAAAAGTGGGAAAGTTTGGGTGTTGTGGGGTCGCAGACTCGTACTCTGGCTCTATGTGTCTTGGGTTTTCACCTTGGCCAAACAATGGTTCTTACAGTTTTCTAAACCAATAGCATCTCATATGCCGGTACTTGGTATAAATTTAGTTCCTCGGACCCAACCACAAACCACTAAGTGGGGGGTTCTGGGAGGAGCTCCCAGCCATCTGCATTTCCACGGCATGCCCCGTGGATGGTGGTAAACACTGATGTTTACCTGGCCTGGGCTGCGGATCTAGCTCGGTTGACCGGGCCTTGCCTGCCACACATAAAGCGTTGGATTCTGTCCCTAACATCTGGTAAGCCCAAGTGGTAGTTCAGGTCTGTAATCCCAGCACTGGAGAGGCAGAGACAGGAGGACCTGGAGATCAGAGTCACTGGGGTTAGGGTGGGATGCGTAAGGTCAGAGTGGGAGAGAGAGCATGAACCAGCAATCTGCCTCATAGCAAATGTTTCGCTTTGACCACGTCTTGTTCTTAAATGGCCAACACTGATACCTTAGTCCTCGATACACAGATTGTGACAGAGTTAGCCTGGAGGCTCAGACCTCCAACTTCTAAATCAAATCTTTACATGTGCACTCTAAACATGCTGGCCATTAATCCCGGTGCTCGGGAGGCAGGGGCAGGTGAATCTCTGAGTTCAAGGCCAGTCTGGTCCATGTAGTGAGTTCTAGCCAGCCAGGGCTACATAATGAGACACTGTCTCGAACTAACCAACAAAATGATGCTCTTGGTGCCTCTGGTATGTAGTCAGGGTTGAAGACCATGCTCCACAGTGCTGTTCAGCATTAACAGAGGTAACGTGTCTTCAGGGATTAGAAACCCCGCCAGGCACTCAGTAGACATGGGTGCAGGTAAGTCTCTGCTAACAGACACGGCTTTTGATTCCGTGTTGTTTGCGTTATAGTTTCAGATCACATGGAAATTCACCCACACCTTGACTTAAGTGGGTTTTTTTTTTCACATGGCGCAACTATGGCTGGTTTTTAAATATTCTTGTTTATCCTTTTCTGAAGTGTGGACATGTTATTGCGTCTGAATCACAAAAATAAATGAAGCTTAATTTTTGTTTTCCACTTTAAAATTTTTATGTCTATTTATGTGTGCATGCATATGCCAAACCACACTTGCGAGGGTGGGAGGACAAATAGTAAATTTTTGTTTTTCACTTTAAAGTTTTATTTCTGTATTTATTTACATATGCACATGCCATAGCGTGCTTGTGCAGATCAGAGGACAGCTTGTGGAGCCAACTCTCTCCTTCTACAGCAGGGGTTCTGGGGGTTGAATTTGAATTGTCAGGCTTGCCAGCAAATGTCTTTACCTGCTGAGCTACCCTGCCAGCTCTGACTGCAAATTTTGATAGAAAAAAGTCTCTCCCCCCAGACTCCTAGCTGGTAATTATCCTGTTGACTGGTCACTGGGGAAATCACATGATTTTCACTTAACAGATGAAGGAACGCAATGGTGGGCATCTACTGCACCTAAGTTTGCTCTGGACTCTGCTGAGTCAAAAGAGTGAATATGACTGACCATTGGCAGTAGATGCTCTTCGATGGAGTATCTTCCTGGTCCCCAGAACAGAGTCCTCTTGCCCCCTCAGAGCTACCTCGAGCTACTTCAGAGTGAGGAACAGTGAAATACAACATGAACATGCATCCACACTCCTCTGTCACCAATGCCTCCGGTTCCCCAGACACCCAACTCCAAATCTATTGATGAAGTGTTATGTCATATCTGATTTATTCTGGGTATATGTGTTATTCTATTTTCACAGGGTACTAATACGATGATGAGAGCCAAAGACTGGGAATTAATCAGACCCCACATACACTTCAAAAAAAAAAAAAAGCTACCAGCAACTGTTCTTGTCTCCATGGCTCAGTGGAAGAGCAAACACTACCATGCAACTCAAATTTATTTACTTATCTACTCTGTGTGTGTGTGTGTGTGTGTGTGTGTGGTGCAGGTGTGTTCCTGTGAGTATGTACTTAGTTCACGCAGTTGCATCTGCACGTGGGTAGGCACACATATGTCCAGAGGTTGATGCTGAGTCTCCACCATTCTACACCTGATTTTTGAGGCACGCCTCTCACGGATTCTACAAGACTGACAGCCAGCCTCCCTGTCTCTATGCTGCAGCACCAGAACCGTGGTTGAACACCAGTGTACTAAGCTTGTTACGTGGGTGTGAAGGACTTGAACTTGGGTCCTCATGCTCATACAACTATTTAACTGACTAAGACATCCCCCCATCCCCTTATATTGATTTGTTTAGAGACGGGATCTCTTGTGGTCCAAGCTGATCTCCAACTAGCTATGTAGTCCAGGATGACTTTGCAATTCTGATTCTCCTGCCTCTACCTTCTGAATGCTGGCATTACAGGTGTGGGCCACCGCACCTGGCTTGTGTAGTGCTGGGACCAAAACCAGAGCTTTCAGCGTGCTAGGCAAGCATTCTATCTGTTGAGCTACGTTCCCCAGCCTACAGCCTGTACTTCTAAATTTTAATTGTTTAAGTTAGCATACTTAAAGAATTAGGTATCACAATGACATTTCATTTTTTCCGAAATTGTATTTATTTATATTTATTTGTTTTCTCTGTGTGTGTGTGTGTGTGTGTGTGTGTGTGTCAGTGATCCCCTGGAGCTAACTAGAGAGAGGTACAGGCAGTTGTTAGCCTCCTGATGCGGGTGCCGGGACCAAGCTTGCTCTGCTGTGTAAGCAGTACATGCTTTTAACCACTGAGAAATCTCTCCAGCCCCATAATAGCGTTTTCAAACCTCGTGTGTCGTAATTGATTTTCCTCCCACACATCCCCTCCTCTGCCCTCTTGTGCACTCTCCCACCTGGCTTCTTTATGTCACATGCGTTTGTGTGTGTGTGTGTGTGAGTGTGAGTGTGTGTATGAACAACAGTGTGTCCTGGTACATACACACTTACACATACATATACACACAAACACACACATTTACACACACAAACACACACACATACATACAAACACACACATTTACACACATACACACAAACACACACACATACACATACATACACATAAACACACACTTATACACACATAACATACACACAAACACACACATATATACATAAACATATTTACACACATACACACAAGTTCACACACATACACATACACACAAACACACACTTATGTACATAAAACATACACACAAACACACATTTATACACACATAACATACACACAAACACACACATTTACACACACATACACATACACACAAACACACATATACACATACATACACACACATATACATACACACAAACACACACATAGATACATACACATATTTACACACATACACACAAGTCCACACACATACACATACATACAAACACACACATACACACAAATGTACACACATACATGCCTCACATAAAAGATGTGCTATTTATGGGAACTGGAGAGATGCCTCGGATGTTAAGACATTGGCTGCTCCTCCAGAGGTACAGAGTTCAATTCCCAGCAACCACTTGGTAGCTTGCAACCATCTGTAATGAGATCTGGTGCCCTCTTCTGGCCTGCAGGCATACATGCATGCAGAACACTGTATGTATAAAAAAATAATCATCTATCTTTTTCAAAATGTGATATTTACTTATGGCAGTGGTGGCAGACACCTTTAATCCTAGCACATGGGAGGCAGAGGCAGGTGAATCTCTGTGAGTTCAAGGTCAGCCTGGTCTACAAAGCCAGCTCCAGGACAACCAGGGCTACACAGAAAAACTGTGTCTCGAAAGCCAATAAATAAATATGTGATGTTTATCTTTCTGAGTTTGACTTATCTTGCTTAACATTATAATCTCCAGTTGCCTCCATTTTCTTGCATAATTTATTTTTTAAAAGATTTATTTATTTTTATTTATTACATATACAGTGTTCTGTCTACATGCCAGAAGAGGGCACCAGATTGAATTGTAGATGGTTGTGAGCCACCATGTGGTTGCTGGGAATTGAACTCAGGGATCTCTGGAAGAACAGTCAGTGCTTTTAACCTCTGAGCCATCTCTCCAGCCCCCCCCCATAATTTCATTTTTGAATTTCATTAAATTTCCATTGTGTGAAACCATCATATTTTCTTTATCCATACCTTTGCTAAAAGACATCTAGGCTGATTCTGTTTCTTAGCTCTTGTGGATAATGCAGCAATAGACATGGATGTGCACATCCTTGTGGTCTATTGACTTACAGTAAGGTCTATTGAGTGGTACAGCTAGGTGAGATGGGAGTTCTGTTTTTAGTTTAGTTTTGTTTTGTTTTGTTTTGAGGAACCTCCACACTGACTTCTATAGTGACTGTACTTACACTACTATCCCCTATCTGTTTGTCAGCCCCATAAACTCCTGTCGGATCAATAATAGTAGGCAAAGCCAGCATGTCATCGCACCTAGATCAAAGATGCTACTAGAGAAAAGACCTCCACGGCCATGTCAAAGATCAGACAGTATTGATCCCTCAGGGGAAAATGTGCAAAAGGCATAGTCAGAGCATGCAGTCATGGTGAGCCTGCCCTTTCTTTTTTCTTCCACTTGTCCTTCCTTCCCTCCCTCCCTCCTTCTTTCCCTTTCTTTCCTTCCTTCTTTCTTTCCTTCCTTCCTTTCTTCCTTCCCTCCCTCCCTCCTTCCTTTCTTCCTTCCTTCTTCCCTTCCTTCCTTCTTTCTTTCCTTTCTTCCTTCTTTTTCTTTCCTTCCTTTCTCCCTTCTTTCCTATCTCCCCTCCCTCCTTCCTTCCTTCCTTTCTTCCTTCCCTCAGTCCCTCATTCCTTCCCTCCTTCCTTCCTTTCTTCCTTCCCTCCTCCCTCATTCCTTCCTTCCTGCCTTCCTTCCTGCCTTCCTTCTTCCCTTCCTTCCTTCTTTCTTTCCTTCCTTTCTTCCTTCTTTCCTTCCCTCCCTCCCTCCCTCATTCCTTCTCTCATTCCTTCCTTCCTTCCTTTCCTTTTTATTGAAAAATAGATTCTTCTCTCATATAATACATCCCCATCACAGTTTCCCCTCCCTCCACTCCTCTCAGTCCCCCCCCCATCTTCCCTCTCTTCTGGTTCCACTCCCCCTCCATTTCCCTTCAAAACAGAGCAGGTCTCCAAGAGAAAAATAACCAAACATGACAAAACAAGGTACGATCAGACAAGGCAAAGGCCCTCATATCAATAGGAGGAAAGGAGTCCCAAGAGCAGGCGAAAGAGTCAGAGGCCCACCCCCTCCCACTGTTGGAGGAGCTCCACAAAGCATCACACTAACAGCAGTGTCTATACACAGGGGACCTGGTGCAGACCTTTGCAGTCTCCATGCCTACAAGCTTCATTCTCCGTAAGCACGTAGGAGCACCGCTTAGTTGTTTCAGTGTATCTTTTTTTTTTGTTTGTTTTTGTTTTTCGAGACAAGGTTTCTCTGTGGCTTTGGAGGCTGTCCTGGAACTCACTCTGTAGACCAGGCTGACCTCGAACTCACAGAGATCTGCCTGCCTCTGCCTCCCTAGTGCTGGGATTAAAGGCGTGCACCACCAACGCCCGGCTCTCAGTGTATCTTTTCTGTCCTGTGTCCTCCATCCCCTATGACTGGTTCCCTGATCTCTGAAGGGAGGAACCTGATGGAGAAGCGCCAATTTAGACTCTCTCTCTCTCTCTCTCTCTCTCTCTCTCTCTCTCTCTCTCTCTCTCTCTCTCTCTCTCTGCATGATGTGTGGCTGCCCCCATCTGTGGCCAGAGGAAGGCTCTCTGGTGATGACTGATCGATCTATGAGTACACCAGAATATCATTTACTTATTTGTTGATTGTTTCTTTTGTCACTCATGTTTGGCTCTACCTTATCTAGGTTTCTGGCTCTGTAAGACCACCATGGTCTCAAGGACAAACCGTTGCTAATAATCCCCAAAGGCAGTTGCTCCAGGACACTGGGACACTAAACCCTGCCTTCCCAGTCATGTAGAAATCTCATGGAATCAGTCATTTCAGAGGCCAGGAAGGTAGCTCAGGGGTCAAGGTGCCTGCCAGCCACCAAGAGTACATACAGCCCAGGTTCTATCTGTGGAACCCCTTGACGGAAGGAGAGAACTGATTACACCAAGACATCCTTTTTATCTCCACACTTGCATGGTGGCACCTGCCCCAAATAGACACATCTAATTAAGAAAAATTAAGCAGTCCCTTTGATCGCTTCTGCCTAGTGTTTCCCCATTCTCTTGCCTGTTGTGGCTACACTGCAGTGCATCTAACAAACCCCACGCCGCCTCTCCCACATTCCTCCACCACCCACACTGCCAGCCCACCTCTGCCATCCCACACGGCCCTGTCAATCACAGACTGGTCCAGCACAGCTCTTCATAGCTTTTCTTCTCTGTCCCCACAAAAGCTGATCCTTTACCTCAAAGTCTTCCTCCTGCTGCCGACAGAGGACCTGCCCTGCAACAAGAAGCAGAAAGACCCATTATAGGTAAAGATCAGTAGTTGACGCCGTTGGAAGATTTGCAAAGTGCAGCCACGCCCAAGCTTCCACCACAGCTCCAGAATGGACTCTGGTAGATGTCACCCTGTTGCCAGCAGGTAAACACCGTGATTTGGCCGAAGCCCCAACACTTTGTGAGCAACACAACTTCGGCAACCCTGACTGGGTTCCCCAGACGTCCAGCCTAGATGCATCTCTGAATTCTTCTCCCCAACTCTTTTCTTCACTTAGCATATTAGCAGGAATGATTCATTATGAGTAAGTAGACGAAGAGCTCTAATTACAGGGCTCTGAATGGGAATGCTTAATTACATAGCTACACGTATGATTTATCAACCAGTTTTGATCGTTGACAATTCCCTTTAAAGAATTCTTTTCCCCTAAAAATTAAAATAATGTATTTTTTAATTGGCCCTGGAATGCTTTGTTTTCATTCTATTAAAGAGCCGACTATTTCATATAAGTGTCATGGTATGGAGGCAATTGGTCTAATGTCAGACAGGCATTCGTTCCTGGCAGATTGCTCACAGTTCCGTCTGAAACTTCAGTGGCTTATCTAGAAACAGTAACATTTTTATAGACTAACGTCATGGAAACTGGGGAGGTGCCCATCTTCAAGAAACAAACCCCTAACATCTTCATCTCTGCTCTCTTTTGGCAGGCACCTTTCCAAATAAATACTACCCGATCACACTGGCACAGATCCAGCTTTGCCATGTGGAAGGAAGACTCGAGGGCCATCAAGCCAAAGCAACAGGAGGTGTCAAAAGTGCCCATGTCACCGAGAAAGGCCAAGAATGAGGAACCAGACCGATGTCCCTGAATCAGAGGTCTGAATTAGACTCAAGACCGGGTTTCAGGAAGGTGCCTGGACCGGACTGTCACTACGCTTCTGAGTTCCCCCAAGAGTGCCAACTCCAGGTCATCCTTTCTCTGGGCCCTGAGAGAGTCTGTCTTGACATCATTGGCATCTTCTGTCTTCCACTTTATAGGCGGTCATGCTACTGCTGCTCAGTGTGTGTGCGTGTGCGTGTGTGCGTGTGCGTGTGCGTGTGTGTGTGTGTGTGTGTGTGTGTGTGGCCAGTGCAGCCTATAAATGGTGGAAACCAAGGTTCAACTGTGAGTAGAGTTTCATTAATTAATGTAGTCAATCAATACTGATTTGGAGACAGCTAGGTGACTTACAAAACCATGTAAGGCTTCTTGTGTCTGGGGAGGAAACCATGCCATCACCAGGAAGCAAGTTAGGAGATGGTTGGGTCGCTGCAAGGGCAGTTTGCCAATGAGTGCTAACTTAGCTCTGAAGACAGAGTTTCTGTTCCGCCTGGTCCCACGGCCCTTTAGCCCCAAATAAACACACAGAGGCTTAAATCAAATACAAACTGTCTGGCCAGTGGCTTAGGCTTCTTAGTGGCTAGGTCTCTCTTAATTATTAACCCTTTTCTATTAAACTGCCATGAGCCTGTGGCTTACCCGTAACCTGGCATGCTACTCCTACGGCAGCATGGCGTCTCTCTGGTGGCTTCTCTCTGCCCTCTTCTCCCCATCTGGTAGCCCCGCCTGTCTTTCTGCCTGGCTACTGGCCAACCAGTGTTTTATTCACCAACCAATAGAGAAACACATATACAGAAGGACATCCCCCATCATAGCTCCTGTTCCTAGAGGAACTCCCTGCCATAATGGTATGGAATGGTGTGGTCCTGGGCAGCACAACTGTTCTGTGCTGCTGAAGGTGTCCTCTGCCCTCCAGGGGGGCATCAGATAAGATGGAATGGCTACAGAATCGGGAAGGCTGGGCTCCAATGCTGGCCCCACCTCTGGGTCCCTGGAACAGCTACCTTCCCTCTAGTTTGCCTAAACTAATTTGAAGTGAGGGCAAGTTCTTTTTTTTTTCTTTTCTTTTCTTTTTTTCTTTCTTTCTCTTGGTTTTCCAAGACAGGCTTGTCTCTCTGTGTAGACCTAGCTATCCTGTCACTTGCTCTGAAGACCAGGCCGGCCTCGAACTCACGGAAATCCGCCTGCCTCTGCCTCCCAAGTGCTAGGATTAAATTGTGCACCCTCCTCGCCTGGCTCAGTCCTTCTAACAGCCCAGGACACCGCAGCTCTTCCTTCCTTTTGGGTCATGGATCCTCCAAGAACCTATTCTGAGTGGTCATCTTCACTCACTTGGCTGTGAATTTTAGAAAGTTCGTGGAAATCCTAAAATCCAAACCAAGTTTCTTGGTTCGAAATGAAGTTAGCCAGATCTAAAATGAAACCCTAGATCTCCTCTCTCTGTCTTCTCTCCTCTCCTCCATCCCTCCCTCCCTCCCTCTGTCTCTCTCTGTCTCTCTCTCCCTCCCTCCCTCCCCCTCTCCTTTTCCTCTCCCTCCTTTTCCTCTTCCTCTCTCTCTCCCTCATCTCTTGCCTTGGAGTATTGTGAAAAATAAAAAATAGCACCAATATTGCAGTATTGTGACTTCAAAAAGAAAAAAAAAACTGATTCTGCAGTGCCTGTTCCTGGAAGATGCTGGTGGATGTCTGTTAAAGCAAACAAGGTAATGACACCTGTCACCAGATGTTCCTTTTCTTTCTCCCTACGCTAAGCAGCAGTTATCTGTGCACTTCAGGTGTCCCACAAAATCCTCTATTGACTGTTGGACCTGTCAGGCAATTCTCTCTCGCTTGTTCCACTAAGAGGGGCTGTGGCCAGACCCACCACTCTGCCCTCCATCTCCTGACTCGTGCCTTACTCCGTGGTCACAAGAAGCTTTCAGGGACCCAGATGTGAACTGTGACACACTCCATGGCTCACAGCAATTAAAGGTGATTTTTCTTTTTAGCATTTCTTCGAGGAAGATAAAAATGGCTGCTCACTGTATTCAGTTCTCAGTATAAGCCAGATGCTGACTAAGCCATCAGATCATTTTATATAACTCTCCCAGCAGCTGTAAGGCACATGGACGTCAAAGCGTTTAACCTCTCGAGTTGGCTTGAACTCCGCTAAGTGTCTTAACACTTGCTAGCTGTCCGCAAACCAATTTACTTCTGTCCATGGGATGTCCTCCTATGTAGAGTGGAGATGATTATAGAAACGACTTAAGAGAGGTGCCATGCAGACCAAAGGAGAATATATAGATTTCCAAATTATGTGGAATGAGTCAAATCATGCTTTATAGGAGTATTTTTGGAAATGGGGCAGCATTATATCGCTGGGGACAGCGTTTAACTCACTGTGTAGCCGGAGATGAGCTTGAACTCCCGGTCTTCTTGCCTCCAGCTCCCCTCCACTGGGCTCACGGGCGTGTGGGACCATACTTGGTGTCTTAGTGACTGTTCTATTGCTGAGAAGAGACACCATGACGAAGGCAATGCTTATTAAGGACGGCATTTCATTGGGGGCTTGCTTGTAGTTTTAGAGGGTTAGTCCGTGATCATCCTGGTGGGGGGAAGACACGCATGTTGCTGGGGAGGAAGCTGAGAGCTTTACTTCCTGATTTGTAGGCCACCTTGCTGCTCCAAGTACCCTGCCAGGGAACAGACGTGAAAGCACTTTATGTGCATGGGTGTTTTGCCTGCATGTGTACCTGTGTACTGATGTGGGAGGTCCTTCTGTATGGTGCAAATATGGGCTGCTTTTATTGGTTGATGAATAAAGCTGTTTCGGCCAATGGACAGGCAGAATTTAACTAGGCAGGTGTTGTGAGAGGTTCTTTGTCCCGGCAGGGTCCCACTGCCCTTGAGAGTCCAAACACACACACACACACACACACACACACACACACACACACACACGCGCGCGCACATGCGCACATGCGCGCACACACACACAAGGATTTATATTAATTATAAATCTGTTGGCTGATGACGAGGGCTTCTAATTAACTAGCTGTCTTAATTATTAGCCCATAACTAATCTATGTATTTCTACATGGTCTTATATTACCAGAGAATGCCTGACTTCTGTCCTCTATTCCTGAGAATCACATGTCAGCTCCTCTCTGCCTATGCCTCCTAGACCTGCCTATCATGCTGTCCTATGGGCCAACAGTGTTTTATTCGTCAAACAATAAGATAAACATATACAAAAGGACAATCCCCATCAGGCAGCAATTCTGAGCAAAGAGACAGGGAAAAGAAAGACAGAGGACAGTCACCAGTAGCCACCAGAGAGGCAGGATACCTGGGCATCATCGGTAAGCCAGAGTCACATGGAGATGCACAGATGAATAGAAATGGGTCAATAATTAAAGAGAGAGCTAGCCGGTAAGAAGCCTGAGCCATTGCCTAAACAATTGTATCTGATATTAAGTCTCAGAGTCATCATTTCTTAAGCAGCTGTGGGAGCTGGTGGGTGGAGGAAAATAGGTCCAGTGGGACTGAGATAAATGAAGAAAATCTTCTACAGTGCTCCATATGTATGCAGTGCCAGGGCAAGCCAGAAGAAAGTGTTGGACCCCTGGAACTTGAGTCATGGACAGTTTTGAGCAGTTGTGTGTGTACTTAGAATTGAACCTGCATCTCCTGGAAGAGCAACCTGTGCCCTTAACGTCTGAGCCAACTCTCTTTTCCCTAAATTTGGTTTTTATTTTTTTGGGGGGGGGGAGGGGGGTTCCGTGACAGGGTTTCTCTGTATTGTTTTGGAGGCTGTCCTGGAACTCGCTCTGTAGACCAGGTTGGCCTCAAACTCACAGAGATCCGCCTGCCTCTGCCTCCCGAGTGCTGGGATTAAAGGCATGTGCCACCAACGCCCGGCTCCTAAATTTTTAACAAAGATTTTAACTTTAGTTATGTGTAGGGTGGGTGTGCATGTATGTGCTCTTGCATGTGGGTGCCTATAGGGACCAACAGGGGGCACCAGATGCCCTGGAGCTAGAGTTCTAGAAAGTTACCAGGCTCCCCAGAGCAGGAAGAGCTCTTAACCACTGAGCCGTCTTCCCCAGCCCCAACAACAAATAACTTGTCAATAAATACTTATTAAAACCAACTATGCGCCTTTAATCCCAGCACTCGGGAGGCAGAGGCAGGTAGATCTCTGTGAGTTCGAGGCCAGCCTGGTCTACAAAGCGAGTTCCAGGACAGCTTCCAAGATAATACAGAGAAACCCTGTCTCGAAAAAAAAAAAAAAAACAAATATGACCCAAGTACTTTCTTAAGGGTAAACTTGAATGTATGATGCAGATGTAATTTCTGCTGTTACAGCACCTGCAGGGCACTAGGGAGGATAGGAAAGTGAAGGCGTGGATATAATGATTTCACTAGACCCAAGACAAACGATAAATGGGTGTTTTATTGGGGAGCATGGGGAGCAACTTACACAGAACAATAAAGAACTGCTGCAGCATTTCTGGGTCATTCTGATCAGACCCGCAATTCAGGGGGGAGAGAGAGAGAGAGAGAGAGAGAGAGAGAGAGAGAGAGAGAGAGAGAGACCACTCCCCATGCTTTCCTCTTTTGGTTTCCAACTGCCCATGAAGTCACGCCCAAAGGGGTGTGGCCACTGTTAAGGGTCCACAGGCAAGATGCCGCTACAGACAGCAGGAAGCACCTAGGCTTCTGTGAGAACACAACCTGTCATTCCTAGAAGACCTGAGAACTTGTCTCAACAGATGTGACATATGGCCGAGTCCTAAAGGAGGGACTGCAAATGGTTAGGGTGAGAACAGGAGCAGCGGGCACTCTGAATACGTAAACTAAAACTAAACTAAACTAAGCCATAAGGCACTCACTCATGTGGAACAAAGAGCAACAGGCAAGGCTTCATGATGAATGGCTTTGTAAACCACAGAAGGAAGCTGTATTTGTCCTCTGGTCAAAAGGAAGCCACTGACAACGTTCAACAGTAGAGGAACCACAGTCCAGAGTTGAAACTGTTGCTGTGGTCAGTGTGCCTGCAAACCCAGCTGACTTGTAAGAGCAGGCCTCAAGGAGAAGGGGAACCATGGAACAGCTAGCGTACAGCCTCTGCCCCAACACGCAGAAGGTGTGCTGCGAGCCTGCCACCATCCATGTTCAGGACATTCTCATTTGGAGTGGAGTTTCCCTCCAAATTGTTCTCCCGACCACAGGGACGGGCTCGTTATCATAAACAGATATTGCAAGCACAGGTTCCCATGGTCCTGGAGGCAAGGTAGCGGTCTTTACCACACACCTAGAAGAACGGGCCGTTATCAAGAGTGAAAACTCATTTCATTTTCAGCAAGTCCCACGGAGGGGTCATTATTTTCCATAAGGTGCCTTGACTCAGAAAGACTAAGAAAAGAAAGAAGACCTCCAACTCACAAAAATAAATATGAGAAGTAACAAGTCAAGCAAGGCTGCAGGTTGTGCAGGATGCTAGAGTTACCAGAGAGGGGGAAACTCAAATGAGAAGATGTCTCCAGGAGATCCGCTGTAAGGCATTTTCTCAATCGGAGATCAATGGAAGAGGGCCCAGCCCATGGCGGGCGGTGCCATCCCTGTGCAGGTGGTCCCCCGGGTTCTGTAAAGAAGCAGACTGTGAAAGCCAGTAACCAGCACTCCTCCATGGCCTCTACATCACCTCTTGCCCCCAAGTTCCTACCCTGTCCCTGTCCCAACTCCCTTTGACGATGAACAGTGACGTAGAAGAGTAAAGTCAAGGGGGCCGGAGTGATGGCTGCTCTTCCAGAGACCCCGAGTTCAATTCCCAGAAGCTACATGGTAGCTCACAGCCATCTATGGTGGCACACGCCTTTAACCCCAGCACTCAGGAGGCAGAGGCAGGCGGATCTCTGTGAGTTCGAAGCCAACCTGGCCTACAGAGAGAGTGGCAGAACAGGCTCCAAAGCAATACAGAGAAACCCTGTCTTGAAAAACAAAACAATAAATAAATAAATAAGGGTAAGCCAAATAAACCCTTTTCTACCCCAACTTGCTTTTTGGCCGTGGTGTTTCATCGAAGCAATAGAAACCCTGGCTAAGGCAAGTAAGTAAGTCAGGCATGGTGGTACACGCCTTTAATCTCAGCATTTTAGTGATGGGGGGTGTCCTTCTGTATATATTTTTCTCTTATTGGTTGATGAATAAAACACTGTTTGGCCCATAGCCAGTGGAGGCAGGAAGATAGGTGGGACTAGGGTACAAGGAGAATTCTGAGAAAGGTAGGTAGAGAGGGCACCATGTAGAGACCAGAAGGATTATAGGGCATGCCAGGCACTCTCCAGTAAGCCAAGGGGATGTAGATATACACAAAGTAATAGAAATGGGTTAATAATTAGGACAGAGCTAGCCAGTAAGAAGCCCTAGCCATCGGCCAATGGTTTTATAATTAATATAAGTCTTTGTGTGTTTATTTGGGGCTGAGAAGGGCGGCGGGACCTGGGGGAACAAGAACCTCTGCCAACATTTTAGAGGCAGGTAGGAGGATGATCTCTGTGGATGAAGTCAGCTTGGTCTGCACTGAGAGTTCCAGGACAGTCAATGCTACACATTGAAATCCTGTCTCACATCAAACAAACAAAAGACTAACACAACAGCAACAAAAAAGATTAACATACAAAAGAAATGGGCTAGGTATGTTGTCACAGGCCTTAGAGAGGTGATCTCTGAGTTTGAAGCCAGCCTGGTCTACAGGTAGGTTCCAGGACAGACAGAGATACACAGAGTAACCATGTCTCGAAAAGCCCAAAACCAAAACAAAACAAAAGAATTTGCTGAACTCCTGATTTGATCCCATCCTCTGGTCTCTGGATAGCTTACAGCAAAGCTTCATGATGTCAGTCTTTCTGGATATAATAAAGACTCCAAATTGGAAGATGAAAAGTTCAGTGTGTACTTCTATGTATATGTTTCTCTTATTGGTTATTGAATAAAACACTGTGGCCAATAGAGGCAGGGAGATAGGTGGAGCTACCAGAGGAGGAGAATTCTGGGAGGTTTAGGCAGGGGGGAGTCACCATTTGGAGATCAGGAGGATAGGGCGCACCAGACCCTTCTCTGGTAAGATAAGACCAGGTGGAAATACTCAGATTAATAGAAACAAGTTAATAATTAAGACAGACCTAGCCAATAAGAAATTCAAACCACTGGCCAACAGTTTTATAATTAATATAAGTCTTTGTGTGTTTATTTGGGGCTCAAGTGCAGCAGAACCAGGCAGGCCAGAAAACCTTTTGTTACAAAAATCCAAGAAAAATCAATTAAAAAAAAAAGCTACATCTACCAATTTGGTAAGGCTACAACCACTCTTGCCACACTTAGCTTAGCCCATACCCTCCAGTTAGGAGACTCACAATTTTCCTTTGAAGAATATAGGGCAAGAGAGAAGATCTATGTATACATTCACCCCTGTGGGATCACCACGCCTTAAAGCTCATGGTCATCAAGCTGATCTAGGCACAGAAGCCTTCACTCTGGCTGTATGCGCCCTAATCTATGTAAATAATCCAACAGGATAGAAGAGCTTTGAAGCAACGTAAAAGAAACTATCATTAATATCTTCAGAGAGACACAAAAAACAAGACATTGGAATAACAGCAGCAATATACAGTGGTTTGTTAATGTTTAGAAAACATTAGAAGGACATTATCCAATAGAGACTCTCTATGATGTTAGGCAAGCCCTGAATTGACTTTTCATTGAATATTTGATTTTAATAGCCACATAAACTACTGGATATTATGTCGAACAGTATGGCTCAGTGGTTTAGAGCGCTGGCTGCTCTGCCAGAGGTCCTGGGTTTGATTCCCAGCACCCACATGGTGGCTCACAACCATCTGTAACCAGTTATATGTAATCTGGCGCCTCTGTGGGTACAAGGTGCACATGTGGAACACAGACATACATTCAGGGAAAACACTGGTCCATATTAAATGATTAAATTAAATGAAAAGAAAATAGTTCTTAATAAAAATGTAATAGTCAAAATGATGGGCTGGAGAGATGATTCAGTGGGTAGAGTCAGATATGACTTGTGTGGAATGCCCCTTCACACTGTGTGAATGTAGACTGTGATTGGCTTAGTAAACAAGCTGACAGGCCAATAGCTGAACAGAATAAGGCTGGGCAGGAGAGCCAAACTGAGAATGCTGGGAAGAAAAGGGGCGGGGCCTGAGGAGTTACAGACAGACAGAGAGAAGCAAGATGGGCATGCCATACTGAGGAAAGACACCAAGCCACATGGAGAAACATAGATAAGAAATGTGGGTTAATTCGAATGTAAGAGCTAGCTAGTAACAAGCCTGAGCTATTGGCCGAGTATTTATAATTCATATTAAGCCTCTGAGCAGTTTTCTTGGGAGCTGCTAGGTGGACAGAAACTTCTATCAGCATGTCTGTAATGCCAAGGAGAGGGAAGTGAGTGTTGACGGATCTCTAAGGGTCACTGGCCAAGTCACCTAGCCAAACTAGTGATCTCCAGGTTCTGTGAGAGACCCTGGCTCACAAAATAAAGTGGAGACACCGCGTGAACATAAAACAATGAAAATTTTAGTAGCTGTGTCAGCACATAAAGTCAGCTAAATGAGTACATAAAGTCTTAAGGGTTTTATACATAATGATTCGCTTAAAATATCACAAAGAAATAAACAGAAAAGTGAGAAGTACTTGCTAGCAAGCATAAAGCGGGGGGTAGGGGTGGGGGGGGAGCCGCAGGGGTTTCAATCTCCAGTGCTGCATAAACTAGGTGTGTGGAGGCACACACCTGTAATCCCAGCACCTAGATAAAGGCAGTGGGATCCAGAGTTCATCCTTAGCTACATAGTGAGTTTGGGGCCAGCCTGGGCTATGTGAGACATTGGGTAGGGTGGGAGGAGAGAAAGGAGGAGGAGGAGGGAGAGAGGGAGGGAGGGAGGGAATGGCAAAGGTCAGTCCTGAAATTGAAGTTCAACACTAAAAATGAAAGGAGGTCTAGGAAAAGGCCACCTGAAAAAAAGAGGAGGGCATTATAATCAGAAATAAATTCAAGGTAGCATTCTTAACAAAGCAAAACAAGTAAAAAAGAACGCTGCTCATTTTTTTCACATGGAGTCAGTCCCTTCTTAGCTTCAACTCCACGTTCACTTGCCAGGGAAATGGTTTCAAAGCACCACTTGGACCCAGTCTTGAAACCAGCCGATAACCCACCACCACCAGTGACCTCCGGTCTGACCCGAAAATATGGATTCTTTTCATGGCAAAATGCCTGGAGTCCATCGCTCTGCTGCCTCTGGGCCAGCTGACCCCCACTAGAAGCTCTTCCTCACCCTAGTGTCTCTGTAGGGGTGGACTAATGGGCCTTTGCCTCAGAATTCCTGCCCTTCTGTCTCCACACAACCTCCCCTGGAACTCCTTTCTCCCCAGACTTCCAGGAAGATGTCTAGAAGGTAAGACGTCCATCCTCTTCTTGGGAGGAATTTTTTTTCAGTGACTCCTCATCCACCTTTGTGGTAAATTCTAAAGGCCACTCCCATGTTTTTTCCATAAGCTATTTATCAGCCACCTTCCACTCCAAGTCCTTGGTCTTCCTTAATGCTCCCTCTCACATGCTCTCCCCCCCCCAAAAAAAAGGATTCTCAAGCTGACTTCCCCCAAGAAGTCTGTTACACAGGGATTCCGGTTCAACAACTATGGAGGAAAAGGAAGGAAGCAGGATTGCCAGGAAGTCTAACATTGCTGGGCCCTCCTCAGGCTCCTCTTCCAGCACTTCAGGGAGTTTGAAAGAAAGCTGTTGAAAATCGAGGTGTAAGATTCATGTGTATCCTTCCCACCCCACCCCCCCAACCCCGCCCAAGTCTACAAGTCACTGGTGACTCCTCAGAAGTGCAGTGTGACTTGTCAAGAAGCTCTCTTAGTGGAGGCAATCGGTCTCCAACGCATGGACAGTTAAGGGTCTGTAGCTGAGGTCTGTCTTCCAAATCCCTGCAAGAGTTATCCATTGCTTGGAGTTAAGAAAAAAAGGGACTGGAGAGATGGCTCAGAGGTTAAGAGCACCGGCTGCTCTTCCAGAGGTCCTGAGTTCAATTCCCAGCAACCACATGGTGGCTCACAACCATCTATAATGAGATCTGGTGCCCTCTTCTGGCCGGGAGGCATACATGTGGATAGACTACTGTATCAATTAAAGGTGTGTACCACCACTGCCTGGCTAGTTTAAAAAAAAGAAAAAAGAAAAAAAGGCTGTGTTCACTAATGTGTGTGGTACCCAGTCTAAAGCAGGAGTGGACCTATACTTTGAGTATAGGCTTTTCAAAGTCTTTTTTTAAATATTTTTAAATTTTATTTGTTGCTATTTCACATGTGTGGGTGTTTGGCCTGTGTATGCATGTACACCATGTGCATGCTTGGTGCCCACGAAGGCTAAAAGAAGACATGGGATCCCCTGGAGCTGGACACACAGAGAGTTAGCCACAGGGTAAATGAACCCAGGAACTGAAGCCAGGTCCTGAGCAAGAACAGCAAGGGGTTTTAACTGCCAAGCCACCTCTCTCTGGCCCTTGAGTATAGAGTTTGTACAGAGCCTTTACGATATGCTTTCCCTGCCTTAATCACATGCTACAGTGTTGAGCAATAAGGATCTTTACTGTCTTCATTTTGGCACAGAGGCATGGGCTTGGAACAGCCCACTGTGTGCTCCATCTGAGATCTTACTATTCAGTGATAGGCCTGGGATTTGAACCCAAGCCATCTGACTCCAAAGTCACAAACAATAATCGGTAACACGAATTGTTTTTCCTTTGTGTGTCAAGCCAGAGTCATCAGCCTTGTGGTACACTGAGGAACATGCGTTTACATTCATGCTGTTGCTGTCTATACTTTTACATGCATGACAAATGTTTTCAATGAAACTTTTTCATATAGTTTTATAGGAAGAAAACCTTTCTATATTAAAAATTGTACACATACATGATATGATTTATTTACAAGAAGGGCTGAACACTACTATAGTCAGCACAATAATTTCTGTTTTCTGCTTAAGGGGAAGGGCTGGAATGGAACTCAGTGCTAGGGTGTTTGCCTTATATGCATGATATCCTGGGTATAACACAGACCTCCCAGGGGACTCTACATCAGAGTAAGGGGAGTATAAGCCAAGCTTCTCATTAGAGTTTCTATTCTGGTAGCCTCCCCTCCCCACCCCACCCCCAGTTCTGGTGTCCCTCCAACAAGGACGTTGAGTTCAGTAAACCTAATGGGTCTACTGTCCTATTCTTTCTTAATCACCATGCCTGAAAGACAGTTCAACAAGGAGGTCCAAGCTAAGCTACAAAAGACCCTCACAGAGAGCTTAGAACACAGACAAGACTCCTCTCTCCTCTCCTGCTCCAAAAAAAAGCACTGTGAAATGTAATGATTTTCCTGTATAAAAATAGTATTAAGTTACCATATATAGTCCAAGAAACTCTATACTGGGTCAGAAACGGGGGATTAATTTGTTTAATAAACATTCATTATATTTCCACCAGCCCCTAGTCCCTGGGCCACATGCTGGGGATTGTTGTAGAGGGTCGGTCATCACTCAACGCAGCGACTGTCAAGTGTTAGTGCCTGTGAGTAAGAACCTCCTTGGAAATTTGCTAAAACCGCACAACCCGGGGCCTGGGAGATGGCTCACTGGCAAAGTGCTTGCCACACAAACATAAGGACCTCAGTTTGAATCCCCAGTACTTATGTAAAAAACAAACAAACAAACAAAAAAAAACCTAGTGTGGTGACAAGCACCTGTGAACCTAGTGCTTCTGGAACAGAGACAAGAGGGTATCTGGGGCATCCTGGCCTTCTAATGTTATTGAATCCATAAGCTCCAGGTCCAGCGAGAGACCCTGTCCTCAGAAGCAGATGGAAAGTGAGAAAGACACTCAACATTTTTCTCTGCCCTCTCTGTGCCTCTCTCTCTCTCTCTCTCTCTCTCTCTCTCTCTCTCTCTCTCTCTCTCTCTCTCTTCTCTCTCTCCTCTAGGAAAAGAAGCAAGCAAAGGAACAACTCAGGTGTGTGTGTTTGTGTGTGTGTGTGTGTGTGTGTGCATCCCTATTTGTAAGCCCTAAGAGTAGCTAACTGCTGCTCATGCTGCTCAAGAGGGAGCAACATGACCACCAGGGAGTGAGGCCCCCTGAAAGAGTGGCGTCTGAGCCCCCCAAACCGACTCCCTAACTAACTTGCCAGACCTGACCAGCAAAGCCACAGGGGGTTGGAGGAAGGATTTCTTTCCTTTCCTTTCTGCTGGCTCTACCGCCGTGGACCATGCTTTGTACAGGCCTGAGAATGACAGTCCTCTCAGCAGCCCCCACCCCAGCTGTTCCTGCATCCCAGGAGCCCTCCCACCTTCTCCCGAGTGGAGCCAGCTGTTGTCACCAAAGCCACCTGCCTCTTCCCTAGGAGTCTCCAGTTCCAGAGGCCTCCAGAAAGTAAGGCAGCTTGCTTGAGGCCCTTCAGGAGGAGGGGAGACAAGACAGGCACTAAAATTAAATGGATTGTCTACAAACGTTTTTATTTTTTTTAATTAAAACTGTGATTCTTTTTCATGGGAGAAGAGGCCCTTTAAGAACAATTGTGCTCCCTAAGTGGCAGGCGCCCAGCTTAGGAGCTCTGCCCAGAGCCAAAGAGGGAAGGGAGGTGACAGGGAGAGAGGCATGGGTGGGGACAATTCTCCTTCTTGGGAGAAGAAAGCAAGGTGGGAAGTGTGAAGAGATTGTGACACCCACCGGAGCTGGGAAGAAGCCTCCCTGGCCTCTGCTGCTGCAGAGGGGCCAAACCTCTTGGGGACCCAAAGCTAGGATTTTGCGTTTTTCTTTTGTTCCACACGATTATGCCACCTTCTGTTCCAGGAGGGCCCCAGCCACTAGCTTTGACAGGGAAGACAGAGCCACACACAGCCTTGACTTTGGGGCAGCCGGTGTAAGGGAGAGATGGAATCTGGGAAGAGAAGAGGAGAGGGAAAGAGGGAGGGAAGGAGAGAGGGAGGGAGGGAAGAGTGGAGGGAGAGGGAGAACATAGAACTGAGAGTGTGGGACCCGACTTTGAAAAGCAAAAAAAAAAAAAAAAAAGTGAACTGTGTGTGTGTTGTGTGTGTGGGCTGCTGCTCTGACGTCAGCAGAACCCAGAGCCCGAGACAGCCCCACCCCCACCCCACCCCTCCTAAGCACTTCAAGTATCTGCTGTCCACACTGACACCACTCCGTCCCTGCCTTTGGATTACTCCACAGGGGAGTGCAGGCATAGCATATGAATTTGGGGTCCAGGGGCTATCTTGCCCCTGCCAGGGAGCTGTGGTCCCTGCACCAGCAATACCCGCTTGTGGGGATGCCACCCTGTGGCCCCTCCCGCTGCGCCTGCTGCTGGAGCTTTGGAGTTGGTCATGTCCAAGGCCAGCATCTTCCAGGACCACTCCCACCTTCCCCCAAGTCCAGACGCAAGGCTTCCACCCTGGGCCAAACCTGCGTTCCGGTTGTGGATGAAGGAGAGTCTGTTCACACACACACACACACACACACACACACACACACACACACACGAGGGATTCATATCTAGACCGTTTTATTTTGCCTTCAAAGTTTCTGCTTAATGGCCAAGAAATTTCTAAGGCAAAATAAATTAACTAAAATCTTGCTTGTCCGGGACCACGGATTTGCCTAAGAACCCAATGTTGAAGCAGCTGGAAAAAAGCTCTAGGAGCAAGGTGAGCACGTTGGGAGACAGAAACGTGTGCGGGACAGAAAGGACAGCACTGAGAAACCTGTGTTTCGGACAAAGAGAGCTCAGGACCAGAAGCAGGTCTCCTCAGGGACAAAAACACCTCCCCGCCCCCACCCCTGCACTGTAAAGTCCATTCCCCAGAGAGTGGGTTGTGTCCTGGCCCTCCTCCCTGCACTTCCGGGACTCACACCCTAACCCCTGAGACTCATCATTTGCTGAATCTTCTTTTTGGTGTGTGTGTGTGTGTGTGTGTGTTTAAATCTTTCAAATATAGGACAAAAATACACTTTGTCATCATCATAGATATATATTTTTTTCACTCTCACCACATAAATACAAAAACATCCAAAGAGCCAAGACATCCAGAACACAGTTAGTAGCCAGGATTCAGTGACACCTACCCGCGTTTGAATCATTCGTTATTTTCTTCACTATTTACCTAAGAGAGAGAGAGAGAGAAAGAGAGAGGAACAAAAAAAGAAAAGAAAAAGTGAAACAAGAAAAGAAATGAAAAAAACGAAAAGGGAAAAAAACTTCGCATGTAAATAATTTACAATAAAGTTACTAATATTTTTAATGTTTTGCGCTTGTTTCAGATGGGTGAATACATTCCAGACACTGAGGCACCTCGCGCTCTGGGCCTGTGGTTTTGGTTAAAATAAGGTGGTGGTGGCTCTGGGGGCTCGGGTTGCTGCACCCACGTGGTGGGGTTGAGAAGGAAGAGGTGTGTGCCCTGTGTGCCATGCAAAGAACCACTGGTACCAAGGAACTAGGACCCGTGAAGGCCATAGTGCTGGGCATCCATCCCAACAGTCCTTCTGAAAGGAAGTGCTCCGGAAGCCCGGGGAGTGAAAACCCTTTGCAGATGTAAGTTCAGAAGACAGCAGACAGCCGGTGTTGATTTGCTTCCAAGCCCAGCCATTCCACCTTAGTTTTGCGTCTGGGAGCCGACCACCAGCCACCGCGCTGTCTTGGGAGGACAGCCATGGCCCTGAATCGTTCCTCCTTGGCATCATTGGCTTTTCCTCTTTAAGTTCCTATTTAACGTCATAGCACTCAGGATTTTAATTTTGCACGGCCCCCGTGATGCGTTCTCTAGCAAGAATTCCTTACATTTTGCAAACCCAACTATTTATGAGTGTTTGAAAATAGGTAACAATTTTATCTGGTTTTATATAACAATTACTCTTGCCTTATTGCTGTTAGATCAAATTTATTACCACCTTTACCTAACAAGACGTTTGATTTATAGTTTCTCGGGGTCGAGGGGCTTGCGATTAGAGTTTCTCTAAAGGGAGTAAAACTCATCAGCTCTGTTCGGACAGGAGCTGACTATGCACCAGTTATCCTGAGAGATCTAAAAAATCGGGGCCAAGAACTCCAAAAACCCTGGTTTCTTTGACAAGAGGAGATAGGCCCTTTTGGGGGGGTCTAAAGAAACCGAGAAGCCTTTTTTAGTCCCTGGCGGCCTGCGAACATATTTCCTCTTTCAAAAATTCGTAAGAGCGGTGCGTCAGTGCCCCTAACCAGAACAGGTGTGTGTGTGTGTGTGAGGGGGGGGGTTAGGGTTAGGCTGAGTGTGTTCCCTCCCTGACTGGTAGGGATGGGGGAACCAGGGATTGGTTAACTCGGGTATTTCTCCCCAATTCTTTGGATCATTCCTGGATTCAGAAGGAAGCTGGTTTTGGAGGGAGGGAGGAAAAGTAGAGAGAAGAACAAAAAACAGCTCAAGTGAGATGAAATCAGTAGCCTGCGGGGAGGGGCGCGTATGGGGGAGCAGTCACAGGCCTAGTGGGGGCCAGGAAGGCCAGCGCAGGAGCCCTGGGCGCCTAACGCGCCGCGCGAGTCCATAAATACCACCACAATAGATGTTATAAATATAAATACAGGGTAACACTTAAAATCAGTCCAGCGCTTTTTTCTCGGCCCCTTCTTTATTGTTGGTCCGGGAGTAAGGCTCGAAGGCCGAGGAGCTCAGGTACCGGGCTGAAAGTTCTTGCAAATTCCCGGCTAGCGAACCAGCCATCGTCAACGGGGCGGAGGACAGGCGGCTTGCCACGGAGCCTAGCAGCGACGGTACCGGCAGGCTGAAGAGACCGTGGCTGGCAGCGGGTGCTCCTGCGTGCAGTCCCCCGGGCCCTGCAGGCCCTGGGCCGGGAGCGCCGCCCACGGCAGGCGGGTGCTGAGATGCCGCGCCTGCGGGCCCCGGGGCAGTGGCGGCGGCGGCGGCGGCAGCAGCGGCGGAGCCCGCCGCAGCGCCAGCACTCAGGGCCGGGAGGCTGGGCCCGCGCAACGCCGAGCCGAGAGCGCCGGTAGCACAGGGAGGCAGCAGGGCAGGCAGGCCGGGCGGCGACAGCAGGCGGCCCTGCTCCAACAACCGCAGCACGCTGCACGTGGCGGCGGTCTCCGACACCACCGACCGCAGCTCGGAGTCCTTGCCCTGGTCCTTCTTCTGCTTGGTTCGCCGATTCTGGAACCAGACCTTCACCTGAACGCAGATATGCGCCAAGGAAATTGGAAGAGAGAGCAGCAGGAAAAGAGCAGAGTCAAAGGCAGCAGGGTTATTTGGGGGGGGGGTGTCTGGGTTACCGGGACCCTTCCCTAATCCCAGCCCTAGTCGCAGCCCCACCCCGCAGCAGAGGATCGAGGCTCCGAAGCTTCTAGCGGAGCAAGAGCCACCACGAGGGGGACACCATTCCACTGGGCTACGCTTCCGGGTCATTCAAGCAGGCCTAGGCCAGAGCGGGTTACAAAAGCAAAGTAAATAAAACGTCCACGACACTAACAAGGAAGGAAGACAGGGATATTTCACTGGACTGCCGCAATACCCACGGAGGCGTTTTTCTGTTCACAAACTGTTGAATCAGCACAGCCCGCCCGGAGAGCCTGAGAGCAGGCCTGGGGAAGGTTTTGCGGGAAGCTGACTGAGGTGCCTGGAACAAGTGTGTCCTCCGCCTTTCTAGATCCAGGTCGCTAGCCCGGTGAGCTCACATTTGGCCCCAGAAAATCTAACTGTGCCCCTTGGAGACTCCAAGGGGTTGTTCCCTGCTCGTTAGGCCAAAGACTGCCCAGAAGCAGACAGAGAAGGTGGGTGAAAGCAGGGCGGACTTCCTAAGCCTGGCTTTCTCTGCCTTTCAGCACCAGCTAGTTTGAAGAGCCCAAAGGGTATCTGCACTCCATCGGGGACTTTGGAGTCAAGGAAGACAGGAGACCGATGTAGACTAAATACATTCAATGCTGCTTCCCCTTCTGCCTCTTTTGGCCTAGAATAGAGGCTATATGGGGGGGGGATACACACACGGACGACATCCTATTTAGATTTTTGAAAGCTAAAGGAGTTGGGGGTTAACACACATAGTAAGACATGTCACTATGCCAACTCAAACTCAGATTTTTCCCCCCATTCTGTCCTCAGTTCTCAACCCAGATTTTAGGCCTAAAATGCGCTCCACCTGTTTCGGGCTAGGCATAGAGGAAGACACTAGGAAGAAAACTGACAAGTTGTTAGCACACCCTGGCTGACCCAAAACAGCCCACACCGGGCAAACCCTCCTCAGCCTTGTAGTGCTTATGTAAAGTACTACATGGGACTTTGTGGTAAGGATAAGGAGAGGGGGTCTAAGATGCAAAAGGCATTATGTGCAGTGCTGGTACCCAAGTCACCAGATCTGCTGCCCAGTCGCTGGCACAGAGGACAGCGCCTCTTAGCATCCCAGAGGGATGCTCAGGGTTAGGATATAAGAGGTGGGGGTGTCATATTTGCACAGGCGGGTCTCTGAGAGTTGGCACTGTTTTCTGCTTCCTGCAGAACGGATCTGGGTGTTGGGTAAACCCAAGGGTCCCAAAGCTGGGTGTTACTGGGAATATAGCCAAAATGGTATGTATCCAAACAGTGGGGGGGGGCAGGGGGTACGACGACGACCAGCCTTTTGTAAATCAGAAGCCATCCAGAAATTCTAAAGTCTGAGAACCAAAAGGAATTCCAAAAGGACTAAATATATGGGGTCCCCCGGGCCAAGCCAGGGTGTGAAGAAATGAGACCCTGGAGGACTTGAGGATGTGGAGATTCGGAAACGGGTAATTTTAAAAAGAGGGGGAAGCCTTAGGCGTATCCCCGTGTCCTTTCCAACTCCTCCATGTCCCTGGGCGGTTTGGTCAGCAGCAAGGAAGATAATGAGGAAAGGCAGACTGGAGAGGAAGCCTGGGGCTGCGAGCACCCTGGCAGTTGGGTACCTGGGTCTCAGAAAGATTGAGCTGC
Source organism: Mesocricetus auratus (assembly GCF_017639785.1). Lineage (NCBI taxonomy): Eukaryota > Metazoa > Chordata > Mammalia > Rodentia > Cricetidae > Mesocricetus > Mesocricetus auratus. Next base: position 1,995,925 of record NW_024429182.1, on the reverse strand, counting down.
CGAGCCAGTTCGGTTCTCTCCCGGCCCACCACATATTGGCAACGCTGGAACTCCATCTCCAGCCGGTAGAGCTGCTCCGCCGTGAAGGACGTGCGTGTCCTCTTGGGCCGATCCAGGTCCAGGCCCTTGGGCAGGATGATTTCTCGGATAGACCCCTTGGCATCTAGGGAAGGGTAGATGTCAGCCACCAGAACCCTCGGGGTTTTCTCCTCCTCCTTGCCCCGAGCTAGCTAGGAACCAGTCTCCCGGCAGGATGCGGCGGGTGGCCGCAATCCTAAAGCCGAGACCCGGTGGGTGTGTGGAGACCAAAGGAGCTAACTTCACAGTATTAATTGGAAGAGTAACCGGACTTTGTCTTGGTAGAGTTCCCCAGACACCCGAATAGGAAAAAAAAAAAATCAGTTCCAAATAGGTGGATGTTCCCTCTGGCCTACGGGGCCTCTGCTGCGTGATCCGAGTCCGCAGTAGCCCAGAGGGGCCGTTACTGAACACCCCAGCCCCAGCATGGCCCCAGCCTGCTGAGCAGCCTGCGCTCCTGCATTCCCCACCCCCACCCCGGGTGTCTGGCCGGCTTCTACCCAGGCGGTGGAAGGAGGAGGGACCGAAAAACCCGCTTGCGGGGCCTGGCTATCTGCTGGCGGGGGCGGCGCCGGCTGAAGCCGGCCTCCTAGCCGCTAAAGCCCGGGAGGAGCGCACCCCGCTCTTTGAACGAGGCCGAGACAAGCAAGGAGGCGGCATCCGCATCCCCGCGCGGTTTCTCTAGGCTGCAGCGGCCAGGCCGGGAGCTCAGCGCCAGGGCCCTCACTCAGCCCAGGCAGGCAACTGGCCGGGCGCTGTCCTGAGGCGGAAGGCTGCCCTTCCACGCCCAGGGTTCCCTTGGGTGCGCTCTGCCCTCCGGGGCTCAGGAGCACGCAGGCCTCCTACCAGCAGGTCCTTATCCCGAAGGACGCGCGCACGTCCCCGGTGAGGACCCGGGTCCGAAGCCGCAGTTTGGTGACCCTGCCCACCCCTCGCTCTCAGTGCCCGGGTTCCTTTCCGTAGCCGGGCTGCCGGGGCCCCTCAAGGCTGCTAGGGCCGAGGCCCCGAGAGAGCGAGTTCAGAGGAGCCCCAGGCTCGGATCCCCTGCGTCCGGCCGCACCCGAGAGAGGACCAGTCACAACTTTCTCCCAAGTCCTCGCCAGCCCTGGGCGGCGGCGCGCAGCTGCGGCCAGGGAATTACCCCCCAAAAGAACGCGCCCCAAAGCCCTGCCCATCCCTACCTCGGACTAGGATCCGGCGACAGTAATCCGGGTCTGCGGAGGAATTGGATTTACTTTTGTTACAATCTTCCGAAGCGCCAGACGCCGAAAAGGCGCCCTGCGGCTCCTTGAGGAAGGCGGCCGGAAGGCTCCCCTCGGCGCCCTTGATCTCCCGGCTCTCCTTGTGCGCGTTCTTGGAGACCCTGGCGGCCTCGGTGTCCGAGTGGCACCGGACGTCCATTTTGTCTGGTTTCCCGAACATAGGCAAAACAACACAGAAAAGAAGAGAAGGGGGAGGGGGTAGGGAGGAAAAAAAAAGAGAGAGAGGCAGAGGGGGGACAAAACCCCTACAACGCAGCCCCTAAGCTCCGTCGCCCGCGAGAATGAATGTCCCCGCGGGGTGGCTTCGGCGGCCGCGGAGGGTCAGCGGCGACAGGAGAGTGGCGCGCTAGGAGAGAGGCTGCAGGTCTGGTCCCAGGATCCCGGTGGAGTAGTGGCGAGGCCGCCTCGTCAGCCGCTCGCGTTCTCTGAGCACGTCCAGTGTCCCCAGCCTGGCGATCAGGTAGCGAACAGCGCAACTCCAAAACGCGGCGGCTCCGCCTGTTACTGAGACGGCCTGAGTTGTGGTTGTCCGACACCCGGGGGACGCACACTCGCTGTTTGCAATTGATTACGGGTAATTTCGCGGCCCCCACGTTTCGGTTACCTCATGAATACACTAAATTGTTTGGATAATATATCAGATCGTAATGGATGGTTTCTGTCCCTGTCCCCAATCAAGTAGGGGGTTTAGCCAGTGAATAAACGGAAATGATTGGTCTTGCTTTCGGGAAACACAATCAAAGACCCACACTTCCAGAAAAAAAAAACTTTTTGACAAGATTCATCCTGAATTGTTAGCACCATTAGCAGGCATTATTAACTTTCTCTTTGCCTTTGACCTTCCCGCTCGCATACTGGCTAAAGGGGGTTTCCTCCAGGCTCTCCGCGTAGAGCTGAATGGGGAGGGGGGCACCCCCTCAGTCCATGGAGCTGAAGAAAGCAATTGCCTCTGGGTGGGGAGGGAAGGGAGGAGGAGAAAAGTTTCCCCCTAAAGTCTCCCCCACACACACACTCCAAAAAAAAGCCAAGCCTTCTCCACTCTTTTAACACACCTCGATGCTGACAGCCATCTTAAACTGCCGCCCCTCTTCCTGTAGCCTCAGTTGGATTTTTTTTTCCACGCCTGCACCTCCAACAGCCCTGAGGCAACCCATTCAAAGGGCAGCTTTGTACTCAGAGTCCAGCAGGAGGGGGGTGGAGGGAGAGAGAGGGAGAGAGAGAGGAGAGACAGAGAGACAGAGACAGAGAGAGAGAGAGAGAGAGAGAGAGAGAGAGAGAGAGAGAGAGAGAGAGAGATCTCAACTGTGAGATCTGCTTCAAAAAAAAAAAGTTTCCCCCTAGCTATTTCATTGTCTTGCTACAATGTCTTTGAGAAAAGCAACAGCCAGTAATCCAATAACAGCATTGATTAGGCCACAATGATTCAATTCAAGCGCACGGCCTTGTGCAAGGAGCTTGCTCCAGCCCTTCTCGTCACCTTGCCGGGGCAGAAGCCCTCTCCACGCCGCTCTCCCCATTCATTCCTTTATGGGAAACGCGGAGCAAAAGGAGTGAAAGATGGCAATTATCTAATTGGACTATTAACAAACAGTCCTGTGAGTGCGGCGGTCTGGCGTGGCTCCTGGGCGGGGGAAGGGCCGTGTCCCCGGCGGCCCTCATTCACAAAGAGTGCAGGGGCCGGCGGAGGAAAGGGGTTTTTAAAAGGGAGTTGGGGGGGGGAGAGGAGAGGAGAGGTGGGAGGTTTGGCTGAGAATTTTTCCACACAATTCCAAGAATGGGGAGGAGGAGGCGGGCGGGGGAGGGGCGGGGGTCTTGGCGAGAAGGTGGGAGGCAGGGAGTGAGTGGGGAGGGCAGCGAGTGTGTGTGTGTGTGTGTGTGTGTGTGTGTGTGTGTGTGTGTGTGTGTGGTGGCCTCCGAGGGTCTCCGGCGCCAGCCCCATCGTCCGGCTGTCACCACCCCCCCAGGCCACCGCCGCGGTCCCTCGAGGCTGTTGAGCGTGGAGGGGTCGGGCCAAGCCGGGTAACCGCACTGCTCTCCACGCCACCTCTGGGCCCCTTAGGGGCCACCACGTTTGGTCCCTTAGACCTCGGGCTTTGACTATACGGCTGGGGAGACTTAGGGTGACTGTGTTGAGTGATGTGCACTGGGCGAGGAGTTTCCCAGGAGGCAAATTGAGAGCTCAAAGACATCTCCGTGGGCGCAGCCCTCAAGACGCGGACACCTCCCTGGCGACCGGGTGGCAACTGCCTGCAACGCCGCCCCGCAGTCGCTGCGGGGCTGGGAGGAAGACGAGGAAGCGGAGTGAAGAAAGGGGTCCCTCCTTCGCGAGCCAGCCCGCTGTATGGAGAAGCACCGCCTGCCTTCTTGGCCCCAACAATGACCACGTCTGTGAAGGAGGACTCCCGAGGCCTCGGATGCTCTCGACTGGGTGCCCTATTTGCTTGCTGAGATAGGTCGGGAGCAGGGCTCCGGGTGCTGGTCCTGAATTCCAGCCCAAAGACCCACACCCACTCACCAGGCGGCGGGTGGCTCGGGATAACCAGAGTGGGGCGCCCAGGCTCCTGCTTTAGAGCGAGTGGGAGTCCCCCTCTCCGAGGCATCACTGGGATCTCAGCAACTGCCCAGACAGAACCCTTAAATGGATCCAGGGCCCTAGGCCTTAGGACTCTGCAGTCTCCTAGTTACCAAGAGGACATCATCAGACAGACGACACACCGAGAAGTCATGGCCTGGGGAAAAGTCTTTTAAAAAGAGTGGCCAGTTCACGATTTCTTTTCTGATTTTTGGGGAGCCGGCCCCTACCCCTCCACTTTCCTTTCTTTCTTTTATTTATTTATTTATTTTTGTTTGTTTGGTTGGTTGGTTTGGTTTTGGTTTTTCGAGACAGGGTTTTTCTGTATTGCTTTGCTTTGGTGGCTGTCCCTCCACTTTCTTAGAGGCAAAGTTTGCATATTTTGCTACAAGTAAGAACTCAAGAGCTTTTGTTTGTTTGTTTTGAACGCTGGCATATTGGTTGTCTAAACACATTTAATATTCTGAAGCCCTTTCTCAGGAAGGTAGCGGCATTCCAGGTCAGGGTTAAAAGAATGCAGACTCCAAGAGAAGTTCAGTCACTCGTCCAATCTACAGGTCAATGAATACAGAATTTGAACTCCTCTCTGTCCATGACCTCAGAAGTGTTCGAGGTCTTCATCAATTTCTCAGGGTTCTGATTTTAGTTACCTAGCTTTGAGTTTCCAGAATCCCCAAGGCATGAAGGTTGCTCAAAGAGACATAGGGCTATGCCCTTAATGTCAATGCCAAAACATTCTGAGTGACATTCATTTTCATTTGTTTTGTCCAAATAGCAGGAGATGGCAGCCAAAACAGGAAGTTTTTCTTTGACCGTGCTGTTTATTACTAGCCAGGAGCGTTTCTTAGGAGCCCATCATCCTGCACCAACCTGATTTGCGATGAACAAAATCCAATTCCCTGTGTCTCCAAGTTGTCTGACAACTGTCTGGGTTCAGAATTCAGGAATTCACATCTCTACTGTCAAGGGGGAAGGTGAAGATCTTTCTACAACTTAGTTAGAAAATTGCACTTTTTAAAGTTGGGGACCTCTTAAGTTCTGAGGGCAGAGACACACCACCAGCACTGTTATTGGATCTACAAATGCTTACTTGGGAAAGGAAGACATTAGGACGGGAGGTCTCCAACACATATGAAGGCTGTCTTCTGTGGTCTCTAGATGAACCAGTTAACTATGTTAACTCACTGGCTTTAGTCAGAGCTCTGTATTTGCAGTATAAATAATATTGTTACCAGACGCACATCTAGGCTCTGAGAACTTGAAATAACCAAATTAAACAAAAAGTCAATCCATAACTACTAACTACATCTGGCCTTTTGTTGGGCAGTGTTCTGGGTCCCACTCCCCTCCTGTCTTTCTTCCCCCTCTCCTCTCCTCTCCCCTCCCCTCCCTTCCTCCCTTCCTCCCTCCCTCCTTCCCTCCCTCCCTCCCTCCCTCCCCCCCCCTCTCTCTCCCTCTCTCTCTCTCTCTCTGGATTAAAATTCTATGGGCATCCATCCAGAAAAAAACATGACAGGTTTCCCAGAGGACACAGCAGAGGATGGAAGCCCTGGATGGAAATTTCAGGAAAAGCAGCTGCTGTTCCCAGCCAAATGAAAGCTGTGTGTCCATTGGCAAAAGAAAGGAGGGAACTCAATCAATTATCTGGATAATCTGAGGCACGCTTGCACTGTGCAGCACACATAAGGACACAAGGCTGCTGCAGGTGAAAGTGTTTTACTTCCCTGGCTACATCCCTCCCCCTCCTAGTGCCCTTCCTGCCCCCACACGTCTATCTGCAGGTGCAGAGGGACCCAGAATAGAACTGTAGAGCTGGAAGGGTTTTTAGAGATCATCTATTCCGGAACCTTCATTTGACTTGACAGATGAGGAAAATGAGCCGGGAAAGACAAAGCATCTGATTAAGGATTAGACAACTAGTTAGTGGGGGCTGGGGGTAGGGGGTCTGGGTTGCAGTCCTGGTCTCCTGACCCAAAGTTGCAATTCTCATATCCCTACCCAGGCTTCCTAGAGTTGGCTTAGGAAAGCACTCTTTAGGACTGAGCTAGATGATGCTAGAGAAATGTCTCTTCGAGCCTTGGGGATGCCTTTCATAGTCTATGCCTCTGCCCACTCGCTCTCATTCCGGTGGCCTTAGGAAGCAGTTTCAAGATGTTACTGAGCACCATCCTCTGCCACCTTCCCTTTCTATTTCCAAAAGAAATAGGGTATGAAACCACGAGGAAGGCAACATAGCTTACTATGCTACATTGTTTCAGAAACAATTGCATCAGAGAAGATAAGGCAAGCAGAAAGGAAGTCTTTCTAAGAGTGAATCGGGAGTGTCCAATAAAAACTCATTAAAAACCAGGGTAACTGGCGTTTATACAAGTTTTCATCTGCAAAGATGCCAGTGGTGGGGAGCTCAATCCTGCCTGCTTACTAATGCCCCCAATCAGTTCAGGATAGTGGTTGGGGTGATAGAAGAGTAAATGAACCACCCGTTTCTGTTGAACATCTAAAATGGGTGGTGTAGTGGTGTATCTGGGTACCTCTGTCTCCTTTCCTCTCAAGGACCAGCCAGTGTGCAGAGAGCCAAACTCTGGATTCGCCTATTTACATTTGAAACAATTGGTTCCACTTCTCAGCCTTGCATGTTGTACCAAGAAACTAAGCCCTGTCCGTGAATTATGTTTTTTGAATGTGAAGCATTCAATTTTAAAGGAGTCTTTTCTAGAATGACATAACTCAGTAGTTCTATAGGTTCATTCATTAAAAAAATAGAACAAAACCAAACAAATCAAGACATGGAGCAAATGTGGGCTCTGGAGTCAATCAGGTAGCATAACTCATATGTGCAACTCCTAGATCCATTCCTTACTAGGCAATCATTTCAGACAGGTTGCATTCTTTCTCTGTGCCCCAGGGTTTTGTCTGCAAAATGAGTTTAACTCTAGCACCTATACGTATTAGATAACTAAAAATAAAGTGCTTGAAATGGTGCTTGACTGATGGTGAGCACTGCCAATAAATATTAAACATTAGTGCCCTTATTTTTGCATCTCTATGGGGTCAGTTTTATGTAGACAGAACAAGAGATACCAAGAAAGAAACAGGAGCCAGCCACAATAGCCAGCCGGCTCTGGGAATAGGTAGCAAAGGTGTTTGTCTTGAACAACAAACACAACAATGATAAGCAACCAGAATTTAAGGACTACCATAGATCTAATTAAACTCCCCTAGCCATAAATTCATTGCCATTCCTCCCATCAAGAGCCATGATCTATTTTTCCTTTGCTAAATTTGGGTAGATTTGTCATATGCCTTGTTTAAATTATATGGAAGTGGCCTTGTCCCCCTTTGGGGGGGGACTTAAAGAGACGTGGTTATCATCTGTCCTTTGCTTATACCCCAGCTGTCCTGCTGAAAGGAAGGCAGAAAGGGGATACAAGGGAAAAGTAGTGCTTAGTGTATTACATCAGCATCAATGCACAGGAAGACGGGGGTGTGAGGCCTTTTGACATCCATGTAGCTTTATGAGAGATCCTGGCATGAACCATTGGCTGAGTCCTGTCTGAAGAACCAACCTGAGAAACTATATTGTGGTATGCTAAATGCTGGCTGTGTTTTTTGTGCTTCAGTCAGTAACTGGAAAAACCCATAATTACGGAGGAGAAACTGAGGCTCAGCCATTTGTCTACAGTCTCTAAGCTAGGTAGAACCACAGATCAGGGCCAACCAGAACCTCTCTGTACCAAAATCTGTGGTAGTAATTAATTGATTCCAGCCACCCACCACCCCTCAGAATTACCCAATTATGAGGGACAGCTGTACATTTCCATAGTTCAGAACTAACTGCTGTAAGGTAGACTAATAAAGGAACTGATTTGTTAGCCTGAAGATGAAAAAGAGAAAGTATCTTAGACAGAGCAGAAATGATGTGTGACAAGATGTTTCTCTTGAAAAATGAAGGGAGACATCTCCCTGGGACCTGGATTTCTTTAAAACTTTTTTTTTAATATAAACTTTTAGCCGGGCATTGGTGGCACACGCCTATAATCCCAGCACTCGAGAGGCAGAGGCAGATGGATCTCTGTGAGTTCGAGACCAGCCTGGTCTACAAGAGCTAGTTCCAAGGACAGCCTCCAAAGCTACACAGAGAAACCCTGTCTCAAAAAAAAAAAAAGAAAAAAAAAAAGAAACAAAACAGGCCTTTTATGAGTATGGGTGTTTTTCCAGCAATGCATGAATGCAAGCCACTATACCTGCAGAGGCCCGAAGAGGGCATCAGGTCCCTTGGAACTCAAAGTACAGATGGTTGTGAGCCACTTTGTGGGTGCTAAGAATGGGACCTGGGTCCCCTGGAAGACCACCCAGTGTTCTTGACCACCACTGAGCCATCTGTCTAGCTCCTTCCTTACTCTTTTAATAAATAACAGTGCAAAGGTACAGGTTGGGCTTCCAGTGTTAAGGAGCTGGAGATCCATTGCTGTTTTAGAAAACTTGACTGGAAAGTGATAGCCGGTGGTTATTCAGCTCCTTGAAATTCTCCAGGTGAGGTATTTTGGGAGAAAGAAAAGGAAGCTGGCTTGTATTAAACATTTTCTTGTTCACAAAGAACTGGAAAGTTTTCCAGGAAGCCTGGTTATAAATGTGCATCTCTCTAGCAGGGTACATGTGTGTCTCAATGCATCTTTAAGCCCATCATTTTCTAAAATGCCTTACTGCCTGAAAAACAGCTGGAGCCCTTTATTCAACAAGTAGATAATAACACCTACTCCATGCAAAGCTCTGAGAGCTTTCTGCATCAAAGGTGTGAAGTATTTTCACACTAAGGGGCAGGACCACTCCTCACCATAGAGCTCTTCTTCTTCTTCTTCTTCTTCTTCTTCTTCTTCTTCTTCTTCTTCTTCTTTTTCTTCTTCTTCTTTGGTTTTTCAAGACAGGGTTTCTCTGTATTGCTTTGGAGGCTGTCCTGGAACTAGCTCTTGTAGACCAGGCTGGCCTTGAACTCACAGAGATCCATCTGCCTCTGCCTCCTGAATGCTAGGATTAAAGGTGTGCACCACCAATGCCCAGCATAGAGTTCTATAAAGCTCACCTCACTCAGCTAACTGAAAAGCAAGACGACAGACACCACCTGGGTCATGTGCTCAGACAGTACCATCTCAGGCCCCCTACTCAAAGCCTGCTCTGTTATTGGGTTTGGTTTATTATTATTCACTTACTTATTTTGAAACAGGGACTCATCTATCATAGACTAACCTTGAACTCCCTATGAAATGGAAGATGCCCTTGAACTTCTGGTGTCTGAGTTTCTCCTGTGCTGGAATTACAGGAGGGCATCACCACACCGAGGCCTGGGCCCCATGCATACTAAGCAAATACTCCATCAAGCAAGCATCTACTTAACTTAAAAAAAAGAGGGCCTGGGGATTTAACCCAGATTGTCCTCCAACTCAAGACTCTCCTGCCTCTACTTTCTGAGTATTGAGATTAGGTACAAAACCAACCCACCCCCTCCCACAAACTTAATTCTAAGGACTTTAATCCTCAAATTTCTGAGCCACCGGATGCTTAGAGGCAGTAGAAGGAAATGAGAGAATAGATTCAAGCAGGAGCACTGATGATTGAGAGTGCCTACCAACAAGAAGACTTGGCGAAGGATAGAAAATAAACCTGGTAATCATATAAGCACTGAAGCTACAAGTCAAGTCACGATAACCTCACATGCTTTGGGGAGACTGAAGGCAGTAGGAGGCAATGTAATGGTGTCAACATCCAGGCAGATGGCCTTCTGGGATTAAGTTGCATTACGTTTGAGAAAACAAAGAAGCCCATACAGTATTTAAGAAATACTTTGATATAAAATAAATACAGAAAACTGCTCCTCTGCCATAGCTCATCTTCTAAAATAAGGGAGAAGTCACTGTAGTTGTAGACACAGAAACTGTGCCAGTGTAGATCACAGCATGTGACACTAGTGGTCTTTCCTTCCTTTGACACCTAAAGATGAAGAGACCTTGGCCTGGAGCTGCAGAACTGAGTGTGAGCAGGTTTCTATCCCCAGCAATTTTCTGTGCGCTTTTACCTAAGGCAGACCAAAGAATGAAGGAAAGTAGAGGGGCGAAAGGTGGCGTTGGAGCTACCCATCAGCACTCCTGAGGTAGGCAAGGAAAGGGAGCCACGGGGAAAAGTGAGCCAAGATGCTCTTCTGTAAGAGAAATAGAGACATGAGGTCCTAGAGCCAAAGGTTATATAAGTGACCCTGTAACCCATGTGACCAAAAGGAGACAGAACCAGAATGAAGGCCCAGAAGATAGAAGGCATAGGAGCTGATGATGTTTTGATATAATGTAAGTCCTAATACTACTCTGGTCTGGCTGATGATGTTTTGATACAATGTAAGTCCTAATACCAGTCTGGTCAGGCTGATGATGTTTTGATACAATGTAAGTCCTAATACTACTCTGGTCCGGCTGATGATGTTTAGATACAATGTAAGTCCTAATACTACTCTGGTCCGGCTGATGATGTTTAGATACAATGTAAGTCCTAATACCAGTCTGGTCAGGCTGATGATGTTTTGATACAATGTAAGTCCTAACCCTGCTACTTAGTTCTCTACATCACTTTCCCTCTTCAAAATACATGTGCTTTGCAAACATTGACTAATTAAATCAGCATGATTTCTCAAAGGAAAACAGAGCCCCTTTAATCTGTTTGACTTTTGTGAAAAAGCAAATAAAATTAAGGTATAATGTTCTCAAAGAGGAGTACATAGAACCATAAACAGCTTTTGGGAAGGATTAAGTATTCAAGTATGGCTGTGGCATTTGATGTTCTTGGAAACTATGAATAGAGACACTCACCCACCTCCACAGCATGGACCACTGAAGACCAAGGCTGAGCTGTAAATACCTTGGAGATTCTTTCTGCAAGTATCCTGCCCTGGTTCCCTGTCCATGGGGCATGTCTGAACCCTGGAATCAGGAAAGAAGAGTGTGGGGGTTAGGAAGAATGGCCCCATAGACCCCTGGGAGTGACATTATTAGAAGGCGTGGCCTTGTTGGAGTAGGTGTGGCTTTGTTGGAGGAGGGGTATCACTAGGGGGTGGGCTTTGAGGTCTCTGGAGCTCAAACCAGTTCACTGCCTGCCTGCAGATCATGATGTAGAATTTTCTGCTCCTTCTCCAGCACCATTGTCTGCCAGCACACTGCCATGGTTTCCATCATGATGACAATGGACTAAATTTCTGAACCTGTAAGCAAGCCCCAATTAAATGTTTTCCTTTATAAGAGTCGCCAAGGTCGCCAGGCATTGGTGGCGCACACCTTTAGTCCCAGCACTCAGGAGGCAGAGGCAGATGGACCTCTGTGAGTTCCAGGCCAGCCTGATCTACAGAGCAAGTTCCAGGACAGCCTCCAAAACAATACAGAGAAACCCTGTCTCGAAAAACAAAACAAACAAACAAACAAACAAAAAAAGAGAGTTGCTGAGTTACCCTGGTCATGGTATCTCCTCATAGCAAATAAAACCCTAACTAAGACAAGGAGGAGGGTCCTCTCGTCAGCCCATCAGATTCTCCCAGCATCTTGATGGTGGAGAGCTGCAAGGATCAGATGCTTCTCCTAGGACCATGCATCAACCAAACACCAAATGCTTGGTACAGAACAGGACATCCACCACGTCCCAAGATTTGCTTGCTGTTGCTTGACACACAATGTTTAAAAATTACCCACAGTTCCATTCTGAGCCTCTGCTCTACGTCCCTTTAACTTATTCCCCACCACTACAGTTCTGGGGGTTGATCATAGGGCCTTAAGCCTGCTTAAGCACTCCACCGAGATGCACACCCCACCACACTCTTACTATTTTATTTTGAGATGCCAGCTTTCCTAAGCAGGCTTTCAACTTCCAATACTCCTGACTCAGCCTCCTGAATAGCTGCCATTTATAGGTGCGTGCTTCCCAGGCTCAACTTCTGACTACATATTCTTTTTTGTCTCATTTAAAATGTTAATTCATTTAAAAATTCACATTTATTTATTAGGGAGAGGCAGGCAAACCACATGTAATGTGTGGAGATCAAAGGATAAGCCTCCTCTTTCCCCTGTGATTTCCAATGATAAAACTTGGGTTGTCAGGCTTGGTGCCATGACCTCCACCATGGTAGCCATCTCACCAGTCTTCTGTCTGTCTGTCTGTCTGTCTGTCTGTCTGTCTGTTTATCTATGTATCTATCCTCAATCCATCTATCATCTATCCATCCATTCATCTATCATCTATCTATCTAGAGACCTGGTCTCATGGAAGGTAGTGGATGGTGAATACAGTCCAAATACCTTGTATGCATGTGTGGAATTCTCAAAGAATTAATTAAAATATCATACATACATATTTTCAAAGCTGAGCAAAGAGCTAGAGAGAGATGGCTCAGGGGGTAAGGGTGTTTGCTGTGCAAGCATGAAAACCCGAGTTCAGTTCCACAGCACCCATGTGAAAATCAGTGTGGCCTACACATGCACCTGTAGCCCCAGAACTCTGATGGGCAGAGGCAGAAGGATTGCTGGGGCTTACCAGCTATCAATCTGGCTCCAGACTCAATGAAAAACTCCACCTCAAGAGTTTAAAGATGGAAGGTGATAGCGGAGGACACCCTGACATCAATCTCTGGCTTCCACACATATGCATACACATGCAAATACCACACACACACACACACACACACACACACACACACACACACATGCACACTACGAAGCAGCCTTGGCCCATCCAATGCAGCCTTCTCTCTCTTTATTGCTGGAGGACTCCAGTTGATCCTGAGAGTCCTCCATGTTCCCCCAGCCTCACATCCTGTGGCTGAGCCTGGGGCAGCTGGCTCCTTAGGTGGAGACTCCTTGTTTCACATGAAGTCATGGGAATCGTCCTTTCACTCAGACAAGTCTGACCAGAAGTGAGATAAGTAATGTTTCCTAGACTGTACTCAGTAGCATCTTCCCTTCTGCCCTCTGGAACACTTTCTGTGAGTGCCATGCCGAGACCACGAGGCTCCAGTACAGATTCAGGTCCGTTCCAAACAGTGGCAGCATCAAACATGTGCCACCCACTGTGACACACATACCCTTCAAAGCCGAGGTTGGAAGCCTGAGCCTAAGTTACTCAGTCACTTTGGATTTTCCTGAATCCACATCATATTATTTTCCACTTAATTACCAATGTCTACTCTGTGTGTACATGTGTGAGGGAAAGTGTGTGTAGTATGTACATGTGTATGCCCATGTGTTTAGGCAAAGGCCGAGGAGAATTCTGGGTGTCCCGTTTTGTCACAGTCTGTCTTAACATCCTTCAGACTGGGTCTTTCACTGAACCTGGAGCTAGGCCCTCAGCCAGTAAGACCCAAGGATCTCCCTCCCTCCTTCACAGTGCTGGGGATCTAGCTCAGGTTCCAATGCTTGCCTAGCAAGTGTTCTTATCCACTGAGCCATCTTCCCAGTGACCTACTTTCCAACATTTTAATAATCTATTTGACCTTAAAAACTTGAACTCCAGCCAGCGATTGTGGTGCACACCTTTAGTCCCATCACTGGGGAGGCAGAGGCAGGTGGATCTCTGAGTTTGAGGCCAGCCTGGTCCACAAATCGAGTTCCAGGACAGCCAGGATTTCTACACAGATGCTGGTGTCATGCTCTTGAGCCTTGGAACTGTGAGCTAAATAAGCCAATTCTCTTTGTAAGGTACCCAGACTCAGTTATTTTCTTACAGCAACAGAAAATAGATTAATCCAGGCCTAGAAAGTATCTGAACATAGACAATAATACTGTGAAGGGCAGTCACTCTATACATATCCGTCAAAGCTGGGCAACACAAAAGGCTGGACCTGAAAAGCGCCTTTTCTCCAAGAAGCTAACAAAGGGAGGGAATGCCAGTGTCAGCCTGGGGTCCTCCGGGCTTATTATTCCAGATGAGATGTTCTCAGGATTATCCTGCTGGGTTTCATGAGTCCTTAAATCCCGTTACATCAGGGAAACACTGAACAAGGGAGAAACCTGGAGCCAACTGATCCCTGAGCCCTTCCTCTTTGGATTGTCATGGGGCCAGGGAGATGGGTCCTGAGGTTTGTAGTTCAGGTCCACTGGTCTCTGCCTCCAGGTCCATGTAGCTGTAAGCAGCCCCTCTGTCCTCTTTCAGGTATAGCTGATGGCTGTTTCCACCACCACCGTGGAGGACTGTATCCCTCATAATGTAAGCCCAAATAAACCCTCTTCTTAGCTGTTTTTTTTTAATTGACTATGTGATCACAAACAAGAAAAGTAACTAATGTAATAAATGACAGATGGGTCATTTGTGTGTGACTGGTACCCACAGAGGCCAGGAGAGGGTGTTGGATCCTCTGAAAATGGAGTTGAAGATGGTTGTAAGCCTCCATGTGGGTGATGGGAGTCGAACCAGGATTCTCTGGAAGGGCAGTCAGCACTGTTAACCATCCAGCCCCCAAACTAGCATTTTGGGGGATAATGTGTGGGGGGGATAAAAATGAGAACCTCTCTGTAGTGGCTTCATGCCTTGCCAGTGAACTTGTAGTGATGGCCACACCCTTGGGGTGTGGTTTCAGGTGCAGATGTGACCCATATTAAGGTAGGGGAGGGGCTGGCTCCAGCTCTCTCGGGTTGCCATGAGAGCATTGGAAGAGCAGAGACTGCATCTTCTGGAGCAGGAAGACTGCAGCGGCTATTTACTCTTATCTGTGTAAGTGCTTCCCTAATAAACACCAATTTACCATTTATCTTGGATCTGGTGGACTCATTTAAACCCTGCCTTCACCTCTCCTTTCCAAACCCCTCACCCAAGCTAGAAAACTCTGTTTGCTGAGCATACAGCATACCCTGCTTCCTCCTGTGTTCCGGACCTTTCCAGAATATCTGCCTCTTCTCCCCCTTTGTCCCTTAGGTCAGCATTTTTCCATGCTGCCTCCCTTCCGGGCACCGCTTTCTTCTCAGACTTTATACTCAGGAGCTCTGATCTTTTGCATGGATCTGACAGTCACTAAGTGTGGCTGGGCCTGCTCCATTTATGCTGATATGGATGCTAACATTAGTACAATATCATAGGGACCTTGTGCGTGCATATTAACTCAGTATTTGGCTATATTCTAAGAGCATGGGCTTTTATTAGCTTCAGGCGAAGGCAGGCAGAAGCTCAGTGACCCGTTCAAGACCAGCCAACTGGGTGGTGATGGCACATGCCCCAGTCTTCGGGGTTGTGAAATACCACAGACTTAGGAGTCCAGGATCAAGGTGCCCTCACTTTAGAAGCTCTCTTCTTGACCTTAAATGGCTGCCTCCGGCTATGTCCTCACCTGACCTTCCTCTGAGCTCATAAGGAAAACAAGAGATGTTCTCTCTTCCTGTGTCTTAGTTTAGCTTTTTCTAGTTTTCCTTTTTTCTTTTCTTTCCTCTTTTTTTTGGGGTGGGGGATGGAGGGAGGGAAATGACAGAGTCTCGAATAGACTAGACTGGCCTTGGACACTCTATATAACCAAAGGTGATCTTGAACTTTTGCTCTTCCAACCTTGACCTCTTAAGTGCTGGGTGGCAGGCATGCGCCACGTCTGGTCTATGCAGGACTGAGAATAGATCCCAGAGCTTTGCGGATCTTAGGCAAACACTCTACCAGCCACCGAGGTCCATCTCCAGCCCCTGCTTCTTCTCCTTATGTAAAGACACCAGTCCAACAGGACTAGAGTCTCAGCCCTTTGACCCCATTTGACCTTTCTTAAATCCTGACCCTTACATTAAGGTTGGGACGTCGACATATGAATGGGGAACACCATCCAAGCCATCTTGGGATGACGTTTTTTTCTTCTTCTTCTATTTATTCACTTATGAACATCTCTTTATTTGCCAGGCACTGTTCGTGGCTAGAGAACATCTCCTAGTAGTGAAAATGGCAAAATGGCCTTTCATAGTCTAGTGGGAGAGGGTGACAGCAGACAAGGAACACATATGACAATCACATAGATGACAATGCCCTCTTTGGGCTATGGGAGGGAGTTTGCACTTATTCTACATGCAATGGGTAGTCAGTTGAGGGTTTGAAACCTGCTTATAGCTTTAAAAGTCCTTTAGGGCTGGTGAGATGACTCAGTGTGACCTTGACCTGAGTTTGATCTTTCAGACCCACATGGCGGAAGGGAGCACAAGCTTTCCTTTGGCCTCCATACCTGCACCAGGCTTTTTTTCTCTTGGGCCACCAACCAGCTCCCAAGTCAAGACACAGAGACCTATTATACTTCGTTACAAATGCAGGGCCTCAGCGCACATTCCTGGCTAGCTCTTTTACCTTAAATTAACTTGTTTCTCTTTATCTATCTTTTGCCTCAGGGCTAATTACCTTTCTCACTTCTGTATATTTTACTTTCACCACTTCTCTGTGTCTGGCTGTCTGGCTTCTGCCTGGCTTCTTGTCCTGGGTGCATCCCTTGTTCTCTCCTCCTCCCCAGTCTAGATTTCTCTTCCTGTTCATTCTCTCTGCCGGCCAGCAGCCCTGCCCATGCTTTTATTTTTTTTTCTTTCTAGCTATTGGCCAGTCAGCTCTTTGTTAGGTGCCTTAGGCAGGCAAGGTGAAACAAATGTAACACATCTTTAGGTAATTAAACAAATGCAGCATAAACAAAAGTAACACACCTTTACACAGTTGAAGTGATATTCTGCAGCATAAACAAATGGAACACATCTTTACATAGTCAAAGTAACATTCCACAACACATATCTGCATTGGACAGACACAGACACAGACACAGACACAGACACACACACACACACACACACACACACACACACACACACACACCCTTACACTTCCTTTATCCAAATAAAGGGTGACTTACAGGAACTTAAGAGGGCAAACGGGAACCTCAGCAGGGAGGTGTTCTGTTTACCTCACAAATATTTACTGAGCCAGCTGATTTGTGTAAGAACCTGTTTTCATGCATCACAGAAACTTCCAACTCATAAGAGGAGACTCTGAGGCATGGTGGTCCCATCCAGGGTACTTCTAGTCTGTGTCAGCTCATCGGTGGGTCTAGACATCCCCAGGGGCTGAGCTTTGTGGTCTAGGCTGCTGGTGGGGTTGGACTTTAGAATAAAGGACAGGCTGACTGACAGCTGGCATATGAGATGTGTGGTTTTTTTTTTTTTAAACTCAATCTGAGAACTCCAGGACAAGCAAATGCAGGGCATAGGTAACACCTAACCCTTCATCCTAGGAGAATGGAACACATCCTCTGCCCAGCAGCCCAGGCTCTGTAATGGTCCAGAAGAAAAATCAGCCTTGGCTCCCACTGTCAAGTGGTTTCCACCCAGACAGGGGGGACAGGCAGGTGCATGTCAAGCCATCACACCACAGAGATACTCACAAAAGATTGCCACAAGAGATTCACAGTCAACACTGGGGGACCTGAATAAGAGGGCATGTGTCTGCCACGTGTAACAATAGCTATAGGAAGGAATGTGTTCACTCACCTCCTGAGCATGCACGCGTGTGTGAAGAACACTTCATACTCTAGAGTACCTTCCTGTAAGTGCCCCGTGAAATATCCATGACAAAGGCAAAGCTTTCTTATGCTTGTCTCATACATAAATACCCCTTCAGGGAAGACCCAACCAGGAAACCTAGCCTACCACACTGCACATCTCTACACTCACCCTTCTATCCAAGGCCAGGAGTTGCTAAGGAAATGCAGGGGGTTCATCAGCCAGAGCACAGGGAGAAAAGGACAGACTTGAGACACACTTAGAAGGCACTGCTGGCAGAATCTGCCGTTGAAGACAGGAGGATGAAAGGCAAGGAAACAAGGATGGGCAGAGATGCCGAAAAGGGAGGAGGAGGAATTGGCTTAGTTACTGTTCTGTTTCTGTAAGACACCATGACCAAGGTTACTTAGAGGCCAAAGAGTTTATTTGGGGATTAGCGGGTTGGAATCCATGACTGCCATGGTGGGGAGCAGACAGACATGGAGCTGGAGCATAGCCGAGAGCTGAGATCTTGAGATACAACCACGAGGAGGAGGGAGAGGCACCAGGAATGGCACGGGTCTTTTGAAACCCCAAAGCCCACCCTCAGTGACATGCCTCCTCTAACATGACCACGCCTCCCGATCCTTCCCAAACAGTTCCACCAATTGGTGGCCAAGCATATGAACATATAGGGGGTATTCTCATTCAAATCACCGCAGGGATGGGAAGGACCTAACAAGGAGAGAACAGGAGATTAGTTCCTAGGAGGTCCTTTGATTCCAAGTGCTTCTCTTTCTTCTATTGACCTCAGTTTTATCTGTAAAGAAATATAAGTAAAGCCTCCAAGCTAGAGACATATTGTTTTTTCATAGCGTTTAATGAACAACAAACCAATGCTCATCAAGTGAGGCATGAGAAAATGTAAAATCATCATGGAGCATCAGGTGTGAAGCACACCAACATCACAGAAAGCCAGACCCACTGTGCGCCTCCTAACCAAACCACCATGCTGCAAAACTTAACACCAATCACGGTTGGAATGTGATGGGTGTCCTTCTGTATATATGTTTCTCTTATTGGTTGATGAATGAAACAGTCTGGCCAATGAGTCAGGAAAATAGGCGGGGCTAGGAGACGAGGAGAATTCTGGGAAAGATGGGCAGGAGAGCCCACCAGAGACAGTCTCCACGTAGACCACAGAGGAATAACAGGTCCAGGCATTCTCCAGTAAGATAAGACCACGTGGAAATGCACAGATCAATAGCATTGGGTTAATAATGAAGACAGAGCTAGCCAATAAGAAGCCCTAGCAATCAGCCAGGTCAAGAGTTTCATAATTAATGAAAGTCTCTGTGTGTTTATTTGGGGTTGAGAAGGGCTGAGGGACCAGGCAGGACAGACACCGCCAGCAATGGGAGTGCTCCTTCTTTTCTTCTTCAGACTTTTTAGAAAATTATTTTTAAAATCCTTGCATGTGCCCGTGTTTGCGTGTAGGCAGGTGCACGTGAGTGCAAGTGCAGGTGCCTGCAGAGTCCACAGAAGTCAGATCTCTCCAGAGCTGGAGTCACAGGCTGTTGTGAGATGCTATTTTCTTGCACCTTATGATTTAACAAGGCCTCCTACTTGTGTGTGTGTGTGTGTGTATGTGTGTGTGTGCGCGCATTCACGTGAGTGTATGTATTAACAGGTGCATGTGGTATGTGTGTATGTATGTATGGTGTGTGTGTATGTGTGTGTATATATGTGTGTGTATGTGTGTGTGTATGGTGTATATGTATGTGTGATGTGTGTGTGTGCATATACCACACCATGCACACACATACATACACACACACACACACCACACATGCACACACACCATACATGATATTCTGTGGATCAAAACCCTTAACAAGACATCATGGGCATGACTGAACTTTTAAAGGTCAGGCCTCTGATGTCTGAAAAGACAGAACCAGGAAGGCTTGTTAGAGTAGTTTTAAGCTACCATGGGGGTTGGCATAATCTCAGACTTATCTTCAAGGATAGTAAAGATCTAGTGATGAGAAATGAGACTGTGTCACATTTCTCCAGTTCCGCATCACTGAAGCATGACTCTTTAAGTATTGTCCACACCTTGGAATTAGTAGATAGAGAAACAGAGGCTTTATGACTTTTGGGAGCCCATTCCCTATGGCGGGGATGCCTTGCTCAGCCTTGGTGCAGCGGGGAGGGGCTTGGTCTTATCTCAATGTGATGTGTCAGGGTTTGTTGACTCCCCAAGGAAGGCCTTATACCCTCTGAGGAGTGGATGGGGGGGAGGGAGGAGGAGGGGAGGAGCAGGAGGAGGGACTGTGATTTGCTATGTAAAATGAACAAAAAAAGGGGGAGCTTTAATCAAAAGAGTATTAATTAGCCATAACAAAACAAAAACAAAAACAAAAAAACAACAACAAACCACCCTAGGGGACTCTTCTTAGTACCAGCCCACTGGTAGCCTAGTGAGTCGCCAATTTCCTCATACAGCAGGGTTTCCCCAGACCCATACTTAACAGCTTAAAAAAATAAAAATAGCCAGGCATTGGTGGCACATGCCTTTAGTCCCAGCACTCAGGAGGCAGAGGCAGGCGGATCTCTGTGAGTTCTGTCAGTTCGAGACCAGCCTGGTCTACAGAGGGAGTTCCAGGACAGCTTCCAAAACAATACAGAGAAACCCTGACTTGAAAAGAAGCAATAAATAAATAAATAAATAAAAATAAAAAACTGCTTTCCTGTGAGGTATATTTGTTATTTTTTCATTGTTTGGGATTTCAAACATGGTGTATACGATGTGTTTTAGTCAAATGCCTCACCCCCCCCAATTTTTTCTCCTTCAACCCCTCTCCTACTCCCACCTCCAACTTTTCCCTTCCAACTTCATGTCCTGGTTTTGTTTCTTGTTTTGTTTTCCCCACTGAGTCTCTTTAGTGCTGCCTGGTGAGGAGCCCCTCAGGGTTTGAATCCCTGAAAATGACTGGTCCCCCTCCCCCTCCCCCAACAGTCAATAGATCCTTCAGCAAGGGCGGGGCTTCTGGAACCCATCCCCCTTCTGCACTGGGATTTGGCTGGCTTGACCTTTAGGGAAAGAAAAAAAGAAACATGGTGGCCTCCTTGATCCCAACGTCTTAGACTTGCTTGGAGCACTTGAACACGTCAAGGTGTTTCCTCTTCTAAAAGACTTGAACAGATAGGCTCTCCTCCAAAACATGTCCCTGGATTGGGCCCCTGCGACCCGCATCGTGTCTTATCAAGGCAGCATATATCAACTAAATGAACTTCTCTTGGGAAGAGAGATGCTTTTTCCCCAAGATCTGAGAGTGAATCTGTTGACCCACACCCACAGGGTGGACCCTGCATCCACTGGGGATCGCTGCAGAGCCGACATCTTCCGAGCGCTGATCGGAGGAGGCTTTTGATGCACCTTCACATTAGGACTTTCTGGGGGAGGGGGGGATGGACGTCATCGCCGGTCTTTCCTATACTCTGAGAAGGAGGAAGGAGAAGCTCAGAAGTGCTAGTCAGACCCTCAGCTTCACACTCAGTCAGGTCTGTCCACTTACCAAGCCCCGGATCTCTCATCTCCACTACTGACTCTCTGGCTTCCCAGTTCTGCTATGAACTGTTCTCTGCCATCTAGGGGTAGGACTGAGCCAGGGCCAACAGGCAAAGACCTTGGCCTAATTAGCATAGGGCTTAACCATCTCAGGTAGCCAATTACACTTTTATTATATGCAGCTGTTACATTTGGACTTCTCAAGTTACCCATAGCTAAAAGGGAGTAATAAAATGATGGCAGCAACTGGAGTGATGAGGCCAATTTGTTTGCCTCGAGTTCAAGGGCAAAACTAAAGTGTCCTACTGACTTTTTAACTGTAGGACAAAAACAGCTTTCGGTTGCTAGCAGTTTAAACTAAGGGACATTTTGTAGGGATTCAACTCTCAGTGCTGGAGACCCATGGGTGAGGAATGGTGAGGATGGGTCTCTTAGTCTCCTGCTGACTTTTTAGGAAACTTTGTGTTTATCAACACTTGCCAAAATTTTAGTGATTTTTGACTGGCTATCATCTATGTATGTGTGTATGTATCTATCTATTATCTATCGTCTCTCTATCATCTATCTATTATATATCTACAGCTATCTAGTCTATTGTCTACTTATCAATCATGAATCTATTAATCTAACCTATCTCCCTCTAGATATCATCCACCTAATCTATCATATAGCTCTCTATTAATCTAATCATCTAATATAATCTATTATTTATATAATCCATCACCTATCAAACTATTCTGTTCACTTTATTATTTATCTAATCTATCATCTATTAATCTAATCTAGTTATCTACTGTATCATCTACTATCTAATATACCATGCATCTATTAATCTAATTGGTTATTCTATTATCTGTTATCTACTCAATTTATCATTTAAAATCATCTAGCTACCTATGGATCTAATATAATCAGTATCTAGCTAATCTATTATCTACTAATGTAATCTAATCCATTTATCTACTCTACAATGTGTTTTGGCTTCTCCCATAATCTATTAATCTATTTATCTCTGTTCCTATTCAATTCACATATGTATTTTCAAAGACATGTCTATCTATCTGTCTGTCTGTCTGTCTGTCTGCCTGTCTGTCATCTATCTATCTATCTATCTATCTACTTACCTATCTAATTCACATATGTATTTAAAAAGACAGAAAGGTCATGATCTAATGGAATGTTCTGACACCTTTTTAGGTTCTGATATTAAAACACAACATTACAAAAACTTTTAGGTTTGATAGTCCATGACACCAAACAAATAAAAAAATAGGACAATAAATAAATCCTATCTGGTTGATTTAAATGAAAGGGCCCATGCTGCTTGAGCAGGGCCCTCTCCCCAGCCACAGTGAGATTCCTCTTGATTGAAAATTGAGTTTCTCGGCTATTTCTCAGAGAATGAAATTACAAAACACAGATAGCAAATTTATTTTTTTTTAAAAATTGTCACCAGGTATCCCTGTTGGACGTCCAAGTGACAGGGGTCAGAAACTCAGCCAGCAACTCCGCTTAAGCAGAGGCAGAACAAATCCCCCTGCCTGGGAGGCCAAACAGAGCATTGTTTTAGTTCTGTGGGAGATAATGGCATTGGGATAGAACGTCGTTCCCGGGTAATGGTCTCCTGCTGGTAGGGAAATGCTGAGAGAGAAACAAACAAGGGCTTGAAGGCTTCCTTTTCCAAGCAAACGCGGTTGTCTGGGGGCCTTGCCCCTCCTAGCCGCTTCCATTCTGTTGTAGGTATCTTGTTTCCGGATGTACTCAGAACTGGGGTGTCCCAGGGCCAGAAGGGTGTAGGGTGCAGGCTGCAGGCACAGTGAGCTGCTTTTGAACTGCTGGCTTCAGGGCACCATCATGGATTTTACCAACTTCCCACCAAAACACAATCAGAACTTCCTCCGTCACAGCCCATCCATTTTGTACCAACAATCATCAGACTCATCTGAAAAATATGTGTGTGTCTGTGTGTGTCTGTGTGTGTGTGTGTGTGTGTGTGCGCGCGCGTGCGCGCGCACGCGAGCACAAAGTCCAGCATTTTTACAACAGAAAGACCTGTATTTTATAGATTCCTGGAGAACGAAACCTGCAAGTCCTTCAAATCAACAATTCGGTGTCTTTTTGCTTTCTCCTCATTCCCCTGGTGTATACCTCAGGACAAAATTCACATCAGATCAAAAGTGAGAACTGATTTTTTAAGTCCAAATCTGTGGGGCAAATAACAGTACTCCTTTGTTTAATAAATAAATAAGTAAAAAAATTCAGGGCCAAAGTCACCATTCAGTCACCTGCAGCTTCTTGGAGATGATCCAGAGTAAGCTACCACACAGACCGCAGAAAGCAGGGCTGGCAGTCTTCTTTACCGTGCCAGAGCATCCCAAAGTCCAGGTCCAATTCGGCTTTGTAGTGAATGAGGCATCCTGCGAGTTTTGTTTATGCGCTTGTTTGCTTGCTTTTCCTTTTGGGAAACAGTTCCGAATCACACAAAACCAACAGGGAGCAGTTTTAAACATCAGCACCGTTCCCACTTGGGCTACTGACTAACTTGCTTAGTGTTCTCTGGGTGGGCATTTGGCTTTCTGGGCACTGCTTTTTCCCCTTGCAATCCTGATTCTGTCTCCCTGGGGGCTGCCTTGGGACACTGGGATACTAATTTGTGCTCTATGGGGCTCCCGTCGCTACGTATCCCACCGTGCCATCTCCCCTAAAGTCAGAAGGCTCCTTTAAAGACACTAAGGCTAGCCACACGACCCTTGGATGGTTTATGAGCTTCGGGAGCCCCCAGTGGAGCAACGGCCTGGCCTGGGTCTTTGCTGGAGACAGCTAACACTTTTGATTACCATAATTAATTGGATATTTCTAACGTAAAACCGTTCACTTGAAAAACAAACAAATCCCCAATTGTCAGACAAGATGATTGGTTTTTTTTTTTTGTTTGTTTTTTGCTTTTAATACCTCTCTATGTCATTATTCTCCCCCTTTCTGGATTGAGTGAGTGGTTCTTTTGGCTAAAAGCTGCCCCTGTAGGTGAACAGGTGCTTTGGTGCTTTGGAGCAGTGGTCAGTAACGGACATTGCTGTCCCAGAAATCTTCAATGGTTGAGAGAATACGTGGGGAGGAAAAAAACATAATAATAACGAAGATCGAGTTGGCGGATAAAGGTAAGGCAGAAAGAGTAATAATTAGGGAGAGAAACCTTCATTGGAAAAGCTAACTGCTAAACAGCCGGATGAGAGTAAAATAAATTGGGTTGCAGCACTGATTCAAATTGTTACTAGAAGAACTGAAAGCAAGCAGTTGCTTACACAGAGTTCCAAATGCCGAGGTGGTTGCTGTCTGTAAGCCCCCAGGTACGCAGAGCTGACCCGTGGAAGAGACCCCGTACCAACAACAATGTGAACGGGCAGAGACTTTGGACAATTCTGATCCGAATTGCCTGCTTTTCTCAGTTTAGGATGATGGACAGCTTTGGATTTTGTCTTCTGCCTCCATGATCCTGGCCAGGAATTTTTTTTTTAATATCCTCCTCAGTATGCCCATATTGTGGGCTGGGGTTTCAGCACTCCGAATTCCGGCCATCCCCTAAGTAAGAGAAGTTGAGCCTGTAGTGTTAAGTCAGTACGTAGCCCCCCCCTCCCCCAAAATCTGCCTGCACCAGAGTAAGATCTGGGCAAACAGGGAGAAATGCTGTTCCAAGAACCCAGCGGCAGGGAAATTGATGTCTGCGGTTCCAACATATCTCTTTACTTTAAAAGGGGTCTTAGAACATTACGTTTAATGTGAAAATTTTCCAAGAAAAAGTTGAGAGGAGCCACGTCCAAGTTGTAGCAAAGTCTATTTGGAAAGGTTAGTAGGTACACAACTTCAGAGACTATTTTTTTCTTAAAAAAAAAAAAGACCAAAATTTCAATTACTTTAATACACACTTTAAAGTCGATTTATGATAACTGTAGCCTTCGGTGACTAAGGCTATATCCTGAACATTCAAAGCTGAAACATTCAGTCTGTTGTACTCAGGGAAGGTCCTCTCTACAATTTTGAAAAAATATTAAAAAGCGCGGAAGCAATTGCCAAATCTCTTTCACCTGTGCAATATCTTTTTATATATATATAAATGTGTCCTATTACATAGCCAGGGTTACAAATGTCCACGAACAGTTTCATTTTTGATGGTTCGGTGGCTGTAATTCCAGGCTGCTATTTCACTGTATTGAAAGGTGTGGGGCTATCTTGGCCCCTTTCTTCTTCCTGCTGTTTAAACCAGCCAAGAAATATCAAGAAACCAAATAAGCAGGGAAAACAAGAGGTAGGGATTGTGTCCTCAAATCTGAAATCCCTCCTGTAAATCAAGGGAAGTTTCTGACAGCTTCTCTGCGGGGGCTACCTCCCAGATTCAGGTCTTGCATCTGTAAAATGGGCTCGAGCTGGGGGCTCCTCTCCCCGGAAGGTGTTCCAAGGTGTTTGAAAGCTCTGGGGCCTCTCCCAGGAAGCGGGTCCCAATCCTTCCCGGGTCAATTTACCTTCTAGAAGCCATAGGAGACGGGGGGGGCGCACACACACACACACACACACACACACACACACACACACACACGGTCTGAGGGATGCTAGCATTTTGGTTTATTGCCTTTATAAAGGTTGTTTGGAGACCTCAGACTTAAACTAAAGAGAACGCAAATGTTGGGAGGGGGCAAAGTAGGGGGGAGTCTGAAAATGAGAAGGGAGTGAGAGAGGGACGCTGAAGGGTTGACGCCAAGGGAGGTAAAGAAAATAACCCAGACAAGAATCAAATCGCTGGAGAAACAGGGAGCAGAGGAGGACTAAGGGACTGCGCCGCCGGGAGGGACCGGAGCCCCGGGGTCTTTAGAGGGGTTTGATCCCTTTGGCTGAGCCTGGAAGGTGGCCACCTCCTCCACTCCCGGGTGTCTGGGGAGGTAGAAGCCGTAGGGACTCAGCCAGGAATCTACAGCCCAGGGAACTAAGCAGCTGAGGTCGCAGCCAGAGGCTTGCCCAGGGTGGGCACGGTGGGCACGGTCCTCCAGAGGTAGCGTTTGCAGGGGGACAGGGGAGGGACACAGCTCCACTCGGAACCTCTCTGAGACCCCAGGGCTCGGCTGGGGGCTGCGGGTGCTGGTACCGCTCCGCGCTCTGTAGCCGACAGCTGCCGAGCCAGACTCACACCAGTGAGAGCCCCAGGACCTTCCTCGGAGCTCGGGCGGCGTCTTCCCGGAGACAGGCGAAGAGCTGGTGACCCGTGTGCCACGACCTGGGTTCCGCTGGCCCAGGGATCTTACCTCCGCGACTGGCCCAGCCTCAGGGCTCAAGTCTAGATGTGCCTTCAAGCCTTTCTCTCCCAGCACAGGGACCCGAAACTCCCCGAACCCCAAAGGTGGAGCAAAAGGACACCACCCACGCGTTCCTGCCCGTGGCGCCAGAGGAGGGTTCCTGGGGGCTCTCCAGGCCCTGGGGGGCGGGGGTTGTCTCCCCTGCACCTAGTGAGGTCCTTTAACACTGTCACTGCCACTTTTAATTTCTTCTTCGCCTTGCCCCTCCCTTCGGGAGAAACAGAGTTTCACCCAAAGATAGCCCTGGGTGAGCCTTGGCGACTGTGAGTTAGAGGCAAAGCCAAAGTGAAAACGGTCTGGGCCTACCCCTATTTAAAAACAAAACAAAATAAAACATAGATTGATTATTTTGAGACCTTCTTGCTTGCTTTTTTTTTTTTTAATTGATGGTCTCTCAGTGACACCGAGGCGGAAAGGTCCCCCACCCCCACCCCTTGGCTTGGTGTCTAGTTTGCCTGATCTTTTCCTCAGCTGTCAATGAGCAGGCAAATGAAATGTGGCTTCTGCAGAACTCTGGTGATAAAACTCAACGCTTCTATGATAAAGGCCGATGCTTCTGCCTGGGCTGTTTGTATCCAAGGAGGTAATAGCTCCAGGCTCTGCCAAGGACTAAGGAGGGGGCATTTCCTGTACAAGGCACTGTCCACCACTGCCCACAAGCAAGTAGCTCGGTGTCGTTCAGCTACTTGTACGCTTTCTCCTAAGATTATGGCAACAAAAGCGTGACAACAAGAACCAGGAAACAAACGGGTCTTGAGTCGTCATTTCTACCAACCTGTTCTTGGAGGTGAGAAATATATGTGCACAACCCTATCCGCCCCACTTTTTTCTTTTGTCAGAGGAGGTCAGAATTCGCCGATTTTTTTTTAATGATTTATTTACAGAGTTACGAATGTCCCCGCAGAAACTCTGTTTATCAGCCCAATAGTTGTGACAGGGTTAGGAAACCAGTTTAAACTGTTAATCGGCCACAAAAGCGCCTCAGATTGACGCCTTTCACTTACCTTTGAAAGGCTGTAAAAGCTACTCTGTACATCGGGATGAAATTAGACAGCGGCAAAATCATTACCTTGACTCCCCACAATAAAGACAACCTTAAGAGGGGCTATTGATGGTTTCAAATTACATCACGGTGGTTCTTCCTCTGCGCTCAAGGAAGGCAATTTTAAACTGTGGATTCTTCGGGATAGCAGTCGCCAGCATTCGCGCACCGACAGGCAGCTACCCTTTGATTTTATTTATTGCAAAGTGGAGGTGGAGGGAGGAAAACAAAGACAAACATCCCAGAATAAGAAGTTTAAAAAAGAATCATGTCCGGTTTATATTTCCCAAGCTGTCTGTGCTCTTTCTTGGAGGGAGAGTCAGGATGGCGGCCTTGGGAGTGGAGGTCACAGCCTCTACAGTCCCTAGGGAGGACCCCCCCCCCCCCGCATCACCTGGTCACTTTCTGCCCACTGCTTCTGTAGATTTCATTCTTCCCTCAGACTCTGGGGGTAAAAAGACATTTTCCCAAACACTCATTCCAGGGCAAGGGTCTTCCCCTAATTCCACCTGTCCTTTTGGGGGAGTCTACCAATAGGTCGACGGTGGGCCTGAGCCTTCCACAAAAAGAGTCCTCCTACGGAGTTCCTACATTGGTAAAAACCACCGGAAGCAGTCAACCCACCTCGCTCTTTTATTCTCAAAGGTGGTCTCAAAAAGAGAAAGTCCCTCTCAACCGCCATCCTTGAAGGCATCCCACCTGTTCTTGTAAGGCCTACAAAAAAAGGGTACCCCGTCACCCCAGTTTGAGTTTCTCCAAGGGTCAAGTTAGTGGTGGACATCCACACTGTGGCTGCTGGTCTTATCCATCAAAGGCAGCCAGGATGCGCGCTCTGAGAGCAGCGAGCAGAGAGAGGGAGGGCACCGTGGCCTCTCTTGCGTGCGCGCATGTGCTGGGGGCGAAAGGGCTGTTTGGGGTCAGGAGCGCCCTGGGAAGACCTCGGCAGCCTCTTTTGAGACAGTGATGGTGCCGGCCTGGGAAGCCACATTTTCTGCACAGCACTGCCCCCTGGCGTCCAGAGCCAGAACTGCCCCCTTCTCAGCCTCAGGGTCTCTTTCAGGCCCCCTAGGTGAAGGCTTCTTCTCTTTTCCAGATCACATCTCTGCCAGCTAAGCCATTTCGAATGCCTGGAGAAGGTCTCCAACTCTGACTCAAAGCTCTAATCCTGTCCACACCAAGGGGGGACTCGGGGCTGCTAGCCACATGTGTTCTTCCCTGACGCTAAAGGCTGGAGATGTGGGCCTGCAGGGAGACCACAGGCTTGGAGAAGCAAGGGACTCCTTTGGAGCAGGAGTTGCTCGTTCTTTGTTCATTCTTCAGTGAACACCAGCTCTCTGGCACCTTTCATCGTCCACTGGAATTTCTAGAGAAGAAAGTTAGCAAGTCGCAGGGGCTACTCTATCTAGCACCCAGGAGCAGATAGGAACACAGGTCCCTGGTAAGCCTGTCCCAAGGTGCCTGAGGGATGCGGATGATTTTGGCTGGAGCTCAGACGTCTGCCAAGGAGCTGCCACAGAGGCTCTGTTTCCCTGCCCTGGTCACTACTTATTACATAGTAGGTTCTCTACTGGCTTCCTGGAGTTCAACCCTCCGGGGTAGCTTGTTAGTTCCAAGCTTCAGGCCAGGGCCGGATGGGCTGAAAACGGGAGAGGCAGGTTAGCTCTGGGTGAATTACTTCATCTCCCTATGCATAGGGTTCCTTCTGTGGTTTTCTATGGTTGTGATGAAGATTGATTGATACAATGTCCTTAAGGGGTACTCGTCACCCCGGCGCCTTCCTTCTTTGGTTGAACATCTCTCAGGAGTCACCCTGCAGGGTAGACGTGGAGGATTGTCTAGCTACGAGCGTGCCCTGCCCAACAATTGTCACGTGTTAACCATGCACACAGCCAAGGATTACCACTGACAATCTCACTCCATCTGATGATGTCCACAGAGGAGTAGAGTTTTTGTTTTGTTTTCAGCACTTGTCTATTCGTTTGCTTACATTTATTTTACCTTGTGTGTATGAATGTTTGTCTGCATGCATGTCCGTGCACTACGTGCATGCCTGGTATCTGAGGGAGTGGTGAGCCTCCATGTGGGTGCTGTGAATGGAACCTGGGTCCTTGCAAGACCCCATTGAGTTCTTGGAGTTCTGCAGCTGGTGGGTTGGTTTAAGGCTGTGTTCCACCATGTGCTAGCCTGTTGCTTGTTTTGTAACATGCAGCTTTAAAAGCTCGGGTCTGGAGAGATGGTTCAGAGACTGAGAGCACGTACTGTTCTTGTAGAGGATCTGAGTTTGGTTCCCAGAACTTGCATCAGGGGACTCCAGCTGCTTATAAGAGCTTCACAGGGGGGGTTGGGGGTTGATGCCATCTTCTTGGTTTCCTGAGCACATGTACTCACTCTCATGCATGCTTGCAAGCACTCATACATACATAATTTAAAAACACATCTTTAAAGAAAAGAAAACTCGGGGGCTGGGGAGTAGTTGGCTCCCTAGTTAAGAGCACTTGTTTTTGCGAAGGACCAAGGTTCAAGTCACAGCACCCACACGGAGGCTCAACCCTTCCTGGGTCTTTTGCAAAAACAAGTAATCTTAACTACCCAGCCAACCCTTTCTCAGAGGCCAAAGCTCTGAGACACCAAGCGGTGTAGCATTTTAAAGCAGCCCGCATTGTGCACTCCCTACTCGCTCCTCGTCAAAACTGCAGTTTTACAGTGAAATGAGCCCTGGGAACCGTCACTTGCGGATCCCTAAGAACTCAGGGGTGTCTTGAGGCCCTCGTGTTGAGACTCTCTCTCTGGTCCCCAAGATGCACTTAGATCACTCTGACTAACTAGAGTACCACATGTAAGGGACCCCCCTACTTTCTCCCCTGCAGAGGCTGCTCTGGGAGTCAGTGGAGGAGGTTGGAAGACCATAGAGGTGGAAAGGGGAACCTGAAGAGGCACATCTCCCGACTCTACATGAACCCTTACAGCACGACATCCGATCATCCCCTACCCTAAACGGGAGGTCTAGGTCACTGTATTAAGATGCCATCAGCAAGTGGGCTTGGATTTGGGGTTTCCCAGGAGTTGGCTCCCTGCAGTTACCCCTGGGTTCCTCAACAGGCATTTGAGAGCCCAAGAACTAGGCCCTGCATCCACACAGCCTTCCATCCAGACACTACCCACACTCCATGTAGACTTAGAATCTAGGGACGGCACCCTTGGTAGTAACTGACCAAGATGTTTCCTTAGCTGGACTCAAAGCTGTCTGGGTTGAATCAGCAGAACCTGCAAGTGACTCGGCGCCCCCTGGTGGCAGGATGCAGAATTCACACCTTGCCCGTCCACCAGAGCTTCGTATGCACCTAGTTAAGTGTACCTTGGCTTTTATAGGACTTCAACTGGAAACTTGAATTCCCCCACCTAGTTGGATGACTTGGATGTGATATTCATTTGCTTCTCTGAGTACTACTGTCACTCCAAGTGGTTTCTATGAAGATTAGGAATAATTCCTGCAGAGTTTAGCACACGCCAGTGAGGAGGTATCCCGACCATTTCTCCCGGGGCTGGAATTCAGTGAGATGTTAAAATAGTAAAGACGTAAATACTGGGTTTGAGTTGGGCAGAACTCCAAATCTTTTGAATTTGTCTCAGGGGCTCAGGGAAAGTTTTTGCCCACGTTCTGCAGTGCTGGGGGCCAAACCTAGGCCCTCAAGTCTTCTTGGCCACTATCTACTATTGATATATATAGTCCTAGCCCTATATGGTCAGCTTTTTATTCAGAGACCAAGATGCCTTAGGTCCCTTCTGGCTCTGTTTACCTGTGTTTGTTGCGGGTCAGGTCTGTATTCCTGCATCCAACATGGAACCCAGCATAGGAATTAGGGCTAATGGTGGTTGGCATCATCATGCTACAAGGTCTTTGGATAGTCCAAGCCCTCTGCCCGCAACACCTGTGACTTTTCAGTTAGTCTATCTCCTGCCACCTTTGAACGGCTTACATTCCTGCATTACACACTCTCACAGATTCCTAGGCCTTCTTCACAGGGCCCGTCATTGTTCAAACTTTATATTTTCTGGGGTTCCTCCCCCCAACACACACTGCCTTCCTGCTTTGTGGAGGCAAAGGTCATGGCTGCTTTCTCATCAGTGTATCCTTAGCCCGTAACACAATGGATACTTTTTGAATGACTTATTTTTATTGGAAGCTGGGTTTAGAGACAAGTTCAACCCCAACTCCACCCTATAGTTCTTGAGGAGAATTTACAAAGCATCATTTCAATGTGTTCTGTGTTAAATTAACCTCTGAGCTCACCACCAGGAGAGCCGTTCCAGAATATAAAGGTTAGGATCAAGTTTACATCACTAAGATGCTGGGGCTTGCACAGTGTGCTGAATAAACTTAAGACACAATGAAATGCAAAAGGGAAGAGATGGCCACTAAGTTTTCAGTTATACAATATGCCACTCCCTCTCTCCTCCTCTCTCTCTCCCTATCTCTCCTTCCCTCCCTCTCCCCCCTCCCTCTCTTGCTCCCCCTCCTGCCTCCATCTCCATTCTTGGACTCTAGCATTGTGATGGGTGGTCTTATCACCTGGATGGATTTAGAATCATGGAGGAATCAAGTCTCTGAGCACACCTGTAAGAGATTATCTATTTTAGGTTAATTGAGGCGAGCAGGTTCACCCTAAACATGGCTGGTGTCTTTTCTTGGACTGGAGTTACAGACTAAATGGGGAAAGCAAGGCAAAGGCCGGCACCCCCACCACTCAATGATTCCTGACTGGTTGTAGTATGACCAGCTGCCTCCAGCTC
Source organism: Mesocricetus auratus (assembly GCF_017639785.1). Classification (NCBI taxonomy): domain Eukaryota; kingdom Metazoa; phylum Chordata; class Mammalia; order Rodentia; family Cricetidae; genus Mesocricetus; species Mesocricetus auratus. Next base: position 1,963,768 of record NW_024429182.1, on the reverse strand, counting down.
CTGCCACCATGCCTCCCCACCACGGTGGACTGAACCCTCAAACTATGGGCCAAAATAAACCCTGTTGTAAGCTATGTTTGTTAGGATTTTTTTAAAATGGCAGCAACAGGACAGGTAGCTAATCCAATCATCCATCACCTCCAGTCTCTGTTGGGTCTCTCTCCACATTGATTTTGATGAGGTTACTGCAAGGACCATAGGTAAGGGAGAGGGAGGGGACTTGGTAGACAGGAGGCTCCTGTGGCACTGGCACCCACTTAATTTAGGACTCTGTTCCTCTGCTGTAATGTGTAGTCTTCCCTCCAGCCGCTTGGGTCCTGCTGCTGTCTCAGACTCCAAATAGCACACAGGGTGCTATATTAATTATAAGCTTGGTTTCTTACTGGCTAGCTCTGACTTAAGTATTTAACCTGTAATTGTTAATCTGAGTATTTCTACATGGTCTTCTTTTACTGGAGAAAGGGTGTGGACCTCTTACTTCTCTTGCATGCTACATGGTGACTGACTGTGCCTCTCTTTCCCAGAATCCTCCTCGACTTCTAGTCCTACCTATCTTGCTTCCCTATTGGCCAACAGTGATTTATTTATATATACACAGAAGGGCTTTCCCTCATCATTCTGCTTTGGTGAGAGAACATGCATCAGGACTGGACATGCAGAGGCTTCCTCTTGCTTTTGGTATAGAGTATATTTGAGATGGCCACGGGCAGTCTCATCAAATGGGTGGCTGATTTAGGGGATAACATTGCCGTCAGTCTGATGCAGATGTTTGCACCTTATACTATTGTCTTTCCCTGCATATTATGCCCTGGTTTGCTCTATCATACATCCATTTATTTTATTCATCCTTCCCAGTGAGGTCCACTGTATTTCCCAAGCTCTGCTGGACACACCCACCCTACATATTTTCCTGTGTCTGTTACCTGCTTGCTGATTTGCTTTCTGTCTGTACTTGAAAACTCTTATGAATGAGGCCTTTTGTGTTTCTTAACTTCTGTGCGGTAATTAACTAGTATCAAATACCACACATATGGCACAGTACACCAATTAGGTGCCTACTGCGTACTAAGCATTAGGCTAGGCATTGATAGATCCAGCATGGTTCCTTTGCAGACTTCTCTGTTGTTGACAGACAGTGATCACTACAGCTCCATACAGTGACTAACTGGGATGATCACAGGGAATGCTGTAGGATACTGCTGTCCCCGGCTCTTGGGTGGATGGTCAGAGGGATGTCCCTGAGAAGGTGCCAGCTGACCTGAGATCCGAAAGAGAGTTTCAGCAATTTCTCCTAAATGAACACTAAGATGAGGTAGACTTTTTTTTCTTTGCCCTCTCCCTGTTCTGAGTCATGTTTCACCCATTTCCCATCCAACAGGTTAGAGAACACTCACCTGCTCTGGTTCTTCAAATGCGCAAACGTTATGTTTTATAAAACAACAACAGCGAAAACACACCTATTGGCAAAAGACTCTGCAGAACAGCATTTAGGCTTATAAATGCCTCTAACAGGGACCAACAGCCTATAATTAGAATTTAACAATCCAAGAGAGGAGTAATATGCACCCTGCTGGACAGATTGGAGTCTTTTTCTTCAGTTCTGCAGGTTTGGTGGGTAGATTGGCCCCCGACTTGCCTCCTACAATAACCATCCTACTGAGGTAAACATGTCACAAACAAGAACAATGAGATCAGCAACAATGTAACACTAATACTATAAACAAAAGAAATGCCACCTTTGGCTCCAGTGGAATGAGAGACACAATGCAGATCAGCTCATGGAGCTATTTAAAAAACAAACAGCATTTTCTAGGGCAATTTTCTAGGAACCTGGGTATGGGGAGAAGTCTTTTCCTGAAATGCGCTTGGTTTTTTACTTTTGGATGGAGCTTACGCACGTGAGGCCTTGGGAAACAGAGGCAATAAAGGTTGTGGGTAAATGCAGAGTCCTTGGACACAACCTCACCAAAGATGTTTTCCCAAAACGTCAGGTTTTTCTAACTGCCAAGGCCCCAGGATCATAGGCCACACCTCCTCCATAAGGCCTTTCAGCCTGTATTTCATTGAAGAACAAATGGGTAGGTGGTTGAGAAAAACACTAGGATGTGGATGTTTGGAGATGGCATGTTCCAAGCTCTTGGTCTTACAGATGAGGAATGAGTGCCCAGAAGAATCATCCCAAAGGCACCATGAAAACACACACATATCCTTATGCAAGAACACACAGAGACAGACCTAGATATCAGCAAGAGACCGCACCGGGATGCTTTCGGATGGGCTTTGTGGTTCTTCACTGTCAACTTGGTAGGATAGGGGAGTCAACCAAGAGATGTAACAGCCCAGGGTGTGTCGGTGCTTCTGAAGAGGTTTAACCAAGACAGGGAAACAAACTCTAAATGTGGGCGGCACCATCCCATGGAATGGGAATCCAGAACTAAATTAGAATGAGAAAGGGAGCTCTGGACCAGCATTAGTCTCTGTGTATCCTGACTGTGGATACAATGTGACCAGCTGCCTTACAGCACTTCTGCCGTATGCCTTTCCCCCCCACCAGGTAAACCCTTCTTTCCTTGAGCTGCCTTTTGTCAGATACTTTGTTGTAGCAAAGAGAAAAGTAACAAATACAACATCTGTAACCTGTTCATGGATCTACTTGTCTGGACAAGAGAAAAGCCGGAGTCTCGGACCAGCTTCCAGAAAGTTGAAAATAAGGAGCAAGTCCTGTGGAAACGGATGTGGGTTTTTCTAATAGGATAGCTGGTGTTGATGGAGGAGGCAATGTTACACTGCTTAGGACCTTTGGGAGCCACCTAAGAATGTCTCAGGGGAAAAGAAGGGCTCTGTTGGATTACACACCAACTTCAAGCATAGCTGTGCCCCCACACACAAATGGTATCATCATCCATTTATTCCCTGTCCTTTAACTGTCCTGTGGTGACAAAACTGCTGCCCCAGGCTTGCGCTGAAATACAGCACTTGTTTCTGAACACTCCCGGTGGGAGCCTGATGCTTCTGACTGGGTTGTGTAGTTGTGTCTTGTGATCATTCTTCTTGGTTGTCAACTCAAAAGGATCTGCGATCACCTTGGAGACAAAACTCTGGTTGTGTCTTGTAGCATGACAAAAAAAAACACCCAGAGACAGATATTGGGGTTCAAGTTTCAAGCTGAAGATCAGAGAAGCAAAGCAGCCAGGCCAGTAGATCTTACCTCTACCCAGCTGAAATGGCAATCCTGTCTCCAGGCATAAAGTTCTGAATTCCTGTCTCCTCCTCCTTAGACTCCTTTCTCTGTCCAGCCATATCCTCCTGTCTCCACCTCCCTAGTGCTAGGATTAAAGGTGTGTGATCCCAGGTGCTGAGATCACCTTTGTGTGAGCTGTATCTCTTCAGGACTGAATCAATTCAATGTGGCCTTGAATTAACAGAGATCCATCTACCTCTATCTCCCAAATGGTGGGATTAAAGGTGTGTACCACCACCACGTGGCTTCAGTAGCTAGTGTGGCTGGCTTTGCTTTCTGTACCCTCAGGCAAGCTTTAATAATTCATGAATAATGCATCACCACAGTATCTGTGTTTCTAGATTGGACTGTTAGGAAGACTCAACCTGAATACAAGTGGCATCATTCCGTGAGCTTCAGTCCTATGTAACGTGTACTCTTTCCCACCAGTTGCCTGGGTCCCATCGCTGTCTCTGCCCCCAAATACCATACAAGACACTGTATTAATTATGAAGCCATTGGCCATTTGCTTGGTTTCTTATCAGCTAGCTCTGACTTAATTATTAAGCCATAACTGCTAATCTGAGTATTTCCACATGGTCTTCTTTTACTGGAGAAAGTGTCTGGACCTCTTACTTCTCTTGCATCCTACATGGTGACTGACTGTGCCTCCGTTTCTCAGAATCCTCCACCTCTCCTAGTCCTATCTATCTTGCTTCCCTATTGGCCAACAATGCTTTATCAGCCAATAGGACAAACATATACACAGAAGGACTTCCCCCATCAGTACTGGACCAAATGAAAGTGAGGAGAGTTGAGCAACTCTCTGCTACCCAACTGTGGATGGATGCAATGTAACCATCCGGTCACGCTGCTCCACCAGGACGTCTTTTCCAGGATGGTCTGCACCCTGGAACTGTGAACCCAAAGAAATGCCTCCTTCTTTTAAGTACTCTCATTGGACATTTTGTCTCAGTAATGGTAAAGTAACTAATTAATACATGCTTCAACCAATTACTGTGCCCAAGGGCAAGGCTCAGAAGGCCTTCCTCTGAGTGCATCACCAGGAATAAAGTGTTACAGAGTGTGAAGAGGAGACTCATCTCAGGAAAGAGTTAAGGAGTCAGGAAAAGAGGACTGCGCACTGGAAGGCAAATTCAACGTCCTGTTACTCAAAGTGATCTAGGCATTGCTAAGAGCTTCCCCTACCAGAGACAGTTCCTTTCCACATAGTTCTGGAATGTAGAGGCTTCTCCAGAGATCCCCAGAGCCCAAGTTCATCATCTGCATGGTGGTGACCTCGGCTCATGAACTCGCTGGTTGGGTATTAGGACTGTCAGTACTGCAGGTTTGGAATCTGGTTCCCACTTCAGCAGGGACTCTGAGGTGCAGGTAAGACTCTTCTACATCTGTGTAATGGAGATGATACCTAGTCCAAAGTGCTGCATGGCATGGCCTGGGACAGGGAAGCTGAGCTTTGTGTGAGGAGAGAAGGAGAAACATGCTCTGTGGAGCTGTAAACTCACTCTCTGGCTGGAACCTGAGGACTCCCCTAGGATCCACTGCCAAGCAGTGTTTTACTGTTGCATGTCCTCTGAAGGCAGTTTGCATGCAAGAGAGATACCTTTGGCCACGGTAATAAGTTCACCCTCCCTGTGGCCTGTTGGCTGCCTTCGAGTCTGGGGTCCCATGGCAAGTGATCTTTGTTGGACTCCCAAACCTGAAGTCAATCCCAATTTCCCCTGCCTACCTCAGTAGATCAAGCCTAGAGTTCTGCATGGAAACCAAAGGGCAATAAGTCCATGGGAACATCTGGATTTTACAGCTGTCCAGCAAAAAGGGACATTTTGGTCTGGGGAGATAGAAAAAGGCTTATTGTCCAAGTGAGAACTTGAGTTAGATTCTCTGAACCCATCTCTCTGTCTCTCTGTGTCTGTCTGTCTGTCTGTCTGTCTGTCCGTGTCTCTCTCTCTCTCTCTCTCTCTCTCTCTCTCTCTCTCTCTCTCTCTCTCTCTCTCACATACTCACACACTCACACAAACCAACCAACCAAACACCAAATAAAATAAAAATCAGGCACAGTTCTATATGAACCAAACATCACAGCAGCTAGTGCTTGTGAGTCCAGTTCAAGAGTGGGAAGACAAAAGGATCCTTGCAGTCGGATGGCCAGCCAGTCTCACCAGATGAGTGAGCTTAGTCTGAGACCCTGTCTCAAACCATAAGATGAAGCTGGGCTTGTTTGTGCACATGCATGTCCTCAATCTCAGCACTCAGGAGGCAGAGGCAGGGGGATCTCTGTAAGTGCGGTCTGGGCTACAGAGTTCCAATCCAGTCAGGGCTACACAGTGAGACCCTGTCTTGGAGAGGGATGGGGGAGGGGTGATGCAATTGAGGAAGGCACTTGACAATGACCTCTGGCCCCCACATACATGTGTGCACACATATAAACAGCTACATACATTTACACAACCCCTCCCCCAAGTAGCCCCCAAAATAAAGAAAGATGGCTCCAGCTTCCTTTATGGTAATGAATATGAAAAACTATTGAATCTTGTTTATCCTAATAAGTCATCCAGGGTGGGGCGTGTCGTGATTTTGCTGATGTATCTCTTCGAGGGACCACGCTGGTTTCTCCATCCTGGACGCAGGCCATATTGATGCCCTACCCCACCCATTCCAGTTTCATTTCTGTTGCTGTGACAAAAAGAAATGTAGGGATAAGAGAGGTTTATTCAGCTCACAGGTCCAGGCTATGGTCCATCACTGAGGGGAAGTTAGGGCAGGAGCTTGGGGCGGGTCACGTCACATCCACAGGCAAGAGCAGAGAGAAACACATGTGGGTATCCTTGCTTGGCTGCTTGCTTATTTCAGCTAAGTTTCTCTCTTCTTGTACTGCTCAGGACCTCTTGCCTATGAGATGATGTTGCCCACCGTGGGCAGGGTCTGCCCACATCAACTAGCAACCAAGACAACTCCCACAGACATGCCACCCCCCACCCCCAGGCCAACCTGGTCTAGCTGGAAGAGGCTTCTACTTAGTCCCACAGCCTGTCTGAGACTACCTTTCCAAGTCTGTAGCTGGGGGGGAGATAGAGGCTGTGGGTAGAGGGGCTGGGTCATTGGATGTTTGAAAGTGACAGGAGGCTGGTTTCAGTTCCTCTTGGAAGAGCAGTTACCAGTCTCTGAGGGAGGCAGAAATATGACGTGACCCAGGAAAGAACACAGGAGACAGAATATTAATAAAAAAAGAAAAACACGGGAGGGCAGCTCTCCAGTAATTCTGAAGACCCAGCATCGTTTCACCATAAATCTCTCACCGGCCAGAAGTGACAGGAAAGGGATAGACATTGTCAATTGAATTTTGGTCTGCTGGCAGCAGGGAGCAGCCTGGTTAACCTGGAGGGAGCAAGGCCCAGATCTGTTCTTGGAGCTCCCTCTGGTGGCAAAGATGGAAATGATCCAGTCTGGGCCTGGGGGAAGCTCATCTTGCTAGAGGCCTTCTGAGAACTCCTAACACCAAGAGGAGGAAAAACCGACCCTCTTGCCTTTGGAGGGTTTGGTGTAAGGCCAGCTCTCCTTTCGGTATAGCAGCTGCCTGCTGTGAAGAACTTCAGCCCTGCAACGTACAGCTGCTGACGTACATCTGTACGTCCATGCATGTGCGTGCATACGTGCGTGCATGCGTGTGTGTGTGTGTGTGTGTGTGTGTGTGTGTGTGTGTGTGATTTGTGCAGCTGACTTGAATGTGTCTCTCTAGTTGTCCATCCTGGTCCACCCTCCCTAGATTAGCCTCAGCCCTGTAAACACATCATCACTTCTGGGTACCACGGGATGGTCCTTGGTATCTTAGAAGGATGCTCCTTTTCCTCCCTTTGATCAGTCTAGCATCTGACCAAGCTTGACTCGGCTGACGGCAGGTCACAGGGTGAAGCACAGGTCACCTCTGAGGCTGGCACTGGGTGACCAGGTGTATTCGCCACTTCTAACAGGCAGAGGCGGCTCCGGTCACCTGTCAGCCCTGTGTGGGTGCAAGCTTGCCGCACTGCTCTCAGGTCAGCTGTGATTTGAAGCCCCAGGATTAGAGGAGAAAATGCTCTTGTCTTGGGAGATGAGGGTCGGCAGCAGGGCCAGGCAGAGAGGGCTGGAGATGTAGGAGTAGCAGCCAGCTGTGCTGGTCAGGTCAGGACATTCACTCTCCAAAGAAGCAAGAGGCTATGCATGGACAGCAGCTGAGCAAGCTCCAGGCCTAGGTCCCCAGCTGGGCTCTGTGGCTCTGCGCTTGAATAAATCTCTCTAATCCAATTTCTGTATTTGTCTGATAGACTGGCTGGAAGCATGGCTTTCCAAAAACCCTTTTCCACTTTTATTGTCTTTAACACACACACACACACACACACACGCACATGCACACATGCACACTCGTGCACGCACATGCACACACACATAGATACACACGCATAAACATATACACACACATACATACAAATACACATACATACACACCTCTGGGTGTGTCTGAGAAAGCATTTCTAAGGAGTTCTAACTAAGCATCCCACCTTCAGGAAACACATGGTGGAAAAACCCCAGGTTCCTTCACTTCAGCCTCCTAAGGGATGTGACATCAGTGCAGGGCATCGGCTATTCATCTCTCTCGACTCAGGCTCTCCAGTGGACAATGGGCTGGAGGAAACCACAGCAGCCCGTTCAAGTCTGTGCAGGGCTTGGACCTCTGCTTACATCCTCAGTGGACAGGTCTGTCTCACTAATATGAAAACATTAAACATTTAGGTTCCCAGGGAACCAGTTTAAACTTGTGCAGAAACGTCAACTCCATCCTGTGTTTTCTTCCCCCACCCCCATGGTTAATCGCACAGGGGCAGCAGGAAAGATCCCACGTCTGTGACAATGTATTCATCATACAACATCACACAAAACAGTTACAATTTAAAAAAAGATCTCTTTTGAAAACAACCTGTAACTCGAACTTGAGGGGATCCAACGCCTTCCTCTGGCCTCTTCAGGGACCGTGCGCACGTGTGAATGTCTACGCACATAATCACAATTAAAAACAGATTTTAAAAAACCTCTGTGCTTTACCTACCTTATCCTGTTTCCCTTCTTAGCTCTAGAAATCAGTCGTTTCATCTGATTCCTACAATGCTGCCTTATCTAGAGTGGCACTGAGCTGGTGCCACACAGTACGCAGCCTTTCAGATTGGCTTGTTTTTTCCTGATAACGTGCCATTGTGTGGCTTGTTGGCATTTTGGGTGATAAATGACATTCTGCTAACCTGGATGTACCAAGATCTATCTATCTATCTATCTATCTATCTATCTATCTATCTATCTATCTATCTGTCTATTATATTTCCCTACCGAAGGACTTTCCCTTCCTGGTGGCTTTCAAGTTTTGGCAATCATGTAAAGTTGTTGTAAGCACCTGTTTATTTGTTTAATATTTGTTTATGTGCATATGTCTACACATGTTTAAGTGTGCTTGTGTGCCATAGCATGCATGGGGTATCAGGAGAAAACTTTTGGGTGTCAGCTCACTCCTTCATTCCCGTGGAGGTCCTGGGTATTGAATTCAAATGGTCAGGCTTGGTGGCAAGTTCTTTTACCTTCTGAGCTGTCTTTCAGGCCCCTAAGCAACCTGCTTGTAAGGTCCTGTGTCGATATGTTTCTGTTTATTTGAATAAATATCAATATAATGTGGTTGCTGAGTTGTATTTTTGATTTTTAAGGAAATGGAGTTCCTCTCTTTGTTTATCATTTGTATACAGGAGGACTACTTTTTTTTTGAGTAAATCTTGTATCCAGTTACTTTGCTGAAAGTGTTGTTTATTAGCTGTAGGAGTTTCCTGGTGGAATTTTTACGGTTACTTATGTATACTGCAAATACTGGTGCTTGGGGGAGATGGCATGGAAGGAGACAGTGTGTGGAGAGAAGGCTGGAATTGGGGTACATTTGGGAGGTGGTATGGAAACTTCCTAGAATCTATGAAGATGATACTAATGAGGACTCCTAATGATGGGGGATACAGAGTCTCAACTGGCCATCTCTTGTAGACAGAGGTAGGACAGGACTGCATTCAACTGAGTTGTTGGTCAAGGGGATCCCATGGAAATACCCAAACAATCCAGGCTGTTGCTAAGACAAAAGGTGGCCCTCTGAAAAGAGTAAGGGAATCTTTTAATTCACTGTGCTTACACAGCCCACATGCAGAATTTGATGATTGCAGGTGTCTAAATGAGTACTTTTTTTTTCTTCCAAGAGTTTGACATTTATACCAGGAAAGACAATAAGGTTCTGTCCAAGTAGTTGAACTTTACTATAAAAGGCTCTCTCAAATTGCTCTAATTAAAAAAAAAAAGGTTTCTCTCTGCAAACTGACAGTGGAGTCCCATTGCAGAGAGCAACACCCACACAAGCCATTGAACTTGGAAAAGTTGATCTGGTGCCTATATGGAGTCTTCACCCCTACACTATTCCAATCTTTTTGGTGCAGTGTTGAGCGAAGCCTTTTCCTTGCCAGCCGCTTTGGATTTTCACCACCAGTCTCCTGGGCTTTGCCATGTTTTAGTCCCCAAAATAACACACAAGATGCTGTATTAATTATGAAGCTGTTGGCCTTGCTTGTTTCTTAATGGCTATCTCTGACTTAAGTATTTACCCCATAGTTGTTAATCTAAGTATTTCTCTTACTGGAGAAAGGGTTCCAGACTTCTTACCCCTATGGCAGCTACATCGTGACTCCCCATGTTTCTCCTACCCAGAATCCTCCTGGATTCCTAGTCCCACCTATCTTGCTTCCCTATTGGCCAACAGTGCTTTATTGACATATACACAGGACTTCCCCATCAGTGCAGGAAGACACTCTATGGGCTACCAAAAGGAAAATGTGGAGGCCAACCCAGCCACAAAACTTTTGATCTACCACAGGGATGATGGAGAAGCCATCCATCACCCCCAACAACTGCAGCACTCAGGAGAGCAGGGTCTGCACCTCACCAGGATGGCACAATAGAGCCAACAGTTAGTCCAGTTGTGGGTGAGCCAGCCCCCCCCAATTGTAACCATGGGATAGCTATCCCCATTTCCTATCTGGTGGACCAACCCGACAGCTGCCAAGGCCCAGACCCAGGGTTATGACTTGACCTGCTCCCAAACCCACCCCACCTATGATCTGCTGGAGCACGTGGAGGGACCTGACCCACAAACCCAAAGCTGCAGGGTCTCCACAGCACAGGGCAACAACAGGATATCCAGGAGGAGTTCTAGTAAGGGCCCAGCATTGATAGTATATTAGAAACCAGAGGCCTTGCCTCGAAGCAGACCAATGACTCTTTGCAATATATGCTTACAAGTAGAAATGTATGTGGTGTAGGTATGTGGTGTGACTTGTTGGGTGGCACTGAAGCTTCCACAATGAGATTTCTTAAAAAATAAATTCCTTTTTAATTTTTTTCATTTTATTTTCTTCCTTTCTTTTTCTCTTGAAAAAAATTTTTTTTGGTTTGGGCGAGTGTGCAGGGGTGGAGGGCCAATGTGAAGAGATGAGGAATGAATGGGATCAAGATACAGGATGTGAGCCAGGCGGTGGTGGCGCACGCCTTTAATCCCGGCACTCAGGAGGCAGAGGCAGGCAGATCTCTGCGAGTTGGAGACCAAGCCTGGTCTACAAGAGCTAGTTCCAGGACAGCCTCCAAAGCCACAGAGAAACCCTGTCTTGAAAAACCAAAACACACACACACACACACACAAAACCCAGATACATGATGTGAAAGACACATAGAATTGAAAAAAAAAAACCCTTTGACCTACAATCTGTTCCACCTGCAAAATATGCCAACCAATGTGTCTAATGTGACTTAAGGCCCACTCCATGAGATAGAAACCACGTCTGACATGCTTGGGTGGCCAAGACCCCGGGCCTAGATAACCCAGAGATCTAGGGTAAAACCAAACACTACTGGTATAAAAAAATGTATCAATAAAGGGACTCCTAATGATATTCTGCTACACTCTACATTCATAGTTAGTGCCTTATCCAGTCACCATCAGAGAGACTCCCTCCTGCAGCAGATGGAAACTGATGCAGAGACCCACAGCCAGACGTGAAGAAAAAGAATCTATATGTTAAAGGTCTCCATCAAATCCCTCTCCTCAGAGCTCGGGGAACCCTGCTGAAGAACAGACAGAAAGAGTGTAAGAGACAGAGAGGATGGAGGACGTCAGGAGGACAAGGCCCTCTGAATCAATTAAGCCAAGTGCATTTGAGCTCACAGAGACTCAAGCAGTGAGCACAGGGCCTACTTGGGTTTACGCCAGGTCCTCTGTGTATATATTATAGCTATTAACTTAGCATTTTTATGGGACTCCTCACTGTGAGAACGAGTAGGTCTCTGGCTCTTGGGCCTGCTTTGGGGGCTCTTTTCCTCCTGTTGGGTTGTTGTATCTAGCTTTGACATTGATACATTTTGCTTCTTACTATTATGTCTTATTTTGTCCTGTTTGGTTGTTATCTCTTAGAAGCCTGTTCTTTTTCTAATGAGAGACACAGAAAGAGAGTGAATCCGGAGGAGGAGAGGAGACAGTGAGAAACTTAGAGAAGTAGAGGAAGGGGAAACTATAATCAGGATATATTGTATGGAAAAAGACTCTATTTTCTTCCTGTTTTTTTCTTTGCTACTGCTTTTCTGTAGCCCTGGCTGTTCTGGAACTAACTCTGTAGACAAGGCTGGCCATAAACTCAGAGATCTGATTGCCTATGCCTCCCAAGTGCTAGGATTAAAGGCCTACACCACCACCACCTGGTTTGACTCTATTTTAAATTTAAAAGAGGACTATAATGGGCATCTTAGGCAGGCCCTGGTGTTTATCACTTCACCTCTCTGGCCTTCTGGTTGCCGTTTCTAGACTGCACTGCTTCTGTCAGAGTAGGATGAGATTAAAAAAAAAAAGCACATCTAGAATGGGCGAATAAAGTCTACACGTTTCTGAAAAAAAAAAAAGTGGGCTCTGGGAAATCAAACTTGGGTCTTTCTGCTTACAAGGCAAGCACTGTAGACCAGGCTAGCACTGGTAGGCTGGACTGTCCACCAAGCCCAGTGATGGTTAATTTTATATGTTAATGTCCCCGGACCATGAGGTACTCAGGGAACTGGTGCAATATCATTCTCATGATCACTGGGGCGCTATCCAGAAGAGATTCATATTTTCATTTTCAGACTGAATAAAACAGAGCCATCCTCACCAAAATGGGCAAATATCATCCAATCCATCGCAGCTCCAGATGGGATGAATGTAGGAATGGAGAATTCACTCACAACTCTGGGTGGCATTAACCTAGAGGAAGGGAGAATTCACTCTCAGTTTGTGCTGGGACATCCATGCTCTTTTGCATCAGAACTCTGGGATACCAGAGCTCCAGCTTCGGAGTCTTACCCTACCTAGTAAGTGATATTTTCCACTCCCAACCATGTTTCTCTGGGCTTTGGACTCTCTCACAACGGAACATTCCCTGATAGACTTGTGTGTGTGTGTGTGTGTGTGTGTGTGTGTGTGTGTGTGTGTGTGTGTTGTTTTTCTGTTGCTGTGATGAAGTACCTTGATGAGAGGTTGGCAGAGTCTATTACCCATCATGGCAGCAGGAGTAGGAAGCTGGCTGTTCACTTTGCATCCATACTCAGGAAGCAGAAACAGAACAGGAAGCCGGGTGAGGCTATAAAACCTCAAAGCCCAAGCCGGGCGTTGGTGCCGCACGCTTTTAATCCCAGCACTCGGGAGGCAGAGGCAGGCAGATCTCTTTGAGTTCGAGGCCAGCCTGGTCTACAGAGTGAGTTCCAAGACAGCCTCCAAAACAATACAGAGAAACCCTGTCTCACAAAACAAACCTCAAAGCCTGCCTCAAGTAAGATGCTTCCTCCCACAAGGCTACACCTCCTATAGCTTCTACCATCTTTCCAAACTGTGCCACCAGTCAGCGACCAAGTGCTCAAACACGTAAGCCTACGGGGGGCATTTCATATTCAAGCCTTAGCCTTGTCCTGCATCATTCCCTCCCCAGGTACCACACCGGTGTGTGCAATTTTGGTCCACTTTTCCCATCCAGCATGATGATCTACTTGAAGACCATTATGTGTTTGAGTACAAAACTTGTCAACGACTGCCTTGATCTTCCTTTCTGGAAGGAGACGCATCCGTCTTTTAAACTTTATTTATTTACTTGTTAATCGGGACAGGGTCACCTGTAGCCTAGGTTGGTCTCAAACTCACTAGGTAACTTAATGATCATGAACACCTGTTCTTACACCCGCCTTACAGGTGCTGGGATTATGAGCACGTGCCAGGGCGCCAGGTTTCCGCAAACCTGGGAGCAGGACCCAGAGCTTGAACCATGCTAGGCAAGCTCTCCGCCGGTTGGATTGTATCTCCAGCCTTGCTTTGTCTGTCTTTGCCAGAACTGTCTTTATCTTGTTAATCCCGTAGCAGGGCCACATGACCTCTCCTCAGGGCAGAGCCAAAGAACCGTAAACAGAAATTTGAACAAGAAGTGAGATTCCCTCTGGAAGCTGCGCACATGGGTAGGTGGGGGTCAAATAAGCAAGCCTTGGAGGTCTGGCTTTCACTCCCACCCTCGCCCCACCAAGTCTTTTATAGTAAGACTTTTCTTCCTTCAATTCCCACACTCTCCCCTGCAGTGATTAAACCTGTAGGACACAAATATAGAGTTGGCCATACAACTTGATTGTAACACAGCAATTTGATCTTTAGGAATCAATGCCATGTTTAATGTAGGCGTGTAATTGGCTTCTCATTATTTTTAAAAGAATTGGTGGGTTATTTGTGCTTGAGCAGCTTGGCCCTGAATGTCTATATGAGGAGGGGGGAAGGAGGAGGAGGAGGAGGAAGAGGACAGGGGAGGGGAGGGGACTGGAGGAGAAACTGGAAAAGAATAGAGTGGCCAGGGTCTTCTGAAGAACGTTATTAATTATCCTGTCTTGGTCCATTCATGTTACTAGATCAAAAGCCACACAGTGCGTACTTTATGAATAACAGGAATTACTTTCTTTCAGTTCTAGAGCTCAAGGTCTAAGGCCAATGGGGGAGGATCGAGTCTACTGACAGGACCCTCTCACAACAGCTCCCATGTATGGCAAAAGGTCGTTTCCTCCCAGCCATCCATGAAGGTGGCTAATCACTATACTGGGAGTTGATAAGCTCTGAAGAGTGCTTCCTTCTTACATTTTTATTATCTTGTGAACGTGGGTATTTTGCCTGCACGTGAGTCCGTACACCACATAATATAGCCCCTGTGGAGGCCTGAAGCCTTGCTGGATCCCTTGAAGTGAGACAGTTTTGAGGCACCACGTTGGATGCTAGGAACTGAACCCAGGTGCTCGGGAAGAACGGCCATGATCTCAGCTGCTGAGCCATCATCTCTCTCTAGCCCCAGGAGTCTATTTCTTTTTTTAAAAAATTAGATTTATTTATTATTGTGTGTGTGCATGTGTGTGTGTGTGTGTGTGGTATTTGTGCATATATGTGTATGTGTGTGCATGTATGTATATGTGTTCATGTGTGTGAGTTGCGTGTGTGTATGTGTGTGCGTGTGTATGTGCATGTGTGTGCATGTATGTGCATGTATGTGTGTGTTCATGTGTGTGTGTGCGCGCGCGCTCGGGCGCGCACACCACAGCACACATGTAGAAGTCAGAGGGTAACTTGTAGAGATCAGTTTTCATTTTGCAGTGTGGGCTTGGAGGGGTTGAACTCAGGTTGTCAATCTTGGTGGCAAGCGCCCTTGGGTGCAGAGCCATGAGGGAATCTCTTTCTAGTCACTCCAGATAGAGAGGGTGGGGACACCCAAGAAACAATTATACTCGTGTCCAGCTTGGTGACCCTGAGTCTCTTGGAGTTACTCACAGGTGCATGGGCATCTCACCGCAGTTGCATCACCCAAGCAGAGTCCCCGTCCCCAGCAGCTGACATAGTCTCATAAATGGGAGGTATAGGGATTCAGGCGTTAGGCTGGCATGCCCCTGTCACCTGGCAGGATATAGTCAGGCAGTACCCTGGTCAGCCCAGGGTTCCATGGCTGCTACGTCTGCGCAGGACCCTTTAAAAGGAAAAAAACCCCGCCCACTTCTGCTCTCTTTCCCCCTGTTCTCTTGAAGTGGCTGACAGGATTTTCCTGCCTCCCACTTCTCTCTCTTCTTCTTTCCCTTTCTCTCTTTGCCCCCCTCTTTCTCTTCTTGCCCTCACCCTCCCTTCCCTTTCTAATAAAAACGTCTCACTCCAGCTCTGTCTGCCTGGCGTGTCACCCGCAGTGGAATCTGCCAGGGTCCCCCACAGGCTTTTCACAACAGGAGGGGCCTTGCAGAAGTCTTAAGGGGGTAATCACAGATGCTCTGACTTCCAGGCAGTAATGGGCCCGCTGTGCCCAAAAGACAGGGTTCCCTAAGAGAGAATTTGAGAGGACAGTTGCGTTCAACCAGTAACACTCGCTAGCCCCGGAGTAGAAAGATTCAGTTCCGGATGCGGTAGTGCTGTAGACTTTCTCTTCATCTGTCCACACTGCATTTGCCCAGAGGGAGGCACTCACTGTATTGGTCTTAGCAGCCCAGGAACTTAGTTTTGTTTTATTGACACTTTTGTCAACAAAACACCTCTAGGGGAGGAAAAAAAACCCTCAATAAATAGGAAGTTTAGACTGGGTAGGCGGCTCAGTCGGTAAAGTGCTAACCTTGTAAGCATGAGGCTCTGAATTTAATCCCCAATTAAAGGAAAAGAAAAGCTGGGCATGGCGGTGCCTGCTTAGAATCCCAGTACTGGGGAAGCAGAGACAGGCTGATCTCTGGGGCTTCCAGACTAGCCAGCCTGGCCTATTTGGCACGTCCCAGGCCTGTGAGAGACCCACACAGGTTCCAGCATTTTGGAAACAGCGGAGCCACGTCTGCATTCACTCTGATTCCTATTGTCCAACACTCCAGGTATGCCAAGGCAAGAGGTGTCCAAACAGCGTTCAGAAGGGACAGTCAATTGACTAACAACTGAATATCAGATTTGGTACCCGGAAGGCAAAGCTGCAGTTTCAGAATGGCAAAAGCAGAACAAAAACCACTGCCACGAAGTCCTCCAAAGCCCCCGGCAGCAGCTCTGGCGCTGGTCAGGTGAATCAATAGCAATTTGGGGCACTAACAGGGGCGCCATCCCAGTTATCTGGATGAGACGAACATGATGGGTTCCGG
This sequence comes from Mesocricetus auratus, assembly GCF_017639785.1. NCBI lineage: Eukaryota > Metazoa > Chordata > Mammalia > Rodentia > Cricetidae > Mesocricetus > Mesocricetus auratus. Next base: position 1,947,291 of record NW_024429182.1, on the reverse strand, counting down.
CTGCTTCCTGGGTCCTCTGGGAAACTCACGCACCATCCACTTAGGGCTGGAGCCTGGCCATTCTCCGGCCACTCCCATCTCCCTCCTCCAGGCCCAGGCTAGATGCTCCCGCCTCCTCTACCCATGCCTCCTGCCCTTCCCTGAGCTGTTCCAAGAGGATGGAGGCTGAGGAGCCACCTGAGGTTCTGGGGAAAGCTAAGAGACGCTGCCATGAGGCCCTGGGCAAGCTTCTTCCCGGCCTCTGTTTCCTCTGCTGCCTGGTGACCTATGCACTGGTGGGTGCCGCCCTCTTCTCTGCAGTCGAGGGCCGCCCTGACCCAGAGGCGGAGGAGAACCCTGACTTGAAGAACTTCCTGGATGATCTGTGCAGCATCCTGGAATGTAACAGGACAGGTAGGTGCCTGAGAGGTTACTATGTTGCAGCTGCCTTGGCTGTGAGCAGCTAGTTCGTGTGCTGGTAACCTCCTCACTCCTGGTTCCTGTTTTAAAGTCTGTTTGTAGTAGGTTGTCCTGGCGGGGTCTCTTTTCTTCTCTGGGCAGGGGGGGGAGATGAACAGATGCTCTCCCAGGGATGCAATAAGGGAAGTAAGGCCTAAACCCGGGCTCTTAAGGTCCAGTTTTCCCTTCCTTGTTCTTCAGGCTCCCACCAGCCCCACCCAGCCCCCAGGGAGATTTTATGAGAGGGGCAGGATGCATGGTTGCAGCTTCAGCTTTGAGACTTCAAGGAACCGTCTAACCTGGGCTTGGATCCCCAGGATGAACAAGCTGACTCTTATTTCAAAGTCTGTAGTGGGCTTGTGGAGGGCAGGGGCAGGGGCAGGGGCTGGCACAGGCAGAGGCCAGTTTGTTTTAGCTTAGTTTGTGTGATCTACGGCAGCACCCGGGCCCTTGTTTGTCTCCTGAAGAGAAGGGGAGAGCAGAGATGAGAGACACAGACCTTTGCAAAGCAGAAGGTGCTCAACAAGTATCCTTACTGCCTTTCATTTGTGTTTCATCCCTTGGTTTGGTCAGTGTGAGTCCAGATGCCAGGACTTCGGTTTCTAATCTATAAAAGGGGAGACAAGGTGAGGGGGTCCAAAGACAATGTAAGAAAATGCATCGTGGCATTAGCCTAACACTTCTCAGCACTTGACTCCCTAGTGCTCGGTGTCTGTACACTCCGCTCCTTGTCCAGGATCCCCTTTACAAATAAGGCTTCCAGCCCAACCTTGGAGATCCTGATTGTGTGGATCTGGGAGAAAGCATGTAAATGTGTACTTGAGACAGATTCCCTGGATGACTCGGAAGTCTGGGCTGATTCAGGGGGGACCTGAACTTGCTGGAGACAGGGATCTTAGGACAGCCCCAAGTATACCAACATCACCTCAGCGCCTCCCTGGCCACTGAGTAGAAATGTCTCTGTGGCAAAGATGCAAAAAAAGACTTCCTCCACAGAGTGGGGACTCTGAGTCCATGGGCCAGCTTCCAGTCAGTCCCAACTGACAAGACCTGCTCCCAAACCATGTCCCTACCCAGGGAACAGCATCATACAGAGGCCATGCAGGACCACAAGCAGAGGGGCACAGGCTCATTTATCTTTTATTCTCTCTGTTTCTGTTGACTCTTTTCTCTTGCCCTGGAAAGTTACATAACTTTCAAAGTTCTCTCATACAAGGAAGACAAGACAGGAATTCCATTCAGGGCACTGACGAGTCTGATTTTTTTACCACCAGGCTGCACTGCTTTGTAGATGGGGAATTGAGGCTCAGAAAGTAGCTTTTTGTCTGGAGCTATAAAAAGTGGTCAGGGAGAGTCTAGGTGCCAGAGTCTGGAGTCCCAGGCTGGTGCTGTTCAATTCAAATGGGTGGTGCCTTCCCCTGTGGCCAGACTCTGTGCCATCCTCTCAGCCCAGGGACCAAGGTTTCCCATCCTAAGAGACAGCCTCATCCTGAAGCCGGGAGCTCAGGGTGCTCACCAAGGCTCAGTGCCTTGTAGGAGCTGACGCCGTGCTTCTCACCACTGTCTGACTTGCTGAAAGCCCTTTGCTTCCAGTTTAGAATCCCACAAGAGAGGGGGCAGAGGGTTTGTATTCCTCTTTAAAATGAATAAAGAAGGCTGGGCATGGTGGTGCATGGCTATAATTTGAGCACCCAGCAGGCAAAGATGGGAAGATTGGTACAACTGAAGACAGGCTATCCTGTGTAGCAAGTTCTAGGCCAACCAAAGGGATGTAGCAAGACCCTGTCTCAACAACTAACAGCAACAACAAAACCCCAAAGATTCAAACAACAACAAAAAACAAAACAAAACAAAACAAAAAAACGAAACACGAAAGAAACGGTTCAAACATTAAGAACTCCTTCAAGGGGTTGAGGCTGCAGCTCAGCCAGTAGTATTTGGCGGGCATGCACAAAACCCTGCATTGGATCCCCAGCACCACATAAACCAGCCACGATGGCCAGTGCCTGTAATCCCCACACTTGGGAGTTGGAGTTACAATGATCAGAAACTCAAGGTTATCTTTGGTTATCGCAGCATTGGAGATCAGCCTGAGTCCTCTCTCAAAAGGGGGAAAAATCAGTTTGGGACTGTGGAAGAAAAAAGGAACCGTCCAAGGCTGCTGAGCTCAGGTTGCACCCAGGCCCCCATAGGACAACCCAACCCCTTAGACTCTGTAGGCACCGTCAGCTGGACCTGAGCTGCAGGCTTTGATGGCCAGGCTGCAGTGTTGTTGGGACAATGGGGGGGTGCTGCTGGCCTGGGTCCGAGCTGCGGGCTTTGATGGACAGGCTGCAGTGTTGCTGGGACAATGGAGGTGGGGGGGGTGCTGCTGACCCGGGTCCTCTCATTGGGCAGGACTGTCTGGACAGGCAGACCCCGGTTTTCATCACTCTGGTCTCTCCCCAGTGGTGGAAGGCAACAGGAAGGCCCTGTGTAAGCACCTGCAGCAGATGAATCCGCAGTGGTTCAAGGCGCCTGCGGACTGGTCCTTCCTGAGTGCCCTCTACTTCTGCTGCACCGTGTTCAGCACAGTGGGTAAGTGCAAGGGCTTGTCCAGCTGCAAACAGCTGCTTTCCCGGGACGGGCACGGCAGTACCTGCTGGCAGGTGTGCTGAGACATTCCTTTTGTCTAAGACAAGGAACAGCGTTGGCATACCTACCTTGGGAGCGGGGAGTCAGTCCCTAGCACAGGGACAGCAGCAAGGAGAACCTCTGCTGGTCCATGGGTCCCAGGGGTGGGAGGCAGATCAGAAGACAGCGTCCTTTCTTCTCCTGGTGGTTGTAGTCCCGTGCCTGGGCAAGGGCTCAGATAAGCAAATTACAGGCCATACCGAGGTCCTTCCTGTACCCTTGACCGAGTGCTCATGCATGAAGCGGTTGGCCCAACACGCATGCCTGCACTAGTTGGGAACAGGGTAGACATGACTCTGGCCTTACGGCCTCCTGGGTGACTTAGACAATGCTGCTCACAGGTGAACAGATGGCATCTGAGCCTGAGTGACAGTGATGTCCTGGGGGGAGGGGGAGGGGGATGAGAGTTGGGAGGGAGTCCCTGCAAGTAGAGAATGAGAATGGGGGAGGGGCAGCTGTATCCGCCTTGGGTGGGGGGGCATCCACCAGTGAGAAGGTTTTAAAGGAGAGTGGCATTCTGCTGAGCCCCCTGGAGTCCCTGGGTAGGGGGACAGAGAGGTGGGGGTAGGTGGGAATAATGAGGGCATAACCAGATCCCACACAGTTGATCAAAGGCCAGAGAACAGGATAAATGCCTGTAAGGAGGTTACATTGGGAGTGAAGAAGAGAGAGGCTGAGGTCAGATGGTGGGGGCTAAAAAGGCATCTTATCCTAAGGACAGGGGTCTTGTCCCATAGACTTCCAGCAGGGGGTCTACTAGTGGCTTCCAGAGACCCCCTACAGTGTCAGCACAGCTGTACCAAGGGGGGATGGCGGGAATGGCCATAGGAGGCTTTTTCAGAAGGCTGGGTGGGCAATAATGACAACCCAAGTTAGGGCAATGGCTGTGAGATGGGGAGAGGTCAGGAAAGGAATCCTGGAGGGAGATCTGGGGTGTGGGGCGGAGAACTCCAGGCTGGCACTGGGGTCTCTGGATTTTACAGACAGGATGGGCAGGCTAAGGAGAGGGGAGGATGGGGCTGATGGGGGACAGCTAGATTCTCGGCTGATGGAAGAGACTTCCCAATAGTTCCTCCAAAATGGAGACTGTTGAAAATGTGGGCTTGGAGCCAGGGTGAGGGCCGGGACTAGGGGAGAGTGGGTTTCAGACTCATGGCATCTAGGTAGCAGGTGACTGCCTGGGAATGACCAGAACCATAGAGGAGGGCATGGTGTGGTGTAGAGATGGAGGGGAGCAATTGCCAAGAACCGGGATCTGAACACTGCAGTGTGCTTCCCGTGGTTACAAACGATATTACACGACGATCCAGCCATGTCCAGTTGCTACCCCGTTCTCACAGAGGCCCGGAGAATCGGGTGATGCGAGCCCTGCATTCTGAGCCCAGAGGGGTGAATTCGGAGGTCAGAGGCCAAGGTCACGCATCGAGTGGCACTGATGCCCACAAATGGACTTCGAGGCTTAGTCTAGTATTGTTCCTTCAGTGGCGGGACCCTGCTCTTGTGGGTCTGTGAGGTGCTGCGAACCTCATCTTGTGCCCAGGGAGCTGTACTTGGGCAGCAGGATTGCTCCGATTCCTGACCTCCCAATGGGAGCGTGGAGTACAAGGTGGCACTTGGCTTGCGCATGTCCCCAGTCCCCAAGCTAAGGAAAGGCTCCTCACGTGACATTCACCCAGAGGAGGCTCCTTCTAGAATCCAGGGAGGGTGAGGGCTTGGGGAGAGACTGCGTGTCTCCACTATGAACAGCCAGTCATCTGAAGGTGGGCTCTGAGAACCCTCAAAGCCACAGGCTCTCTTCTCAGAGGCCACACGAAGGCCGGGAACCCCGGGTGAAGGAGGACACATGAAGGCGGGGTTGTAATGGGTTCACTAGATCCAAGATAAATGGTAAATGGGTGTTTATTGGGAAACAACTTACACAGATAATAGTAAAGAACAACCGCAGTGTTTCTCTGCCCTTCTGTCTGATTGTGACGAGAGAGAGAGAGAGAGAGAGAGAGAGAGAGAGAGAGAGAGAGAGAGAGAGAGAGAGAGAGAGAGAGAGAGAGAGAGAGGGAGGGAGGGATGGGAGGGAGGGGATGGGAGGGAAGGAGGGAGAGGGAGCGAGGAGGGCGAGTGCACGTGAGCCAGAGCCCAGCCCCACACTTCCGTTCCTGGGTTCTCTGCACCAGAAGCCACGCCCAAAGGGGGTGTGGTCACAAACACAAATACACTGGCAAGGCCAGATGCAGTTACAGTACTGGGATGTAGACCAGGTCTTTCCTCTGTCGTGCCTACTTCTTCCCATTGTCCCACAAATGCATAGCTGCCATTAAGATGCCCTAGTTTCTGTGGCGCGCGCACGTGCACATGTGGGTGTATTTGTGTGCGCGCGCATGCGCGCGCGTGTATGCGTGGTTGGTTCGTCAAGCCCACAGCTTGCTTGGGTGAGGCAAGTACTCCACCACTGAACTCCACCTCCAGCCCCTAACTTCCTGTAGACAGTTCTTCTAGTGCCGGAACCAGACAGGTACAGTTGTTGCCCCCATACTCCCGATGGAGAAACCGAGGCTGGGTCACACAGCTCGTGCGCACTTGAGCCCGCTCTGCTGCCTCTCTCTGTGTAACCGCTTGTGTCCCCGGCACATAGGAACAGGTTGAGTGCTCCTCCCCCGGGGGAAGCCCCTGGTCTGAGGGGCAGAGAGGGAAGGGAAGGGATCAATACACATTAAGCACCCACACTAAAAAAACCCGCAAGAGGAACAGCTGAGAAAGGGCTTAGGTGAGACAGATGGATGGGACGGGCCCTGGCTTGTCCTGGGGGGAATGAGGGCTTCCTTGTGGACATGATGGAGTCTGACAGATCAAAGGGAGGAGGCTTCCAGGTAGGAGAAACGATCCCTGTAAAACGCCAACCTTAGTGTCCCGTTTGGGACTTTCAAGACTCCAGGAGAAGAGCCTTGGGAGCCCTTCTAGCCTCCAGGGAGTACGGGGAGACTTGGACTCTCTGTCCTGGGCCATGTCTGAGGACTTTAGAAAATGAGGGCAGGTTCAGTTAGCCTGGCTTCCATCTGGAAGTGCACCAGTAGGACTGTCAGGCGGGCCAAACCAGGAGCTCTTGGGTGTAAAGAGAAAGCCTTCCTGCCAGCCTGGTTCCAGAGCCGCATCAGTCCCAAATAAACACACAGGAGACTATATTAATTATGAAGCTGTTGGCCTTGCTTGTTTCTTACTGGCTAGCTCTGACTTAAGCATTTACCCCATAACTGTTAATCTAAGTATTTCTCTTACCAGAGCAAAGTTCCCGGGCTTCTTATCCCTATGGTAGCTACATGATGACTCCCTGTGTTTCTCCTACCCAGAGTCCTCCTCGACTCCTAGTCCCACCTATCTTGCTTCCCTATTGGCCAACAGTGCTTTATTGACATATACACAGGACTTCCCCCATCAACCATGGCCATCCAGAGGTCTCCCCAGGCCCTTGTCCTTCAAAAGAGTAGGCTCCCGTCCTAGGAGGGATGGGATCACAGCAGCCACAGAGATGCTGTCCTGCCCCTCACACCCCAGGGTGGCAGGACCCTCATAGCCAGCTGTGGAATTTAGAGCTGGATGACATCTAAAGGGATGTGACCCCTTGAGTCTGGCACCTGGATCCATAGCTCCCCCCACCCCTGCTGGCCCTACCTCTAGGCAGTGGCACCACTTTCAGCAGCTGCCTGACCACCTGGCTCACAATCCGCAGCCAGCCCGCTGCAAGAAGACTGTGCAGTCTCCCCGCCCCATACACACCAGGAAGAGGTTGGTAGCAGTACCGGTCAGGGCAAGATGCGCAGTTCCCAGGGCACTCAATATCAGGTGTCTGTCACCCTTTTGCTCAGTGGGTCACAAGAGGCCTACAGGGTCCACATAACTTCTAGACATCACCACGTGTAATCCGAACTCTTACATTTTTGGTTGTGAGCCTAGCCTTTAACGACAGAGCCATCTCTCCAGCCCCAACGTGTAATTTGAAATCACCGGCTGCCCCTCCTTTCTTCCTGGGTTCTCTATAGACAGCAACGATCCTGTTCTAGAAGCTTCCTACTTATCCCCCTCCCTCTATCAAATGGGCCTAGCCAGGGATGGACTCTCACTGGGTGACCAAGATCCAGTGATCTGCTCCTAAGTGGGGAGGACAGTTTAAGAACCAGTGTGTGAGGGTCACCCTGCTCGGACACCCCTTGGGGGAGTGGTGAGAAGACGCAGCACCAATGACTCGGGCACGGGGAGTCAGTGAGTAGCAGAGCATTCCGCAGACTCGTTTATTAACTAAGTTAGACCTGGCTTTATACCCCCTCCCAAGGTGCTATTGGCTCAGGCAGCTGACTCCGCTGCGTTCTGCTTTCCTCATTGGTGTCTCTGGGTCAGGTGTCTCTCTGTCAGCATCTCTGGGCATTGAGTCAGGCTTGGTGGCTTGGCTCAGGGAGGAGATGCCTGCCGCGCATGCGCATGCGCGTGCTCATGCAGGTTGCCCTGGGCACCAGGGGGCAGGGTGATTGAGGCTTGAGTAGGCAGGCTGCAGTTTCTCCTACAAACCAGGGAGAGAGGCTGCTCACTGGGACACGGTCATCTGTCCCCGCATACTCTACACACGCCTCACAAGTGAGCTTTTGCAGCCTTGGGTCTTTCCAGAACCAGTCTTAGTTGTTTGACCAGAGATAGGCGGCGTGGGTAACGCGTAGGCGGTAGGAACCCCATAGGAAAGCAGCCAGGCGCTCCAGGACCGAGTGATTCACAACCTCCACTAATTCTCACAAGGGCCCCATGAGTGAGGTGCTGTGACCGTTCCCGCCCACGGGTGAGGGACGCAGATTTGGGGATGGCCAGGACCAGCAGGGTGGTGATCAACCCCTGTATCAGTTACCGTCAGTGTCTGTGACAAAATACCAGACGAAAGCAACTTAAGGAAGGAAGAGTTGGTTTTGGCTCGCAGGTAGAGAGGGTGCAGCCCCTCTTGGTGGGGACGTTGTGGGTAGCAGGAGCATGAGGCAGCAGGTGACATCGCATCCAGCCAGGAAGCAGAGAGCAATGGATGCTGGCACTCAGCTTGCTCCCTCCGCTCTGTTCAGCAAGGGACCCGCAGCTGGTAGAAGGGCACCACCCACATTTAGGGCCGGACTTCAGCCTCTTCAGTTAACCCAGTCTAAAAACTCACCCAGAAGTTCGCTTCCATGGCGACCTTGTCACATTGACAGTTGAGATTAACAAGTCCCAGGCTAAGTTCAGGGACCAGCGTGAAAGAAGTGTGGGTTCAGGGGAGAAGCAACCTGGTAAGATGCCGGGGAGAAGCTGGGGCGGAGAGAACAAGCTTAGGTTGTCTTTTCACTGCCCCCCCCCACCAAGAACTTAACTAGATCTGTAGAGAGAAGCCTTTTCCTTGTCTGCTGCTTGGTTTTCCTCCACCAGTCACCTAGGCTTTGCCACGTTGTAGTCCCCAAATAAACACACAGGAGGCTATATTAATTATGAAGCTGTTGGCCTTGCTTGTTTCTTACTGGCTAGCTCTGACTTAAGTATTTATCCCATAATTGTTAATCTAAGTATTTCTCTTACCAGAGAAGTTTCCAGGCTTCTTATCCCTATGGCGGTTACATCTAGACTCCCTGTGTTTCTCCTACCCAGGGTCCTCCTCGACTCCTAGTCCCACCTATCTTGCTTCCCTATTGGCCAACAGCACTTTATTAACATATACACAGGACTTCCCCAACACAGATCTAAATCACAGGGTCTCACAGCAGCCCTACGGCTACTGTAACTGGCTAATTCTCTGTTGTAGGAACCCGACCTGTTCACTGTAGGGAGCTATTGTAGCATTTATGTCCTCCACCTACTAGACACGGGAGCACGGCTCACACTGCCCCCACCCACCCACGTGGGTTACCAAGACTGTCTCCAAACATTTAGAGGTGCAATCTGCTGAGAGCCGTTGACTTCCCACAGCAGATGAAGGTGTGTTGGGCCCGTGGAGTCCACACAGCTGTACAAGTTTTCGAGGAATGCAAATTAACGTTCAGCTCCATCGAGTATGGCCTCTGCAATCTCTTACCCTAGTGGCTCCCAACCTTACTAATGCTGTGACCCTTTAATACAGGCTCCTCAAGCTGTGGTGACCTCCAACCATAAAATTATTTTTGTTGCTACTTCACAGCCTATAATTTTGCTACTGCTAGGAATCATAATACACATGTATGTGTTTTCTGAGGGTCTTAGGCAACCCCATGTGAAAGGGTTAGTCAACCACCAGAGAGGTCGACACCCATGAGTTGAGAACTGTTACGAGAAGCTTTTTCTTTGCTAGCCGCTTTGGTTTATCCCCTGCCAGCCGCCTAGGCTCTCTCTCATTGCAGTCCCCAAATAAACACACAGGAGGCTGTATTAATTATGAAGCTGTCGGTCTTGCTTGTTTCTTACTGGCTAGCTCTGACTTAAGTATTTACCCCATAATTGTTAATCTAAGTATGTCTCTTACCGGAGAGGTTTCCGGGCTTCCTACCCCAATGGTGGTTACATCTCGAACCTCTTGTGTTTCTCCTTCCCAGAATCCTCCTGGACTCCTAGCCCCACCTATCTAGATTCCTATTGGCCAGACAGTCTTTATTGACAAATGCACAGGACTTCCCCCAACATCTCCTCTTTTCTGTTTAAACAAAAAGGAAAGTCTTAACTTTAACATAGTCAAATTGTATATAACAGAACAGTTATCAAGTAAGAACACAGTTACAACATTTTGTCTATCAACATTCAGCAAGATTTAAAGAAAATATCATCTATCTCATTCTTGTGAGTCCAAAGTCCTATATGTAGCTTATCTCTTATCATAACTAAGGAAAACTATAATTATAGCTATCTGTCTTCAACTCCATGATGGAGACCACAGAAGGATAATATATAAACACTAGGATTGATAGAGACATCTTACTGCCTGGACAGTCACCCGAAGTTCCTCTGTAACGTTGGGGCATCCATCTTCAGCCCATAGGCCATAATGTGTCCAGAAGATTTCTCAGCAAAGCAGGAAATTTCAAACTGTCCATCTGCGCTGGCAGTCTGTCAGTCATTTTTCTTTGTCCTGTAGAAAGTCTCTTAGACTCTTTCATGAAGCAGGAACCCTGTAAGACTGAGTTCAGCATTCACTTTCCTGTGGGTCCTGCATGTCCAGTTTATACAGCAACAGTCAAGCAGTACAGGCAAGAGCAGTTTCTTGCCCAAATGGCTAATCTTGCCATGTTGAAAGCAAACTCCATAACAAGTTTCTTCGATGCCCATCTTCCTCTCAGACATAATTGGTGCTGCCAGGAGCAGACATTTCTCATTGTCAAGAAAAACCCTAAACCATTTTAAATGCCATTTTCTGAAGGTCTTTGAGAGGTTTGAAGACTGTTTATCTGTCTGAAATACATTTCTATCTATCTAGAAAACCTAACTTACCTAACTATAAGTTCTGACTATTATAAGTAACTTCTATAATCTGTATTTAATTATGCATTACATTTTAAAAGATCAGTATAAGCACAATACTTAATCAAGAGGAGAAATATACATATCACAAAATTGACCTTGAATTTGTATCAATAAATGAAAAACAATACCCATACCATAACTCCCCTTTTTACCATTAAAAAAAGATCGGCTGTGATCATTAGCCAATTATAAACAATCCCATTTAAATGAAAACAAAGATTTATAACCAAGATGGGAATTGGGAGGTCGCTCATTCCAAACTGCTTCCTGCTGGAAGGGGGCGCTGTTCATACCATGGGGATCATGACAAAACTCAGAAACCTGTATAAGTCCGTATTTTCGGGGTCTGTAAAGCTGCATCATCTTAGCTGTCTCAATAGTTGGAACACCTGGTCCACTGCTTCCGGGGGTCTTGGTTCGTCAAACCACAGAAGTCTGGAAGAAATCCTCAGCTTTTTATGTTCTGTGGAAACATAAATTAAAACTCCTTTTCCGAGTAACATATCCTTATACTTAAATTTTGAGGTCAAGGCATTTTCAAAAGATAGAAGTTGGATTAATTCAGCAGCATTTATAATCAAGTGTACTTTAGCAGCTGTTCCTTCCTTAGCAATCAAAAAACTGAAAAACACAATAGCGTACAGTATCCAGACTCTCTGTGTATTTTCCATCTTTACGTGGCTTATTTATTATTATTATTTTATTTCTTTACTTTATTTTTCTCTGAGACAGGGTTTCTCTTTGGAAATCTGCCTGCCTCTGCCTCTGGAGCAATTTCTACCGGCGTGCGCCACCACAGCCGGCTTCTCTACTTATTTACCACTTTGTCGGTTTTTTCTCTCTCGATCTTACGTATTTTTTTTAACACACTGTAAACCTTTTGAGGTTTTTCTTCATCCAAGTCTGACTTTACTGTAAATCTTTATGTTTTTCTGGCCACGTGTCTTATCCGTAAAACCGCGGCTGTTTTAAACTGCCGGTTTTTTTCCCATCAAGATGGCGGGCGTAAGCGTGACTCCAGCTTACCGCCTCAGTCCATGCTGACCTCCAGCAAAAGCTGCCACTTCCAGCTGTATGTACAACTTTTCAATTGTTAGCAGAGTCTCTTAAAACAACCTTGCTGTTTTTTTTCTTTTTATGCCGAGTCAGGAAGACTCCCGTAAGCGAGCCGCATGAATCTCGGCTTGTCGCTAGCAAAACAGAGCACACCTGAGAAAAATGCTGCTACCAAAATCTGTGCTTCTCTCTGTTCTTCTGTTTCTAAAATTCCTTTAAAGTTTTTGTTATTTTGCGTGGAAATTCATGATCCCACTCCTGATCACCATTTTGTTACGAGAAGCTTTTTCTTTGCTAGCCGCTTTGGTTTATCCCCCACCAGCCGCCTAGGCTCTGCCTCAGAGAACCACTGGTCTTAACCAGTCCTTCTAGAATTACATTTGGAAAAACCTTGACCCTCCAATCTTCTTGCCTACGTGCTGTGACTACAGGTGTGTTCCACTGTGCCCACGTGGTATGTGGATTGATCCTATAACCTTTGTATATGCTAGACAGGTGCTCTAACCAAGCCAGTCCCTGCCCCCACCCTCTGGTACACGCTGACACTGGAGACGTTATCCACACAAGCTCTCAATTGCACTTCATAATCTCCTCCCTATCTTACACAAGCCCCCGTGAGCCCTGCCGCAGACCTATCAGAATCCAGGCCCAGGTTTCCCTGCGAGCCCTCCAGGTGACTCTAATGGGAGTCAACGCCTCAAATCACTGATGCGGTTGGAATGCATTAGCGTGGCTTAAATCTCAGGAAAACCCAAACCACTCCCCTTTGTATGGGTCCGGTAGGGAAGTCTTCCCAAAAGTGCCCTAGTGGAGGATTGTAGGGTGTGCCGGGACTGCCTATGATCACTGCTGGGTGTGACAGTCCCTCTGCAATGCTGCATCAGTCCGGCCTCTCCGGCTCTCCTGAAAAGACCTGGGACCCTGCTACCGAGGAAGTGACACCTGTGAGTGAGTCTGGCCAGTTGTCACCTGGCTCAGCTCCTGGGATCAGGAAGGGGAAGGCTTGGGCTATTAAATACTTGGCAGGCTAAGTGCTGTGGAGTGATTGTATCGGAACAAGGAATGCATTATAGGAAGTGATACTTTTCCATTCTGCATTTCAGCATTCGGTAACTGGGGCGGTTAGTCCATTCTCTCTGTGGGGCTATGCGCCCCCTGAGACCTACTTCCCTGGGGTTCTTTTCTGGAGTGTAGCAGATCTTCTGTGCCTCAAACACTCCTCACTCACAGGGTCTTCTGAAGCCCACCTTGGGGCTGTACATATTCACGGGGCAAGGTCTTCAAGTGGAAAGTGCAGGCTCCTGGGGAGTGCGGCTATGTCACCCTCAACAGATCACAGCCTTATCTGCTTAGTGCCCATTAAATGCGAGCAGTAATGGAGACTGCCATGAGTTCTGCTGTGCAGGGGATTTTGATTCTAAAAAGCACTTTGCAGACTTTGCGAGCAATATTCGATTTGGTTCTTTTAAATCGAAACAAATGTAACTCTAGGCCCTGACCCTGGAAGCCCGGGGCTGGGGAGGCAGTTACTTCTGAGAAGCCCGTTGTGAGCTTCCAGATGCTCGTGAGAATGTGGGGCTTGTGCCCTGGCTGGAAAACCGAGGTGTTTCATACGTAGAGCACTTGCTTATGGCCTCTGACATCCCTAAGGCTATAGCTCTGTGGGGACGACATAAAGCTTGGGCACAGGACTCCTTACTCATGCTCCAAGCTCAGTATCAGCTTCTGAGCTTTTACCGCACCTTTCTCACACCCCCAAGGTGCTCCTTATTCCTTTAAGTCCTTAGACCTTCATTTTCCCCCAGCCTCACCTAAGCACCCTCCTCCTGATCCGTGCTCACTAGCCACACTGGCTGTCTTAGTTACTGCTCTATCGCTGCAGAGACACCATGACCCAGGCCACCCTTATTTAAAAAAAAAAAAAGACAACATTTAATTGGGGGTTTGCTTGCACAGTTCAGAGGCGTAGTCCATTATCGTCACGGCAGAGAGCGTGACGGCAGGCAGACACAGCGCTGGAGAGGCAGTTGATAGTTCTACGTCCTGATCCTCAGGCAGCAAGAAGAGTCTGGGCTTGGCACGGACTTTTGGAAACCTTAGAACCCACCTCCCTGGTGACACACGTCCTCCAACAAGTCCACACCCCCTGATCCTTCCATTACCATCAAAGAGTTCCACTCCCTGGCTACTAAGCATTCAAATATATAAGCCTACGGGGTGTGGGGGTTGGGGGTATTCTTATTCTACCACCACACTAGCCTTCTTTTTGATTCCCCATATATAGTGACAACTCTACTCTTGGAGACACTTTGGGTAAGACTGGGAATCCTCTCTAGGGAGACATAGAGACCTGAGCTTGGCGAGTGCGTGGCAGGCTGGATGATTTCAGCCCCCTATCATGCCCCTAATACATGTGCAGGGCGCAAACTCCTCAGCCGGATGGAACAGGCACAAAAGCGTTTGCACATACCGATGCTACTGCTTTTTTTTTTTAAACCTGACCAGTTCCTGCTCCCTGAGTGAGCTAATCTCGGCTGTCAACCTGACACAACCTGGAAAAGGCTGCCTAGATTGAGGAAGTACCTCCGTCAGATTGGACTAATGCCTACGGGGGTGTTTTCTTGATTGTTAGCTGAGGGAGGAGGCCCACTGTGGGCAGTGTCATCCTTGAGGATGTGGGCCTGGCCTGTGTAAGAAACGTAGTTCAATTGAGGGGGGGGAGCAAAACAAGCCACTAAGCAGGGTTCTCCCTATGATCTCTGCTTCAGTTTCTGCCTCAAGACTCAGAGTCTTGAGTTCCTGCTCTGGCTTCCCTCAAAAATGTAAGCCAGGCAAACCCTTTCCTCCCCAAGTAGGTTTTGGTCGGTGTTTTAATCACAGCAACAAACAACCCCTGTCTAAATCTTCGTTCGAGTCACCTAAACAAGAAATCTTCCCTGAGCCCCAATCCTGAATGGAGGCCTTTGTTCCAACCACATTTATAATAATTTTGGTCTCTTCCTGTGATGGGCCCTCTTCTCAAATAACAATAGCCATAAGGTCTGCTTCCCCTGAACCAGAAACTCAGAGAGGTTGGACTCTGTGAACGTGCTGTGTGTGTGTCTTTAGTGAGTTCACTAAGAACTCAATAACTACCCAGTGAATGAATGAACATATGAAGTTAACTGACCCTGATAACCACCAACGTGGCCAGTCCCCTGCGCCCCCCCAGCCTGCAGGGTGTGCAGGCTCTGAGGCAGACGAAAGGGGTCTGTCGAGAACTCTGGAGGATCACAGCCCCCTACCCTTCCTCCCTAGGATCCCGGTGAGGTGGCCATACCCACAGTCTGTCTGCCTCTGGAGGCCAAGTTTTCAACAGGGAGTCATAAGCAGAGAGGAGACTGCTGCTCAGCTCGCTAATAAGCACCTTCAGCTTTTAATTTCCATAATTGATGCGCTTCTCCATATTAATCAAAGATTAAACACACTAACAACACACACAGCAAAGCTTTTCTTCCTCTGCTCGTCAACAGTTCTAAAAGCTCCCATCGCCTCTGCCTGGGAGCCACCGCTGGCTCAGCTCCCGCCTTCTGCAGGAAGGAGGGTGTCAGGAAAACAGCCCATGGTGGGCACTGGCCAGGCAGTCCTCACTAGGTGAGACTCCTGTCTCAACATTACAAGGAGTGATGAGACTTGCAGAACCCTGTGAACTGGACTCCCAATTTCCAAAACTCGCTCCACGCATGTGCTGAGCCAAGCTACTCCAATTGCCCCCTGCCTCAGTTTCCACATTTGTAAATCATGAGAACACCTCTCCAGGAAGCCTGGCCACTTACCACCCATGCAGGTGGATGCTAGCTAGCTCTCGAGGCATCACATTTACTAGCCTTTGGAGTCACAGGTTGCAGCCTGGCAGGATCTCCACAATAGTTACTTAAGAGTAGAGCCGGGCGGTGGTGGCTGGCGCACGCCTTTAATCCCAGCACTCGGGAGGCAGAGGCAGGCGGATCTCTGTGAGTTCGAGGCCAGGCTGGACCGACAGCCTCCAAAACACTGCAGAGAAACCCTGTCTCGTAAAACCAAAAAAAAAAAAAAAGAGTAGAACCACCAGCCCCCTTTAACCCCGAAATACAATGTGGGCGGTTTAATAAAGGTCTGCTAAACTCATAGCTGGGCTGTGAATGGAGGCGAGTGTCCATGAGTGCTGCGTGCTGGCAGCCTCTCGGACACCCGTGAACACGTCTGTCTCACCTGAAACTTCAAAGCTCTGAGGACACAGCTGTAGCTTTGTCTTCTTCCTGTGGCTCCTAATACAACACACACTGCCGCCCACACCCACTGGCATAAAAATAAATGTTCCGCTATACAAAAGCAAATACACGGAGAGGGTCCGGGAACCTCAGAAAGGACAAAGGCGGCTTCTTAGAAGCCAGCACCTTTGGCGAGACGAAGGAAGCAATGGAAATGGCCGCCTCACGCCTGTGCTCTTCCAGGTGAGTGTGGGGTGGGGCCCAACCAAACAACCACAGCAAGATGAAGAGTCATTGCCTCATCCCCAGCATGTCCCCTGCCAAGGACATTTTCAGTCCGGATGTGAGCTGCCTCTCTTCTTTCCCCGTCCCTCGGTCAAGATACACACCAGACACACATACGGCGGATGAAGATTTATTGGGGGATATTCATTCACATACATGTTTCTTTTTCAGCACCGGGGTGGGGGTGGGGATGGGGGTTGAACTTGCAGCCTTATGCCCGCTTTCCCCCCTGAGTTCTGCACCTAGTCTAGGATGAATATTTTTTTTTACTGTGCAAAGTTTCATGTCCAGAAGAAGCAGCGGGTCTCCTCTGAGCCTCTGAGGGATGCTGGACCCATGCCAACATCAGACTCTGTCTTGTTTCTTAGGTTATGGCCACATGTACCCCGTCACCAGGCTTGGCAAGCTCCTGTGCATGCTGTATGCTCTCTTCGGAATCCCTTTGATGTTCCTGGTGCTCACAGACATAGGGGACACCCTAGCCACCATCTTATCCAGGGCCTACAATCGGCTCCAGGCTCTCCTTTGCCTTCCCCGGGCTCCCTCCGCACCACCGTGGTGCTCCAGCCTGCTGCTCTGCAGGAGGCCGCCCGACAGCAACCCTGGGGGCTGCGAAGCCATTCCTCAGATTGTCATCAGTGCCAGCGCGGATGCGGATGAGCTCCTGGACCCCCAGCCGTGCAGGGAACCGGCACCCCAAAGCTGTAGCGTGGAGCTGTTTGAGAGACTAGTTGCACGAGAGAAGCAGGACAGGCTACAACCGCCCATGCAGCCCATGCGGCCTATGGAGACGAAGAGCAGCTCATGTCCCGAGCTGAACTCATGTCCCCAGCTGACGCTGGGGCGACTGTCCTGTTCAATCCTGAGCAATCTGGATGAGGTGGGCCAGCAGGTGGAGAGGCTGGACGTGCCCCTCCCTGTCATCGCCCTGGTCATCTTTGCCTACATCTCCTGTGCAGCTGCTATCCTCCCCTTCTGGGAGACGGAGCTGGGCTTCGAGGACGCCTTCTACTTCTGCTTCGTCACGCTGACCACCATCGGGTTCGGGGACATCAAGCTCAGCCGCCCCCACTTCTTCCTCTTCTTCTCCATTTACATCATCGTTGGCATGGAGATCGTGTTCATCGCCTTCAAGCTGATGCAGAACAGGATCCTACACGCCTACAAAACGCTCATGCTGTTCTTTTGCAAAAGGGACGTTTCGCCGCCTTGCTAAAAGGTGAGGGCTCCGGCAACTCTGCAGTGACAGACACGGGCCCTGAGGGTCCTCTCACCTTGTTTTTCTTAGTACACTGCAGTTTGGAGGAGGGCACGAGAACCTGCTGTCTGAGCTCCCGAGGCTAGGGGGAAACAAAGCCCATGTGAGATCTGAGCCGAGGAGCGTTGAGGTCCTTCGGAAGCCAAGCCACACTGGTACCTAGGATGAGAGCGAAGGCCATCTCCGTTGCTCCCAGTCCAATTGGTGTCCCTGCCTGCACTCTAGAAAGGTGCCCTCTTAAGAACATGAAATAATAATCTTACGTCACCGCTTTCTTGTGACAGGAAGAAAAGAAGAATACACCTTTGTTCTTTGCATCTGTACTTCGGGGGAAGTTAAATCTTCCCCATTGGCCCCAGCCTCCGCTGAACAGCCAAAGTGTATCCAAGTATCCAGCTCCCCCGAACGGCTGCACGGATGCACTAGACAGCCTGACTTAGCCTGGGCTGCTGACAACACAGGATGGGGAGAAGTCTTCGAGGCCAGATTCTAGTAGAACACCTGTCTTACCACGAAGCTCATGGATGGTGCCACTTGAATGGACTGGCTGGCGATAGTGCTGTCACCTGCCCGGATGGGTTGGTACCCACTGGGTGGAGACACTCTAGAGCTTCACCCAGGTGGTTGACACGGAGTAGGTGGCCCGCCCACCTGTCCTGGCAAAGTTACTCCCTTTGTGGTCTGTCTTTGGCCCGTAAGGTGTGAGCATGTGCCGCCAGGGCAGCTAGAAACGTCTAAGAGGGAGCAGCCTTCATCCACAGACAATGCGGGTGGACAGCTGGCTGCCTTGCCCTTCCCGTTTGAGAGCTCTGGGAGACGCTGTCCGCCTTCTCCCCTCTTCACAGCGGGTCTCAGGTGATCATTAACACGCCCTGAAATCCCCCCTCATCTCCCTTTCTTGTCACCCACCCCTCCATCAGACTTTCTGGGGTACTCTCCTGTAGAACATACCCCGACTCACATCTGCCTCCAAGCAGCTTTCCAGGACCAAGAAGAGGACAGTAATAATAGGTGCCGCAGAGGCCAGCTGGTAAGGTTAGGCGAGACACAAGTCCCGGTTTCTTTATTTGAAGGTTGTTGGAAATGATGACTGCATCTACAAGTCCTGCAATTAGTCCCTGGGTGAGTAGTGCCTGATGCCACAAGGAGGAACCAAGGTTCCTGGGCTTTGAAGGGCTCATTGTTCTGTCTTAGATTCCAGCCATTGCCAAGGGCAGCTTCTCAGGAGAGTTAGGGTCTCTCTGGATATTTCCCCTTCTCCCCACAAGGATTAAATCCTTAACTGCGCCAGTCTTTGGAGATCTACCTCAGGCTGTGGAATCGTCATGGTGTGAGCAAGAACCAGTGAGAACACCAGAAACACCAGGGTGAAATTGTAGGCCAGCGCTCAGGGGTTTGTGGTCTGACTTGCCCAAGCTTTGTTAGTATGGTTGAGGTGAGGCAAAGCCCCTCAAAATCCTAATTTACAGAAGACTTTCCCCTCCAAGAGGCACATGATGGGGACAGAGGGTGCCTAGAAGTTTTACAGATATGCACGGAACACCGGCTTTTTCCCTCGGATCAGGACATGCAAAAAATGAACTAAGTGAACCCTCAGAACAGAAGTAACTTCATGACAGGGGGCTTGGAACTCCTCAGTTACCTCCACCTTTCTTTTTCAAAAAAAATCTGTCATGTCTGTCTGTCTGTCTGTCTGTGTGCACATGTGGCCATGTACCAAGGTGTGCGCAATGGCAGGTAGCATAGGATAATTTGTGGAGTTGGTTCTCTCCTTCTACTGTGTGTTTTTGGGGATAGAACTCAGATTGTCAAACCCGATGGCCATCACTCTGGCCCACTGAGCCGTCTCATCCATCCTTTATTTTTGAGATAGGGTCTCCTCAGATCCATGCTGGCTTTGGGTTTGGCACACAGTCAGGGATGACCTTGAACATCTGATGCGTCTGCCTCAACCTCCTACGTGCTGGGATTACGGGAGTCTGCTGCTATACCTAGTTTATTCAGTCCTGAGGACCAAGCCCAGGGCTTCATGAATGCAAGGCAGCATTTCAGCTACTGAGCTACACCCTAGCCCAGCCACTTCCTACACCTCACCTGCCACTTCCTACACCCCACCCTGCCACTTCCTACAACCTCACCTGCCACTTCCTACACCCCACCCTGCCACTTCCTACACCTCACCTGCCACTTCCTACACCACACCCTGACACTTCCTACAACCCACCTGCCACTTCCTACACCCCACCTGCCACTTCCTACACACCACCTGCCACTTCCTACACCTCACCCTGCCACTTCCTACACCCCACCCTGACACTTCCTACACCTCACCCTGACACTTCCTACACCTCACCTGCCACTTCCTACACCCCACGCTGACACTTCCTACACCCCACCCTGACACTTCCTATACTCCATCCTGCTACTTCCTATACTCCACCCTGCCACTTCCTACACCCCACCCTGCCACTTCCTACACCCCACCCTGCCTCTTCCTACACCCCACCCTGACACTTCCTACACCCCACCCTGACACTTCCTATACTCCACCCTGCCACTTCCTATACTCCACCCTGCCACTTCCTATACTCCACCCTGCCACTTCCTATACCCCACCCTGCCACTTCCTACACCCCACCCTGCCACTTCCTACACCCCACCCTGACACTTCCTACACCTCACCTGCCACTTCCTACACCACACCCTGCCACTTCCTACACCCCACCCTGACACTTCCTACACCCCACCCTGCCACTTCCTACACCCCACCCTGCCACTTCCTATACTCCACCCTGCCACTTCCTATACTTCACCCTGCCACTTCCTATACCCCACCCTGCCACTTCCTACACCCCACCTGCCACTTCCTACACCCCACCCTGACACTTCCTACACCCCACCCTGCCACTTCCTACACCTCACCCTGTGACTTCCTACACCCCACCCTGCCACTTCCTACACCTCACCCTGCGACTTCCTACACCCCACTTGCTGCTTCCTATACCCCACCTGCCACTTCCTACACCCCACCCTGCCACTTCCTACACCCCACCTGCCACTTCCTACACCCCACCCTGACACTTCCTACACCTCACCTGCCACTTCCTACACCCCACCCTGCCACTTCCTATACCCCACCCTGCCACTTCCTACACCCCACCTGCCTCTTCCTACACACCACCTGCCACTTCCTACACCCCACCCTGACACTTCCTCCACCCTACCCTGACACTTCCTACACCCCACCCTGCCACTTCCTATACCCCACCTGCCACTTCCTACACCCCACCCTGCCACTTCCTACATCCCAGTCCTGCCTTTTCCTATACTCCAGATCTTCTATTTCCTATACCCCACCCTGCCTCTTCCTACACACCACCCTGCCACTCTCCACACCCTACCCTGACACTTCCTACACCCCACCTGCCACTTCCTACACCCCACCCTGACACTTCCTATAACCACCCTGCCACTTCCTATACCCCACCCTGCCACTTCCTACACCCCACCCTGCCACTCCCTTCTTGAGGCAAAGACAGACCCGGAGGCTGTCAGGAAATCACATAAACGAAACACCTTGCTCGCGTGCTTGCCTCGTTTGCTAGCCGTGGGATTTCCCGTGGTTCAGGGGAGACATGGGTCTGTGCGTCTTCCTGCCCCTCATTTCATGCCCTGTGTGCAGCCCACAGGCGGCGACACATTTCCATCTGTCTAGTCCAGAAGACAGGCTTCCACGTCCAGGTCCAGGTTCAAGACGATGAATTCCTGTCTCCAAGCCTCTCCCGGATGGCTCCAGACCTCGATTTTAAGCACTTCCTGTTGCCCTCCTTAAGCCCCCTCCCGCTCTACTATCTGTCTTATTAGCTTGGACTATGCATTTATATTTTATATTCTGTGACAAATACCTAGGAAAATCTAAGGATGGAAAGACATGGTTTGGGCTCATGGTTTCACAGCGTTTTACTTAGCCATCTCTCGGCTGGCGTGTTCCTGGGACTCGTAATGAGGCAGTATGATGGGACAGGCGGGAAGAAGATGGGGGAGGAAGAGGAGGAGGAGATGTGGACAAGATACACCTCCCAAGGTGACTGACGGTGACCGACTTGCCCCCACCATGCCTTATCTCCTACTACCTATGAATTCACCAATGGCTTAGCTCGTTGATGAGGTTGCAGCCTTAGCCTCTGCGTAATGCTAACCATCTGGGGATGCGGCCTTTGTCTGCGCGCACAACGGCCTCCCGCGGCACGTCGCTGCAAGACTGAACGGCCTAATGGCGCATTTGTTTTTTTCCTCCCATGGGTCTGGAAGCTTGAAGTCTGCAAACAGACCGTAGGATGGGTGAGGACTTGTCCCCTAGGCCCAGTTCTCTGTAGCTTCCTCGGTGTGCCCAAGTCACCAGAAGTGGTCATTCTTGTGCTCCCCCAGCTGCATCCCATCTCCAGACCATGATGAGGTTCTAGTCCTTTGTCCCCCTGTCTAAACCTGGAGCCACCGTGTCCATATCACAGCCCGCCACACGTAGAACTCCGTGCACCCTTATCAGATGGCTCTGTGTGTGTGTGTGTGTGCGGGGGTGGTGGTGGGGAGTCTCAATTTACCTGTAAACTCCTAGGGCCCTGGAGTGGACTTGCTATGTCTCTCACCCAAGGGGTACGGAAAAGCCCATTGCCCTGTCTGACCTGTACCAGGACCCAAAGGCCCGAGGGTCACACTAGTGCAGAGGCCGTGACGTCATCCTGCCCAGCTGTCCAGCCGTCTGACTCGGTTTAACTAAAGGATTAAAGTTTGGCTGAGTCCAGAGGCGGGTTCACATGCCACAGCCAATGAGACAGGGTGGGGAAATAGATGACGATGACTTTGGAAGATCCAGTCCCGGGAGTCCCCGGAGACTGCAGAGTTCGCTTGATCAAGGCTGCTTCCCGGGTTGCTGAGATGGGAGTTGTTGGGGAACCTTCTCGTGTCCACTGCATTGCCAGACCCAGGCAAGGCCACGCCAGATGCAGGATGCGAGTCCTCAAATGGCCACCAGGTGGCGAGCCAGACCAGACCGCTCCGACCTCGCGCTCCAGAGCCAGCAGGTGGCGCGCTCCTCTTTTGCTCCCCTTTGCAGGCTACTACTCCAAGCAAAGAAAAGGCTTCAGTTGGGAGTGCCCGCTTGACAAGAGCAGCCTCCCAGCCTTGGCTTCCGCTGTGGCTTCGCTTACTGTCCCACTCAGCACATCTCCAGTACATGTTACCGCTGGAGTAATTTCCATTCAGTTGTCCCAGCATGCAATAACTGTTCAAAAAGAACTCCCTCGCGGCTCCTGCGGAGCCTGGGTGGGGTGGCTGGTCCTGGCAGCACTCCTTCACTGTCTTGCTGGGGGAAGAAAAGGCGACTGCGAGTCTGAATTTGGTAATGACTCCAGGGCACCCAGGCTTCTCCCGGACCTCAATCTCCACAACATGGGCTCAGCCGCCCGTGCTGCCCGTGCCACAACCCGCTTGTGGCTCCCCACTTACTTGGCACGCTAACATGTGCTTTGTTTGCCTGGTACACTGTCCCATCTGTGTTACACTGGACGCTTCGGGCTGGTCTCTCCGCTCCCCCAGGCCACCATCCATGGCATCAGAAGGAGAAATACAGCCTCCTACATCCCCGATCCCCACCTGCATTTCTAGGCTCCACCCTCGGCACCCCCAAGGATGCCTCGCCCCCGTTGGAGTGCAGCTCCAGCCTGCCAGCGGTCTAGGCCGTCCCTCTTCTAGAGGGCCACGTGTGCCCCCGGGTGTGAGGCCCCGGCTTCAGTCCACGCAGCGGGTTCTAAGTGCAGCTGGCATCTGGTCATTTCCAAAGCTCCAGGTCAGTCTGGTGGTATTCATGCGCTCGGGACCCAGGCCTCATAGCTCATTGGAGTGCAGTGTGCCAGGCCCTGGAAAGCAGTCCTAAAGCCTTGACCTTGTGATGCTCAGCATGTAGGACCTGTTCCTAGGCTGGCGCAGATGAATAACACAGCCTTTCCCTAAGGGCGCAGAACCCTTGAGATATACTCTGTGATTCTGGAGTGATGCTGGGTCCACAGTGACCCCTATTGTCTTTAACCTGCTCTCTGGGATCTGGCATCCAACCAGGCAGGCAGCAGGCATAAGGAGGGGTGGGGTGGCCTGAGTGGCCTGGCTGTTGCCGTGGTGACGGATGCTCACCTGTAGCCAGTGAGAACTCGGTCGCTGATTTGAGCACAGGACAACGAAGAACATCTGTCTTGGGTGCAAACTGTGGCTTCTTCTCATCCTCCTTCAGCTGCCCTGCTTTGAGCCCTGCAATTTAGATCACAGGATAAAACCCTTGTTAAGTGCTATAAATTCAAACTACAGGCCATTAAGGAGTCCCTCTGAGGTTTAAGCCCAGGTTGGCTCCTTCAAAAAAGTATTTGTAGCAAAATATTTAGGACAAAGTTCAGGAAACACTTTGGTACCCTTGGTATGTCACTGAACCAACACGGATTTATTAAACAGTTACTACTTGCTTGGACAACTGAGGGCTTCCCACGAGGACTGTCTCTCTGTGTCTCAGTTTCCCCCCAGCGTGCTGGCTAGTTTTACATCAAAACTTGGCACAAGCTATAGTCATCTGAAAGGAGAGAACCTCAACTGAGAGAATGCCCACACAGTATCTGGCTACAGGAAAGTCTGTAGGGCATTTTCATAATTGGTGATCAATGGGGGAAGGCCCAGCCCACGGTGGGTGGTGCCGTCTTTAGGCTGGTGAGCCTGGGTTCTATAAGGAAGCAGGCTGAGCAAGCCATGGAGCGCAAGCCGGTGAGCTTGGCCTCCGTGGCCTCTGCCTCAGCTCCTGCCCCCAGGTTCCTGACGTGTTTGAGCTCCTGACTTCCCTCAGTGATGGACTGTTACCTGGAAGTGTAAACTAAATACACCCTCCTCCCCCTCTCAACTTGCTTTTGTTCACCGTGTTTCATCACTGCAACACTAACCGTGACTGGGACCCCCAGCACATGAGGCTGTGCAGTGGCCCCTGGGATCTTCCTGTGTGGGGAGCTTCCTTTCCTGTCCCTGTTTTGCTTTGCTCTGTTTTATAAGTTCAGCTTCCCTGTAACCTCTAGTTTGCAAAAGGGAGCCCCTCATATGCACACGCATGCATGCACACACGCAAACATCCATGCATGCTCTGTGTGTGCACAAGTTCAGGTGTGTGTGCATGGGCATCTGTGCTTACATGTGCATGCCTGTGCATGTGTTCATGTATGTACATGTGTGTGCATATGTGTGCATGTGTACATTCCTGCTTACATGTGTGTTCCCGTGCATGTGTTTGTGTATGTGAGTCTGTGTGTGTGTGTGTGTGTGATTACAGGAAAACAGGGAAGCACCCCCCCCCAGCCTCTGTGCTGTAAGGACCCTCAGGGTTCAAGCTGTCACTTTCCCCTCCCGACTTGATCCAATCTTCCCATGCTTTGTTTACTTGAGGTTAGCATAATTCTCTCCCTGAAGGCCCAGATCAAAGTTTTAACTGGAAACAACTCCTATCCAAGGTTTTGAACACGGCTGTAAGACTCTTTTCTCCTGGCTCTCTGGGTGGCGGTGGCTCCAGCGAGCCGAGGCCCTGCCTCTTCACCTCTGTGCTTGGCAGTCAGCGCTCAGACACACCCCAGTCTCAGAGGCAAGCGGTCAGCACAGGATGCCCACTGGAGGTGGTGACGGAGCTGGGGAGGCAGGGCAGTTGTCTTCAAGCCAGCTGACTGCTCTCTGTCTGGGTGAGGCAGGTTATCAGTGACCTCTGTTTGAGGGCACCAGTCAGCCCTATAGCACTCAAACCTCAAGGTCTCTGTTCCCTCCCTACCTGTGCTCACACAAGGGGCAATGGGTATTAGTGTCCCAAACCCCACTCTACTGGTCTGTAAGTGCCGTATAACTCTGTGGACTCGAATGTGGGACTCCCCCACCCCAATTCTGATTGCACATTGTTTAGTGGCCAGGTTTGATGCCTGTCACTTCCATAGGGTATTGTGAGTGACCCACTACTGTGTCCTAAGCTGGCACAACTCCTAGCACATAGTATGTGCTTAGTAAATGCTGATTAGTAGATATTAGACAGTGCGAGATAGGTCTCAACTGTGAGCCCAGCCATGGGACACAGAAAGGTCTCTAGCATGTCTGTAACTAGTCTGAAGGCTGAGCCAGGGTTGGCGCTGGAAGGTTCCGCTAATGAATGAAGTCCAGTAATTGCCATTTATTAACAAGCAAAGTCCATGCACGGTTATCACAAAACAGAGTGGAGAATCTTAACTGGGTCACCGGCTGCTAGGCCACTTCCTCGTTCCAAAAGACCCGACCACTCACATGTACACTCCCAACAAAAACTCTGCCCCTAGGACCCAAACGCTCCTTTTGATAGGCTAGTGGGTCAGTGACAGAATTCCTGCTCTGTCTGTAGGCTGAACCAGAGTTGGGGTAGGAGGACATGCTCTATGTTTCTAGGCTGAACCATAGTTGGGGTAGGAAGAGCCCACTCTGTGCTCAGGGAGACACCTGGGTGAGGACATCTTTGGGTGGAGACCATTCAGAATAGACTTATCCAGGGGCAGACTTTCCCTTAAGTCCCAGTGTTCCTCTAAAGCAGTGGTTCTCAACCTTCCTTGAGCTGTGACCTTTTAATACAGTTCCTCATGTTGTGGTGACCGACCCCAACCATAAAGTTATTTGCATTGCTACTTCGTAACTGTAGTTTTGCTACTGTTACGAATCGTAAGGCGAATGTCTGTGTTTTCCAGTGGTCCTAAGGTGACCCCTGGGAAAGGGTCATTTGACCCCCTCAGGCTAAGAATCACTGCTCTAGAACCATCAAGGGTGGGATGAACAGGGCTTTGAAACCATGAGTAGCTGACATGGACACAGCCACAATGGGGACTGCTTCCCAGCTGGAGGCCCCAAGACCTTCCTGTGTATACACTGTGCAACAGTGACAGGGCCACGGACATTTCCTTTTGTCATTTTGAGACAGAGTCTAAATGTAGCCCAGGTGGCTGAGGATGACACGGAAGAATCCTGATCCTCCAACTTCCACCTCTAAAGTGGCTGAGATCACAGGCCTGCGTGAGCTGCGGATTGAACCATGGCCTCTGGCATGCTGGTCCTACCAGAGCTACATCCCCAGCACCGGGGACAGTCTGAGCCATCATCTTTTTAGCTCAAGGGATGGAGAGAGGTGACCATCTACTGGTCTTGTAGCTAACAGGCAGGAGTGACTCTGGTCACTGGCCAATCCCTCCCCCAGCCTCGCTAACAACCATGGTGCTGGGGTTCCTGGAAACAGGCCTTTGGAGCAGACTCTATCCACTATGGAAGTCCTCTGCTCTTGGATGCAACTGTACCTCTCCTCGCTGTTCACTAAGGCTTGATTCTTGGAGAGCACAGGTGTGGTCACAGGGCCGCAGGGAATGGGGTCACAGGGCTTGCTCCTGCGGCATTATCGACGAGGGACAAATGGTGGAAATGTCTGTCAAGAGAGTAAATGACAGAGGCTAATGCACTGCTTCAACTCACTGAGAGGAAAATCAAATTGTTTATCTGTGTGTGTGTGTGTGTGTGTGTGTGTGTGTGAGTGTAGGTGCCAGGGCATGCCGGAGGCTGGAGAACAGCTTTCAGGACTCAGTCCTTTCCTTCCACCATATGTTCCAGGGAACCAACCCGGAGCCAAGCTTCCAGGTTTGCATAGCGGCGCTTTTACCCTTTTTGCTGGCCCAAACAGTCTTAATTGATGAATTTTGTGGCTCTTAGGATAGAGCCCAGGTCCTCATGAAGCTAAGGCAACGGTTCTACCACTGAGGTATGCCCCTGGCCTGTCCCATGAAAGTGAAACACTTACAATCAACATCTATCTTTTTTTTGTAGTGGGAAAAAACACAACAAATGTAAACTTTTTAATTATTATTCTTATGGCTTGCCACAAAAGGATGGCATTGCCAAAATTCAACTCCATGAGGCAAGACAGAAAGGTCTTGGGGGCAGGGGATGTCCTCAGGGCCCCAGCAGGCTTCTGCTGGAAGCTGTACCCTGGATTGGGCAGGGGTCACACTGGCCCTCACGGAACAGTTAATCTTCACGCGGTTAAGATGTAGTTGCTGTCTTCTGTGTGTGCGCAATCTGTCTGTCTCACAGTGAAAAACCACATACGAGTCTGTTGCAGATAAACCTTTAAAATGACAGTTGGGAAGTGCTGGTCTGGATCACTCTAGTTTCCTGTCCCTACCATCCCCAGTGCAGGTGGCCATCATGGGCTGCTAAGGTCCTCCCACGCAGACAGCTGGCTGAAAGGCTCCCAGGCTGCCCCCACCGCCATTTGGAAGTCTCAGGTCTGATGTACAGACATCTTTGGGCATTACCAAGTGTTCTCATGCTGAAGTGCCGGCTCTCCTCTGGGGGTTTAGCTGAGAGCCTGGAGTCAAAGGAGATAGTGAGTCTCTCCTGCCTTTTCTTTCAGTTCTGCGTTTCTGTGAAGATCTGGGGCTGTGAATTCTAGAAGCTCGAGATGAAACCAGCTGAAGTGTGTATCTGTAATCCTCGTGCTGAGAGGCAGAAGCAAGTGGATTATCTGTGGTTCGAGGCCTATGTGGGTTACAAAACAAGTAACTCCGGCCTAGGCTGCATGCGGAGTGCAGGCCAGTTAGGGCTACGCAGCCAGATTCCGTCTCGAAGCAAAAAAGTAGAAGAAGAACAGGAAGTCGCCCTGTCTATTACAGAATCTCAGCTCACATATATGAGGAGGGTAAACTGGAACTATCCCCCAGATGTCCCGGCAAATGAGAGTTGTGTTCATGTGTGTGTGCATGCACGCACGTGTGTCTACACGGCCCCGCTGTGCTTAAACAACAGACAACAGTCAATATAAATCCAATTGGACATAATGACCGGCTTTCTCTCCCCCCTCGGAGATGGTGACAGTGATTTCTCAGACGCCTTTTAGTTACAGACAAGTTTCTGAACAACATAATTGGGTTTGGGTCGTGCAGCCTGCCCTGCAGATGTCTGGGTGTGCGGTCAGCATAACAAGTGGGTGAACACAGCTCAGAGAAGGGGATGGGGGAGTCTCTGCATAGGTGTGGACCCGAGGCTGAGATCCCCCCTGAGTCTTCTGCAGCGGAGGATCGCCAGCAGGTACCCGCAATAGTGCCAGACCTCGGCTGCTGTTAAGCCCCCACGGTTCAAGAAGCAAAGCTCTGGCTCTCACTGCCCCAGATCAACCAGGACACAACACTCTTCCTTTCTGGGTCTCCATCTTTAGGGTCAAAAATGGTCATGGGACCGTATAGCTTTGTCTAGTGGAAGCGTAATGTGAATCACACAGACACAAGCCCGGTAGAGCTTTCTAGAAGTCATGTTAAAAAGAAGGGGGTAGGGGAGCAGAGCGTGTATATAGTTCAGCCCGTAGAGCATTCACCTAACATGGGCAAGGTATTGGGTTCGGGTCTGAGCACTGTGGGGGGGGGAGCAGCAAAAGGAAACTGGAGAAATTAGTTTTTAATAATGTTTTGCTTAATGCAACTCTATCATTTAGGAATGAGTAACATAAAAATGGTGAGTCAGTTTACAGTTTTTTTACTAAGTAATTGAAGTTCAGCATGTCCATTTTTTTTAATTCCCCGTACACCTCAAGCTGCCCTCTTGTTCTGGCCTGTGCAGGCTTGCCACACCTGTGGGCAGGCTTGCATTGTCCCAGGGTTTCACCAGCCTGTCCCACGCTGAGTCTATCTGTGGATATGTGGGTCTGCTCTGTGGGCAACACAGCCTGAAGTCCCAGAAAAGGCTCAGCAGGTAGGCACCATGTCCTATGCCTTCAAGGAACAAGGCTGGGGGGGGTTGGGGAAGTCAGGCAAAAAAGCATGTCCAGATGGCTCTGGTAAGCAGTGTCGGCTGCCAGACGCTTTGGTGCAAACACGCCCAGGCAGGGCTGTGCCATCTGGCTTGACATTTGCAGCCGGAGTTGGGCTCTAGAGTGAGGATTTGTAAAAGGAGGGAGGGGAGAGGACAATGGCAGGGATGATGATGGTTCCTGGGCATCGGGAGGCCAGTCTGACAGAGCAGAGGTTTGGGTGCACTGCAGATGACATTGAAAGCCAGCTAGAAGGATTTACGTGAGGTATTACCGAGGAGCCGTACCAGGCTCTCAACTGGAGTTCACTGCAGGGAAGCAGGCATCAGGGCGGAGGGACTGTATCTCTGTTGGGTTAGAGACAGCAGCTGTGCTAGAAAGCCAGTGGTACAGGAGGAGGTGACCCAGACCGAGGGAAAAAGAGGAGCCATTCAGCACGGCAGATACCAGGGTGGCGTCTGTGACCCTCGGCTTTGACAAGGAAACTATGAGCAGGAGATGGTACCCAAGACTTGGCCTCAGGCAGTGCTCCTCTGATAGAGGGAGGGCAGGAAGACATCCTTGGAAGGCAGGCAGCTCATACCCCCCACCCAGAGTCAGGAAGGATAAGGTAAGCAGGGCAAGGCTGCTGGGACCTGCTGGAAAGGAGGGATGCTGGCGCCGCAGGCCATTCTGCTCTACAAGATTTTAGGAGACACAGTCGGCAACTCCCGGGCCCTTAATCACTGAGCGGGCTTCCGGTCAACAGCAGCAGCAGCAGCAGCAGCAGCATAGGACAAGTTTTCTAAGGCCAAACCAAGCAGGAGCCATGAGTGTTGAAAGCAGAAGGAAGGAGATGGGTACTCCAGGTTGGGGGAGTCCCAGGCACCAGGAGAGGGAGCTGGAGCAGCCTAGGAGAGGGTGGGCCCATGGGGCCAGCGATCCAGTGAGTCACCCTCAAATGGCAAATGCCTTTTGCCTAAGTGACCAGGGAACTTGAGTCATTAGTGACATTTACAACTCTTACTCTGTCCATGGTCGCCTAAGGCTCTGGGAACAAAGCTTTGAACAGGACACAGAAAAGACAGGAGGCCGAGCTCTCACCGAGCCCGGGGGGGGGGGCGAGGGAGGGGTGCAGAAACCAAACATTAGCCGTCACTTCAGCCATTTAGGGGCCCATCAACACAGCTCAGGTCACAAGCACAAAGGTCAGACTTAATGCCCATCCATCACTTCATTCCAAGCTACCAGTGCTTTAATCTAAGACGGAAATGGTACGGGTGGACAGATGCTACAGAGAGCCACCATGGTGTGTGCAAAAGAGTCCCGGGGTAGCCAGGCGGTGGTGGCGCACGCCTTTAATCCCAACACTCGGGAGGCAGAGGCAGGTGGATCTCTGTGAGTTCGAGGCCGGGCTGGACTGATAGCCTCCAAAACAATACAGAGAAACCCTATCTCGTAAAAACCAAAAAAAAAAAAAAAAAAAAAAAAAAAAGAGTCCCGGGGTGGCCAGAAGCACAGGGCACAGGAAGAGACAGGCACAGAGCACAGTAAACAGAGGCAAACAAGAGCTTCCACGCCGAAGCACAGGCGGAAGGTGCAGGAGGTGACAGGGGGCCCGGCAAGCCCCAACTCCTCATGCTGGGATGTTGGGGTTCGTAGAGACCCCTGAAGCCACGTGAGAGCCCAAACAGCTGGTCTTAGAGTTGAGACAGTGACAGGTGGTAGATCAATTTGGACAATGGTCAGGCCCGGAAATCTGACGTTGTCCCAGGTGAAGCCCCTGAGAGAGTTTACATAGTGGCATAGCTACCAGAGGTCATGATGATGCTCTTTTGGCTGGGTAAGGAGATGCCTGTGTGGCTGTTGTGGCAGACACTGGGGTGACCGTGACAGCTTCGGGGAGAGCGGAGGAGGGGACAAACAGCCCGAGGGATGTTACGTGGCTTCTTGCACATCTCAGCCCCAGCAAATCTCCCCAGACAGGTTAGTGATGCTATTAAAGTCACCAAAACCCGGAGACCGGAGTGTGCAGATAATGCTGTGCAAAGCGGGAGGATTCGGTGATTGGATTATTACGTTACAGCATCTGCGACTTAATTTCATTGGCCATCAGCTAGGCATCCTTCAAGCAAATTGACGTTTGCTTTGCTAGTCCCTCCTAAAGTCAGAACAATTGATTTAGTTACATTTTATACACAAGAGTTTCTTTCCCAAGTCAGAACAATTGATTTAGTTACATTTTATACACAAGAGTTTCTTTCCCGGTGTAAAGGCCTCAGAAAAACAGAAGGACAAGAGACACACTCTTTAAAGCTGTAACCTATTTTTTTTTTTTACTAAACAACTGTGAGAGTTGGTATCATAAAACAAAACAAAACACCCTCTAATTAAATGGGGCTGAGAATGGCTGAGACCTTCTGGTACCTCGGAAGGAAAGTCAAGTTGGCTACTGCTTGGAGGAAATAAACTCCAAAGCCAAGGAAGTTGGCACTGTTGTCTCTGTCTACACCTGTGGGTCTTTTGTTTGGATATTGTGTGGTTGTTGAGAACCAACGCCTGGGAGCTGCTCTTGGATTGCCACATGCTTCGTGACATACCACCACCATCACACACACACACACACACATGAACGAAATAGATAAAATATAAGGCAATTATGAGAAAATGTCTACTAGAGATGGCATAATGTTGAAATCATTTAAAATACTCTTTGTTGTTGTTCTGTTGTCTCATTATACCAATGAGTTGTTACACAAGGTATTTTCACACGAGGATGCGATAGGCTTTGAGTGTATTCCCTCATAATGCGCTTTCCCATACATTCCTTCTCCTCTTTTGTGTTCTTTGTTCTCTAAGACAGTTTGGCTTCTACCTGGGCCCAGCTGGTTTTCTATGCTCTGTGTAAGGTGGTCTCTCATTAACTATGAACGCATGGAGAAACGCTGAGGGCAGAGAATACCATGCCTAGAGTAACTAAGCATAGCCAAACTGTACGATAGAGGCTGCTGGATCCCCGAAGCTAGGCTGGTCTACGTGGCAAAGATCCAGGCTGGTGAGACACCATCCCTCATCGAAAGGTAGAAGGAAGATCCTTGAAGGTTGACTGACACTTTGGGTTGTTCTCTTGTCTCCTCAAATGCACCACACACACGTACCCATACCCACTCACACACCCCCGCCTGCACACACACCCACACATGTGAATGGAAGAGGAGCGTGACCGCCTGTCTGCCCATGGCATTTTTCTTCAAGTTGCAGTTTATCTATCTAAACAGCTATGTAGCGTAGACCTTTCCAGATGATGACAGAATCCCGATTTTAAGTAGATAAGGGCTTATAACAGACACAAAGGAAAAAAAAACCTCTACCCAAGAGTCTCTTGCCTTTGGCTAAATACTGACCTTCTTCTCCAAGGGCCTTTCTCGTTCTCTGTCGTTCCCTTTTGTCTGGCTTGACCCAGCAAGGCCTGCCCCCCCCCTTGGACATTTTTCTCCCTCTGTGGCTCGTGCTCAGCGCTGCTGCTCCGCACAGAATGCCCTTCCTGGGTATCCAGAGGCAACGGCTCTCGAGGGTGGCAGCCCTGTGGGTCTGTCTTCGCCGACAGACAGCTGAGTGGGACACCTTCCTCGGGCTCCAAGCACACTGCGACCAAGGCCCACTAATTGTGTCCATTCCCGCCCATGCTCAAACCTCACCCCGTGAGCTTGCTGTCTGTCCTTCCTCCACAAACACAGGCTCCTACGGGCTTGATCCGGCTGTTCCGGCGGTGTCTCGTGGGCTTCGCTGACACCTGCTTGCGGACTTCGGGGAGGGTCCCTCTGCGCCCCTCTCCTTCCTCTTCCTCTTGCACTCGGGATGTTCTAAACTGCTGGCGCGGAGGTGTGTGAGTTCAGGACGTCGGCTCTCCTGGTTACAACATGCTTCTCAGTGAGCACCCCTAGTTTGTCCCCAGGGGTCCCCTCTTACTGCAGAGGTTACACCCCCAAATCCATGCCTTCCCCCCTCAAACTGCGAACCAAAATAATCCCCCCCACCCCTGTCTTAAGCTCTCAGTATTTGGTCATAGTGATAAGAAAAGGAACTAATAGGGAAATGATATGGTCTATATGCCGTCTTCTCCTGCCCATGTGTGCCTCTGATAAAGTTCAATTTTGTGAATTAAGCATAGTGGGATATCGGCGACATTAACTCATGGCAAAACAGAAACATTAAGGCAAATCACCATCACGCATCGTCTCAGAATATCTTTCTGCAGGTACTCACCCTTCTTACGATGAAGGGGGGGTGCTGCTCCAGGGAAGGGCCTGGTGGCTTCTCCGCGGCATGTCTAAATCCACGGCATCTTTGTTCCTGAACCCTGGGGCCATTGAACACACGCACCAGGAGGCTGCCCCTGCCCATTTAATGGCTAAGATGTCTATTAGGTGACTGACTGGGGGGGGCAGTGTGCTCACGTAAACAAGCTTGAGATAAAGAGATGACTCATGCCCCTGGCTAGATGGAACAACTTAGCCTAGGACTTCAAACAGAGTGCTCAAAATGGTAGAGGACTGAAAACGTGTAAGTTGCTTATTTCTGGAATTTTCCGTTGAGTCTTTTTCAGACTACAGCTGGCCACAGCTAGCTAAAGGCACACAAGGGAGACTTTGCATTTGGAGGGACCCCTGTATGTACTGTCGTGGAAACTAAAATCAGCTCAGCTCTCATTTCCACTCAAAGTGTCTCCTGTGGTGGTTTGAACATGAAATGTTTCACTGCCCCTTGGCTCCTGTGCCTGAACCCCTGGTCTTTAGATGATGGGCCTGTTTTTGGAGGTTGTGGAGCTTTTAGGAAATAGAGCTCTGATGGGAGATGCCATTCTGTAAATCTGTCTCTTATTGATTGTTGAATAAAGCACTGTTGGCCAATAGGGAAGCAAGATAGGTGGGACTAGGAGTCAAGAAGGATTCTGGGAAAGAGAAACACAGAGAGTCCTGATGTAGCCACCATAGGAATAAGAGGTCTGGACCCTTTTCTCCGGTAAGAGAAATACTTAGATTAGCAATTATGGGTTAAATACTTAAGTCAGAGCTAGCCAGTAAGAAACAAGCAAAACGGCCAACAGCTTCATAATTAATATAGCCTCCTGTGTGTTCATTTGGGACTGATGCGGCTCTGGAACCAGGCTGGCGGGAAGGCTGCACTCAACAGAGCTCTTCTGGTGTATGCCGGGTCTCTGGGGGCGTGGGCTGAGGTTTCATAGCTTCCTGTCTGAACTCTACTTTCTGATTTGCACACACACAAGCAAGCACAAGCTCCCGCCGCCATAGAGCTGACACCGCCCCATGGACTGTGTTCCTTCAAACCGTGGGATGAAATAGACACGCTATCCTCCAAGTTGTCTCTTTTCATTTGTTAGTCACAACATGAGAAAAGCGACTAACAGACTCCCACGGGGAGCTTGCAGGGACTTTTCTGGGACATAGGTGGGAGATCCTTCATGCTCAGGTCTCCATGTCAGTTCTGAGCAGGAACAGATGAGAAACTGAGGTACATAAGATTAGGTAGCGCATGCAAGTTCATTCGTATATATTGAGAAAGGTGTCCAAGCTAGGCTGCTCTCTGCAGCTTTGACTCAGGCCAGTAGATCTCAAACAATGTCTGATTTTAAAACCACCCTGTCCCAGATGGCAATGTTCTTTACTGTCCCTAAGTCTTGAAATTTAATAGAAAGGCCAACCATGGTGGGACTTTTGTGACTATGTTCTTCTCATGTCCTGAGAGATTGAATGAGGCCAAATTCTATCATAACAGGCTAACTCTTCATGCTTGCTACTCCACGCCCTTGCCCAGGTTTCTAATGAGAGAAGAGGTGAGAGAGGCAGAAAGATCTAGAAAATGTGAAGCTTAGCAAGGAAAGGAGAGATGGTGAATTTAAAATCACTGATGCGGAGGGCTCAGAGAAATAGCTATTAGTTACAGGTTGGTGTCTTTAAAGAGAAACCCAGAGCTCTTCACTGGGATAACAGGAAAGGTACCTTGAAGGCAAGACCCTGCCCACCAAAGGCTCCAACTTGTACACAAGCAAGTCAAGTTCAAAGGAGAGTGCCTAAAGGCAAAGGCAATGGAAGGAAAGAAGGCTTATTTTGGTTCCCAGTTGAAAGGGGTACAGTCCATCGTGGTGGCAGGAGCATCAAGCAGTTGGTCTTGGTCACAGTGCACACAGATGGTGTGTCTTCCATTCAGCTTCTTCTTTTAATCTAGTCTGTGGTTCCAACCCGTGGGTCAGTATCACCGGTGCTCAGGAAGAATCATCCCTCCTTAGTTAAGAAGCCTCACACACTCACCAAGGTGTTGCCACACCTATAGCTAGGCATCTCTAAATCTAGTTAAGTCGACAGTGGAAACTAAACCACAAGAAGGGGAGTCAGGGGTTGAGTAGTGTAAGAGGCGGCTGTGGGGACTGGGAGACTCTAATACACATGAAGACTTCACATGCAACCTTACGTTTCCAAGTGTCCTCTATTTTAGAAGTCACCTGAGACCAGCGTTACCTGCTTGAGGACACGGGGTGTTCCTTTGTCTGACCCCTTCTCAATCAACTGCCATCTCCCTGGATGAAGTAAAAGCTTGCCTCCCACCCGGTCTAACTCTGATCATCTTACTGTCACAATGCTCTGAGTCATACAATTCCTGTGGGCACTAAATAAAAGGCGCAATATTGGTGTCTTGTTAATCAAGACGGTGCACATTTACTTGTTTGTTTATTGTCGTTGCTTTTTATGTTTTTGAGGCAGAATCCCACAAATTAGCAAGGGGTGTCACCAAACTCTCCATCCCCCTGCTTCAGTCTCCCAAGCGTTGGGAGCTGAGGTTGTACCGCCACACATGTCCAAAGTAATAACGCTTCCAGTTCAATTTTTGTTTCTATGTTTGATAATTATTTGTTAAATTCATATCATATGTGGTGTATCATTGGTAATCAGTAGCCACTAATAATTATAATCACACCGCCCTGAATAAAACTCAGGCGTTTTAGAGCCTTGTGGCCATAAGGAAAGAATTAAAAGTTAATGCATTATTCATATACCTCAGCTCACATAATAGATGAGGTGATGAACAAAGGAATTAAATTTCAGAAACATCAAAGTAGTATACAATTTTGTTGGAAAGGAAGCAGGAACACTTTGAAGCTGTAAAAGCATATGTGGCCTTAGTCCCCTTGTCACCATGATAACCCACCCTGAAAAAGGCAACTTAAGGGTGTGTAGTTGTTGGTTTGTTTGTTTTTTTTTTCACTCTTTAGAAGGCCTGTCACTCAGCTCCCAAATAAACACATGAGGAGGTTTATCCTTTCTTATATTTGACCGGCCTTAGCTTGGCTTTTTTCTAACTAGCTTTTCTTAGCTTAGTTCATCTATCTTTTGCCTCTGGGTTTTTACCTTTCTCTCTCTCTGTATATCTTTTCTTTCCTTCTTATTCCATGTCTGGCTGTGTTACTGATTAGCTGGCCCCTTCTTTTCTAGCTCCTTGATCTTGCTCCTCCCAGATTTCTCCTCCTATTTATTCTCCCTGCCTGCCAGCCCTGCTTATCCTTTCTTCTGCCTTGCTATTGGCTGTTTAGCTCTTTATTAGATCAATCAGGTATCTTAAATAGGCAAAGTAGCACAGTTCCACAGAGTTAAACAAATGCAACACAAAGAAATGCAAGACAATTTTTTATCATTAAATAAACATCTCACAGCATAAACGTAACACATCCTAAAATAATATTCTACAGCAAGGGTCTATTTGACTCACCACTGCAGGTTATATTCCACACTGTGGGGAAGTCAAGGCAGAAGGAACTTGATTCAACTGTCCCATGCCATCCTCAGTTAAGGGCAAAGGGTGTGAATCCAGGATTCCCTGCATAGGGAATGGTGACACCCATGTTGGGTGGGTCTTCCCACCTTGGGTGTCAACACAACCAAGATAACCCTTATACACATGCCCACAGGCCAATCTAATTTATATATTTCTTTTTATTGAGATTCCATTCTGGAGTGACTTTACATTGTCTCAAGCTTACAAAAGTAACCAGTAGAGGACACAATATAAATTTTTTTAACTGTTAAAGAGAAACATGTTTGCCTTTTTAAGCCAATGGGGTGGTTTTATATTTTCATAACATTTATATTCCACTGGATACATTTTAAAAAGCAGTAAGAAGCCTGGCGATGGTGGCCCACGCCTTTAATCTCAGCACTCGGGATGCAGAGGCAGGCAGATCTCTGTGAGTTGGAGATCAGCCTAGTATACAAAAGCTAGTTCCAGGACAGCCTTCAAAGCCACAGAGAAACCCTGTCTCGGAAAAAAAAAGCAGTAAGATAGATTTATACATAATGTTAATATTTTAATTTGTTATTAAAGAGATACCAATTTAAAAGTGGGTGAGGCAGCTTGATTTTTTAAAAAAAGGTTTCCTGGCCACTTTGAATGGAGCACCTGTGGGTTCCCAGACTCCACATGATGGCTCACTAACTACAATAACTACAATTCCAGGGGATCTGATGTCCTCTTCTGGCCACCTATGGTACCATAGGTGTATGTAGTGTGCAGACTTTTGTGTAGGCAAAACACCCATACACAGAAAAAAAATAATGCTAAAAAAGATTTTGAGGGCTATCAAAAATTTTGAAACCCCCATGTAGGCCGAGTTCTGTGGGTCTGGAATGCTCCCTGGAACCCCATTTCTCCAGTTAGCTGCACTGGAGTTTTGTGTTGTTTCTTTCATGTTACCCTCCCCCCACATATCTGAATGGGAAGACTTGGTCTCCTCTGGTCATTAATGTCTCTCCAGAATCTACCAGGGTGATGGTGTTGGCAGCACTCGGCTGGCTGAATGGATGGCTAGGCTCTGTGTGCCACACACTGTGCTGGGGGCTGTTATTCAGACATCTCAAGGCACTAATTCTCATTACCACCAGGCAGGAGAAGGTTCAGTGAATATCCTCATTTCAGCGCTGGGAGAAATAAGGTGGGGCAAGCCCATATAACCGGTCATATTCCAGTAATCAAGGAAATCCTAGATTGGGGTCTCTGCATCTGGTGAGAGTGCTTACGTGTCACCGATCACCGACCCGGTGACCCAGACCAGAGCCCAGAAGCTCCAGAGACAACACCCTGGGGTGCTCCATAAATTCCATTCCTCCACCATTTAGTTTTCTGCCATCTGCTTTCTCCTCCTGAGTGTGTCTCCATCCGCCTCCCTCGCTGTTTAATATTTAAGTTTCACACATTCTGAGATTTTTTTTTTCAGAGACCCGTGTCACTGACCTACTTTTCCCATCCATGCATCTTTTATCATGATGGGGAGGAGGGTAACAGTGGGAATCGCGGGGGTCTCTGTCCAAAGGAAAGAGACAGTGGAGAGACTAGAGAGGGCCACACATCACAAGACTGCTCCAAGAAGGCCCCTGCTGAGAGCAGACGAGCATTAACAAAGCAGGGCCAGACTCTGCTGAGAGCCTGCCACAGTAACCGGGATGCTAAGTGGCCAAAACCACAGTTCTCATCCTCTGACCTCACAGACGGGCATCAGAAACCACCCGGCCCCTTGTGGTGTGTGTGTGTGTGTGTGTGTGTGTGTGTGTGTGTGTGTGTGTGTGTGTGTGTGTGTGTGTGTGTGTGTGTGTGTGTGTGTGTGTGTGTTGAGATGTTTCTCTACTGTCTATATCACAGGTACATTCCTAACCAAAGACAGCATACAGAGCAGGTCCGTCGCTCAGGGGCTCTGCCATTCTTAACTGTCGAAATCACACCCCAGGCACAGCACAGCAGGCAGAAAGCTCACTTATCAAGGTGTCATCACCTACGCTTTGCTATGCACCCTCCTGGTTCCTGGCTCTCCTGCTCATCCACCCACAGGTGGCTCTTGGTGGCCCCAGAGTCCCAAGCTGGCTGCCCCACCTTTTTAAACATGGCCTCAACTCCGTGGGTCTCTTCATCCCCTCTTTGCCCTCCTTTCCTTTGTTTTCAATCGCACCCGAAGGTGCCCAGAGCTCTAGCCTCCCAGTTGCACTCTGACCCCGGGGCAGCATCCCATAGCCTTCATTCATATCATTTTGGGCCATTTTATGGACATGGTGGCGCCAGTTTATGGGTATGGTGGCTCAAAGACCTACACAATTTCTCCTGGGCTCTAGGGATAGAAGAAAGCCCGAGTTACCTGCACACCAGTCAGTGGCCTTGACACTTTCGCCAGGACCCTAGACTCCTTGTTCTGGGTTCCTGACGCTGTCCGCTGTCCGGAGCCCCTGCAGCTCCCTTCTCCCCTCCCCTCCCCACTCTTTCCCTGCACGGGTCCCCAGGGTCCGCCAGGGTGGGCGCGTGACGGAAGTCCAGGCTGGGGACAAGAGGCGGCTCTGGGTGGGCGGAGGCCAGCGTCCCAGCCCCCCTCCGCCCCCGCTCCGCACTGTCCGTGACGTCAGAGCCGGACTGGGTAAACTGAGCAGGGCTCTGGGGCGCTGGGGCGGAGAAGGCGACCTGGAGCCGCGGGGACGCACGGACTGAGACCCGGGCAGTGTGTCGCAAGAACCCAGCAGGCATTCGCAGGTGATTGGGAGGTACACGAGGCCGAGGAGGGTAGAGACCCCTCGGGGATCCTCTAAGGCAGTGGGCGGGGTCCGGGGATCCCAGGACTCGGGCAGAGCGGGGACCTTGGGCGCGGCTGGGAGGGGCAGCGCGTCCTTGGGTCCCAGGTCAGGTCCCCGACGGCGGCTCTGGAGGAGGTCCTAGGGACGTTATCCGGGACTGAGCTGAGCGGACGCTCCCTGTCGTCCCAGGCCACCGCTGGTGGACGCGGTTCCTTGTGCTTCGTGTGGCTCGGGACTCCAGGCTGTCCCAGCCACTGACCGCACCCGCACCTGCAGCACAGCAGAGCCATGGCCCTGAGCGAGCTGGCTCTGTTGCGATGGCTGCGGGACAGCCGCCACTCGCGCAAGCTGATCTTGTTCATCGTGTTCCTCGCGCTGCTGCTGGACAACATGCTGCTCACCGTCGTGGGTAAGTAAGTATGGCCCTCGCGTCCCAGCCATCCCATCTGGGGATGCCAGACATCCCCATCCGTGACATTGGGTCCCTAGCACCTCGTCCTCAGCAACTCTGTCCCTGGCACTGTGTCCGCAACACCTTGCCCTCATTATCTAGCCCTGGGTCCCCGGCACCCCTGGCCCTGGTCTGGGTCCAGGCACCTCGTCCCTGGCAACCTGTCCTGTGCACCCCCATGGGCCCCAGTTTATCCGAGCAGCTCTGCCCACACCAAAAAAAAAAAAAAAAGTTGAAGAACGCGCTGAACGAAACAAAACAAAACGAAAACCTATCCTTGAATACTAGCCTGCCTCACCCGGGCTCCTGGAAGCTGCATTTGTGGCTTCGCTTTCCTGGAGGTCAGGTCAGAACCCGTGAGGTCCGATAAGCACCAGAAGCTGTGTTTCCTCCTGATAATTGCCTGCTTCCCTTTGCCCACTTTCACTGCGATGAAGAAGATTTCTTGTCAAAAGTGGAGCAATGCGCTGAGTTGCCTGCCGCCCTCTAGGACTAGTGCTAGGCTGCTGAAAGGTGGGTTAACAGTTGCTGGCCGACTGAACGAGCAAGTCGCCATCTAGCTCTGAAGGAAAGCAAGCGGCATTCAAGTGTATTTGGTCTGAGGGCTCCTTGTGGTGGGAGCAGGACTCGGTGACAGAGAGAACGGGAATGAGCTGGTCCGCCCCACACTTTCTCCTAAAACGACAACTTCAGACCACATGGTTCAAAACCAGGCCTCTTAGTCCATCAAACAGACTAAGGCCAGCCTGGGCTACAAGTGACCCTATCTTAAAACAAACAAAACAAAACAAAAAGCAAAAAACAAATAACAGAACAAGCAATGAAAGAAAGCAGGAAGTCAAGGTGCTTTAACTCTAGGGTTAGCGTGGTGAAAGACCTAAGGCTCTTTTTGAAAACCAAGTTTCAATTGAAAGAGAAAATTTTGGTTTTCATTCAGACTCTCAGGTGGTGAGTCATTTCCTCGCCTGCCTCCCCCCGCCCCCCACTTGCAGAGTCTGAGAAGCTCTGTTGTTTCCAGCTCAGGAGAGTCAGCTGTGGGATTCCCAGGGAGCCAGGGTCTCTGCTGGCCTCTGTCTTCAGCGCCCCATGTTCCCGGTGTGCCCAGAGCTTGTAGAACATTAAGTAGCAGCTTTGCTTCTCCACGATAGACGTCTAAGGGGTTCTCAGTGAGGGCCATGAAAACCTGCAGGTCGCCGGTCAAGCGGTACAGTTGATCTGTTGAGAATGCCCAGTTTATCACTGCCTGCAAGGGTTGGTTACCCCACCCACACCCACCCCCCAAAGTACATAATGGATTTAGATGTCCGTTTCCTTGCTTTATCCATTTTGAAGTCTGTTGAACCTCTCTGACCCTGGGTCAGCACTGACTTGCTTACCTTCGCTGCATATTCCTCTGAAGGAATTCTGTAATGAGAAAACCTCTATAATCTATCATCTATCTCTCTAATCCCTCTCAGACTAAGCAATATGAAACTGTCCCTTGTATGTTGTCTGAACGTGGTTTCCTCTTTAGGGAGACATGGTCCACTTTTCTGGGTTTCATCTGTCTTTCCACAGGACATTAATTTTGATGGCTTTTTGTCTCAGAAAAGGTTCTGATGTGATAACTGATTCTCTCCCCGACATTACCCCCAGTTCCCATCATACCCAGTTACCTGTACAGCATGGAGCATGAGAAAAATGCTACAGAAATCCAGACCACCAAGCCAGCACTCACAGCCTCCACTTCAGGAAGCCTCCAGGGCATATTCTCTTACTATGACAACTCTACCATTCCCATCACTGGAAATGTCACCAGAAATGCCACCGGGAGCCTCCCAGGGGAGCAGCCATACAAGGCTACCACCACACAGCTCATGGTGACCAACGCATCCACTGTTCCTTCTGACTGTCCAAGCAAAGACAAAGACCTCCTGAATGAAAATGTGCAAGTTGGGCTGCTGTTTGCCTCCAAAGCCACCGTCCAGCTCCTTACCAACCCATTCATCGGACTGCTGACCAACAGGTAAGCCGTGTGCTTCGGATGAAGCCTGTGAGGGGGCAGAGACCCTTCAGTGATCATAGCCAGCATGGTCACATGGCTTCCTACCTCTGTGACTGATTAGAGAAAACTAAGGTTAGGGCTGGGGCTGGGGGTGGGGCTCAGCAGGTAGAGACCGTGGGTTCAATTCCCAGTGCTGCATAAATGGGCATGGTAAGCCACGACTGTAATCCCAGCATTCAGGAGGGGGAGGTGTGCTAGCCTAGTATACATGAAACCGTGGGTTCAATCCCCAGTGTTGCATAAATGGGTATGGTAACCTACGACTGTAATCCCAGCATTCAGGAGGGGGAGGTAGGAGAAAAATAAGTCCCAGGTCATCCTTGGCTACATAGCAAGTTTAAGGCCAGCCCGAGCTACGTGTGACCCTATCTCAAAACAAAACAACAATAAAAACAAATACACACCAAACAAGAAAAGAAAGCAGAAAGCCAAGGTGCTTTACGTTAGGGCTAACATGGGAAAGATCTAACAGCTGCTAGGATGAAGCGTGGGAGAGATCAATGGCCCTGCTGCACAGGTTAAACTTGAGCTGACTTGGAGATTCTGGGGTAAGTTCTTTCCCTGCTGTTGGTCACTTCATTTTGTCCTCATACTTCAAGGGAAGAGAACCCAAGCCACTGAAGTTGGTTTTGAGTTAACCTAGAAGTTACATTTTTTTTTTGGCATCTTTGTCTCCATTGTTGGCAGCCATCCAACAAGTGTTCCTCTACAATTAAGCTGGCTTGGTTCTCTGTTGGAGGTTCAGAGCCCAGGATACTGACATCCTGAAGATGTCAGCTGTGAGGAGTGAGAACTAGTGGAGTTAGGTTGCAGCTCCATCATTTAGGAGATTGATCTAGGAGGACTGCCTTAAGATAAAGGTCAGTCTATGCTACATAGTAAAGAGTAATCTAGCCTGAGCTATCTATACAAGATTTTCTGTCTCATTTTTACAATGGTAGAGAGGGGAGTGACCATAATTTCAGGCCCATAGCTGTAACACAGACTAGAAAAGGCAAGGACAAGAGCTTGGAGGATGGGATGGTGCTAAGAGGGAGGGGCATGGGAGTGGTCAGGAAGGGGTCCCTAGGTGAAGCTATCAGGTACCAAGTGCTAGACCAGAGACACAGGCATTAACTATTGGGGCAGTGAGCTATTTCAGATCCCAGAGCCACACAATGAAGGTTTGTGGGATGCGGTGTAAAATGAAAATATGGGCCCTCCTGTGCTCAAATGTTAGAAAGTATCAAAGATAGCAACTATATAGCAGAGAGCTAATAAAGGTCCAACATGAGTAGAGCCCTGTGCTTCTCTGGGGTTCAAGGTCTGCGAGCTGAGAAGGTCTGAGGTGACCTCAGAGGACCAGAGAGGGTGTAACAACTCTTGCTGTCCTCCAGCACTAGCCTCCGGCTGAGGTACTCACGGGGAGAGACAGAGAGCTCACTTCCTGTTGCAGGGTGATATTGTGGACTGGGTACTGCCGCCACCGAGCCTGTGTTAACCACCCAGGCTCCAGCCAGCCAACCTTCCTGTCCTCTGAGCAATACTGCGTGGCTTCCACACAAAGCGGGCTTAGCAATTGAACCCGGGCATGACTGAGTGAACGCCCACCGAGAACCCCCATTATGGAGGTGACATTCTGCCCCTCCTCTGTTCTCCAGGACAAAACCAAACAGAGCTCGGG
Source organism: Mesocricetus auratus (assembly GCF_017639785.1). Classification (NCBI taxonomy): domain Eukaryota; kingdom Metazoa; phylum Chordata; class Mammalia; order Rodentia; family Cricetidae; genus Mesocricetus; species Mesocricetus auratus. Next base: position 1,903,248 of record NW_024429182.1, on the reverse strand, counting down.
AGTCACGCATAGGCTTGTTTCTTTTCTTTTTCAAGACTAAGAGCACTTCTTTAAATGCATCTGGTATAATTACAGAAAAACGGCTCAGGGTTTTGTGTTCTGACAGAGCAAACAGCTCGAATGCTACACGGGAAAATTGAGGACATTATCGTAATGATGCCCTGCCAATCACTTAGGCGGGAACATGACTAGGCACTGGGTAACACTTAGCCAACTTGCTGGAGTGGGGCGAATACTCCAATCTTCCAAGTGGGAGTCACGAACAAACCACTTTCAAAATCCCAATCTTGTTTTTTTTTTTTAATGCTTTACTTATGTCTTTGAGAAACAGCAGTGAGACTCTTCCCCTCAAGCTGAGGTCGTGGCCCCGGGGTCAAGCAATTCTTTCACAGGGGGCCCGAAAACCCAGATATTCACATCACAGCTAGTAGCAGCAGCAACGTTATAGTTATGAAGTGGCAGAAAAATAATTTTATAGTTGGGGGGTCGCCACAGCGCGAGGGACTGTAGTAAAGGGTGGAGGCCTTAGGAAGGTTGAGAATCACTGCCCTAAAGCTCTAAGGTTGAAGCTACACAGGCTTGTGCCTCAGACTGCCTTCCAAGAAAATCCCAGTTTTGTTTTGGGTTGTGAGCGGTAGTCTAATCTTATGGTGAGCGACCCAGTTTGGAAATGAGACAGAGCAAACCCCTGACTGTTTGTCCTGGGTATGCATTACATTTAAACACGTTTTTATTTTATTTTATTTTGGAATCTGGTGCTGCCTGGGAACGCAGAAATGCAAACATTTTTAATATTTACTGACAACAGAGCAGTCAGGTGAACTCTCTTATCCCTTCGAAGTTGTTGCAGTTTTTGTGCAATTTCCGAGAATGCTTTCCGAGCTCAGGAGATGCAGATTTAGACACTTGCATTGACTCCTGTGGCCGCTCGAAGGCTCTGCTCCCAGCCATTGTTCTGATGCCAACTAACCAAGAAGGGCAAGTTCGTTGGCTTTAGCTCTCCCAGTCGCCCGGGAAGGCACTGCAGTCTTGATGTAATTTGTTCCAACGCTGCTTTCAGTTACCAACAAGAGGCGTGACTCACATTTTCAGTGTTGTGAGCAAATGTGTTCAAAACAGCGTTTTAAAACTGACAGACGTGTTTCTGATTTGACCAGCTGTGTGTAACTCGCATTTTGTGTTGTAAACATCAATGCCTAAAGGGCAGTGAATGACGGTACCTAGATTCCTGGCTACAAAGCCATAGCAAACACCTTGTTGGCTTTACCAGAGGCCTCTGCTCCAGTCCTAGAATTTTAGAGGTAAAGGCGTTTATGGCATCAGGAAAAAAAAATACTCACACACAACTGTGGTGTGTGGAGCAGATACACCTGTTTCTAACCTGGCTTCTCGCCCCTCCAATTCTTTTCCTGCGCCATATGATACAGTTTGTCTAAAATTGTTACTCTCAACATCTCCTTGGGGCCTTTCTGGGCCAACCCGAATGGATAAAGGTATACTTTTTAACCACCCATGTGGGGAACTTAAAAACTAAAATAGTCTCTCCCACCTGGACCTCCCCCAGCACTGACCCAGGCTTAGACACTCCTAAAGACACATGGAAGAGCCTGTCGAGAGCCTCTTCTCTAATACTCTGTGTTTGCTTAAGAGGAGCCCACTCTGAGCCCAGACACCCTACATCACAGTCTCCACTCCCCTTTTGGTATTCGTGACCAAGGTGGCTGTCATGTGGTGACACACGATGGTGTAGGACGTTTGTCTGTTGTTTGAAATATTGGGATACTATCTCATAACTGAATTTTGAGAACACAGCATGGCCATTTGGGGCAAGCCTTGGCTGCACACTTTTCTTGTTTTGTGTTCACTTGGGCTACTGTATCCTCGCAGCCACTGTGTAACAGGAGAGAGAAGGAAGGACGCTTGACTTTTGGAACAGGAACTTAACTTTTCACATGTTCTAATGTCTCGGGGGTTTGGTCCATTTCCCTAGTGGATGCTCATGCATTTTTTTTTTGTTTTTATAATTCTAGTTGAACTATTCTTTCCATAATGGTAGCTGTATCTCAAAGGAGGCAGCAGGATTCTACTAGTGGCTCCCGTGGCATCATTTGGGCTAATAACTGACTTTTATGTACGTAAAATTCATGTATGGCAAAGGGGTCAAGACCATGATGGGCAAACCCGCAGAAGCAGCTGACCCAAACTAGTGGGAGCTCACTGACTCCGGACTGACAACTGGGGAGCCTGCATGAGACTGAAGTAGGTCCCCTGAGTGCAGGTGACAGTGGGTGGCTTGGGCAGTTTGTGGGGCCACTGGCAGTGGAACCAAGAGCAATGCCTAATGAATGAACTAGCTTTTTGGAGCCCCTTTTCCTATGTGTGGATACCTTGCTCAGCCTAGACACGGGGAGTGGGGGAGGGGGCAAGTGGAAGGGTCCTGATCCCTGGGACAGAATTCATTGACTCCCCATGAGAGTCCTTACCCTCTCTGAGGAGCAGATGCAGGGCAGAGATGAGGGGGAGGTGGGGAGAGCAGGAAGAGGGGATGGATGGGGGTAACTGGGAATAAACAAAAGCAATAAAAGGCATGCATGTGTATAAAAGGAATGCTCTAGAAAGGCAACGTGAGAACATTGTTACCTTCCTCTCTCACAAGCCAGGTAATGGTGAGCTCCGTCTGCCCCTCTCTCCTCCCCTCTCCTTTTTAGTGGAAAGGTATGCACAAGCAACTTTTTGGCCACACTCCCCAGTCCAGGACGTAGTCACCACGTCTTGGCTTGTTCAGGGCCCACTTTAAATAGTCGTTGCACCTTTAGAGTCAAGCGCTGCTTCAAGCCAGCAAATGGCCTGAGAGCAGAGTCACTCCATCACTGGGAGCCATCTCCCTTCACTTCCTTCTCAGCCTGTCGTTGTCTGGGTGGTCTGCTTTTTATCAAGCCAGTGTCACTGGCTTAATTTATTTCCATAGTTACCCAGTATATTTGAAAGCAGTTATTTCTCCTTGCAGACCTTAGCTAACATCTGAATGACAGGCAGGAAGCCACAGGGCATAAAAGCTTTCTGAAATCTTCTTGGGTTATGTTTTTTTTTGTTGTTGTTTTTTTTTTTTTGTTCCCTCCAGCTTCAGCCGCTTGGTCTGAAGTGGGCTTTGTAGAAAGAGGCAGTGACCTTTTCAAAGTCATCTGCAGACAGGGAAACCAGCTGTTTGGGAAAGGGATCTCCCGTCCTAGACATCCCTGGGATGGGTAGGGAGGGGGGCAATGAGCTCACAATGGGCTTCTCACACTGAAGCCAGAAGGAACCAGGAACAGAATGAGAGAGAGCGTTCTGCTCCCAGCACAGGGACTCAAACCCAGGCAGGTGTGTGGTCTGCACAGGTCCCTGCACACAACCAGCCAGAACTCCAGCAGACCCAAGGGCTGAGCTTAAGAATTTCATTTCCTAAATGCCGAACCAACTTCCTGTAATAACCGGGCGAATTTAAGATATTCTTGTTTCTTGACATTCATTTCCTGTTGCACCTTTTAGGGGTGTGCAGACATTATTGAAAAGGAGATCGTGCCTCCGCTGGTGACAGGTCACATTCTACAGGGTCCTTATTTACATCCTTCTCTTTCATTTGCCGTGGTTGAAGGGACCATACCAAGAAGAGAGTCTGTGTTAGTCTTTCTGGTAAAAAGGAACAATTAGCATTACAGAAGAAGTATCAATTGTCAGCGGGCACTCTGGTTAGTTTTTATCAATTTGATGCAAACCAGGGTTACTTTGGAAAGGGGGACCTCGGCTAAATTGTCCCCATCAGACTGGCCCGTAGGCAAGTCTTTGGGGGGGGCATTTCCTTGACAAATATGATGAATGTGGGAGGGTCCAAGGTCATGCCACCTCTGGTCCCGGGTTGTGTTAGGAAGCAGGTTGAGCAAGTTGAGGGCAGCAAGTCAGTAAGCGTTATTCCTCCATGGTCCCTGCCCGAGTTCTTGTCCCGATTTCCCTGGGCGATTGAGACGCGTAAGCCAAATGAATGCTTTCCTCCCCAAGCTGGATTTGATCACAGTGTTCGTCACAGCACTAGAAAGCAAACGAGGGCATGGGGGTTTCTCCACATGCGTTAGTTTTTTGCAGCCAGTATAGCATCTATTGTTCTAGATGTCTCCTGAGGGAGTCAATACGTGATTTTTTTTTCAGTCACATTCAAACCGGACCAATTGTTCCCTGGTGCTGTGTAGAGAATGATTGTGGTCCAGCATGGCTCACAAGGGGTTGATAACAGGGCCATTAGGATATCAGCTGGTTGAATCAGACCCAGCTTTGCTAGCAGTACTTTAATTGAGATGGCCTTGGGTGGAGACAAGGGAGGAAACTCAGCCAGTGGTGACTAATGTCACTTGAGTCCCTGCCCGTTGTTTCAGAGCCGTTGTGGGGAAGGAGGAAGGCTGTTGTGTCCCCTTCACTACTCAGTGTCCTGAGCACAGGACAACACTCCTTCTTCTTCTTCTTCTTCTTCTTCTTCTTCTTCTTCTTCTTCTTCTTCTTCTTCTTCTTCTTCTTCTTCTTCTTCTTCTTCTTCTTCTTCTTCTTCTTCTTCTTCTTCTTCTTCTTCTCCTCCTCCTCCTCCTTCTCCTCCTCCTCCTCCTTCTGAAGTTGTACAGAGAGCTAAGAGAGTCTGATGGTGGCATCCCACAAGGCGCCCACTCAGTCTTCTTTAAGTTGGGGCTGAGCACCAGTGTTGCCAAGGTGACCGCTTGACCATTCTGCTGTGTCTGCCCGCTTGGCCAGTGTAGAGTGTGGAGCGCATGTGTGTTGGGCTAAGGGAAGACAGCACACACACATGTACATGTCCACACACACAGACACACACACACACACACACACACACACAATCTATGACAAAAAGAACTGTTGAAAAGATCCTACTCAAAACCACATCTGTGACCTCTGCCTACACAATGAGGTTGCCAAATTTACAAGGAAAAGCCCTGGTCTGGATGGCACAGCCCAAGAACAGTTAGCTCAAACGACATTTGACAAGTCACTTTTTCATGTCTTGGTTTCCCCATCTGTGAGATGAGATGGTGGTCAGCCACTCTTAGGAAGCCATGTGGGCTAGCCAGCCATGTGACTGCTTGTGGGGCTGGGTATCAAGTCTTCAAAGGGACACTTTGCTGATGGGACACTTTGCATGATGGTCTGGACTAGAAGAAACCTTGAATGCAGGTTCATTTGCTCCCTTTCCAGGTCCCTGGGATTCCAGACTGGAGGGAGAAGAGACCTGGGGAGTTGTGAGCTTCCCTATGTAGGGAGAACCAGCCACAGGGCAGTAGCTGAGGCAGGGTTGGAGTTACCTCCAGGGCAGAGGTGCTTGGTAGCCGCTGCCATGCTCCTGACCACACAGCAGGGGAAAGGAGAAAATGGAGCAGAGTGGAAGGGAGGCTGGAGAGGTGACTCAGTCAGAATGGAGGGGAGAGGCTGGAGAGATAGATTAGTCAGTAAAGCACTTGCCTTTTGAGCATGAGGACCTGAGTTTGGTCTCCAGACCTATATACAAATGCTTGGCCTGGTGACATGCAATTGTAATCCCAGTGTTGGGGAATGGACCCCTGGGGCTTGCCGGTCAGCAAGTCTAGCCTACTTGAAGAGCTCCTCGGCATCACACACACACACACACACACACACACACACACACACACACACACACACACACACACACAGGAACAAGGAGCAAATGAAGTTTCTGAAGAATCTTTTCTGTTTCAGGTTCCCTGGCAGACAGTTGCGTATGGACACCTTTCTGTATTCAGGTTCAGGGTGGTAGCCTTTTCTCTCCATGGAGACCAAAGGAGACTTGCCTGGGGTGGGGGTGGGGAATACTTATCTAAGCAAATGTATTGCACCTTCCTGATACAATGTGTCCTGGTGCCGGATCCTCGGTGGTGGACATCCGTCCTACCAAGCAATTTGGACTTAAGACTTTTTGCAGGAGATGGCAGGAAGACATATCTTAACATTTTGATTTCTAATGCCTCTGTTTCTCTTGCCAGGTGACTCACTTGATAGGTTTTTATCAAAGCAGGGCGGCCTTACTTCCAGGCAGAGGTGTCTGGGTGCTGCTTTGACTGACCGTGGCTGTCCCTTTAGGGGAAGTTCTTGCAGAGACTACACTAATGACAATAATAACAATGATGACAGAAATAGGCTCTCCATCTGTTTGATGTGTTTGGGTTTACTTGCCAATATTGTGTTAACATTTATTCCAGAGAAATTTCCATCCAGAGTGGCAGCCCATAAGTGTATTCATATTCTAAGACAAGCCAAACACAGAAAGGTCACGTAGGAAACACTGAGTATATGAATTTCCAGACAAGTCGACAGACCACTTATCCAGCTGATCCCAAACGGATAACGGCTGCAAAAATCAATATAGAGCCTTACAAAAGCGGCCAGCCATCATCGGACTCTTCATGTCTGTGTCTTTCAGAATTGGCTATCCGATTCCCATGTTTGCTGGATTCTGCATCATGTTTATCTCAACAGTTAGTGAGTATCTGCTGTTTGCCTTCTGCACTCTGGTCTTGGAAGGAGCCCTGTCTCCCTTGAGCTGGAATCAGACTAGACCTAGGGGAGGAGGGGGTGTTGTATTGGCAATAGTACAGAAAGGGGGGCTTCATGGAGCAGCCCACGGCCTCAAGTATGGATATGCTCATTAGTTTAAGGGTGGGTTCCAGAATCACACAATGTTTGGATTGTGGGCATGATCTTGACATGAGGGCCTGGGCCTCTTCTCTTGGCAGTGTTTGCCTTCTCCAGCAGTTACGCCTTCCTGCTGATCGCCAGGTCCCTTCAGGGAATTGGCTCCTCCTGCTCATCCGTGGCTGGTAGGCATGAAAACTCCAGTGGGCGGGGAGCCTGGGTGGGCACTTGGGTGGGCTAACATTGGGACTAGAGGTTGAGGAGGGTGGAGAAAGGCTTTTGGAGAGGGTGGCCACCTGCTCGTTGGATTCTGATTAGCCTTGTATTTCAGTTGGTCTCGTGGGCTAAGGAAGATGGTTTGCCTGCTGGGCAGGGAGGATGCAATGGGGAGGGAGGATGTCATGGGTAATGTTTTTGGTGTTCCCCAGGGCATGGGCACTGACTGGGTCTTCTTCTGTTTAGGAATGGGCATGCTGGCCAGCGTGTATACGGATGATGAAGAGAGGGGTAACGCCATGGGGATTGCTTTGGGGGGCCTGGCCATGGGAGTCTTAGGTATGTAATGGTTACCATGAAGGTAGGACCTGCTTGAAATTGGGTTACAATTTTCCTTGCCCATTAGTTTTGACCACACTGAAGCCACATCTGTATTCTTGGGAACAGACATCCAGCCTTACTGTTTCTTCTTCTTCTTCTTCTTCTTCTTCTTCTTCTTCTTCTTCTTCTTCTTCTTCTTCTTCTTCTTCTTCTTCTTCTTCTTCTTCTTCTTCTTTTTTTTGCCTCCATAGAGTTTTTGGAAAATGGTAGGCAGAGTCCCTTTTGGGGAAGGATATACCCTTCCCTCCCTGGCCTCTGTCCCCAAACCTCATATGTCCCAATATAAAACACAGAATTGAGTAGGATGATCTGTCAGATCTCCTCTTCTCAAAAAGTCTACACTATAATCTGAGAGAAACTTCCAGCCTTCTGTATCTGCCATGACCCCTGCCCTGGCTGACATCCTAGGCCAGGGGACAGATACTTTTCCTGAAGAAGAGTTGGATCTTTTCCCATCTTTGACATCTTTCTTCTCTCTGGACCCAGCGGCTCTCATGTCTTCTGGTAGCAAAGAAATGGGTCTGTAGACCTTACCGTGCTGCAGAGCCAACACAGCTCTTGGCTTGTCTCATTTACTTTAGGCCCTTGGTCTTTGAGGATGCCTTTGTGTGGTCTTCCCATTCCTTAGGTGAAAAGATACCTTGTAGGGGGGTACGGGGGAGTCCAACATGATAGATACTAAGTTGAACATATGGCGTCACCTCAGGTCTTTTAGGGAACAAAACGTAAGTATCAAATGGGTGGTTTTCTCCCATTGGGGAGCGGTACCCGCCTACCACGGCTGTCCTGTGGATGGATCTCTCTCTTCCTATAGTGGGACCCCCCTTCGGGAGCGTGCTGTATGAGTTTGTGGGGAAGACAGCTCCCTTCCTGGTTCTAGCGGCGTTGGTGCTCTTGGATGGAGGTGAGTGGCTGTGGTCTTAGGCTCTGCGGCGTGTGCCTGGGACGCATTCGCTTTCCAAGAGTCATCTGTGTTTTTGCCTTGTAGCCATTCAGCTCTTTGTACTCCAGCCATCTCAGGTGCAGCCAGAGGTAAGCAACTGGGAGGTTAAAGCCGAAGGGTGGCCCCCGGGGAACTCTCTCTCTAACGCCTGTTTTTGCCTGACAGAGTCAGAAGGGGACGCCCCTAACCACCCTGCTGAAGGATCCTTACATCCTCATTGCCGCAGGTGGGGCTCCTGGGTTCTTGACGTTAGGGATAGTTCTAAGGTGGTGGTTGGGTAGTAGCGATTTCCCCTTGCTGGATGTGTGTGGTCAGGGATGGGGATATCCTGCATTATCCTAGCTTGTTTGTTTGTCTTCATGTCAAGGGCTCACTGCTTGGCCTTGAACTTTCTGGAAGGGCTTGCTGGCCTCACTTCAGGTGTCTCAGGTGCGCATTTGGCAGAGAACTGAGCCCTAGAGGATGCCTCTCTTCCTGTAGAATGAGAAGTCATGTCTTTGAACTTGGCCTGCCTGCCTGCAGAATGAGAAGTCATGTCTTGGAACGTGGGGGCCTAGATGGACTAAAGAAAACTCTGGGGGTTCTGTGGCTCTGTCCCAGGGGAGACAGTTACCTTCCCTTCTGAACCTGGGCCTCCCTTCCCAGTGCCCAGATACAAGGCTGAGACCAGCAGTCTGGCTCAGCCCAGAGAGGGGATAACCTGTCTAGCGGGGCTCCCATGTTACAGAAAACTGAGTGTTTGAGACAAATGGATCTTGCCTCCTGTAGGAGATTTGTATTCAGCTCTTTTCAATGCTCTAGGATGGTGTAGCTCAGTCGATGGAGCTTGCCTGTCATGCACAACACCTGGGTTCATTCCGTGGATTGCATAGACTTGGCATGGTAAATGCCTACCTGCGATCCCAGTACAAGTTTATCCTTGGCTGTGTAGAAAACTACATGAAACTTTGTCTTAAGGAAACAGAGAGAGAGACACACACACAGAGAGAGACACAGAGAGAGAGAGACAGAGAGAGGAGAGGAGAGAAGGGGAGAGAGAGAGAGAGAGAGAGAGAGAGAGAGAGAGAGAGAGAGAGAGAGAGAGAGAGAGAGAGAGAGAGAGAGAGAGAGAGAGAGAGGGAGGTAGGGAGTGAGGGAGAAAGGAAGGAACAAAGAGAAAGAGAAAAAGAAAGAAAAAATCAGTCAAATTCTGGACTGTTTTTTTGTTGAACCCTTTTGCTGTGGGATTTAGCCAGGGCAGCACACAGGCTAAGTGCTGGGAAGCCAGTGCCCCCCCCCCTTCTTGCACTGGACTCTGCATGGTACAGGGCATGTTCCAGAGCCGAGGAGAGGTGGAAAATAGTGGTATGGGAGGGTGGGGGTCCTAGAGATGTAAACGTCCTGAATTGAGCACCTACGAGCCAGGCAGTGTAGCCTGGGCCCTCGGTGCTTCTTGGAACCTCGGTGATGAAAGGAAAATCAAAGAGTACCCAACACTATTATACTAGCCACGGTTCTCGTTACATGTGGCGGTGGTGGGGGGAGTTAGGAGCAAGGTGGATGGGAAGGGAGTCCAATCGTTCAGATGTTCTGCAGTTAAATGTCACCAGGAATGATTGCCCGGTTTTCTTTGAATTTGTCCTAGCAGATTACAGGTTCCACAGAGCACAAGCACAGGAAGCCTCCAGAATGACGGAGGGCAATTCTGTGTGTCTTTTTCCAGACGGCTCTGTATTTACAAAGAGCTTGGTTAACAGATGAATGATGAATTGTATGTATACTCTGTGTGTATGGCTAGAAAAACACCTGTGCCCAGCACCCTTTTACCCAGGGTGCCATGATCCTTAGATTTTCTGACACCGCAGGGATCGTGAAAACTATCCAAGTTCATTGCACAGTATAATGCAGTCACAAGAGCCCCAGGATGCCCCATAGTGTGCATGCTCTGTTGGCTGCCCCATGCTGCTCTCTTCCTTAATGAATTGGAACAGGTTTTCTTCATTTTTTAAAGGTGGATGGGTTAAGCCAAACGAGCTCAATGGCTCCCTCCAGCTATAGACTTTATAACTCTGGGATTGGTCTTGCTAAAAATTGAAGTTAATACTCCTCGCTATCCTCCTGGCTTGCTGTTTAGTGTTTATCTTATGGAAGCAGGGTTTCTGAGTGGGGCACACAGGGTCTGTGTTTGAAGTGAATCACAGTCAGTCAGCATGGAGGCAGAAGCACACTAACATTCCTCCTCCTATGCAGGCTCCATCTGCTTTGCAAATATGGGGATAGCCATGCTGGAGCCCGCCCTGCCCATCTGGATGATGGAGACCATGTGTTCCCGAAAGTGGCAGCTGGGTAAGGACTAGGGCGGGTCCTGTTTGTCTGTGTGCCCGCTCTGCGGAAGGTGACAGAATGATCACTATTGCTTGCCTCAAATGGACTTTGGGGTCAATTTCAACTTTAGCTTTGTTTTTGCTGTTTTCATTTCATTGTTTATATATTTATTTTTATTTTATTGTTTTTTAACTATTCCTGACTGATGCTTCGAGTGAAAAGGGGAAAGTACAACGAGATTGAGGAGGGAGAGGAAACATTGGCACTAATCTTATTACAGGACACTGTTAGAATTGTCATACTTCATTGTCAATCCCTCAGTGTTTATTTTACAAGCTACATTGTATCACAGGTGCATATTCATAGAGTTGGTACTCCAGTTCAGGTATCTGATGAGGTCTTAGGATGTACCGTCCACAGACGATTATGGTAGACGACTCATAATTGCCTCACAGTTCTTTGGTAGACTGGTATTTATTATTGACATTATTGTGACGGTGAACATTGTCCCCAAGCTGAACTCTGGATTGTACTATGATCAATGGTCTTTTTTTTCCCCAGTTCATTTTTTCCTTGAGTCGGCCGTTGCCCTCCCTTTCTCTTTTCTCGGTTCTCTGTGTAGCATTTACCAATGTATTTCTTGAACTCTCTGGCAGAGATGAGTGACCCCCACTTGGGTCTATCACCTGAGCTGAGTTTGCTGTGCCTTTGCTCATTATGGCAATCAGTCCTAGCTCTCCAGTCTAAACATGGTCCAATCTAGACGTGGGAACTTTCCTCTCCATCATCTGGGCGTCCTCTTTGACTCCCTTTCTTGCCCTTTTTCCCTCACTGAACCTGGAGCTCATCTGTTTAGCTAAACTGGATGAACAATGAGCCCTAGGGTGTCCCACCTTCCCAGTGTTGGGATCACAGGTGTAGCCCACCATACCCGTCTTTTTCTGTGGATCCTGGTGACTGAATTCAGGTCCTCTTGCTTGCACACCCTGTGGCTTGATCAGTGACCCCATCCCAGTGATATGAATTTTCAAGCAATCCCTATTGAAGGGCACCGTAGTTCATTTTTGCCACCAATACATATTGTAGAATACCCATGCCTTTTCCTCTTTCCCTCATGCTTAGACAGATATCTGTAGGGCATGTTCCCCAAGTCAAACTGATGTAGTTTTTGCACTAACACGGGTACTAGATCCAATAGGTTAATAGTGGAGCCTCTTTTCATAGATGCATGTGCACCTGAGAGACAGAGAGAGTTAGAGTTCTTGATCTTCCTGTCTCAGTCTGCTGAGAACCAGGTTCACAGGTGTCTGTCTACCACACTTGGCTAGTGTGGGACTCTTGCTGATAATCTCACTTTTGTGTTGAGCTGCTTGTTCTTTTCTTACTGGTAGGATACCTTTTGTGTATCAGGTATTAACCTTTTACAAGAAATTTTGCAAATATTTCCCTCACTTTGTTGTGTCCTTTTACTTTGCAAGTGGTATGTTCCATGTCTCAGAACATTTAAAATGCTGCGTGTCAGATTTGACGGGCTTCTGTTTTTATGTCATTGTCTAGCTCAAAAAGGCCTTTCCATTGCCAAGATCATTTAAAAATTAAATAGCCCCTGTTTTCCTTTAATGCATTTATGTTTTTTTGCCTTATACTATTAGGTTTGCATGGAATTAATTTTGCTCTAATTCTGGGATGGGGATGTGATTTTTTTTTCCATGTGGCCAGCTATCATCCCTGGGCCATGTCTCTAGGGGGAGTATCTGATCTCCTATCTCCATTTTTTTTTGAGTGGCCACGTGTTCTTGGGTCCATTTCTGGATTCTCTCTTCTCTTGTCCCTTCGTCAAGACCTCCTCTTGAATCACTCACTGTAGCTTTAAAGTATCTGGAAAGCTAGTCCCCATGAACATACAATTTTGTTTAAGTATGTATTATGTGTCATAGATATTTATTTTTATTTATTATTTTATTTATTATTTGCTTTCCTTGATTCCTTCAGCTCACATGGATGTCTTCATATGAAGATGCTTAGTTCTAACTTCATTATATTTCTCTCTCTCTTTCTCTCTGTGAGTGTGTGTGTGTGTGTGTGTGTGTGTGTGTGTGTGTGTGTGTGTGCGCGCGCGCCATAGTGCACTTGAAAAGGTCAGAGGACAGCTTGCCTCCTTCCACCATGTAGTCTATGGGATCAAACTCAAGTCAAACTTATCTGTTCCCCAAACCTAGCTTGCTCTCCCTGTCTCAGGACATGCATCTCAACAAAGCACCAGCCCCTTCAGGTTCTATAATGATTGTTGTGTCTGTCCATCAGACAGTCCCTAAAAGGCTTCAAACAACCCAGGATAGGGTATGGGTGAGGAACTTCTAGCAGGTGGGAGGTTTCTTTTGAGAAAGGTGACAGTTGTTTCTGGAGTTTTCTTGTCCTGTAAGGTCCCGCAGCCCCTTCAGCCCCAAAGAAACACACAGACACTATATTAATTATAAAATCGTTGTCTGATGGCTAGGGCTTCTTATTGGCTAGCTCTGCCTTAATTATCAACCCATAACTACTAATCTGTGTATTGCTACATAGTCTTATCTTACCAGAGAAGGCCTGGTGCATCCTATCCTCCCGGTTTCTACATGGCATCTCCTCATGGTCTCTCTCTGCCTACCTTTCCCAAAATTCTCCTCGTCTCCTAGCCCCGCCTGTCTTCCTGCCTCTATTGGTCAAACAGCGTTTTATTCATCAACCAATAAGAGAGACATATATACAGAAGGACAGTCCCCATCAGGCATCCTTCTGGATTCTGTTCATGGCAACAGTTGCACAGCCTTGTAAATATCCTGAAAACCACCCAGTTGGAGACACTGAAAGGGTAGATCTTATAGGATCCTGCGGCAAAACTAAGCACAAGCCGCATGTGCCATTCAGCAGCAGATGGTTTCTTGGAGCTTGGAAACTATGGTTCAGACCTTCTCCGTCAGGGCAGAAGAGGTTGTCCAAGCTTTCACGCTCCTGGAGAAAAAGCCACTGCTAGGTGCACGCTCTCCCGCTCTCAGTGTGAGCAGGCTGTCGTGCGCGGAGACCACAGCTGATCCTTTAGGGAGGTGCCAACTTCTCCTTCCCTCTGGTCCTCAGCACCCTGCCACTCAAGGGTTCTCAGGAGGCACCGTTTGCCCGCTTGGGGACTGCATGGCTTGATCAAGCACCACACACTTGCTTCACGTCTCAGCTGGGAAGCGTTGCGACGTTGGCAGTGTCTCCGCTTAACTGCCTTATGACCCTAATTGAATGTGTCCTGGCCATGTGCAGGGCACTTTGGCTACTCTGCTCTTGTCCTCTCCAGACAAAGCCTGTGGCTTGCTGTTTTTTTTAAGCCTCTAAGATCAGGGAGGAACCCCAGGGCCACAATGAGTTAGTGCTCAGACTCCCTGATGCCAATCAAAGATTGTCTGATGCAGGCTTGCCATTGCCTAGTGTTTGGCTCTCTCTGCCTGCCATTCACCTCAGAGGTGGGGTTGTCTCCTGGAGAGAATAAAATTTTACCTCCTGTCTCATCTTCAGCGTGACAGGAAAGATCCTCTTAGTGGTCTCTACAGCTTGGGACTAGTGACTCCTGCAAACACCAGATCCTGGACGAAGGGTCCTGTGGGATGAGGAATGTGGAGGATATTGTGCCTGGAGCCAGTGGCCCTTGCCCTGGAGCTGCCCCAGAAATCTGGCCTCTGCCTGACTCTGTTTCCCTGTAATTTGGGGGATACTGAAAGTCAGGGCCAAGCAGACCTACTTGCTACATGAGTGACATGTGATTGCTCTCATGAAATGGCTTTGGCTGTAGTTTTTTGGGGGAAGGAATCGGCAGATGTCTATTCCGGACGGCTTTGGCGTGAGCCTGTTCCCAGTGCCTCCTCCGTCATGTGTTGGGTGGGTCCCGAGTTGGAGCTGTTGAGGGTAGACTCCTTCTGTTGCTTCCTTTGCACCTCAAGTTCAAAGCCAAGTGACTTCTCCCAGATAGCTTGATGCTTAGGGGCTGAGTTCAGGGTGAGGTCTGTGACTCCCCAAAAGGAAACTTGGGCCCTATTAACAGCCCTACACAAGGTTGAGGGCAAGCTCTTCCTTTTAATACTGTCTGCTTCAGAGAGTGTGACCAGCTGCAGGCTCAGGGTTCTCAGAACTGTATCTTAACGACGTCCTCATGTCACAGATCAAACACCACCTGATTCTTTCCCTAAAAAACACTTCCACGGTGACAGGACTCTTGTCACTTGCCTTTGCTGTAAGCTGGTGGTGTACGGGGCACAAGGCTGTCGGTAAATGTTTGCCCGATCAGATTATACTGACTGACTGTTTGGCCTCTGCATATTGCTAGGTGTGATGGAAATGATTTCCAGGAACATGTGATTGCTCTCTCTACTGTCATTTCCCAGAATCCTAGTTCCGGTATGATTCTGTTTCTCGAGTTTTGATCATAGGACCCATTGACCTGGAATTCCTATTGCGTTAGAGGCTCAGGCTCCAGACAGACAGTTTCTCCCAGGGTTTAATGGCTTAGTGTCAGCACTTGCTGACCACTCACCATGCATAACTGGCATCCACAACGAGGAAGCTCTGTTTGAGGGCAAGGTCTGGGATGAAGTCTAGTATATCTCCTTTCAAGGGAAAAACACTGAAATTGAGAAATTGAAAAGTGGCCTCTTGTCAAGAGATTGCCCTAGCAATGAGCAGTAGAGCTGAAGTGGATGATCTCCTGCATGCTTGTATGGCTTACCTTGATGTGCCTTTTGTTCAGTGCTGGCCACGTTCAAGGCAGCTTTGCCTTCGCCTGCTGGAACTTGCTCCTGGCTCATTGTCTCCCCTTGGAGAGCCATTAAGTCTTGGACGTAATGTATCTGTCAGTCAGTTTTATTATGAAAAACGACCAAGCAGCTTTTTTTTCCTCTCTCTTCTTAAGATAGGAAGATGTTCAGATAATTAAGAGGAAAATAGGTCATGGAGCAGTAGTGTTACATAGTCCTCTTGTTGTGACAAAGCCTTGTGTGCACACATACATGTAAAGTAACTATGGGCTTTGGCTAGTTTCCACTGCTTTCTCAGTTTTCCCTAATTCTTTCAATGGTTGCGCCTTTTGCCAAGAATTACAGAAGTGAGGCTGGGCAGAGGCGGTGGCAGTGGCACACGCCTTTAATCCCGGCACTCGGGAGGCAGAGGCAGTCGGATCTCTGTGAGTGGTAAGAGCGAGTTTCAGGACAGCCTTCAAAGCCACAGAGAAACACTGTCTCAAAAAAGAAAGAGTTACAGAAGTGAGAAACATATGCAAATGTGCAGACCACCTGGGTGGTCATTTTTGGGCTCCTGTAGTGGGGATTGTCTCTGTCAGTCCACATGTAATGCTGCCACCAGACTCAGATGGAGGGGAGATGTAGCCACTGATAGGGAAATGGTTCCCATTTCTGGAGCATCTCGGCAGCTTTCTGGGACAGATAAGCCATGAGGGGTCCAGAATGAAACAGGATATTAGCTGTGTGGGTGCAGGGCCCTAGACTTCATTTCATCTTCTCGAATCGTTGCTTCGGGGTCTGTGATTATTAGTTTTTCTGACGTGTGGCTTGTCGAAGTACTGATAAGGTATCCTTTCATAAACCCACAGGCATTGCTTTCTTGCCAGCAAGTGTCTCTTATCTCATTGGGACCAATATATTTGGGATACTTGCACACAAAATGGGAAGGTAAGATTAAATGAAAGCATTCATTCCATTGTTTTGGGTAATAATGTGGTTCTTTGAAGACATTCAGTGTTTCTGTCTTAACTGTTACAAGTAACTGCTGTGATTTTTCATTGAAGATGTGTCTTGGGGAAAGCCCACCCTAAGTGTTCGTTCACTGACGTGCTTTTTCTTTCAATAGGTGGCTTTGTGCTCTTCTGGGAATGATAATTGTTGGAATCAGCATTTTATGTGTGAGTGAAAGATTTCATTTGACAGGCCATCGGGGGAGGGGGTGGGAGCATATGGGACTGAAACTCCCATATGCAACATTTTATAACAGTTTGAGTTTGCTAATATTTGGTTTTATTATGTTCTTCATTTTATTTCAGCTTTTAAAAGTCATTTAAAACATTTGTGGAAAGACTCCAATGGGTATCTCATTTAATTTTAGGCCAGATGTTATTTAAACTGTTTTATCCTGTAGTTTACAAAGTTATTTTTCAATTATCTTTTAAAAATTTTTTAAATTTTCGTAGTTTTTTTCCTTTAAGGTCTCATTTTGTAACTCAGGCTGGCCTAGAACTGGTCTATCCTCTTTCCTTAATTCTTGCAAATGCTAGGTTTATGGATATGAGCCACTAAACTTGACAGTGGTCTTAAATACTTTATGGCAGCTACTCTGAACAGCGAGATGTTAACCAGAATAAACATATTTTAGTGGCCAAATATGGCTGTCTTCTCTGTGTCAAAACTTAGGTGATGAAACCATCTCTCAGAGGAACCACGAAATTAAGTTTTCACAGAAGGCAGGATTTACATTTCAGACTTTGTCATACATTTATTGATTGATTGCACTGGAGATTGAACCCAAAGTGTCATGCATAGTAGGTGGGTATTTTGTCGCTAAAATGCACCCTCAATCTAGGCTTTGGATTTTTAAAGGCTAGGATGGCAACACCCTTCCTTTTCCTACTCTAATTTCCTTCAAAAGGGAACAGGTTCATTAGGCCCAGATAGAAGATAGTTTTAGGCTTTTTTTTCCAAGATGATTTATTTAAGTCAATATCTTTTATTTAAGTATATTAACTTCCTCTTACAGATTCCTTTTGCAAAAAACATCTATGGACTCATCGCTCCCAACTTTGGAGTTGGTTTTGCAATTGGTAAGTCACCCAGGCCTTGTGCCTCAGTTTGGAACTGCATTGTCTCTCGTGGGAACTCTCTTCTTGAATAGTGAACAGACTCCAGATAGGTACCAAAGCTCGGGTTTCCAGGAACTGAAGTGGAGGCTGCCATGAGATTAGCTCAGGAGCAACCCATAGTCCAGGTCCATGAAGATGCTGTTGGCCTCAGGTGGTGTTGGCAGAAGCAAAGGGGAAGCCTCACTGCCACGCCCTAGCAAGCACGTGCTTCCTCATCTGTAGCACGCTCGATTTGCTTCAGATCTGACAGCAGACCTTCCGAAATGTGGCTAGGGACAGACTTCCCATGCCCTTTTCTTGTGAGGCCTGATAAAGAAGACGTAGGCTGGTGAGGTCCCATGCTGTGCACTGCAGGGATTTCCAGAGGCAAAGAAAAATAACACACTAGGGAAAGTCTGGACTAATGGTATGCTTTTGTTTCTCACTTATAAATACTGATTACTGTGATAAAGGCCACACCTGTTACACCGTTGTGTCAGGAATTTAGTCTTTGAGTGGTATAGCAGAACAGACGAATGGGATATCGTCCGACCCTCTAGAGGAGGTTGGGCGACCGGGGCATCTTCTGTCCCCTCATGGACCTTCACACCATTCCTGTTGTAATTCCTTCTTCATCTCTTTGCTTAGTAAGAGGCTTTGCTCTACTCTCTCTCCAGCAGGCTTCACACATCAAATGATCAGCAAATACTAAACAAATGAAGGCCATTTCTCTCATCCAGCTGCTGTGTGCCAGCCCCTCAGCATGTGTTCATAGGCATCCATTTACTGCAGCCACCAAAACCGCTTTCAAAACACCATATGTACACAGACGGAAGCAGTGCTCAGAGGCTAGGCGTGACCGTGCTCATTCAGCTCGGATTTGCACCCAGAACTCTGAACTCCTGTGCTCTTTCTGATCCTTGTCAAGAGGTCACAGCTTGTCACACTGGTTTTAGTTGGTGTTGGTTTCAGCCAACTAACAAGACAAATTCTTCAGGCTTTAGCTTTCTGAGCAGGAAAGGGGTTTTCTCTCACCCTCCTTCGTGTTCTAGTACTCAGGCACTTTTCAGCTTGGTAACTCACATGGTCTAAGGCCAGGTGTTGGAGACGGGCGGGAGAGAGGTTGACTAATGTATGTGCTACCTAGCAAGGGGAAGAATGATTGAGAAATGAGTGGATCAGGAAGGGGTCAGCTAGTAGTCCAGGTTCCAGTGGCCTGTAATATATACTACCTCTGTAGAACAGTAATAGGTGAGTTGTCAGAGGACTGGGTGAACCTTCCCATTACCCCAAAACATGGCCCATTACAAGAGATTGCAAAGTGAGGTAATACAGCCTACAGAAGGTGGACTAAAACAGTCTCAGAATCTTGAATTCCACTCCTCTCTGAAGCCTTCGGCTTACTGGTCACCGTGAAAGGTTTGCTGTCAGGAGTTTGTCATAGATGAGCAAGTGGCAGTGACAGAGGGAAACAGATGGCAATGTGTTGAGTTTAGGACACAGACCCTGGTGTTCAGCCTGTTTCTGCTTCATATCACTTTTCCATTCACTGTTCCTTAACTATCCACAGGGATGGTGGATTCCTCCATGATGCCTATCATGGGCTACCTGGTTGACCTACGGCACGTTTCTGTTTATGGGAGTGTGTATGCCATTGCGGATGTGGCCTTTTGCATGGGGTATGCTGTTGGTAAGAACAATCACTTTCAAGACAACCTTTACCTTAACGCAGGACAGATAAAAACCTCCTTGGAATACACAAATCTTTACATTTTTCTGGGCAATGACACATTTGGAGAAAGGGCTAATTTTCTGTTTCTCCAAAGGTCCCTCTGCTGGTGGTGCCATTGCGAAGGCAATCGGCTTTCCTTGGCTCATGACGATTATCGGGATAGTTGATATTGCTTTTGCCCCGCTCTGCTTTTTTCTTCGAAGTCCACCTGCTAAGGAAGAGAAAATGGTAAGGAAGCTGGTTTTTGATGATTTGGGTATGGCTGTCTGGATACTTTCTGCACAGTTCAATTCTAACCACATTTTTGCTCCTTTCCAATGGAAGTCTCTAAACAGAGACAAGGATATGAGGGTTCCTTTTTAGGCACCAACACAGTAACTTCCTTTACTCATGTCATTTATTTCTCTTAAGCCTCATGTTCATGAATTTGAACAATGAAATTACTCTTGTATTCAGATTAACACTGTGTGATTCTTGCCAATCAAATATAACCCTGAGATAATTCAATCTAACTGGTTATGGTTCTTTAACATCCTCCTGATTCCTAGGGTGTGGTACCCATTGCTTTTCTTCTATCCTCACAGCACTCGGTGATAGGTGGTGTCTTGGTCCTCACCAGGCGTTGAGAGTCTGGAGATGCTCTTAGGAGTCTTTGTGAAAGCTGATTACATTTACACTCTGGGCCGAGCACGTGAGCACAAAGGACTATGTAATTCTTGTCTTCATGACTAGAATCACCGTCACGGGGCAAGCTATAGGGAATTAAGTGCTTCTTTTTCCAACCAGCTCAAATTATTGGCTCTAAATCTGAAGTGGGAGATGTTAGGTCTCGTGCCCTTTCTAAGGTGCTTACCTTACCCAACAGAAAGAGCTCATTGCTGCTGCTGCGTCGTCTGTCCTGGAAGTGGTGCCCCAGACTAAAGCATCAGATGCTCTTACTGTTTAGCTGAAAGGAGACTGTCTGAACTAAGGATGAAGGAGAAGTCCATGGGAAGTGCTGGTGTTGTGTTCAGGGAGAGATCTAAGGCTTCTTTGTCATGTTCTTTTGGAGTAGATCAGACGCGATTTCTGTAGGTTTCCCCTCTCTGATATTGTGGGTTGAATCTAGGGCTTTGAGTGTGCCAGGCAAATCACTCTTCTATTGTGTTTCATTTCCAGGCCTTTTTACCTTTAAAAATGTTATCTTGAGACAGGGTCTCATTAAGTTGCCCAGGTTGTCCTTGAATTTACTCTGTAGGTGACCAGACAGGCTTTGAAGTTAGGATCTTGATTCAATTTCAGGAGTAGCTGGCATTACAGGCTTTTGCCACCAAGCCCAGCACAGAATGGTTCTCTGACATGAACTGAACAGGTCCTGATATTTTATCATTTCTTGATGGTTTCCTCCAAAAGCAAATTTAAAGACAGAACCAAAACTTAGATTGTGTAACCTAAGTTTGAGGCATTTTACCCTCACCTGTCCATTTGTTATAGCTTAAAAATAAGTTGATCTCCAGCCACTGACTTTGTGCCCTTAACTGTGTAGGATTTGACTACAGACTTCAGTTTTTTTCGTGGCTGGGCTCCTAGGAAAGGAGGGCGGTGCTGTAGAGACCCTCTGGTGGAAGCATCACTCCTCCTCTAACTTCCTGCTTCCTGTCTGGTTGTATGCATCACTGTGGCTCCTGTTTGGTTGACCTGAGCCTATACCCTTCAGGAATGGATGGAAGACTCTCAACACAGCGCTGGGAGGCTGTCCTTCCGTGGACACATTATCAATAATTTGATTAAGGTTAAATGAAGGTTACTCCCAAACCTTTTTGACCAAAGACATTGAATTATCAGTAAATGTTTCTGTCACCCAGGAGACAGTTAAGGCTGTTAGGGACAATGAAGAATTGGCATGGGCCTGGGGGCAGCTGCACTGCCCCCCCCTCAGGACTCTGCAATCTTCACTTTTCTCCATTGCACTAGAAAATAACACCCCACGGGAGTGTCCTGAGAGTCTCAACAGTAACCGTCTCCAGTGTCACCCACGTACCCTTCCTGCTCTATCGAAAGCACTGTTCTACTCTGCCCACCCAGTAGCACCCAGATGTCTTTGCTCTTCAAGGCAAGAGTTTCCTTTTGCTGCTTGGAATCTGCATCCAGCACCGAGACAGTATACGTTAGTGGCTGTTGTGTTATCTATATGTGGCTTCCAGCATGAGCTAGTGGAGGAAATGAAAGAGGTTAGAAGACTAGCTGAGGAGATGCTGGAGGGGGGAGGTATTTGTCTAGTCAGTTGCCACAGTGTTGTTTTTTTTTTTTTTTCCCGAGACAGGGTTTCTCTGTGGTTTTGGAGGCTGTCTTGGAACTCACTTTGTAGACCAGGCTGGCCTCGAACTCACAGAGATCCGCCTGCCTCTGCCTCCCGAGTGCTGGGATTAAAGGCGTGCACCACCAACGCCCGGCTGCCACAGTGTTTTGAAAGAAGATGGGAGAAAGCCAGTTTCTCTTCTTTATTTCAACCAGTGCTTTGGCTCATTTGAAAGATACTGAGGGAAGCGGAGGAGCAGCCCTGAAAGGGAAAACACCATGAACGACAGGGTTTTCAAAGCCACTTCACTGTAAAATGTCCCAATCCTTAGCCAGTGCCCATTGAGATAAATCATCAGCTCTTAAGGTGGGCATTTCTCTGCCTATAATCAAAGCCCACAATTGGAGGGATGCCATTAAAGTGCAACATCATGAGCCACCGAGTGTCAGAGACATGGGGGCCAGAAGACATTCCACCCAGAGCAAAGAATTCTCTCCCCAAGTACTTCCTGCAGGTACTCACCCTGCGGCTGTGTGAGACAGTGGCCTATGCAATGGTGTTTTGTAGGACTGTAAGCGACAGTTGTTTCTGCTTTTAAAAATAATGCAACTGATAATGGCAAAGGGGGAGATCCTCCTTATTACTCAGTCTCTGTCAAGTGTAAGGCATGTATATCAGCACCACCATTTTGGAAAACTGCCCCTATAACAAGACAATGACACAGGACTCCTACTTCTCAGAACACCCCGGTGAGAACAGGGTGTTCCAAGACGGGCTTTGGTTTTCAGATTTAGAGAACTATTTTTAAAAGGTAGGATGTGACAAGGCGGGAAAGGAAGTGGTCTTTGGCTAGCAGGCACCTTTAAGCGTATGGCTGTCTAAGGTCCTCCTAGCTTAGACCCCAGTCCAGTGCTGAGGAGATAGTTCAATAGGTAAAGCTGGTGCCTCAAGAAGATCCACGTTCAGATCCCCAGCACCCACGTAAATGTCAGGCAGATGTGGTGGCCCACCTGTAACCTCAGCAGAGGACCTCTGGAGCAAGCTGGCTGGCTAACTCACAAATTGACACCCTATGGCTTCAAGTGAAAGACCTTTCCTCAATATATAAAGTGAAGCATGAAGATCACCTGGTGTCAACCTCTGGCCTTTACACATGCACACGCACACGCACACACCCACCCACACACGTGAAAGTTTACACACTTAAAAAGGTTTCTTGTCTATCTTCAGCCTCCTCAGTGCTGAGTTGAAAGATATGTGCTACCACATCCAGCAACCTCCAGATCAGTTTTTATTGAGTTTTATTCTATGTTACAGTCCAGGATTTCTAGAGATTACCTATAGAAGTCTAAGGTGGTTATGAATAAGGCAATGTTGGTCACCCTTTTTGATGTTGCCTTGCTTCCTTTGGACTAAGTGAAGGCCAAGGCTCATGCCTGGTGCTCCTGGCTTTGGTGGTGTTTTCCAACTGTGTCTCCATTGCCTGCTAAGATGTCTGGTGGTCATGACAATTAGTGTGTTTTACCTCCATAATCTGATGTACTCATTCAAATTTATATTCTGCAAATCCTCCCGTCTTTCAGGATTCACCTAAGCTCTCATCCCCCCTGCAGAACTTTTGCTAACCCTTAACCTCAAGTTAGCGGCACCTGTGACCCTGGGGGACCTGTCCATACCTTTGGAGTTAAGTCACTGGTATAGGACCTTCAGGGTAAGGTCATACACACAGTAGGTGCCCTAGAAATCCAGACCAGCTGATGACTGCCAGTCTTATATAATGTATTGTAACCAAGGCAGTGTTCTGGGGACTGTTGATAGCACTGTCACTGTGAAGGTAGGATACCTGGGATTTCATTTTTATCATGTTCCACTCGACCCCCAGACCATCTCCATAGTGATATTTAGGCACATAATCTGCGGAGATTACCTTTAGATATCAAAGGCTAAACCTTTGAGTAACACAGGGAGAATGACTGACATATACAACGTCTGTTGTCTCAACTATTTTAGTAATCAAATCTTTTAAGTACAACTATCAACTTGCTCAGCAAGCAGCGTAATTAGAAAGGGAGTTGGTTTGAAGCTGGCGGTTTGAGATGACAGCCTGACTAGGGTAACATAAGTCCTTATCTGTGTGTCACACAGCAGATCATTTGAGAATCTCTTGGGAAATGACAAAAGGGTTAAGAACTGAGTGTTCTTATCACATTTTCAGGACAAGTTGGGGATAACGAATAGACACCAAGACAGACTGCCACAGGCAGGATCACATTTTAATCCATTCAGATTTGCAGACCACACATATGCATGCATGCACGCACGCACGCACGCACACACAGGCACAGATGACACACACACCCCTTGGGGGGAATGGTTTCTATAAAGGAGAAAGACTGCTAAGACATACCTGACTCACGTGGCTTGCACAAGGCCTCACACTGCACTTCTCCAGCTGCCATAGGATGCTTTAAAACAGTGGAATTTGTCTTGGGGCTGCCTGGGCTTCTTCCTCAGCTATGTATGGCTACACTTTTCCTCTCTGCACCCACTAGTTCTGATCTGTAGACTCAACAAATTTGAACCCAAAATGTCTAAAAATCAATTATCTGTACTAATTTGTACATTTTAAAATCATCACCTAGTTACACTACACATTTGCATTATATTGTGCTGGGTACTGTAAAGCTGAATTGAAATACACATGGAGGTATGTCCTATGCAAATACACTATTCTACATAAAGAACTTGACCATCTGTAGCTTTTGGTGGCTGGGAGGTGAACATCCTTAGGCCAAGTTCTGTAAGCCTGTGTGCCCATTTTCTCAGTTCCCCACTTAGGCTTGCTGTGAAGCTAAGGCTTCCACCTATTTTGTAGTCCCATTCCTGACAGGAGGCCAGCTGTGTTATCAGATTCCTGCTTGGTTCCGCACACTGTCAGCAGGAATAATGACTACAAGCACTTCTTGTTGAGGGAGGCTTAGAAAAGAAAGCATTTTTGTTGGTATTCTCCTTCTTGCAGGTACACTTATTTTTGGTTTAACTTTCAGAAACAAGAGGGGAGAGGGCTTTTATGTGTGTACTTTGTGCTAAAAGAGAACAGCTAGGAGAGAGATGATCTGAACATCACATTTATGAACAAAGCCCTGGGATGTTTGACTTGGAAAACTATCTAAAAGGCCATGGTAAAATGTGGTCTTAACCTACTGTAAAACAATCTATGTAGCTGGTTACCAACAGAGCAAGAGTCCTAACTAGAAATAAGAGTGCACTTCAGTTCAGACTTCAGTTTCCAGAAAGAGTTCCCTTCAAACATCTTCATGAAGTTTCCTGTTGTGGTGGTCTACAGCTCTCACCCCTCACAAGGCTTCCAGTTTAACTTTTCTTAAACTAGTCCACCCATCCTGTTTCACAAAACTCAACTTCTACCTCCTCCAACAGGTACAATGAAAACATCCTAGAGACCACTTTACTTCTTATTACCTAAAACTAAGTGGAGAATTCAAGGTCTTTGAGGTCAAGACACGGCAATTGCTTTCAAAATATTAACCTTTCACAGCAGTGGGTTAGAACCATTTTCTCTTTACACAAGAAGCTAATGTACTTGCATTTTGCTTTCAGGCTATCCTCATGGATCACAACTGCCCCATTAAGACAAAAATGTACACTCAGAATAGCGTCCAGTCATACCCTATCGGTGATGATGAAGAATCTGAAAGTGACTGAGAACCCTTGAAGTTGCCAAGTGCTTAACTGTGTAGCAATGTTTCCAGTAAACTGACTTGTGCAGAGCTGTCTTAGTCACACCATCCATTCCTGGCAAAGAGTAAAACAACCAAAGGTGATACTTTCTTTTCCATGGTTATGATAGACTGCCAACAGCCTTATAAAGAAAAAGCAGCTTTTCTAGGGGTTTGTATAAATAGTGTTGAAAACTTTATTTTATGTATTTGATTTTATTAAATATTACACAATATATTTTGACGAGATAGGTCTATTGTAAATGTATAAATATTTGAATCCAAATCAAATATAATTTTTTAACTTACATTCACGAACACTTGGACAAAAAAAATCTTGTATTTTTTCTGAATACTGGTAATGAGTGTTTAAAGCACACATTATCTGAGACTCTCCAACAAGAAACTAGAAGTCTGAGAAACAGATCATGTAAGACAGCGCCATTAGGTAGCAACACTGAATGTGTTGTTATTTAACTTGTAATTAGTATCAATGTATTTATGAGTTAAAAGTTAGTCATTCAAGCGCAGAGGACAAGAAATTGTGTCAGCCATCTTTCAAACTTACTCATAAACCTTTGCTGTCATTAGTTTTCTATTACGACCACCTACCTAGAAAGGGATGGTTGTAAATTCTGTTTTCTGTGTCATATCATTGGCAGCAATCATTAAAGCCAACAAGGGGTAAAAAGTACATGTTCTGAAAGCAGAAAAAATAATCTAAATGTTGCTTTCTTTGACAGATATATACTTGATGGTCTTATTGGGTGAAAATCAAGTATGCACTTTATACAATGGCAAGGTAAAGCACGATGATTTATCAAACCTAGTTCATGTTTTGGAAAAGGAAACAAGGCTATCAAGCTGATATGTGAAAAATCAGATTACATTTCTCACCTGCTTGCAGGTCATCCAAGTGTTTTTTCTAGATTTGTTAATTTTGAGTTGCTGTTATTTTTTTAGACTCCTAAAAGTTGTTCATATCAACATAGAAATGAATTTCAAACAAAGATGAAGGAATGAAATTGTTCATGTCTAACATGATTATGTTAAAAAAGATTATAGGGTGGTCAGGACACTTTCCCTTTTTGAAGCAGAAAGAAAAAACCATCTACAAATGTGTATGTGTTACTGTATCATCTTGTGTGCTGGGTAGAATAATTTTTCTAAGCATGACACTGATACACCTTTCCAGTGTGCTAGTGTGCTAATGTTATTAGTGACCATTATCTGTAATTGCTTTGTGTGAGATTACAACCTTCAGGAATACAAATACAGTATGGAATGTCTCAAATAGTATGTGTTAATTCTGCAGTTGTGTAATTATAAAAAATACCTGTAAGTTTTGTTAAGCTGAATTGTGTTTGTGTGACCTTGGACATTAAGAGAACTTTAGGATAATAACCCCTCACACTTATTGGCAATTACATATTCTTTAGGAAAGTGGCTAATACTTCTTTTGCTTTATAAAACTTTCTGTGAGACCTTGGTGATTTGAAATCTGGTGTGTTTGAGGGAAACAGGCTTCCTACTCATTAAACTACTAGATAGTCACACAGGTCTGCAACTCTGAAGGATGGCTGTAGAGGACTCTCACATGACTAAAATCAAAGGGCAGAACTTATACTTCTCCAGGGCAGTTTCAGAAGTAGTGTGATTAGAGAGGGCTTGTAGCTTTCCTCACTCACAATACCATATACAATCATTGATGCTGATGTCATTTTTGCTTCTGAGGCTTCAGCAAGAACAGTCAGCAAAGGCATGCCTGTCACTCAACTCCAGGGAAAAGATAAGACATTTATAACTGTTTGAAGAACAAAAGATAACTTGTACCCAGTGGGAAGACATTTATATGACTGATATTCTGGGTACATGAGAAAATAGGGTGTTTAAAAAATACTGTGCATGTACCAGAAAAAAAAAACTTACAGCTCTCTGATTGTGTTTACAAAGTAGAGGTGGTTTTTGTTTATACTTGGTAATTCAGACACAAAAATCTTAGTGAGGTAGCAATGGATAACTTTCTTTTGACTGCTAAGTGTATCAGCCTGGTTGCACTTTAAATTACTTAATAAATCTTGTTGAACACTGTGCTGTGCCTGCCTATATTCCTTCATAAGCCATTGCATCAACATTGCTGTTGAAATAAAATACATAAATATTATTTTGGCTGTAGATATTTAATTAAAAAGCATTCTTTGTGTTTGCAGGCGTCAGACAAAAGTCACTCCAGACTAGGGTGAACCATCCTCTGGCTTTCCACTGCTTGCTTTAAATGAAACATATGACCAATTATAACCTATCAGTGTGGAGAAACAGTGAGTTTCCCTGGACTTCACCTCAAATATTGTTCTAATTGCTGTGAGCAGATAATTACCTGATGAAGAGAGAGCTCTAACATCTAGCCATTTGATAGAACAGGCTCTGCAAGATGTAGAAATTAGGATCATTTTGAGTGGAATAGTTCCCAGGATTAGGGTAGCCTGCTGTTTTTGTTCAGACCTTAAGGAACACAGGATCAAACAAGATAAAGGTAATCAATCCCCTTTTCATCATTATTTGCCTTTTGAGGGGAGGGGATAAGGAAATCCATCATCTCAATTTAGAAATTAAGATAATACATCTTTTAAAAATTGAAGTGATTTCAAACTTGCTTTAGAGGACTTAAAATTTTAAATTCTATTGTCTTACTATTAGAACCAAATATGTTAAAAGTTTTTTTTAGATAGACTTTATTCTCAAAACTTTAGGCTGTTCTTTTTCTTGGAATGAGAAAGCATCTATACAATAAGTTCTAGTATTATTGAATGAAGTTTGATACTAAGAAATACAGTATAGCTGGACATGATGGAACATGCCTTTACTCCCAGCACTCCAGAGGCAGAGAGGCAGGCAGGTATCTGTTGAGTTCGAGGCCAGCCTGATCTATACAGTGACCAGGACAGCCAGACCTATGGAGAGAGACTGTCTCAAAAAACCAACACAATAAATAAAAAAGAAATATAGAATATTGTGATTACAAAATAATACTAAAATGTTGCTCATTTTATCTATCACACTCATTCATCTAAATGCTAATGAAAAGAATACACTTTAAATAGTTTAATTTTTCTTTCCTGAGACAGGTCTCACTATGAATAACCTACTTATTATCATATAGCATTAAAAAATCTATATCTATTTCAAAAGGTAAGGAAGCGACAGTAAAAATTTGAATGCTTTTGCAAATTTGTTTAGTAAAAGTGAATTGTTAGCTTGTCTGCATGGCCAAATTAAGCCAGGCTAATGCCACAGAGATGAACCAATTACCTTGTTTTCAGATGCCATCAAATGAAGATATTCTTATTTTCTGTGGTAGTCTTTATTGTTATTTTAGCTATAGATAACATAGCATGGCAGCAAGATTACATGAGTAATGTAATATAATACAACCTTTTAAATTGAAGCCTTTATCCCTTACTATGCTCTAGGATATTTGGAGTTTCCCCTCCTTCCCTGCTCTAAAGTACAACTGTGATGCCCCTATGGTCTCTCCCAATAGAAAAATATTGCACTACATTTAAAGGTATAGTTTACAAACATCATTAGCAGCAGTGTTGAGCTTTCCATGATTGTGGTTCTACAGAGATAAATACGTGAAAGCATGAGTAGATTCTCAGAACTAAAGCTTTGCATTATTTCTACAGCTCTTTTTCAAGTGGGTCAGCGCAGGAGCATGCTTGGGCATCACTGAAACTTCCATGGTCTGACCCATAAGCACACCAGCCACTTACAGACACATCATCTTTAGTAGCAATGGCAAGTTACTGCTTACAAGATGAAACATGGCTATATAATATCAGCAGATTGTTTCAAGCATAAGATGTGGAACAACATTTTAGCTTCTGGGATTTGTTGTGGAAAGTTTTCTATTACGTTGTTCTTTTAAATTGTGAGCATGCTTAAATAAACGATAAAAAAAGCAGGAGTGGGGTGGGGATTACACAGATACAGTCTTTTCTATAAATCTGCCAAAGACAGGTTTGTGTCTAGTGTCCTAATATGTCACTTAATAACAGGAATGAGAGTTCGCTACTGAGTTTAAAACTGGAATAACTTTCTACACTCAGCAGTGCTTTTCTTATATAATACCTTTTGTTTTTACAGCTTTTTACTGTTCAAAGCACTTTTGCAGTTATGCTCCTGTTTGCCTCACAATGGCTCCGTGAGGTAGAGTAAGTACCTGTAGAGATGGAGAAGCTGTGTGACCCTTTGTAACCTGCCTGTGGCTACAGAGCTCACTAAAAAGCTTGACCTTAAACTCCTGGTGGAGTTGGGGCTACAGATGGGCCAGTCTTTTACTATTATACTATGAATTTTCCTGCTGCCAAAGAGCTGTTCCATAGTTTTAAATTCAGTTGGTTTATGTGATATCATAGTAGTTATTGTAAAAGGGAATTCAGGTATAACAGGCTCAGACTTTTCAAGATATATCAATAGGGGTCAAGCTCACATATTTCTCTCAGTTGTGTGTTACCAGCATCCATTATATGAACCCAGTGTCATAGCAGGCCTTCATTTTGAGGAACTAGCCCCAAGTACTATGTACACTGTCTATCTTTATTTTTCTTTACAATGAATGAAGATGGTCTGAACTACTAAAGTATTCAGAATGACTGACATTCCTTTAAGGCCACAAGACACTAAATGATATAGTAAACATTTTGTATAATTGTCCTCCACATCATATTTCTACATTAAATTTTTTTCAAACAAAGCCAGTTATCAATGCAGCCATTGTCAGAACAAGTCCTGTGAAACTCTAATATCCTTGCACATGCTTTATTTCCTATGGGAGAACCAAAGATGAAAAAAATCATCACGAGTGCTCATTTAAAAGGAAAGCATCAACATTTGAGAGATATTTAAAAATCCTACTGGTTACTGTTCTTCAATAATAAAATCCTGTTACCCAATCTACAAAATTCTTGACCAACTAGATTTTGCATTTATCCTCTATTCAATGCAACTTCTAGCTAATTACTTAATTTCACTATACTTCAGCTGCGTAAAAGCCTTAAAAATATCACAGAAGTGTAAGCAAGCAATATATGTAAAAAAAAAACTAAATCAGCATAACATTTTTAAAGCTGTAGGGTCCACTTTCATTTATATTTGGCAACAACAGCAAAAGAAAACAAAACAAAAATCCCCCAAACCCTATATAACAAAAACCTCAAGCAAGTGCAGATGACAAACCCCACAACACAGACAAAAGAAGACTCAAACCTGCTCCCTCAATGATCACTATTGTCAATTTAGGCATGCAACAAATCTGCTGCTAGAACCGTGATAAAAATGAGAATGAAAATATTTCAGGACTCTGGACAGCTTCTGACTCAACATTAATTCAAAAACCAGGAGGAAGGAAAAAAAAAAAATGACAGTGAGACATCACACATTGATAAACACAAAGTTAGCTTACATAATTAGAAAAGGTTAAAAATAAATTAATAAAACCCAATTCCCAGTATAAACCCCCAAACCATTAAGTATACACACAATCCAAACACCAATCTGGTGAGCTCGTTACATGTTTCTGCCGGAAAACCACCTTTCACTCTTTACAAGCAAGTAACTGTAGAAGCAGGCCAAAGTGCACCATGAGAGAACTGAAACATGGCTATACCCGTGGCATTCCAGATGCATTTGTCCCCAACCACCCAGAGTTTAAACAGTTTGTCACACAGACTCGGATGGGCCAAACAAGTCATCTGAGATGCTGCTGAATGGCTGAGAGTCTATCAGTTGGCTTATTTCACTGTCAAGGTCTTCTTCTGTGTCATCTGTGTACTTGCTCATTTTTTTCGAGTGCTGGTCTAAAGACAGGCTTTCCAAGGTCTCAATGTCTTCAATGCCTGCTCTGTAGTGGATCATCAGAAGTGTCAGAGCTTGCAGTCTTTCACCTGATTTAGTCAACGCAGCAGAAAGAAGGGATTTTTTCCTTGTATCAGTTGTTTCCTTTTCTTCTCTTACAAGGGAATTATTGTGTTCTAACTCCTGATCAATTTCATTCTGCAGTTTATCCAGCATGAACTCTAGCTTTTGGATCCTTTCTTCTGTTGGCAAGCCTCTATACAGATCACGGCCGATTTCTTTAACTGCAATGAAAACACTGTCATCCAACCCACCTTCCTTTTTCACTAACTTTATTCCCGCACTGTGTCCTCGTTTGGAAGGACTGTTGGGACCACACACCTCTGTGTCACTGCCTTCATTGTCGGATGTGTTGGGTGTGTGCTTTGGTGATGGTTCCACAAGATCTGTTCCTGGTTCAGAAAGGCGAGTTTTAGAGACTTGACGCAAATTTAGTAAACGAGAGCTAGTATTAATGATGTGCCTTGTCAAACCTGTTGTTTTATGGACTGACTTGTTAGCTTCCATCTCAACACGAGGAGGAAGGCCCATGAGCGGCTCCTGTCCTTCTAGCCTGAGGTTTTTCAGGGTACGATCTATTCGCCTCTCAGTTGCTCCACAAAGAGGCGTCTCAGCTAGACACTTTTCTTGACACTTTTTATGACAAACATAAGCACAGAACATACACTGGGAAGCCGCTTTTGTCCAAACTTTTTTCTTACAGTAATCACACCAAGTTGGGTTTTGGAACTGAGTGTCTTGGAAACTATGTTTATTTTCTGACAAATTCATCTGTCCCACAAAATGCTCCTCTTTAGGGAGTGTAGGAACTTCCTCAACCAAATGGAGTTCTTTTTCTTTCTCTACATTAGGAACTATGTGGTGATCTGGTTCTCCTTCTTTCAAATATTTGAAATGAACAGTAATGTCACCATAACAAAATTTGTCATTGAAGCCCTTTTGCATACTCAGATTGCGTAGTGCAGTTCTAGTGACCATGGCCTTAGGAGCAGGGGCTTCCAGTCTGAACTTTGACAGGTATTCCATGTTTGATGTAGCTAGGCATCCTAAAGCCACCTCTTCAAGTTTTAAACTAACATGCCCCAAACAGATGAGGCCTCCTAACTTGAAAGGATCCCTGCACCAGAGTGCAATATTCAGGTACCTGTGGCAGGCTTCTATGTCAAACAAGCAGGATGCTCTGGTCCTTGACCACTTTCCTACCTTATTACGATAAAGAACCTCTGACGACTCCCACATCTGATGGTCATCTGAAGTGTCCTTCGTAGGCCCACAACTTTCTGCAGGAAGATCCTTCACTACTTCTTGTTTTGCTGAAGACTGCTTCCCTGCTGCCACATCTTCCCCGTGATCCACGATTTTCCCCTGCTTCTCAGCAGGTTTCTCTGCAGGTGGAGGAGGGAGCAGCACCTTCTCCGGCTTTTCAACAGCTTCCAGGTCGGCCTGAGTGGGGGCACAGTCAGTGGAAGGCAAAGGAATTTTCACCTGTGGCCGTGGTGGCACAGGTGGTTTGAAAGGGGGTCCTTGGGGTTTGGACACTGGTGCTGCTTCTGTGGCCTCGGAAGTTTTTAGAGCCGATGGTTTGTTTCCTTCTTTAGATGGAAGTTTCTGTGGTGGTGGATGGACTCCTGAAACTAGTTTACGATTTAAAACTGGGGATATAGCGCCAAGGGGTTTAATAGAGAGTGTTGTTGGAGTGCGTTTGGGACTATGACTTGACAGTTGTGGGTCCTCTTTGAACTCTGTTTGTACTCTGACATCACTTGCCAAGTCTTCAAATTCAGAATCCAGGTCTCTGTTCTCAGTATCCACCGACAACCCAGAAGCTTCCTCCTCATAACCTGGCTGGCAGGAGCTTGACAAGAAGTTTTCTTCCAACTGGCCCAGACTGTCTTGCAGCACTGCCCCTTGGTTACTCTGGCCCACAGGTCTCTGGTAGTACACCAGGACTCGGTCCCCAGCCTGCTTGATGAGTTTTAACACCTGCAGGGTCGATGTGATTTTCACACCTGGGTTAAGATTCAAAAGGGAAAACATGTAAATTGTTGCAATAAAATTTGCCTATACTGCCATTACCTCATAGTTATTTAATAAATGGAAGAGCAATAATAAACCTGAAAAAACATTTTACTTAAATCTGAATGAATCAGTGCATGATGCCCTGGAACACTGTGTTACCTGAGTGACACAAACCCTGAACAGCTGCTGACTCCTAACGGCTCCCTTTCCCTTTTGTCTTAAAAACAGTATGTCTCAGCTGAATGCTTGAAGTGAGCAGAGGCCTATTCAAACAGGGCTGCTAAAATAAAAGCCACACTTTGAATGATGGAAAGCAGTCACTTTACTGAAGGAAATTCTCAAATAACTCCAGGGCTTGTAAGCAAATGATTCAAATTTAGAAACCAATGTGACAAAATACTGTAATATATATAGACCCTATCACAGATCCTGTTGATTAGCCTTTCTGAGAATGGAAGAGTGGGAGGAAAGTTGCTTTAAAGTTAAACAAGGTGACTATAATGCACGTCGTCTTGTCCTGACTAAAAATCAACAGGCTACTGCCCTCTTAACCCACTCAGAGCTCTGGTTCCTGGCCTTTAATGTTCTGGTCTTTCTCCTCCCGATCACTGGCCTTGACTACAGCCATAAACAACCTTTAACTGCAGTGTCTCATCAGAGCTTTTCTGCTGTGATGCACATGCTGCCAGCTTCCAGTGTAATTCACAAGGCTCTTCCTGACTCAGTTAGCTTACAAACCTTACTACTTCTATCCAAGAATACTATGTTCCAGAAGCACGGTAGCTTGACATATGGACAAATGAAGCATCATCTAATGAACTCTAGTAAGTAGGCAAAGGCTCCACCCCAATCCCACCTCTCTATTTGTCCATGGGGAAACTTGTCCTCATCTCATCTCAGGTGCTTTGTGGAGGTGGTCACTATACCAAGACTGGAATCTGGATTTTTTTTTTTCAGGATATTTCAAACATGCTCAGAAATTTAGAAAGCAGCAAAATTGACTCTATTTTTGAACCTAAACATAATATTTTGCCAATTTTATTTCTACTACTAATCTATGAATAGAACTATTATAAATCTAGATGAATTACAATTTGTTTAAGAAATACCTAATAATACAGGGCAAAGTTTATTGCATATTTAAAGAAAGAAGAGTCACTAAGAATATATTGTAGGACTTGAACTCTATGGTGCTAGAGAGATAGCTTCAGCAGTTAAGAGTACTTTTTCAGAGGATGGAGTTTGATTCCTAACATCTACATTGTGGCTCATGATCCTCTGTACTTCCTGTTCCAGGAAAGGTGATGCCTCCTACTGGTCTCTGCAAACACTGCATACATGTGGTACACATGCAGATAAAACATGCATACACATTAAATAAAAAAACAGTTTTTCCATTATGTTCAAAACTTCAGCAACGAAGGTATATAATATCTGACTTTTCAATCAATAAAATTTGTACTTTTATGAATGTTGGATATCTTGAAAAGGTAATTTTTGCTTTTTTTTTCCTCTGTAAATATTTGTATGGCTTAGACTTATTTATTTTGGGTAATTGGTATTTGCTACTTGTATAATTGAAAACAGAACTTAAAAGACACATAAACTTAAAAGAAATAATTAAAGTAACCTATAGGTAAGACCAAGACAGAATATGTATTAATGCAAAACACTTTTATTGAACCATGGTTTTTATATTTATATACAGAGCCATGTAGTAGACAAAGTCTACTTTGTCCTCCTAAGTGTCCGTGAACCAGGAGCACTAGAATGGCCTAGGGAGCTTGTTAGAAATGCAGACTCTTGCTGGGTAGTTGGAGGCAGAGGATTTGGATCTCTGAACTGAAAGTCGGTGTGGTCTACAGAGCAAGTTCCGGGGCAGCCAGGGCTACACGGAGACCCTGTTTTGAAAAATCAAACAAACATGCAAAAACAAACCAAAAACCACACAATATACCACCAAACAAACAAAAAAGCAGAGAGAGATATGCAGATTTTTGGACTTTTGAATACTCTCCCTGGTGACTGTGATTTGAAAGGCACTGTACATGCCAGGTCCAGAGGGGTTTCCATGTGACAACGCTAACTTCATTGACCTCTGGGTGCACAACTAAATCCTTTCCATTATCTCAATGTCAAGATGGATTTGAACCAAAGGCAGTGTTTCTCTAATGTAACCAAGGATAACTGCTTTTTATTGGGACCTACCTGCTCTACTTTACTGTCTTAGCTGTGAAAGAACACAATATATTCTTTTTTTGAGACGGGTTTCTCTGTGTAGCTTTGGAGCCTGTTCTGGCACTCACTCTGTATCCCAGCCTGGCCTTGAACTCACAGAGATCCACCTGCCTCTGCCTTCTGAATGCTAGGATTAAAGGCATGTGCCATCAACACCCAGTGAACACAATATATTCTTAAAAGAAAATGACATACAATTTTATGTGGGCCAGGTACTACAAAGTCTGAAAGGCCTGTATTATTTCTGTGCTGCTGTGCACAGTTGAGCTCTACTGTCAGGTATATACATTCAAGCAAATAGCTTGCTCCGGTTTTTATTTTTATTATTTACAACAATCTAGCTGGCAGGAAGGTATGCAGGTTACATATTTACCACAGATTTGGGTTGGATTCTGAATAACAGCGTAGTAACAAACCACTGGCCTTTCATATAGTATAGAGCCTCAGAACAGTGCTGGGTGTACCCTTCCTCTTGGGACAGGAATATTAGTCCCTCTCCCATTAACTTTCTAGTCCTATAACAAGATGCCAGTGGTGCTAATATCAGCATATTTAGGGTCACAGTGGTGACGGATATACAAGAAGGGATAGCTTACTCTAAATTTTGCATTCAATAATAAGCACAGAGACGGTGGGAAGGGAAAGAAGACTAGAGAAGTAAAGTGGTTTAAAGATGAAATATGTTAAAGATTTAGAGATCAGGACTATCCTAGTGAATGTTTTACAAGCATACTAAGGTAGCTTTTACAATTCTGTTTATAATGATGGTTTTCTGTTATAAAACTAGCAGATGCCTGTTTGAGGTATAGGGAGAAGGAAGAGAGAAAAACACTCCAGTCTATTTTGTAATTTCTCTGTACATGTAAGTTATACTTCATAGTATGTAATTACCTCCAATAGCAATGAGCCGATCTCCTCGCTGAAGATCTGCAATCGCAGCAGGTGAGTTTGGGGCCACGGTTTCAATTATGACATGCCCAGCATACCCATCAGTTGACTGAACAAGACGAAGTGTAAGTCCAACACTTTGTAAATTCCCTTTTACTAATTCAACCTTTGGCAAAGGGTTAAAAAAAAAAAGAAAACATTGAGATGAAAGTAATACACCTGAGAGCACCCTAGTCAGCCATGACTTTTGAAGCATGGTGACTATAATTACAGATAAATGAGAGATGAAGTCATTACTGTAACAATTTAAATTAACACACTTCTAGATTATGAACACTTCAATGTAGTCCTAAAAATTACAGGCTGCCTATGCTCCAGTGTATGGCCTCACCCCCATGTGCACACAAACAACCCCAAGTGGACCAAGTGGATTATTTCTTAAAAGGAGGAGCAGGAGACGATCATGAACTAAGGAGACGAAGATGCTGTGGGGCGGTCTGGGTGAGGGGCTATTGGCTGTAGGGGGAGGCAGTTATTTTTCTTTGTGTGTGGCCATCACTGGTAGTTTGCCCATGCACTTATGATAAGCACTAATTGGACTCAGGGAGTTACTAAAAATTAAGAGGACATGAAGTTGGCAGAGAGGATGTGTCGGGGGAGGGCCTGGGAAAACTGGAGGTGGGAGCAAGGAGAGAATGTGATCAAAATACTGGCATACATGTATGAAATTCTCAAAGAATAAAAGTTTATCAAAAAAAGAAGATATGAAGGTGGGAGAGGGAAGTAGGGTGATACTGGTCCTGGGGAAAGTGGGAGAGGATTTGTGTTGAATATGATCAAAAGATATACATCAAATATCAAAATACATACATTCATGAAATTGCCAAACAATAAATAGCAAAATGTATTCAATAAATCTTTTTAAAGTAAACACACCTACAGTAAAACTTTTGGAAGAAACAAAATCTAAAGAAAACCACCCCTAATCATACTATCTAGAACTACTGCTAGAATTTGCATTTGCTTATACTTTAATACAAAATTGAGAACTGTTTCAAAACTGAGACATGGTGAATATAATCATATACGGTGAATATAATTCTGAATATTGCTTTTCTCAAATCCAGTGGGAATAATCCATGTTGTTAGATGGGCTTTGGAACTCTACTTTTTATAGTACCGAATTGGACTTCTACTTTCAAGCAACAACACATCAAAAATATTAAGGGGCTGGAGAGTTGGCTCAGCAGTTAAGAGCACTGGCTGCTCTTCCAGAGAACCAGGGTTTGACTCCTAGCCACATGGTGGCTCACAACTGTCTTGACTCCAGTTCCAGGAGACCTGAGGTCCCCTTCTGGCTTCTGCAGACAATACACAGGTGTGGCTCACAGACCTAGGTGCAGGCGAAACACCCATATACATTATAAAACAAAATCTTTAAAGACATTTAAAGCTGGGTGTGATAGCACATGCCTTTAATCCCAACACTAGGGAGGCAGAGGTAAGCAGATAGATCATTTGTTTGAGGCCAACCTGGTCTACATAGTGAGCTCCAAGTCAGCCACGGTTACACAGAGAAAGGGTTACCCCGGAAGGGGGGTGGGGGAGAAGGAGAAAGAAAGAAGGAAAGTGACATTAGGAAAAACAATACATCTGTACTGATAGTGTACAGACTTTCTACCTTATCATTATTCCTTAAATAACACACTATGATGATTTCTGTAAGTAACCCAAAGAAGTTAAAGTATAAAGAGGATATGTATAAGTTAAATGCCATTTTATATTAAAGAGGGGTGAGGAGTTCCGAGCAAGAACTAATTCACTGCAGAGAGATGACTATATTGCTGAATTTTCTGTAGGGATGTAAAGGAAGCAAGTTTACCAATATATTTTACTAGACTTATCTGATGAGTAAGATGTCATTTATCTCATTTAGAGCATTTTCTTAACTAAATCTGACAATTGTCATTAAAATTATCAGGGATGTATGCAGCAGATTAACATCACCTGTAAATTAGTAAGAGCACTATCAATTTGTTCTCTCTCATCCAACTTGCTGATTTAAAAAGAAGAAAAGGACAACACAGCACATCCTTCCAGATGGCAATAATTCACTTGGTGCTCTATTAGGAATCAGGATAGCTGCATTATTCTTTAGCCAACGCCTATGGGTCCTGCTTTTTAAGGATATGTTTCTAAAACTCCTGCTAATATCCAAGGATAGCTATCTCTGTTTTTAGAGCTTTACTATGTAAATTCTGCTTAGTTAGAAATTCGCTTCTCCTAACTGGTGACTGGTAGTTGGTAAAAGAGACCTTATTAAAAACTGTTCTTTAGTTTTTGTGTTGACAGGCTTTGTAAACCTTTAGAGAATTATTTTTTGAGACAGGGTCTCTTGTAACACAAGCTGGGTTCAAACCATGTAGAGGCAGCAGGCCATGGATTCCTAACTACAGTACACAGACTTAGCTGTTGGTAGTTCCTCATGAAGAAATAAAAACATGCTTACCTAATCAAATGTTAATGTTACACTGATCCCAAACACAGATAAGGACAAATCAAGAATAACAAAACTATATACCAGTGTCTGTAATATCCAAATATGGATGTAAAATCCCTTTCAGTAATATAACAAAGTATAATCATCGTAAGTGGAGTTCACTCTATAACTAGAGGTTAGCAACCACTCAGGAATCAGTTAGTTTACTACAGTAACAAAATAATGGATAAAGCCAAAAATATTTTAACAAATACAAAAGAAAACCCATTTAACCCAACACCCTTTCATAATAAGAACTCTTAGCCAGCTAGAAATATAAGAGAACTTCCTAAACTTGATTGTGAAGAACTATAAAAATCTATAAACAACATAAAGCTAATTGATGAGAGAGTTAATATTTCCTGCCTGAGTAACAAGGCATTTCTACTACCTTATACTCTAACAAACAAAGTTTGCCTGAAGATCAGAGAAGCAGAGCAGCCAGCCACTGGAGCTCTTACCTCTATGAAATCCTCAGACTGAAAAGAGACTGGTTCCTGTCTCCTCCTGCCTATATTCCTCTCTCCACCCAGCAATCTTACTTCCTGTCTGTCTGTACAGACCTCCCGACCTCTTTGGTTAGCTAGTGGCTAGCTCCACCCTCTGATCTTCAGGCAAGCTTTATTTGTTAGAGTACAATCAATATATCACCACACCATGTCAACACCATATGGGAAGGACTACACATAACAAAGGAAAAAGGGGAAGTATGTGTCTTGGGAAGGGAGGAGAAAACTTGTCACTGCAGATAGCAATGAATGGATAATCCCCCAAATATGTCAATTTTGTCTTAAGGTACCTAACTCACAGAGCACTATTTCAGAGGAAACTTTACTTATTTAATTTATACTAGATTAAGCCAGATATAGATAGAAAAAAGAACACTGTACCAAAAGCAAAAATTCCACAAAAAACATTCTAAGTTTTTATTTTATTCTATGAAAATAATTAGGATAAACGTCAAACTTCTAAGGGCTTATTTTTATTTTTGTGTGTGTATGCCTATAAGACATCTATATATGGTTAACATACATGTTTAGTTATATATTATACTATAATATATA
The DNA here is from genome assembly GCF_017639785.1 of Mesocricetus auratus. Lineage (NCBI taxonomy): Eukaryota > Metazoa > Chordata > Mammalia > Rodentia > Cricetidae > Mesocricetus > Mesocricetus auratus. Next base: position 1,863,447 of record NW_024429182.1, on the reverse strand, counting down.
TTTAATATAAGTATATATGGTGGTGCTGGAAGAGAGTTCAAGTCATACTGCTCATTTTATAAAGATGGGGACCTGAGTTCAATCCCCAGAAGAAGGAAGGAAGGAAGGAAGGAAGGAAGGAAGGAAGGAAGGAAGGAAGGAAGGAAGGAAGGAAGGAAAAGAAGTGGTGTGCCTTGTAATTCCCATCCTGGGGAAGTAGAGACAGCAGGATTACTGAGTTTTGCTGGCTGACCAGCCTAACTTAATTGGTGAGTTCCAGGACAGGCATAGACAAGGGAGGGAAAAGAGATAAACTACAAACAAGGCAGCAAGGCAATTCATATTGCTAGAACACCTTGTTCAAAGTCCCTTTGCACTGTGGAAATGTGTCTTTTGCTTTTCTCTTAGAAAACTATGAAAACCTAGCTTCCTCACTGTCCCAAGCAAGCATCAGGACAGAATGGCTGGGTTGGGGGGTGGGGAGTGGGACAGGAATAAATGAAGCCACTACACCTCTGACTTTTGTTGTAATTCAGGCAAACTTGACTCCATCCCTTGGGACCCTGGCACAGTGCACCATCCCTCTGTGAGCATGGCTGGTATACTTTGTACCCTGGCCCTTTAAGAGGCAAATTCCACTCATCTGCCCTCTATTGTCCCACCATCTCCCTGAGGAGGCAGACAGATCCCTGTCTGTTTTGTCACCCCCCCTTCCCCCAATCCCTTCCCAACAAAACTTCCTTTCCATGTATGTTCTGCCTGATGGGGTGTTTGTCTGCCTGCTGTCCCTCGCCTGCTGCGGGACCTGCCACCTGGTGGCACCACCTGTTGCAATCACCTCATTCCATATCAGTATTCCTAACACTTTTAACTAGCTTGCTATATTCATGGATTTTTTTGAAAAATTTCAGGTCAAACCCTTCAAGATCAATTCTATGATAGAAGACATATAACTCCAGGGCTTTAGATAGCTAAGATCACAGAACCCTATCTTTGTCAGAAATTCGTTAGAGACTAAGCTGCACTCCAAGAATGCGATGGGAATTCAGGATAGGAAGTGCCTGCCTCTGGGTGAGTGTTCTGGGAAGGTCTAGGTATGGCATTTGGCTATGTCTTAAAGCATGAGAAACTGGGGAAATGGATAAGGCTATCATTTAGGGTTACAGTTTTGGCACTACTGGAGAGTGGTGATAGGCACAATGGGAAATTTAAATTGTCTAGTTATCAGTTGACTTAACTGAGACTACAATCCTGATTATAACAGAGTTGGCTTTACTAGAGAAAAGCCGCAGCACTGCATGGACCTATCAAAGAATTCTACAATTCTATTTAATAAAAGATCCTATAGTACATTATCTTTCAATAAATATATGGTGTATACAAAGTCTACTCAGTATGCTTCTGAGATACTTAATGGCTTTTTTTTTTTAAGAAAAAGGAATAAAACCAATAATATTAAATGCCCATTATATACCTATTGTGGATACTAATATTTTCTAATCCTCCTTGCTTGAGTAATCATCTCTGCTATCCTCCTATCCTGCATATGGTTAATAGGCACAGCCATGCATGCCACATGACACAATTCTACTGACTTGCCTTGATAGATGGTTTAGGGATACCAACTTGTCCAAACTGGATCAGAATTCCAATCTATATTTGCTTAGGAGACTAGACCAACACCAGGATGATCTGCAGAGATTCATTATTTTGGATTTTTCTTTATGATAGAATCTAAATGTTGCTTTTTATTAATTTCTCAGAATTATAACTCATTAAAAATTAAGCAATTGTACTAATACATCTAACTCAGTCATTTCTAACTGAACCACGTTTTTGTTTATCTTATACTTGTATGTGGGGAGTGTAGAAAATGAACACGGACAAGAATATGTTTCTCTTTATGACTTGTACTAATGGAGACAGTAGGTTCATGAATTATGGTTGTGACTTTTAAAGGCAGTGAATTATAAAATCAAATGAAACAACATCTATCCATATAGATCTTTCACAGGCATGTTGCTTTCTATTTGAGTAGAAAGCAGTTAGTTCCCAGTCTGGTTACAATCTGTGCTCTGTAATCATGAGCAAATGAACCAACAACTGGTATTCAGTGAAACAGTTACATTTCTAACATGTTTGTCTGCCAAGTACATAAATGTTTACCTTGCAAACAGTTAAACTTATGCAACATAAAAGTTGTTCTTTTTAGAAATCTTAAAAGCACATTTTTATTACACTTATTCATTGTATGTGTGTGGAGGAGATACATGTGGAAGTCGGAGAAAACTCAAGGGAAGTTGGTTCTCTGTACCGGGTAGGTCCTGGGATCAAACTCAGGTTGTCAGATTTTAGTCAAAGAGCCATCTTGTACAGCCCTAGCTTTAGAAATTTTGACCTCTCAATTATAATTCAGAGCTTGAAAATAAATATTTAATATAATAATGATAGATAAGTCCCTGATATGTAGAATTAAATTGTCTATAGTTTCAAATGTCTATCATTACAGTTTAACCTATTCATAAATTTTTACAAAGTAAAATTGGAGAAGTAAATGTTTATATCCTTGTCTCAATGATGACAATAATCTCCTGCCCCATACCCTCATATGCCATGGTGTTTAAATGGGTAGATCTGTATAGGATAAAAATGAATCCTAAATTAAATTCTCTCATATGAACTATAGAGGTAAAATTTTCCTTACTGGAATGATGTTTGCCTTTTTAGTAGTTAATGTTCAATGAACAGTGAAAACCCACCAAAATTAGCTTAGTCTCCCAAGTCCCAATAGTTATGGCATACTGAAAAAAACTCTGAAGGACAACTAAAAGTTACCTAGGATAGTTTTGTACTCAGCTGGGGTTTGAATTCTGGCTTAAAGTATTAGTTTTATCAAATCTGGAAAGTTATTTAGTCCTATGGGACTTATTTTCTGTTGTTCTCTTTCTTTCTATCTCTTCCTATGTCCCTTTCTTCCCTTCCTTCCTTCGCTCCCTTCTTCCTTCCTTTCTTTTTCTACTTTTGAGACAGGGTCTCACTATATAACCCTGGTTTAGCCTTGGCTGTCCTGGAACCCACTATATAGACCAAGATGGCCTCAAATTCACAGACACCTACCTGCTTCTGTCTCCAGTGCTGGGACTAAAATGCATGCACCATCACATCTGGATTGTAGAATTTATTTATAAAGAGAATATCTTAATTCATATTTGTTATAACAAAAAAATCCTGATCTGTATCAGAATTTGTATCAGGATCTTTATCTGTATTTGTGAAGAAAAGAGGTTTACTTAGCTATTCTGGAGGCTCACTGGTATGGCACCAGTCAGCTCTTGTGAGGACTGCATAGTAAGTGGCCTCACTTACTACAACGGGAACATGTGTAAGAGAAAAGAGCAGGAAGCCAGAAAGACTGAGAGTTTCAGGGGTCCTATGAGAGCTACATTAATTTTTTTGAGAATAACTCTGTGACCCAAGGACTTCCCCTAAGGGTTCACTTCCTTAAAGGTTCTATCATCTTCTGTATTGCCAAACTGTGGTCAAGCTTCCAACACATTAACCTTTAGGAGAAACAAACCATATCCAAGGCACAGTGAAGAGGCCACTATCTTAGGACACTGGGCTGTTGTCATGATTAAATGAAACTGGGCGTAAATGTCAAACACAAACAGGATATCCCCACAGTCTTTCTTCAGAAAGACTTTCTTTTAGATGAAAAACAAGAAAGACCTCTCCAAACACAATGGCAGCTTGGCCATCAGGTGACTTAGCTTCTAAAGATACTGAATGGTAAAGCAGGACTATATCCTTCAGTCACAAAGATACAACAGAGACACCGAAATACACTGGGAACAGAAACTTCCTTCTATAAACACAAATGACCTAAAAGATCTAAGGAGTAAAAATAAATGGCTTTGGTCTTCTACTTAGGTTCAAAGGGCTGTTAAAGTAATTCCATCTGAATCATCAATATGCTTAGAGTTTCTTTTTAAATTTGATTAAAGCCTTCATTAATGCTTTGATATGAAACAAATTTAAATTTTACACAACCATTCTAGTGAAATAAAATGCTAAGAAAAGTAGTCAAAGGCTAAGGTTGTTATAGAATACTTGTGTCCTTTGAAATTCCTGTCAGAGAAACAGTTCTTAATCTGAGTCACCAAGTCAACCTTTACACACTTCTGCAAAGTGATTCAGATGTGACCAAGTCTGAGGGGAGATGTAGGGAAAGATTTTTAAAAATATGATTTTCTTAAAAATAACTTTATATCTTGAAATAATCTCAGAAGTAACAGAAAAGTCACAATTTTTCCTATTTATCCTTAGCCATATGTCTTGACTAGTGTTTCACCACATTTTCTCTTCTCTTGCATATTTTCTGAATCACCTAACAATAAAGCTCAGACATGATTCCCTTTTTCATTAGCTACTTCAATATTCCCTAACAAGGACATTCTCTCAAATAAGCCATGCCCCTTATTATAGTAAACCTGTTTATGTTAAGGTCACCACTTGTCTTTCTTATCTTTAACAATAGTTTTTAATTCAAAACCTTTTTTAGATTTTATTTCATGAATATTTTGCCTGTGTGTGTATCATGTATATGCCTGTTGCCCTTGGAGATAAGAAGAGGGTTCCAACACATAACTGGATATCTGCAACTGGAGTTATGGATAGTTATGAACCATAAAATAGCCACCAGGTGCTGCGACCTGGACTCAGATTCTCTCCAGCAAGTGCTTTTAACCACTGAGTCATCTCTCCAGCCCTGGATCTCTTACTCTTAAAACCAAAGAAAAATCACCACCTTCTCTCATGGCCATATAGAGTATTTCTCTTGCCCTCCTCACCTTGTTACAGTTCCTCCTGAAGACACAGGACAAAGGACTTGGGCAGGAGTGGCTCCTCTTCTCTGGAGGGCATGAAATAAAGTGCGCACCACCATCATAAAACTAAAATGGAAGAATGTGGATTGGAACCTAGGCATACTGGATTCCATTTGTGGAGAAGATGTAACAGTGCAACATGATTCTCTCTGAAGAAGCTGTTATCGATATTACATGTCCTATAGACTGCTTGCTTGACATTGACTAATTAGAATACAATTTTGGAAAGATGGAATGCTGCAGGTTCATAACCAAAATCTATGGATGTTACAAGTTCCTTTTAGCCAACCATCTTAATTTCTATATCTGGCTTAACATTCTTCTATTATATCAATTTTAAACTTCTCAGGATGTGTCTGAGTAAGTTTAGTAGAACCTTAATCAATCCTAATGCAAAGTGTACTATAACATCTGAAATCTGTATGAGAAATTTTCCCCTAACTTATGATCCACTTGCCTGATTTATGACTTTACTTTTTTGTTCTGTGACTGTAACTGTTTTGTGTAACTGTTTCCATGATGGAATATGTCATTCAGAGTAACCCAAATTCATGTTTCCTGGTCATGGTTATTCATATTTGATCCAAAACCACCAGTTTTCTTACTTCTGTTGAAGTCAAATTTGTTATGTCAGAATGCCAGCTGTGGATCACTCAGTCTGGGTTTACAGAATGCCTCTGATGCTTGCTAATTGGGCATTATTTTCTGTTTGACTGAGTATTTGTGGGTAGTAAGGTGGATACCACTTAATTGCATGAATCCTGGCAGTACCTTTACCACATTCCTGACCCAGCTCTGCATCTATGTATGACTCAGAAAACAAGCTACCCTGTGAAAAAGATTTTATGAGGTGCTACTGTGCTTTGAAAAGCATGTTAGTTCCTGAGTTCAGTTCTTCTATATTAACAAATAGAACTTAAAAGTAATGCTTATATTTTGTGACTGTTACCTCTCTAGTTTTCTCTCAACAGCTCCTTTCTGCACATGTTTATGTATATGTGCAGGTCAGAGGTCAGTGTTGGGTATTTTCCATTATTCTTCACCTTCACCTTATATTCTGAGACAGGCTCTCTCACCGAACCAGATCTCAGCAATTTGTCCAGAGACAGGTTGGCCAGTGAGCTCTAGGGATCTGGCTGTCAACCCTCCTCCCAAAGTCCTTGTGGCTGAGGTTGTAGATTCCTACCACCATTCTTGGCTTTTACACAGTTTTTTTCATGCTTACTGGCAAGCACAGCTCACCTAGCCATTTCCCAAGCCCCTTCAACAGCCCTTAAAAAACAACAGAGCACCGGGCAATAGTGACGGACACTGCCTTTAGTTCCAGTGCTCAGGAGGCAGAGACAGGTGGATCTCTGTGAATTCAAGGCCAGCCGGTCTACAGAGGGAGTTCTAGGACAGGATCCACAGCTACAGAGAGAAAACCCTGTCTTGAAAAGCAAAAAACAAAAACAAAAAAATTAGAGTTGGGGATGTAGATCTGCTGTAACACTTGCTTAGCACGTGTAAGGCCCTGGGTTTGATCCCTAGCACTGCCAAAATACAAAATGAATCTTAATTTTCACCACTATATTATGAAATCACTATTTCTCCTATCCTACTTGAAGGAAGAGGCTTACAAAGCAGGCATGATGCCCCCCCCAAAAAAATGTTCAATGTAAAAGTTCACAGAGAGCTAAAATAATAGCACTGAAAATATAAAAACAAAAACAGCAAATCAACAGAAAACTCCATCTCTGGAGTGCTCTTTGTTAGTCACTATCATTTCAAACCTAAGTTGCTCAAAATACATGCTTTTTCCTCTTGTGTCTACCTCCTTAAAACTCCCTGGCTACCTCTCTAAAACTCTCCCATTTCCAGAAATATCCATAGTCATCCTGATTCCATTTATCTCCATAATCACCAACCTAGTTTAGATCTTTATTCTCCTCTACTATTTCAAGTCTTTCCCTTAGCTGACCACATCCTTGACTCTAGGAGCTGTGCCAGACATTTACAGAAGGACCTGCCTCTCATGAGACTGTGAGGAGCAACACAGTCTTAGTTACAAAATAACAATGTGCTTGTAGATGAGATGGATTTAGACTTTAACTTGGCCTGCTGCCAAAAGGAGGCCTTGCTAAGACTTGAGTCCCACTCTTAGCTTGCCTTAAGAGAGATTCGGATTTAAACTCTTTTATTCTAAACGCCTCCATAGTCTGTACTGCCTTGGAAGTAATAGCACTTTTCAGATGCTATTTAAAACTTTTATTCTTGAAGTTTTTTTTACCTGTCACCTCTTTAACACATTGTTTACTAGTTTTTCCCAAAGAATGCTACTGTTCTTCACCGGAAGCTCACAGTACCCTTGCACTGAAGCTCTGATATAGTCTGAGCTGCTAGTAGCAATACATGATGCACACAGGAATGCTGATCTATTCTTGACAAGAAGGATCGTAAAATAAATTGTACCCCGTATTGTTTATTCCCCCTCATTCTTAGTGTCTTACACTAATTTGATTTGAAGTAAACAGTATTTTAACATAAATTCTTACTCCTTCCTGGAATGTCACAATCATAACAGAAGGTAGAAAGCTGGACAGAGAACTTTGTTCCTTATTTTTAACTAAGAAGAACTTTTAAGAATGGAAATGTTGTACAGGACTTACTATTAGAGCTGAAAGGCATTTGACTCACTTAAGAAACCAATTATAAAATATTACATATGGTTAAAATTTCATTGAGTCCCTACTGCATTCTCAAATGTTATCAAGCTGAACTAAACCAAAGTTTTCATAAAAGACTGACATTTTAAACAAAGCTTTATTTGCTTTAATTTTTCTCTTCCTTTTGATAAGATTAAGACTGCAAATGGCAAATGGTTAAATAGGCACACCAAAATTCAACCTGCCAGGCATGCTGGCCTTGAGTAAATACACCAAAATGCCAAGTCCTAGGCATCTGGTCTAATGTATTCAGAAGTCTGTCTGTCTCTGTTCAAATGTTCTCACTTAAAATTACAGTTTTCAGAGTCCTTTTAAATCCTTTGTAGGCACTGTCAATAGTACGTAGACAGATCTGGAAATGTAGATTTTTAATTCATTATTACCCAACAAGGTTCTGAAAGTCTCCAAAATGAAAAGGAAGTGAAGACAGTTCAGTTTTAACTAACAACAAGCCATTTATTTCAGCAATGCTGAACTACACTCAGGAGGCAATCTGTTGATGTTTTAGTATTGTCAGAAAGAAAATACTTGGCTCTACATTTGTAAACTAACATTCTTACACTTTAAAAACAGCTCTTCACAAAAAGCAATATTGAGCAGTAAATCTCATTTTCGTAGAGTTCCTCGTTCTAAATTTTTCTTTGCTTAACAGAGACAGGAAATATTCTGGGAAGGAGAAAGGAGATCAAAGTACAACTAAAAGTCATGCTAAAACTATAAAGGTCTAGAACAAAAACTGCTACTTGGAGGCTCCTGTCCTTGAGAGTCACATCTAGTTTTCCCAGAATATTTACTGAATATGCAGAACAAAACCAATCAAGGCACTTAGTGTAATGGAAGATACTGCTGGAGATAACACTGATCAAATTATCATACAAATATAACTAAAATACTCCAGTGTGACAAGTAATTAATAAGCAGGTTTGTGCTCATTAGGAGAAGTTTCCCAGAAGAAGTGAGGACTATAGGATACAGATGACACTGGCACAGAAAGTGAAAATTCTTCAATATCTGAAAGCAAGGGCAATCTACAAATGGAAAAACTAGTTGGTGACAGAAGAACTGAGTTCCAAATAGGATAATAGTATTAAACTCAGATACCAGTAAAAGAAGTCACCATCAACTTTAGACTGAAGGATAGAGGTTAAGAACAGAAACTGGAATGATGGCTTGTTCTGTGAGAAGCATGTGCCAAAGAAGATAAACCAGCTGCCAGGCAGGTTTACGGTTAGAGGAAGAATACCCTGGTTTCTTTCTCCAGTCCATTCTCATTTCCTAGGAGTGTTTCACATCCACCAACTATAGTTGAACGCTACTGACACTGTAAACTGAAATACAGCTGTGTGATGTAACATGAAAAATAAAAGACCCAGAGACTGATATTGGGGTTCAAGCTTCAAACTGAAGACCAGAGAAGCAAAGCAGCCAAGCCAGTAATCTTACCTCTACCAAGCCGAAACGGCAAGCCCGTTTCCACAAATCCTCACAGGCAAAAGCTCTCAGTTCCCTTCTCCTCCTCCTTTTACTCCTTTCTCTGCCCATCAATATCACTCCTGTCTCCACCTGCCTAGTGCTGGGATTAAAGGCATGAGCTCTGTTATTCTTCACTCCTGTGTAGGTGAGGGTGGCCTTGAACTCAGAGAGATCCATCTGTCTGTCTCCTGAGTCCTGGGAATAAAGGTGTATGCCACCACTGCCTGGCTAGCTAGTATGGCTGCTGGAATTAAAGATGTGTGGCTGGCTTTGCTTTCTGAATCCTCATGCAAACTTTAATAAATCATAAATAATATATCACCACAGTCTGAGGTCAGCCCTCTCCAGGAATGAACCAGGACAAAAGTCCAGGAATTTATCTAAACAAGAGCAAGCAAGCTAAGGCCGAGATGGCACAAGCAGAATTCTGAAGAATATAAATGTATATGGAGAAACAAGATGGGCTAGCATACCACACTTTTCAAGAAAGAATTTCAGGACAATTTCGGAAGGGTGCACAATTATCTGAGATATACAGTACAGAATAAGGTCAGTAAGAAGGATTGAAAGCTAGTATGACTAAAGTTGAGACTAGAGGGAAGAAAATGAGCAAGAAAAAAGACAGGAACCAGGCTAGGCAGTTCCCCTTCTTGACCCTACCAAGGAATCTGCCCTTATCATTAGAGTAATAAGGAATCACACAGGGATTTAATCAGGCACTGTGATACAATAATTTCTGCCAATCAGATCTCCTCTTTCCTTCCAGAACGTTCACTCAATGAATCACATAACAGATCGCATAAGAAGCATATTAATATTTGTGTGTCAACATTTGTGTGACTTGCAGTAAGGTTTCTATTAGCATTAATCGTCAGGGGCATGAGATTTCTTTTCATAATTCCACAGACTGAGTTCCCCACCTGGTAATACCTGGATTTACTAGTCACCTATCTCTTCAGTTGATAACACTAGTTTTCCCCTCATCCATTTATCTTTACATAGTTATTTCATGGGGTTAGTTGTGGCAGGAATAGTAACAGGAGAAAACAGCATCAAGATTATTAGCATACAAAAGCCAGTTGGCAGAGGTTAGGAAACATTTCCCCACGTGGGCTACATGCAAGAATGAATACCATGAAAACAGCCTAAGACTTACAAATGCTAGAGAAGACAGGTGTAGTGGAAAGGGTGTAGGTACAAAGGGCCTTAAGACTGCTAGCACAGTGCTTCTGGGTACACACCTCTGTCCAGCTCATTAGCGCACTCACTTCTAGAATGCCTCCCCCACCCCGCCTACTTCTATTAACTTAAAAAAAAAGGTTATCAAACAGTCAAGCAGGTTTGTTTTCTTGTGTGTTAGCTACCCAAAATCATTCAGAATTCTATTCTTCAGCTGATAAAAGTGCTTACCAGGATAGAGTGAGGATCTGAATCTGACCTCCAGTACCCACATTAAAAGAACACAAAGCAAGCAGGCAAACAAGCAAACAAGAAGACACCCTGTTGGCACGCACTTGTAATCGCAGTGCAGGGGAGGCAGAGACAGGTAGATCCTTGGAGCTCACTGCTCAATGGCCAACCAATTTAGCCTACTCAGTGGGTTCCAGGCCAGTGAAAGATCCCACCTGAAGAAACAAAGGTGGACAGCCCCAGAAGAACCAGAGGTTGACCTCTGGCCTCTACACGAATACATACTAACACACACACAGGTTTCCCATACTATATGGCTCAGTTCTACCAATGAGAGCTGTTAGGTGAAAACCCCTGGAAATAGTGTCTAAAAAGCATTTAAGTAGGAGATGCAGGTAAAGCACTTGCTGCAAAACCAGGAGGACTTGAGTTTTCCCCAGAACCTGAATAAAGGCAGGTGCAACAGCAAACTTCCATAATCCCATGACATGCAAGATAGGGGCAGAAGAACCCCAGAAGCTCACAGGCAGTTAATCTAGAACATGCAGCAGCGGTAAGAGGTGGGGACAGGGGTGGTACCATGTGGGAGCCCACAGTGACTCCATTCCATCTTAAGGTCAGAGACCTCAAGCTCATTCTTGCTCCTCAAGGCCAAATAATAGGATATTTGGGCAAAGGCATGGTTACTAGATATGTAGAGAATAAGAATGTAATTATGCTTGTTTGTTTCTTCTATCATGGTAAGGAAATCTGCCCTTCCCCTTCCATTTGGATATAAAAGGGCTATGAGGAATAAATTTGGGGCTGATGCAGTATTCCCTGAGAGCCCTCCCAATTCCATCTCTGTCTGTTGTCTCTTCCTTTCTTAATCTTCATTGCCCCATTCAGGTACTGTTGGACAGGTTGGCAGTACCACACCCCAGGTTGTTCTGTCCTGTGGCATATACATACCTGTACTACTACTTATGCTCACTTGAGCATGCACTCTCTCTCCTCTTTCCTCCCCTGACACATCCCAAAACAAGCAGACCTGTAATCCCAGCTTTTCAGAAGGCTAAAGCAGGAGGTCAGCGAGTTTAAATCCAGCCTTAGAGAGAAATTATCACAAAATAAAAAGTTAAAGGGTAGAAGATAAGCTCAGTAGTAGAATACTTGCCTAGCATGTGTGATACCCTGGGTTGAATCCCCAGTGATAGGGGAACAGAGGTGGGTGACTTCCTTTCATGCTTCATATTCACTGCAATTAATAGCCAAATTCACTGAATAAATTTCAACATTAAAAAAATGGATTTAGCCGGGCGCTGGTGGCGCATGCCTTTAATTCCAGCACTCAGGAGGCAGAGGCAGGCAGATCTCTGTGAGTTCGAGGCTATCCTGGTCTACAAAGCAAGTTCCAGGAGAGCCTCCAAAACAATACAGAGAAACCCTGTCTTGAAAGAAAAAAAAAAAAAACAACAACAACAAAAAAGTGGACTTAAACTTGAAAATTGTGTGTGTATGTGTGTATGTTACTTCCTAAAACCATCAAATTATTTAGCATCTTTTTTTAATGATGTGAGATTTAATGCTCAAATTTCCCACATATATCCCAGAGTATCAAATTCTACTCCTAATAATTTAAATTCCCTTGGAAAATAGCAATCTGCCTTCTTAAAATTATTAGCTACACAGAGCTTCAGCTTATTGATTGCAAATACTATTGCTGACATTTTCAACATCTGGTACAATTAGTAACCTAAAATTCTTTCTTGAAAACTACCTGTGACATATGCTAAGATCTAAAATAATGATTCAAAATTAAAAGTCTTACTAACTTTTATCTCAAAATATTAAAGCTGTCTAATCTCATGTCTTTAAAAATAAAATAAAGGAAATTGAAAATGCCAGTAGCAATGGCAAGTTATGAGCAACTCAAAGTCAAAATTTAACCAGACAAAATAATAACACTTTCTCATACAGTTATGTGTTTCAACACAAACTCTAAAACTAGCTACTTCGATCCTTGGAGACCCTAATTCAAACTGACTGAAAATGAAAACAGTTGAGGTAGGAAAAATGATCAGAAAGGGAGGGAGGAGGAAGGGAGAAGAGAGGAGGGAGGGAGGGATGGAAAGTGACAGACAGACAGACAGACAGACAGACACACACACACACACACACACACACACACACACACAACTTTTAATCCTCTTCTACCACATTCACAATCTCCAACAACTCTTGCAACTTTCTCAAAATTAAGCACACATCATCATTTGCCAGCTTAATTTCATTTCTATTTCCCACTCAAGTCAAAATTATTCTATTTCTTCCAAGAAAACTGTATCCCACCCACTCTTGAATTTAAGGCTGTTCCCCATGGTAAGAACTAAAGAGCATCACTTTCAAAACCCTGTTTTCTTTGGGGTGGTTGTCAAGATCTGGGGATAGCCATCTTCACTTTTGTGGTTTACCTACAGCTCCTTCCCCTCTCTCCCAGTCTTCAACATCACATTTATGGCTGACACCAGTCCCACGGGAGCAGTACTATCTCCTCATCTTTAACTGTTTCTCCAGCATCAGAAACAGTGCCTACCATAAAGTAATTATTCATAAAACACTGCTGGGTTAATAAATGCTGTGAACTCACAAGCCTCCTGAGGAATTAAAATTAATTCCTTCTATGGGCTGAGATGATAGCTCAGTCAGTAAAGTGTTTGCCTTGTCAGCACGAAGACTCTAAGTTAGACTTTCCAGAACCCATGTTTGTTTGGTTTTTGTTTTAAAAATCAGGCATGGTAGCACTAGAGATGGCAAGATAGGTAGGTTTCTGAGCTCAATGGCCAGCCAACCTAACCAGCTTGGTGAGTTTCAGGCCAGTGAGCGACCCTGTCTGAAAAGACAAAGGTAGATGGCATCTAAGGAATTGCAGGAAGTTCTGGCCTTTACATGTGGGCTCATACATGTGCACCTACACACACATACAAAAATTATGACCTCTCATTCCTTACCTGAAACAGTGTTACCATTTTTAAAAGAAAGCTGAACAGACCACTTTTTGTTCAGTCTGCCCAAATTAATTCCGGGTGATCTATTTTATTAGTGATGCTGCTACCAGTTACTGTTAGGCAGACAAATAATAGCAATCTGCTCATGACCAATAATAAATACATCTAGGAATACAGAAGTACTAATAAAGGCATGCTCATAGAACAAATCTTACATAAATATAAAACTAGTTTTACCGTCTTAATAGAACTCCTTTGTTTTTCTTCCCAAACACCACTGCTCAACTCAAGTGTGCAATGAACATTTGCTTCTCTATCATAGGATCCAAAAATGAGTAACCTGCAAAAAACACAGAACAGGAAGGGTATCATACCAGTTATACGCAATAAATACTTCCTTTCTGATAATCATAAGGAGAAGCAACATATTACTCCATTACTAACAATAACAGAAAAGAATCATTTGTTACACCCTCTAGTGGAAAAGTCAAGTAAGGCTCAAGTTAGAGGTTTCCTGGGCAGCTGTTTTCAGTGGCTTAAAAAACAGAATCATATAAAACAACTGGCCAGATATCTATGTTACAGTAAGCAAGATAGAGATTTTCAAGACAAACTGCTGGATTTAAGAAAAGTTGCAGAGTGATGCATATAGGTATATCATTTCTGTAAAATTGTAACCCTAGTTAAATTATTTGTTGTCTTAATCTCTTTTCCCCTCTGGACACTACAGAACAAAAATAGCATAATAGCATTGCTATTTTTTAAAGCTAAAAGACTGTGTGTGTGTGTGTGTGTGTGTGTGCGCGCATACACACACATATATATTACTTAGCACAGTATTAATGAGTGCTTGATGTTTGTTACTTCTTCCCTTTAAAAAATGTGTATAAATGCTTTGCCTGTATGCCTTTCTGTGTACCACGTGCATGTTGGGTGCCAAGAGGGAGTCAGATTCTTCAGGAGTAGAATTAAAGACAGTTGTGGGTACTGAGAATCAAACCAGGACCCTCTGGAAGATGAGTCAGTGATCTTAATCACTGAGCCATCTTTTCAGACTGTCTTTCCCTGTCTTGAACACAATAGCCACAAAATAAAGGAAACACCTAACTTATGCCTAATAATCAGTTACAAAGACACACCTCTAATTCTGAGATGATATAAAATTTTATTACTGAAATTAAAAAGGAAAGTATACATATGTCCAACTTCTGTAGTATATACCCTCATAATCATAGTATATACCCTGCAACCTGTCAGTTTGTCCTAGAATAAATTAGTGAATAGCTTTAGTATTTACCAGGATTTGGCTGTTACTCTATTACTTTATCACTACATAAAGAGCATAGGGAGGAATGAAATAATGAAAGAAAAGTAGAAAAAGCACCATGTGCATTTGAGAAAATTTTGTCCTATGTTTGGAGACACTGAGCAAGATCAGCAGATCATACCCACATCTCACAAACTGGCTTTATAAACAGAGAATACTGAATGATTTATGATGGGAGAGAAAGTCCCTAAATTTAAATATTAAAGAACCTTTAAAATGACTCCACACTTAGTGCCTAATAACCTACTACCAAATAGAACACAGGTCAAACATATTAAGAAATTCTAACTTTAAAAATGCTGATGATTGAGACTACCAAGAATGTTCATTCACTAGAGCTCTACTGCCATCATCTGTTCAGAGAGTGAACTGCCTCAGGCTTCCCCAAGAGCACAGAACTCTGTATCAATAGCAGCTCCAAGCTCCTGACAGTCAAGAACCAGAAAGCAGAGGTCTCAGGAATTCTTCTTGTCATAATCAGCTATTCTACATTTTTCATAGTGATTTCAAAATGTTTTAAAGATAACATAACACACAGCAAAAAATTAAATCAAAACAGTCACATTATTAAATATGAGATACAAAATTCAGAAGAAAAATCTTGTCCTAGACTAAGCTATGCTTTATTATGATACAAAGTATTAAATCCAAAACAAACAAACAAAACAAACAAAAAGACATAAAACCAGACCCACAAACAGCTGGCCTCTAGTTCAGTGGCAGAGCACTTATATAACAGGTCCTGAGATGGGTCCCAGCACAGGGATAAAACACACACAAAACCCCAGAGAATTACTTTCATATTTTAAAGGGTATATCACATAAATGAGACAATTCCCAGACCTTAGGAGCAAATATTTTCAAATGTATTTGATAAAGGTCAAGTATTTAGGAGGAACAAAAGCTATGACGTAACAATAAAAAGCAAAATAACACAATTTAAGAGCAGATAAGAGGGAGGGGGCTAGATAGCTGGATCAGAAATAAAGACCATTTGCTGCTCCTGCAAGAAGACCTGGGTTTGGTTTCCAGCACCTACATGACGTCTATTTATCTCCATTGTGAGTGCTCCCCAAATAAATATGCTATTCTTATTCGTGTGTACGTGGACTTCCTTACTCTGCCTTCAGAGGAAGATACCCAACATCCACCCTACTTCACCCGCACATACTTTACACCAATGCCACACAGTTAAATACAAACAGTAAGGAAGTAAATGCATCCCCAAACTGATCAATTTGTCCTGAAAACAGGTTTCTGCTAACTCCTTCTGCTTTAACTTAAACATACAAACTAACAGACAAACAAATGTAACCTGGAGCTAGAGAAATGGCTCAGGGTTACAAACTTTCTGCTCTTCCAGAGGGCCCTACACCCTTTGAGCCTCCATGAAGCACCCATACTCACTCTCATACACACATAAAAAAGAAGAAAAAACTTTAAAAGAAAAAAGCAACCTGATGTTAACTCATCAGCTTTCTTCACTGTTGTTGTTTTGTTCCAATTTTACAAAACCCACTGTTCAGCTAGTGTCCAGTGCGCATGCTCACGTATTTTACATAACTGGGGTTAAGGAACTGAAAATAAAAGTTAACAGGGTCTGTAACTACATTGACATATTTTGTTTTCTGACAAGTGTTTGTTTGTAAGCCTTCAAGTAAGTGGCTTGACTCTTTAAATCTCTCCCATAAAAGCACCAAATGCAACCAGAAAACAAAAACAAGTCAACAGCTGCATAAAAGCCAATAAGCACACACTTTATGTCAGAGTAGTGAAACTCACAACACTGCAATGACAAGAACTGGGCAGAAAGAATGCGGAAGCCATGCTTACAGACACCGAAAACCACCAAGCAGACAAAAGCCTGCTTTGATATAACTAACCTTTAAAAACTGCTAGTTTGTGGGTTGTTTTTATATCATTTTCTTATTTTAAAAACAATCTCTTCCCATTTTACATACCAATCCAAGTTCCCACTTCCTCCCCTCCTCCTGCTAACCCCTCTTTCCCCGCACCCTACCCCATCCACTCCTCAGAGAGGGTAAGGCTTCCCATGGGGAGTTCACCAACTCTGGCACCTTGCTTTGAGGCAGGACCAAGCCCCTCCCTCCCCATATCTAGGCTGAACATGGTATCCCTCCAAAGAGAATGGGCTCCAAAAAGCCAATTCAAGAATTAGGGATAAATCCTGGTCGCACTGTCAGTGGTCCCACAGACTGCCCAAGCCACTCTACTGTCACCCAATTTAGAGGGCTTAGTTTGGTACGATGCAGGTTCCCCCACCCCTGTCAGTCCAGAGTCATGAGTTACTACTAGTTCAGTTCAGCTGTTTCTGTGGATATCCCCAAAATAATCTTGACATCTTTGTTCCCTCTCTTCAAATGCTTACCTGTGGATCTCTGCATCTGCTTCTATCAGTTACTGGATGAAGATTCTATGATGATATTTCAGATAGTCATCAATCTGATTACAGGGGAAGCCAGTTCAGGCACCCTCTCCACTGATACTTAGGGTCTTAGTTGGGTTCATTCTTGTGGATTCCTGAGAATTTTTCTGGTTCCAGGTTTCTCCATAGCCCCATAATGACTCCCTCAATCAAGATATCTCTTTCCTTGCTCTCCCTCTTTGTCCTTCCTGTTGGGGCCCATAAAGATGGGTCTGCTTCATCTTTCCTCAAGGTCAGAGAGTTCAAAACTGTCCTTAATAAGTCAAAAGGCCTAAAGGTCTAAGGCTTGGCTACTGCAGGATGTTTCAGCCTTGTTAGTTGGTGTCTTATCCAAACAACAACAGACTTGAGCTCAGGTGTGTTTGCTCTTGACCCTGAAGAAGGGATAACAGGTGTGGCTACCAAATGCCTGGAGGATTAAGGGAAGTAAGTCTGTTTGCTCCTTACACATGACAATACAAGTCTTTTGCCATGTCCCCACTTTTGGTTGGGTACTTAAGAATGTTGAAGAATAAACTAAAGGGCCAGCAGTAGAGAGGTATTTAAGACAGGAGCAAGGTCTCAGAGCTGGCATTCAGTCTTAGGCAATTTGTCTCCAGCCACATTGAGGACAGGATCTCCCAGCCTTGGTAGAGGTAAGAGCTCTCTGGTGGCTTGGCTGCTGTGCTTTTCTGATCTTCACCTTGAGCCCCAATATCTGTCTCTGGGATTTTATTATTCGTGCTACACTGTGTCCTCAACTGTGAGTCAAGTTGCTTTTATCTGGTATTATATCAGAGTTAACAAGAAAGGTAGCTAATACAGAAAACTGGCACCAAGAAGCAGAGCTGCTGCTGTGATAACCTGACTGTCGTAGGCCTTTAGACCTGGTTTAAAGAAGGAATGTGGAGGAGTCAGGAACACAGGGACAGAAAAGCCTGAGAATTTGAAAAGCAAAATCAAATGGGCCACTCCGCTAGGACTGGAAGACTAGGTCATGATACGTCAGATGGGGACTCTATCAGGGACTGGGCTGGACACTCTGTGTGTTCTATTCTGGTAAAGAGTGTGCCTGCCTTCTGCCAATATCCTGAGAACTTGTGCAAGGCTGACCCATTAAGCATAAGAAATGTCAAGAAGGAAAGTATTCATTCAGGCTGTGTCATGGTTTTGCTTTCTGCTCTCCTCCAACTATACAGAGAAAAAGAGCAAAAAGTGGAGCAGGAAGGAATTAAAAATGTGCAGTTTAGTGGAAAAAACTGTGAGTGAATTTGAAGTTACAGATGAGGCAGGTTCAAAACTGGCTGTATATAACTAGCTATTACTAGCACCATTAAAGAGAAACATTGCTCTGTACTGGAGCAAGAGGAAAGGTGTTCACTCACCAAAGGCTCTGTCTTGTAAAATTTGAAAAGAGTTTAAGGGGATATGCAGCTAAAGGGGTTCTCTGCCTAAGGAAGTATTTCACCAGGTAGTTGGAACTGTGGTCCAAGGGAACCAGGCTTCATCCCAGCCAAATGTAAAACCTGGCAGCATGATTCACATGGCACTGGTTTTTCAGAAACAAAAGTTGCAAGATTTAGGGGGCAATATGTGGTAGAGCATCTACAAAGAGGACACTGCCTGAAGCTGTGAAGCTGAAGCCAAGTTGTAATGAACACCCCGGAACCATAGGTCATCTGCTAAGAAAAGCTGAAGGCAAGGAGCAGATGGCCTGAGAGAGAAGCTGTGTGACATAGGTAACAGGACTGGGGTGGACATACCCAAGCCCTTGGGAGCACAGACATACCCAGCACATGTTTAGCAAGCACATGAGGGGGGGGTATTTTGGGTGTCATCCTCTAGTGCTTTCCCATGGAACCTGAAGTTCCTTTTCAGCAGAGCTGAGCAGGCAGCAAGCTCCCAGGATCTGCTTGTCTCCACAGTACAATGAGGGGGTTATAGCTTCATGCGACTATGCCCAGCTTTTAAGTGGGTGCTGGGGATTAAAACTCATGTCTTTTTGCTTGTATAACAATCATCCAGAAGATATTTTGATTATGATCTAACAAATCAAGCTTGCCTGAAGATCAGAGTGCATAGCTAGCCACACTAGTTAGCTATAGAGACCATACAGTGGTGGTACACACCTTTAATCCCAGCACTCACAGGAGACAGAGGCAGAAGTTCAAAGCCACCCTGAGCTACACAAGATTGAATCATTCTAAGAGAGAAACAGAGCTCACACAAACGAGTGACATCCTTTAATCCCAGCACTAAGGAGGTGAAGATAGGAGTGATGTAGCTGGGCAGAGAGAGGAATACAAGGCAGGAGGAGAGAAAAGAGAGACTCAGTCTAGGCAGAAGGCAGTCTGAGGTCTGATGAAGACAGATGTAGTCTAGAGATGTGAGATGTAGTATGAGGACAGGATTACCTTTTCAGTCTGAGCATTGGTAGAGATGAGAACTCACTGGCTGGCCGCTTTGCTTCTCTGATCTTCAGCTTTAACCACAATATCTGTCTCTGGGTTTTTATTACTAAGACCAAAGAGAATTCGTGCTAGACTTCAACTCTGGACACTCAGACAGTGCTGGGTTAAAGTTACAGACTGGGGTACTTCTGCAGTTGGACTGAATACATTCGTTCTGCATTGTGAGATCACAGCTTAAGTGCTGTGACTGAGTGTCACACTGAGAAGCAGACTTGTGAGTGTTCATCTTCATTGTTAGGTTTGGTGGGATTTAGAATCGCCATGGAAACATATGGTCATATGAGGGAGAACTGACACGGACAGAACACTCACCCTAAATATGGGCAGCACCAATCTCCTGGACAAAGGAGAAAGGGAGTTGAGCAAATCATTCCCCTCTCTCTCTGCTTTCCACCTGCTGGTGCAATGTGATAAGTAACTTCACACTCCTGCCACATAATGACTTCCTCACCATGATGGACTGTACCTCAAACTGTGGCCCAAAATAATCCCTTCCTTCACTAAGTAGCTTTAGTCAGGGATTGAATCGCAGCAACACAGATAGTAAGGAATTATAACTGTTGAGAAAAACTAGAAGTCTTGAGATTACAATAACAAGAAATAAAGGTGGTAAGGCAAGTGATGGATTTCTGTATGTGTATCATACTTAACACTGAAAACAACATACTTTTAAAGCTGTGTTTTTAGAACCCAATAAAACAAAACAACATCCTAAAAGCTGCTGAGAGCACAGGACTCTGTGAAGATCTGATGGAATTAGCATAATCCACTTAAAGTGAGAACAGACTATCCTGAGTGTGCTACTTTGGAGTATGGAACTCCCACAACAAAACTTTACTTGTCATGTTTTCAATTTGTTTTTCAAAGTGTAACTGGCTGATAAAATAAGCCCCTCAATGTATCTGTTATGTCACCCAATATCTTTCACATAATATGATAAATCCCTCTTAGAATTTAGAGCCAGAATCATTTTCTCTTCAACACGTGTAATTTATAAAAAAAAAAAATGTGAACTTCAGGAAAATAATTATCTCCATTTAGTAGCTCTATAATGTATGCGTATTTTAAAGCATGTTACATAAGATAAACACTGTCAGTTAAAAAAGTTAAATTTTAAAAAAACAAACTAAAAAATTCATTAAATTTCATTTGTATCAGGGAAATTGATCTCTACACAGCTGTTTTTGAGGAAATTTACCTTCTTAACATAACTACACTTGAGTTTTACAACTATCTCTGACTCCAGTCCCAAGGAGACCAGACACCCTCTTCTGACTTATGCAGGTATCAGACACACACATAATACACATAAATACTGCAGGCAAACCACTCATACACCTTTAAAAAAGTATATCTTAAAATTTTCATTTATCTCAAATCTTTTAGCATATTAGTTGGATAAAAACCTTCATGCTGGGGGCTGGAGAGATGGCTCAGAGGTTAAGAGCAATGACTGCTCTTCCAGGGGTCCTGAGTTCAATTCCCAGGAACCACATGGTGGCTCACAGCCATCTACAATTCAATCTGTCTGGTGCCCTCTTCTGGCATGCAGGCAGAACACTGTATATGTAATCAATAAATAAATCTTTAAAAAAAAACTTCATGCTTGCTCTTAAGTCTAAAATGATTTCAAAATAAATAGCTAGAAATGTATAAGTACTATTCACACATAACTTTTTCACTATTTCAAAGTGAACAGTTTAAAAAATAAAGTCTTTACAAGAGCCATGGTTGACCATAGATAATGAGTATCATATTCCATTCCAGAGATTAGGAGGAAAATTAGTGGAAGATTTTCTTTGTATTTATTTATTGGTGTGTGTGTGTGTGTGTGTGTGTGTGTGTGTGTGTGTGTGTAAGTACTAAAACCCCAGCAAAAGCAAGCCAATTTAGAACTTTAGCTATCTATATCCAAATGGTCTACAAAAACACTTTTAGTTAATTGTCTTGCATTTAAAATTTTTTTGAATATTCTATTCATTACAACCTTTTTCGTATCACTAAATAATTATGGTGAAAATTATCTCAAAAGGTGTTAGGCCTTTATATCATCTCTAAATGTAAAATTGTAAGTATTTTCTGGGCTGTCTTCTATAAAAGATGCACTTTCATTGTTCTTTTCTTTTACTCCTTTGCTGTCATTTTGTTTCAGAGATAATAATAAACTGTGATTTTTATATTGAACAAGATTGAAATAATACGAGAATTCCTTTAGTTTGAATCACACAAACCCTATCTGAATAGAAAGTTCTACTTTTATATTAAGTAAAAGGAAATCTATACTAAGGAACAATCTAAGCTTTAATAAGAATGGAAGGTGGGCAGAGAGATGGCTCAGTGCTTAGGAGAAACTGCTGTTTCTCTAACCTGGGTTCAGGCCCCAGCATCACATGGCAGCTCACTGTTCCTAACTATAGTTCCAGGGGATCCAGAATCCTCTTGTGGCTTCTGCCAGCACCAGGCACACACAGTTCACTTACATACATGCAGGCAAAATCCTCACACACATAAAATGAAAATAAATAAATCTTTAAAAAATAGAATATATGTAATAGTTAATCTTGGCTGCCAACTTAATTGAATGTGGGATCCTCTAAGACACACTTCTGTGTGGGTCTATAAAGTTATTTCCTGAGGACCGACTGAGTGGGAAAGATACTCTCTCAGGGTAGGAAACACCTTCCCATAGCAGCCTATATGTAAAGAGATACAGGTGAAAAACAACACTGCTTTTGCTTGCCTGCCTGCCTTTACTCCCTACTGGTGAGAACACCTATCCTATGCTGTTATCCTTTGCTGGCATCAGAAGTCAGCTTCTTTAGCCTTCCAACACAGACTGAATGTCAGGTCTTCAGTGTCAGCCAGCCTCATAGACCGAGAAACTGCACAAATCTTAGCATCTCTAGTGTACAGCCAGCCACTGTTGAACCAACTCATCCCTATTGTGTATGCCAGTCTTTTGAGACAAAAATACTAGGATGAGTTGAGAACAACAACTTATTTTCTCCCTTATATAAAAACTCTAATTAATCCTTAAATTATGTGAATAATGACATTTTATCATAAGGTTAAAATTTATCTGTTTGCACTTATAAAAATAATACCTAGAAAATTATTTTGATGGTATACACATTTCAAATATGAAGCTACCACCTGCTTAAAAATATTGGTTACTATCCCAAGCACACAGAGCTAACATAAGAACACTGATAAAATAAACTATTTTCCCTACTTTCTCTTTTAAGTCAATTCTGTACTCCATAAAACTTCCAACCTGCCAGGCGGTGGTGGCTCACACCTTTAATCCCAGCACTTGGGAGGCAGAGGCAGGCAGATCTCTGTGAGTTCAAGACCAGCCTGGTGTACAAGAGCTAGTTCCAGGACAGGCTCCAAAGCCACAGAGAATCCCTGTCTCAAAAAACAAAAAAACAGACAAACAAAACTTCCAATCTAATTTTTGACAGGTGACAGAGTCACAAAAATGCAATATAAAAACATGTATAGTGAAGAGTTAGGCTGTCACATTGACCCTGGCCCTTATCATAAGCCCAGTTCCCCTACACTTCCCTAAATAAGTCTTCTATATTCTTTCTGAGATTCAGCAAGCCGTTCTTTATTAAAATACAGAAGGTTGCAAATATTCCACAAATCCTAATGTTTTCCTTTGTATCATTTATTTCGATTCAAGATGGCCTATATTAATGCCCACCTATTCTTTCTCAATGCCTAACACAGCCTTTGATTCCTTAGCAAGGCTTTAAGTGAACAGCTGCTTAAGCACAGCAGGAATGTGAACAAAGGCACAGTCAATGACCACAAGCTAACAGACACATAATCAACCATTGAGACCCCCAGGAGCACTGGGGCAGAAGAAATAATTGTTTTTCTAAATACCTAGCCTCATACCTACTGTGTCTGTTTTAGTGTATACTATGGTTCCTTTTATGACACATGTGGCATATTTGGCCTCCCTTTTTCAGTTAAAGACTCCTGTCAAGACTTTCTGACAGAATGAAGCACAATCCTCAGTAACCACAGGACTTAAAAAAATGAGTTGATGGGGATGTCCTTCTTGCATATGTGTTTCTCTTAATTGATTGATGAATAAAATTGTATAATAGAGGCAGTAAGTTAGGCGTGACTAGGAGACGAAGAGAATTCTGGGAAAAGTAGGCAGAGGGAGACCATGAGAGACAGACATCATGTAGCTGCCAAAGGAATAACAGGTCTGGACCCTTCTCCAGTAAGCCAAAACCATGTGGAAATACATAAATTAGTTGAAATGGTTAATAATTAAGACAGAGCTAGCCAATAAGAAGCCCTAGACACTGGCCAACAGTTTTATAACTAATGTAGCGTCTGTGTGTTCATTGGGGGCCAAGCAGTCGAGGGACCTGGCAGGACAAGAAAAACTCCAGCAAAAATGAGTTATTACATAATCAGTATAATCAGAATGAATCTATTTGCAAGACTCAACTGTATTAGGAACAAAATATAACTCAAGTGCTTATTTGTATTATGAGTTGGAAATAAAATATGAAAGTGATTAAATAGTCGTATAATCAAGTGTCACAAGAATGTAAGCCTGGAGGACAGTATACTGAATTTAGAATGCTGAGCAGACATTAAGAAGGTAGCTTTTGAGTGTACCAAGACAGGCTAGTTTCAAAAAGCATGAGACAATATGGGCCAAGAAGGCAGGTGACAAGCAGTAAGGAGCTATCCTTTAAGATGTCTAGGCTAGTTGGGCGGTGGTGGCGCACACCTTTAATCCCAGTATTAGGGAGGCAGAGGCAGGCGGATCTCTTTGAGTTCGAGGCCAGCCTGGTCTACAGAGCTAATTCTAGGCCAGCCAAAGCTACACAAAGAAACCCTGTCTCAAAAAAATAAAAAAGATATCTAGGCTGAAAGTGGGAGGCTATGGACCAAATTCAAGCAACTGTTTATGTAGGTTATCAATAGATTTTACATTTTTAAGTGGTTAAAAAGTCATCACAGTACTTCAGCCCACTCATTTCTACGTTGCTGGTGACTGATTCTGCCTTACACAGCAGAGCTGGGGAGATATGACAGGCACCAAGGGAAACACAGTACCCCTAATACTTGCTACCTAGCTTTTTGAAGGAAGTCTTGTCAAACCCTCTCGTAAGAAGGCCTGTATATCTGACACGCTATGAGTGAGGGCCTGAACAGAAGGCAGTGGAAAAGAAGCTGGATAAAAGGACACTTGTAGATCAGGAGTAGATCTGGATGCCATCCTAGGAGTGAGAGGGAAGCTACTGAGCTTTAAGTAGGAGAGAGACAGTTAGATTTGCATTTTAAAGGTCCTTTTGGCTCTCATACTGGAAACCAAAAGTGTTAAGAGTGATAAAATTAGTGTAGTAATTAATTTAGGCAAGAAATTAATACAACTTGGATTCTGGTGGTAAAACACTGAGGCTAGGAAAGACTAGTTCCAAATGCACAGGGTTAAAAATATGGGTTAGTCACTTTAGTGAACATTTTGTTTGTTTGTTTTCCGAGACAGTGTTGGAGCCTGTCCTGGAACTAGCTCTTGTAGACCAGGCTGGTCTTGAACTCACAGAGATCCATCTGCCTCTATCTCCCAGGTACTGGGATTAAAGGCACGCGCGCCACCACCTCCTGGCTTTAGTGATCATTTTTATTAATCATAATTCTCAAAACTGCTATGCTACAAGTACTCTCCAATAAAATGTCAGCATAGCACCTACGCATGTGAAAATTTGGGGATTATTGCAAAATAAATTATTTCCATGTGTTCTTCAAACTGGAAAACACTGTTTTCATTAGATTTATGTTCAAACTATTTAAAGGATAAAATACTACGATATAAACTAGTATAGAAACAGAATAAACATAACAGTCTTTAAGTACATTTCTATCATACTTTCTTGCCCACACGGAGTAAAGAGAAAACAAAGGACATACCTGCTACACTCTAACAAAGTAACTTTAAGCCGGCCTTCAGTAAGTGCCCACTGTTGAATATGGATAAGTTCTTCATCTTCTTCAAATTCTTGCAAGGCTTGGTATGGAAAAAACGGCTTAAACCTGACAAAAGTAAAGATAAGTCTAAATTTCTGTATAATAACCATAGATTAGAGCATAATGAATATCTACCTGTTTAACAAAAGATTCAAAACACTTAATAACACATTAGCTCTACAAAACCAAAACAAATGGAGCCCTCTTTGTATCATCCAGGAGTTGTGGTTTTGTGAATACCCTTACTGACAAGCCCAGGTAACTTGAATATCAAAAAGGGAAACACCAAGAGGTTTGAATGGAGACAGATTCTTTCGATCAGATGAGACATCCCTACAATACATGATCAAAATTCAGAATGCATGGTCAGTGGACACAAGATGATAGTGATTAGTACATAATAATGAAAATAATAACAAACAGCAGCAAAGGTAATTGCTAGCAATGGGAATGGCTTTATATGAGTGATCTTAACGCTCACATTCAATACTGGGTGTTACTGCCTACTCCCCTCTCTAGATAGTAAAGGTCAGAAAGGTTGCTAAAGGTTTGATTCAACTTTACAAAGCAGGGCCTAACCAGAATTCAAGCTAAGCTGACTTTATCAAAGCCCAAACTACAAAACATCTCATCTATGGCTTACTGGACACTCTGTGGTTAACATTAATAACCTTTTTCTTATGGAGATGACCTGTGCTCGGTTATAAATTGTAGGAGTCTAAAAAGAGCAAAACTTGAACTTCAACCACAACTCATAATCCCCCATTAATGCAAAGGACAAAGAATATAAGAGAAAACTGGGCTTGAGGTTCTGTGATTTTTCAATCTACACTAGCCATGACATTTACCTGTTTACAAAAATTCTAAAGTTTAAAAGA
Source organism: Mesocricetus auratus (assembly GCF_017639785.1). NCBI lineage: Eukaryota > Metazoa > Chordata > Mammalia > Rodentia > Cricetidae > Mesocricetus > Mesocricetus auratus. Next base: position 1,836,900 of record NW_024429182.1, on the reverse strand, counting down.
AGAAACAAACAGAAAACACCTGGGTGTGGTGACATACATCTGCAATCCTAGCAACTAAAAGAGGTTAGGACCGGCCGGGCGTTGGTGGTGCACACCTTTAATCCCAGCACTCGGGAGGCAGAGGCAGGCGGATCTGTGTGAGTTTGAGACCAGCCTGGACTACCAAGCGAGTTCCAGGACAGCCTCCAAAGCCACAGAAAAACCCTGTCTCAAAAAACCAAAAAAAAAAAGGGGGGGGGTTAAGACCTCTTGATTATTTGAACTCACCAGGAGTTTAAAACCCGTCTATGCAACAAAGCAAGATTGATTCTAAGAGACTTTGACACTGAGATTCTCAGTTTCACATATAAAGGCCATCACAATCTCTCTCTCCCTCTCCTCTCGTCTCCTCTCGTCTCCTCTCTCTCTCTCTCTCTCTCTCTCTCTCTCTCTCTCTCTCTCTCTCTCTCTCTCTCTCTCTCTCCCTCCCTCCCTCCCCTCCCTTTTTTGGTTGGTTTTTTGTTTGTTTGTTTGTTTGTTTATTTTTCGAGACAGGACTTCTTTGTGTAACAGCCCTGGCTGTCCTGGAACTCTTAGTAGACTAGGCTGGCCTCAAACTCACAGAGATCCACCTGATTCTGCCCCCCGGGCATATGCCACCATGCTCAGCCACAATTCATCTTTCTAATCATACACCCTCTGAATGCAGCAAGCCTTTCAGCCTAGGAAGTCACTGCAGGCTCCCAGAAGGCACCATGCACATAACTTTGGACCTTTAGTGCCAACTGAAGGTTTATTTTCCTGGCTCCTTAAGGTCCTCAAGGTCTCATGCTTCTTTTTTCTACTTGGCTTCAGAGCCCAGACCACAGCGGACTAAACACACAGGCTTCTTTTCTCTTATCTGACAGTCATTTAAAGTGCTGGCCACTTGCGCCTTGCAATCTCCAATATGGCATCATCTCACAACTGTCTGTGCCTCTCGTTCATTCAGTGTTTCAGTGTTGTTGAGCTGATTTATAAAAAGCAAACACTAAAAATTAAACACTTGGAAAGTATCAGCAGTGTACTGTGGTTTATCCTGAAGAACACTGACAGAGGAGGGAAGTCCTATTTACCAGTAAATGTGAATAAAGGGAAAATCTACTGAAGGAAGAAGCAGTAACAGACAATGCTTATTGTTTTCTCCTGGTTTTAAAGTAGGATAGAAAGCAGAAGGCTCTGCAGTTTCTCCAAAAGACTGCACTGATTTGCTTTTGCAGCCATTTGACTCAGACATATTCCAAATTCCTTAAGATTAAAAAAAAAGATCAGAAATGAGATATATATTAATACAATGTTATATCTGATATCTTTGACCATATAAGCCTTACAGTTTCTGAAGCACATATAAAAATCCATTAGCTCTTTAAAAATTTCCAAATATCATTATTCTCTAGAAATTTAATGCTAATACTCAGAGTTATTTAGCTAAATTAAATTACAGCTGCCTTAAGAATCCATTCTCCTTGTCAAAAGTCGTCACAATTCTCAAAGGAGCATGAGCTAAACGGTGTATGAGGGACTTATTAATACCTACAGTGTTTTGCTAAGAATGTTTATGCATAAAATACATTAAAATCAGAAAATGGATGAATTCCATTTAAGATGAATACATTGAACAGGATAAGCCATCATTCAGCAAGCCAGTCAAAAGAATCAGCCCTGCCCTTTCCTAAATAGATGTCAAGGGGGAGTGGACTGGGAGGTGGGAACGGGGGGGGGAGGACGGACTGGGAGGTGGGGAGGGAAGGTACCGGCCAGGATATAAAATTATTAAAAATTCATTTTTTAAAAAAATAAAGAGGGTAAATCTTGGGTGGAAGAAAGAACATTTGACTTTCAAAACTGTTCAAGACAGAGCCTTTCTCTGCCCATAAGGAAGCCCTCCAACAAAGCAGGCCACTTCTGCTCTGCCTTTACTTTCCCTTCGACCATCTCCTGCCAACCTAGCAATTAAAAACGTTAGTTTTCCCACTCAGGCTCGCAGAAAATCGGCCTTCCTTAGCAAGCTACCAGCACTTCCTCCTGCTGCAGAAAACTTAGAAAACACTAATCTTAGGAAGACTGGAATTAAGGGAGACAGTGAGATCATCTAACCTGCTCCCCAGTAAAATCTGTGAAAAAAAAATATTTTAAAGGAAATTAAAAACAAAACACAGTCTCTGAAATGGTCCTAAGGACAAATAGTAAATGAAGGAACATCTATTCAAAAATTCTAGAAAAACTTAGCAAGAAAGTCAAGTCTGACATTTGAACCAAGATGGCTCCCTTTCTTGCTTAATAAGCCCAGGGAGACAGACTCTGCTCTAGACTGTGAAGGGCTTTGTCTCTAGAAGGGAAAGATTGATCAGTATTCTTGTCAATTCCCCAGCTGCCTGTTACAAGGCTAAGTTCTCATCAGTGCAGTAGAGGGTGACGACCCTGTCCTTTGATTTGTGGAATGAGATGTCTACTTTGGGCACAACATAAGCCTGTCTGGGGCAACCCAGAGCTCAGTTCCTGAAGCTGGGGTTCACCCAGAGAGAAGCTTCCTTTTCACCACCACTTTCAGAGTCTTGTCAGATACTGTACTGAGAGGAGAAGGAAAGAGCATGAAAATCTCTCTACAAATCTCTTCCTAGCAAAGCTAATTTGGTGTACAATAGACTATAGAAACTTGCTGAAGATTCAAGAGTTCAGGGAACATACAGCCCCTAGGACTACAGAGTCTCCTGAGCTGGGAGCATCTCTCCTGGGATCACACAAATATAAAGAGCCTACGCCGAGGGAGCCACACTGATTTGATAGGCTGAAGAACAACAATCTACACTTGGCAGAACTGTCATAAACAACAGACTCAAGACCAGAGGCTTAGCCTGGAAAGGAGCCACACACTGTACTACAACACTCTAGACAGTAACAGGGAAAAACGGGCAAACAACCAGGCATGCTGATGCACCCCGACAAACACAGCACACATCTTAAGTTGAAGGTTAGCCTGGGCTACACGATAAGATCCTGTTTCAAAGATCACATGTGGTAACAAGAAAGGTGAGTTTACTGAGGTGTGCAGTAGTACAAGGAGCTGGGGGAGGGTAAACCAAAGTCGAGCACGTGTGAAAACGCCATTAAAAATACTGTCTCAAAAACAAACAAAGCAGTTACAAGCACTGGGGTGGGAAAGCCCAGTACTCATGAACTCCTAAAACATACTACCTGAAACTTCTAGTTTTTACTTAAAAAATTACAAAATATTCAAACAAACAGGAAAACATGATCCATCCAGCATGGAAATGAAAATAATAGAAAAAAACTGCTTGTGAGAGTTAACAGACTATAGATGTCATCAATTTAAAACAGTAATATTTATACTGGAAAAAGGCAGAGGGATGGTAAGAAGTGGTATACATTATATCATCTATCTTAAGAGGTTAAACAGTAAAGAACATTACAGTTGAATCAAAAATAGCTGTGGCATTACTGAAGCTAGAATTACACCATTTAGCAGATGTTAAAAAGAGAAATAGCTACAAGTGATCACTCCTAGACAGTACGGTTTAGAGCAGTAACTTGGCAGTTTTTATAAAATCTTTTCTCTTTAGGATGTGGCTTAATGGTAAAGTAGGTTCTGGTTTAAATTCTCAACACCTGAATAAATCCTTCTGTTCTATTCTATTTTAAGCTTATATGCATTAACTAAAATGAGGAGACAGAACCAAATACTAGGGGATGTGAGACTGCCAAATTAGACAATTAGAAAGTTGTCATTCTCTATTAAATCTGAAAATACATATAAGCCTAAGACTCAGAAATCCTAGTCCAAGTAGTAGCTAAAAGAAATGTACACAATGCTCATGAAGAGACGTGTGTAGAGCCATTCATAATAACACTAAGCAATTGTCTACCATCATTCTACTAAGTTATAATTATACATACTTTACAGAAAATAAAATGAACCCAAATGAGTACATAACACAATTCAATTTATAAAGTTAAAAACCAGGACAAAAAGTATTAAAAATCAGAAGCCAGGAGAGTAGTTAATTCAGGCCATGCTTCATTTGTTTAATGTGTGCACAAGTGCGTGCGTGTGTGCATGTGCCTGTGTGTGTGTATGTGTGTGTGTGTACTTGTGTGTTCTTCTGTGCAGGTACGCAGGTGTGTGGACACCAGGGGACATCCTTGTGTGTTGTCCTCAATAAGGTTATCCATCTCCTTTGAGAGTGTCTTGCATTGCCTTGAAGATTGCCAATTCTGTACACTTCACTGGCTGGTCAGCAAACCCCAAAGATCCTCCTGTCCCAGCTTCCCCATCACTGGATTACAAGCATACCACCATGCCCAGCATTTTCATCTGGGTTTAGAAGACTGAACTCAGATCCTCATGCTGATTTTATGACTATTTATCTTGCCAAAATTCTGAGCTAAACTGTCACAATTACAAACTTTTCAAGCAATGAGTTAAATCTTCAATTAATGTCTAAGGACAAGAAACAAGTCTAATTTTTAAATTTGTGTTACTTCAGTATATTAAAAATATATTAGAATATGTTATTTCAATCTTATACTTAAGAAGCTAAGCCTTCTTCTCATCTAGAATATGTTTTTCTCTACGATGTCTTTTCAGGATTGTTCTGTAAAACACCCTGCATGCCAGCTGGTGACATCTCCATCACATGGCAGCAGTAAAACTGTTTGCAAACACTGTGATCTTTAGAGAAGGGTTTACTACAAACCCAGAATAAAAATATGCCGAGGTCTAGAGCTACTCAACTTTAGTCAGCTTGTGTACTCTTAGTTTTCAGCCCAGTAAAAGGCAAACCCTAACAATTAGAGCTGGTTTTACAAAGGACACAACACCTCAATGCAAAGCAAGAATTCTACTTCTAGAAATACCCAGGCAAGGGCAAGTGGAGGACTTGTCAAAGAGGCAAAGTATTATGAAAAGAACACGAAATTTAAAACAATACAAATAGAGACGGCACGCTTAACTCCATTATGAAACAAAGCACATGATTCCAGTAAGGCTTTTCATCTATTTCTTGTTCCAAAGTTGGGGAGGCTATACTCTCTATCTGTGAGGAGATATACTGTATCCTAACACTTTATAAACTGCAAGGTGTCACATAAACATTGCCTGTTAAACACAGAATTCTTCACGTGTCTATGTTACCTCTAAAGGGCCTGTCAACAACCTTTAAAAGTTTGCTCTGTATTTATAAAGGACATGTGTTTTCTTCTACACCCACATACAGGATTTCAGTGCAGGACTGTACAAAAGCATGTTTTCTTTAAGAGCAACTTTTTTCTACTACATGATAATCAAAACTAATGTGAACACTCAGTCAACAACATTATCTGGGGTAAGCTCCTCATTTTCTCCAAGGAACCAAAGACACTGAAAAGTAAAGTGATGGGCCTCCACAACCAACTTATTAGAACTATTATCATCACTGAGCCTGTCCTCTTCTTACCCAGCCAGCATTTACGTGGGAGGCACTGCACTACGAGCTTTGTCTATACTATTAACTTATTTAACTCTTAAAGACACATGCAACAGTATTTCATTTAATTTTTAACTGGCTAAAAACACAGCATGTATTACATGTAACACTCAGTCAGAAGAGAATCATGAAAATGAAAACATTGCCAATATGTGAAAGATTAATTTACAAATATCCTATAATGTAAAGGAGAAAACTGGAAACTATAGAGAACAGAGATACAACCAACTCTGAAAGCAGAAGTGTATTCACACCAAGGCCAGTGCTCCTTTCAGAATAAAGCTGCATTTGAACCTACCAATCTGATAATCCCACCCACACTTCAGGTGGGTGATATGTTGTTCTTACTCTTAACGCCATTGGCGAAAGCTAAGTTAGAGCAGTATGCTAACAAAATAATATGTTCTGTACTCCATCTACTCTTAGGGTAGGTATCTGAGAAGTAGGTGGTAAGAGTCAAAGAGGAACAAAACAGAAGAGGGTTAACTTAGATATGGCTCAGATATCTTTCATTGGGATTTCATGTCTGCTTCACTTGAATGAACAATGTTCTCTACTCATTGCTAGCCCTTACTCTCCAATGCTTCATTCCATGTCCGTTTTAACGTCCATAACCCCCATCTTTGTCTTCTCTTTGAATTCCTTCTTGGGTTTTCTATGATTTCCCCATGTCTGTCTGTTTTTAACAAAGCAATTTAAAGCAGTGCTGTTTACTTGCTCTTAGACTTTGGCTCTACTACTTAATAGGTTTGAGACCTTCTAGGCAAGTTCAGCTTTTGAGAGGTCCAGTTTCTTCATTTGTAAGATAGTAATAGCACTCATCTTGCGCAAGCATTTTAAGCATCAGATTAGAATTTTCTCATAAAGCATGTGACACACAGGCTGGGGAGATGGCTCAGTGGTTAAGGGTACTGGACTGCTCTTCCAGAGGAACTTGGTTCATTTCCAGCACCCTCATGGCAGCTCACAGCTGTCTGTAATTCCTCTTCCAGGAGATCTCATTCTCCATACAGACATACTTACAGGCAAAACACCAATGTATATAAAATAAAATAAACTACTTTTAAAAAAAGAAGCATGTGACACAGTGACACGCTCTAGAAATACCTCTTAGCAAACATTAAGGCAGGTCTTCTACAGACAAGTCAGAGAGCAAACTCATCCTCCTCCACAACAAAGCATTTCAGAACTTTACCATGTTCTCAAGATTTTACAATCATGGCTAGTTCTCTTCCCTCAACTTTAGATTTTTAGATAGCCCTAATTTCAGTACCCATAATTGTTTTAAAACTGTACCTTGCATGGTAAGTATCAACTAACAATGCAAGAGAACAAATCAACAATAGCCAGTAAGCCTCCCCCATTTCAGTATTCCCAGCCATTAAATTTTACAACTACATTCACATCTTTAAAATGACTTAAGGAAACCCACGGAGGACTGTTTTATTCATGAACCTTCTTGGTGTGTACTACTGATGGCCAAGTCCATACTTCAAGAAAATATTTAATTTCTATACACCTATGAAGGAAAAGAAAGTACTCCTAAATAGTTAGGGTACTAAGAACAAGAACAGCAAATACTGTCTTAAGTCCTTCCCTCAATAATCATATCCTCTATCTAGGAGTAGTTTTAGTTTTCAAACTCTTAGTTCTACAAAAATAATCAAGACTGTTTAGTCCTGGGAATGTAGCTCAGTGGTAAATGCTTACGCAGCATGGACAAGGTTCTACGTTCCATTCCCAACCACTAACACAAAAAGCAGTAAATCTTAGCCAAAAGGCCGAGAAGCGATTGAGTCGGGGTAAGAATAGAGGAGAGCAGGATGAGAGATACCATAATAGATGGAGTCCTTATAGGTTTGCGGAGAGAGCTGACAACAGTGAGACTTCCAGAGATCTACAAGGATAACACCAACTGGCAAACAAGCAATAGCGAAGAGACTACCTTAATAGCCCCTCCCTGATGATACAATTGATGACTACCTTATATGCCATCCTATACTACATTGAACTGAACTCCTGGAACCTAGTGACAGAGATGGAGGAGTGATGAGCAAAGGGGTCAAGACTGTGCTGGTGAAACCCACAAAGACAGCTGACCGGACAAGAGGGGGCTCTTGAACCCCAGACTGATGGCTGAGAGGCCAGCAGGAGACTCTCTGAATGTAGTATCAGTGAGGAGGCCTCAGCAATTTCTGGGGCCTTGGGTAGTAGATAAACTTTGGGAGCCCATTCCACATGGAGGGTTGCTCTCTCATCATGGACACATGGGGAAGGGCCTAGGTCCTGCCCTGGATGAAATGACAGACTCTGGAGATCCCCCCATGGAGGGCCTCACCCTCCCTGGGGAATGGCTTGGGTATTAGATGGGGGCTTGGGGGTACTGGTGGATGGACAAGGGAGGAGGGGTGGGAGAGGGAGCGGAGATTGACATGTGAAGCATGCATGTTTCTAATTTAAATAAAACATATATTTTTTTAAAAAGCAGTAAATCAATCAATCAAAGGTTGATAAGATGGTTTGTCAGGTAAAGGCACTTGCTGCTAAGCTTGACTACCCAAGGCCAATCTCTGGGACCCACACAATAGAACTCCCACAGGTAGTCCTCTGACCTAAAATCATACACAGAGCCCTATATACATGTGTCCCCTATAAAATTTATGGTCTAAAATTTTTAGCTTTTGCCAGGTGGTGGTGGCACACTCCTTTAATCCCAGCACTCGAGAGGCAGAGGCAGGCAGATCTCTGTGAGTTCGAGACCAGCCTGGTCTACAAGAGCTAGTTCCAGGACAGCCCCCAAAGCCACAGAGAAACCCTGTCTGGAAATCCCCTCCCAAAAAGAAAATCAGCTTTTAAAAAGCAAAAAGGCTGGCAAATCTACATTCCTTTTCCTCTAGACCATGGACCTCCAACACCTATCTTTGAATAAGAGAATACAAAAGTATCATTTGGGGGCTGGAGAGATGGCTCAGAGGTTAAAAGCACTAACTGCTCTTCCAGAGGTCCTGAGTTCAATTCCCAGCAATCACATGGTGGCTCACAACCATCTATAATGAGAGTTGGTGCCCTTTTCTGGTATGCAGACATACATGGAGGCAGGGTGTTGTATTCATAATAAATAAATAAATCTTTTTTTAAAAGTATCAGTTGATACATTCCCAGCACTTCTGTAAATCACACTGTATTTTCACATGTACCCTTGATTCTGACAACTTATAACAACATATTTTCTATAGATGAAGACTAAAGATGAGGCACTGAAGCATCTTGTTTGCCATTACAGTACAATTGGCACAGTCAAAACTGCAGCAGACCCATTCATTCCTATTTATGACTTACACCATCAACATGGGCTATCCGTACTAAACAGTAACTGAAAATAATGTCTATATCCAATATTCACCAAAGGTGACTAACACAGGAACAGTAGTTCCTTTATGTATAGTGAAATGAACATCAGGTTAAACTAGGGGTTTGCAAACACTTTGCTCTTAGGATCCTCATATGTATTTTTCAATTATAAAGGACCCAAAAAAGAGCTGTTATGGGGATGATATCCATTAATATTCCCATGTGAAATTAAGCTTACATTCCATTAGCTGTCAGGGTAATGATGTCATATCATCTGACTTCTGGAAAACTCCATTGTAATGGACTAAATGGAAAAGGCAAATTACATTTTTTTGTATTACTGAGTACAGTTTTGACTTGGTAGCCCCCCTCCACGAAGGTCTAGGAGAGTCAAAAAAGTAACTCAACTACATTCTGAAAAGAGTTAAGACTCTAAGGCTTGTGCGTGTTAGAGTTACATAATTGTGGAAGCCAGAGGTCAATGTTAATTGTCTTCCTCTGTCACAATCTGCCTTATCTTTTTAAAAATCTTTTAACTTTATTTTAGGTATATTGGTATTTTGTCTGCATGTATGTCTATGCATCATGTGCCTGCAGAGGCCAGAAGAGGGCATCAGATCCCCTGAACTAGAGTTATACTTAGTTGTGAGCTGATATGTGGGTGCTGAGAATCAAACCCAGGTCCTCTGAAAGAGCAGCCAGTGCTCTTAAATGCTGAGCCACCTCTCCAGCCCCTCCACCTTATCTTTTGAAAGATCCCTCATTGAACCTGGAACTCATTGATTCAGCAGGGTTAGCTGGCCAATGAGCTCTAAGGATCCACCTTCTCACAGTCCTGTCCACACATTCTATGACCAAGGGCTGGGATTACAGGTACATGTTACTTCACTAAGTTTTTACATGGGTGCTCAGGATCCCAAATGAAGTCCTCATGCTTGCACTCGACAGGAACTTTACCTAGTTACATTGTTTCTTACTACTAGATTTTTTTTTTTAAATATTGAAAAAGGGACAGTTTCAATGTATTCCCTTTACCACAAATTATTTCTGGATTGCATGGTACCCTTAGCAAGGCAGGGTTTATAGTTATTGAATAAACTGAACTCTTGTGGAACAGGGAGAGAAAACAACTTAAGGTAAATTACTGCCTCCCAACTGTAGAAAAGACAGGGGCAATAAAGTATGAGAATTAAAGTTTAGTCTGGGCGCAGACAGAACACAAGCTACAATCCAGCTGTGAAGGCAGAGAGAGGAACAGAGCAACGAGGAAAACATTATACTCTAAGGTTATGGCTGTTCAGCCTTTCTTTTTTTAAAGACAGGGTTTCTCTGTGTATCCCTGGCTGTTCTAGAAATCACTCTTTAAACCAAGCTGGCCTCGAACTCAGGAGATCTGCCTATATCTACTTCCCAAGTTCTAGGACTAAAGGCACACGCCACCACCATCCAGCCAACTGTTCAGTTATTTAAGTGTCCTCTCCCAAGTAAAATCAAAATATTTTCTGAAGTATAACTGATTTTAATATAGTCATTCTCTCCACATCTGTTTATAATAATCACCTCATTCAAGCCGGAACAAATTACACAATACTTGTAAGACTAACAACCCTCCTATCTACACTTTGAGAAATCTATATGAAGTCTACTCTATGGGAAGACATAGCCTACAAAACAGGGAAACAATTGCTAAGTCACATATTCATGAAGTTCTTTCTCTCAACTTTAAAAACCAAATTTTCATTTTATTTAGTCTCAAAAACAATAAGAGCATGATTGGTCCTAGGATAAACTAAACCAAGAAACCAATAGTAATTATAGAAATAGACCACAAATTCCTTATCTGCTAATCCTACTATTTCAGGGTCAGAGGCTGAGTTACTCTTAATAGAAACCTTAAGAGCACAGATATTTCCTAAGCTCCAACAATTATTATCATAGAGTTTGGTTCAATAAATTCTCATTGGCCTCCAAGACTCTCAAAACAGTCTAAATCCTAGCTCTAAAGTTATTAAAATTTAAGTTTTAAATAATTTACTCAGCTGTTTTGTTTACGCGAATATTTTAGTCAGTATTCAGTTATTTTAAGTAATTTACTTTTTAAAAAAACTATAACTGATATAAACAGTTCTTTGTAGAGTTTATTACAAATTAAGATCATCCAGAGGCAGGTGGATCTCTGTGAGTTCGAGGCCAGGCTGGACCGACAGCCTCAAAAACAATACAGAGAAACCCTGTCTCGAAAAACCAAAAAAAAACAAAAAAACAAAAAACAAATTAAGATCATCAAAATTTTTCTCCTTATCTCAAAATATCTGAACTAAATTTAAGTTTATACTGCTTACCATATCAACATTAGAAAACAAAAGGAAATCATTTTACTATATTTAGCTTAATTCTTCCGATGTCAAAAGTTGAACACAAAGAATTAATCATCTTGGCCAGGCAGTGGTAGTAGATGCCTTTAATCCCAGCACTCATGAGGGCAATGCAAACAGATCTCTGAGTTTAAGCCAGCTTAGTCTACAGATTGAGTTCCAGGACAGCCAGAGAAACCCTGTCTTGAAAAACCAAAAAAGAATTAATAATCTTAAACCAAGTATGGTACACACTTTGAATCCTAACACCTGGGAGGCAGAAGCAGGTGAATTTCTGAGCCATGGAGTTACTACTGCTACAAAAGACTTTCCAGCAAAAGCATGTAGTTACATGTTGTAGGTTGCAGAGGTAACTATGGTGTTGACCCTAGGAGCAACATCATACCTAAGTCACAAATGACTGTTTAACTGGTACAGATCTTAGCAATGACCCATGGAAATACATGAAGCACTTGTGGGTTTTTGAATGAGGATGGCTGCCAGAGGCTCATATTTTGAATACCTGCTTTCCAGTTGGTAGAGCTGTTTGGGAAAGATGAGGAAGTGTGAACCTTGTTGCAGTGTGTGCTCCTGGAACTTGTGATTGTGTCACAGATGTAAGCTCTCAGCTATTGCTTCAGTGCCATTCAAGCCATGTTCCTGGCATGATGGTCATAGAGTCTAACCCTCTGAAACTGTAAGCCTTTGGACATGTTGTCTTATTGTAGTAATAGAAAAGTAAGACAATACTTAACGCAAAACAATAAAGCTTCCTCCCTTATTTTTACTAGAGTAACCACAACATGTTTAAGTATACAACAACAAGAATGATAATGCTTGGGAGAGAGATATTTCTAGCTCTTTTACTAAAAGTTAAGGAAATCAGAGCCCTGCTATTTAAGTATCCCACTCGCCATAAAATCAGCTTCATTGTTCGTACAATACATGAAGAATTCATGACGCCCAATGTGCTGACTACAAATAAAGAGAAATATGTTCTAAACATTCTACTGATTTCACAAAACTTGGTAATTACACACGAGACCAATGAAAATATTTCTTTTTATTCTATATCAGTTCAGGGGAAAATAATCTACAATGAAATCAATACTGACTTTTCTAGGAATGTAAAATTAAAAGCCAAGGCCTTTTGAATTTTAGAGAAGGTTGTAGAAACACTTGTGCTTGGTTTTTCATTGTGTGTGGAAAAGAAAGGCCTGTACACAATATGGGGCTAAGATAAGGCTCAAAGTCCTGGTACTGAATTAATATCTGTACAACTGTGTGCATGCAAGTCACTAGAAGAGGCACACATCTATGTAGAGACTATACAAAAGTACTTATTTATAAACCATCAATAAGCAATAATCTTTAACCACTAAGGGGGAAAAAACAAGGCAGGCCTGGAGTGGTTGCTCAATCAGTAAAGTGCTCCTGTAAACATGAGTTCAATTTCCTAGAACCAACACATAAAGACCAGGGAGGTAGGACAGATCCTAAGGCTAGGAGGATGACTGGCCAGCCAGTCTACCCAAATCTGCAAGCTCCAAGTTCAGTAAGACAACCTATCTCAGAAAATAAAGGTGGTGAATGACTGAGTCAGAACCCAACACCAAACTCTGGACTGTACATGAACAGACACATGAATATACATGTACATGCATGTCTACACACATACACATGCATTCGTGCGCACACACCTAAAAAGGGGTGTGTGTGTGTGTGTGTTAAACACACTCCTTATGTTCTATTTAAGAAATCCAAAGAAAGAGCAGGAGTAAAGATTAAACTTTCTTCCTTTTTGTGGCCATCACTGGACCCACAGCCGCCAAAAGGAAGTTCAATTCCTGTGACTTCTGACCAAAGCAAGAACCAAAGACAGCACCTTCTCACTTTCAGGGGAAGATCATGTCTTCCCCTCTTTCCAAAGAGCTGAGACAGAGCATAATGTTTGATCTGTTTCCATTGGAAAGGATGATGAAGTTCAGGTTGTCCAAGGACACTACCAAGGCCAGCAGATTGGCAAAGGGGTTCAGGAGTACAGGAAGAAATATGCCATCTACATTAAACAGTACAGCAAGAAAAGGCATTTAATGGCACATTATCCATGTGGTAATTATCCAAGCTAAAGCTGAACGGAGACCTCAAAAAGACCCTGGAAAGGAAAGCCAAGTCCCAATAAGTCCCAATAAGTAGGAAAGGAGAAGGTCAAGTACAAGGAAGAACAACTGAGAAGATGCAGGAGAAGAGGAATCACACGGACAACTTTCATTAAAGACTGCTTAAAATAAAATAAAAATACAAGAATGAAGAGTACATGAATTGGATCCATGCATAACTGTTGAGAGGGTTGCCCACGTTATTCACAGATGCGCCTGCAGGGTCACATTAACACTGCACTTTATTATTAAGGAGACGAGGGGAAGCAGCAGGAGAGGACAGGTACAGAGAGAAAGAGGAAGAACTGCAAGGCATCGACTCTGCACAAAATGACTGGGTGTCGGTGTGTTTGTTTGATCATTTAAGTATACTTCAAAAGAATGCTGAGGATAGCAGGAATAGATTTTTAACTACAAGTATTTTTAATTACTACACACTATTTGAATGTCTGTAAATGACTGGCAAAATACTGTCAAAAATTCAACATTTACCCAATGACATGGGTGGTAGGAAGTTAATGGTATCATTATTTGAGTTGAATGCCTCAGCATTCTATAGGGAAATTTCACCAAGAGTGAAAAGACAAAGAAAGACAGAAAGGAAAGGAGGAAAGAGAGGGAGAGAGAGAATAGAGTTATATGGAAGTTTGTTTAGAAATGTCTGAGCCACACAATCTTGTGTACATTCTAAGAAGGCTAACTAGACTATGAAGTGTCTTCTATGTGCACTCTTTTTAGTTTTAGTTTAAATTATTGCAACAAAATTATCTCCTTTCAGTGTTTACTTTTCAGCCCAAAATGTAGGAACCCTACATATGCTTCAAGGAAACAAACTACATTTGTGAAAATTTGTTTTTGTATTCTTCTGCAGAAATGATCCACAGCCCCCTTTAGCTTTCCATAAACCCCAAAGGCCCTTTAAAATGCTAAGAAACATTTTTGTGGAAAAGCATGTTAGTTTTGTCTTTGTTTTTGAGGGTAAAGATCAAGGGACTGGCAAAGCTCTCCTGAAGGCCAGGCAGTGAATAGTTCAGGATTTTCCAGTGAGATAGTTTCCTCATCATCTCTTAAATTTTAAACACACACACACACACACACACACACACACACACACACACACACACACAGAGAGAGAGAGAGAGAGAGAGAGAGAGAGAGAGAGAGAGAGAGAGAGAGAGAGAGAGAGAGAGAGAGAAATGGAACTTATAGGGCTAAAAGAATCTAGCTAGCACAACCCTCTGGATGTTATGATTGTTTTATTGCTACAGAAATACAGCATGGGACTTCGAGATTCCTGGATTTCTACTATTTGTTTATTTAGGATTCTGAGAAAGTCACTGATCCCTTATAAGCCTGAGTTTCTGAATCTGTAAAAAGAAGCTGCCTACCTCTCTCACTTGGGGGAGACACAGCAAGTGTGTGGACTGACTGCCTAGAGTGCCTGGTTGACACACATAATATATATATGTATTTTACTGCCCAGCTCATCTAACGAACTGTTAGTAATACTTACACATCAACACTAATGTTTGATCAGGCCACTCCTCCAACACTGTGGCTCTCTAGGATAGCCAATACAATACACATTTCTGAGTAAGGCCTGACTTCCCCCTTATACAGCTACCCTCAGATTTCAATACATTTCTGTAACAATACTATCTTCAGGAAATCCAATGTGCCAGAAATAAAACTATCATTAAACCAGAGAGCTTTACTCTTTGTAGGTTAGTATCTTACACAATAGAACTTTCTGATCCATGGTGGCAACACTCTACAACTCCAGTGGATACATGCAACTGAGTAGTACTGAACCCTACATATAAAGTTTTTCCCTAGACATACTATGCTATATATAAAACAAGTAATCATCTAATTGCTTAAGCAGAGATATTGATCTCTCCTCTTCCTGTTCCTCACAAACTTACCATCTTCAACATATCCAGATGCTGCTGTTATGAACTATTTGTTTGCCCTAGAGAACACGAATACCTTATAACCATTTTTATCAACCCAACACCCAACAAAGCTAGGTAGGTATGTGCAGTATATGATTAGCATTTTCTGAAAAATGAATGACTTTTAAAATGACTTCAGGATTCATCTCTGAGAAAATGATCTTGAAATTCCATTTACAAAACAGAAGAAAACATATTTCCTCTGAGCCATAATACAAGAAAAAAAAACACAGCAGATGAAATTTTGCATTATATTACATCATTACTTCAGGATAGCTACAATAACACACTCATGCCATTGTTTCTACTATCTTGAAGTACCAAAGGTTCGTTACATTTCCTAGCAATATTAGTAAGTAAAGCTAACAATTATCATAACCACTGAGAAATTTTAGTAGCCACCTTAAAGGGAACATAACTTTCCAAAGTTATCTATACACAAAGAGAAAAGTATTGAAAGAGCAAGTACAATACACCTCCCAAACAGTTTTGTAAGTTTTCTGTGAGTTTACTTTGGAAGTTTTTAAGACAGCATGGATTATTTAAAGTCATCTTTACCTCAAATAATCAGGGAAAAAATTTTAAATGGAATTGACATTAAGAATAAATGCTTTTCTTTTCATCACATTAGACCCCAAAATAAATTATGTATAAACTACATTATAAAGTAGGAGGTTTTACAGACCAAGCCTAATTTAGTTCTTGGAAATCAATGGTGTCTACATTAATATAATGAATGATGCTATTGCCCTGTCCCTCAACCTTAGCAAGGATAATACAGTGGTCTTCTTTGCCTTCCGGTCACTGAGGATAAGTGAAAATTTTCTACAAATATATTTCAGGATGTTTACAGGAATAAAAAGATAGGACAAAATAATTAGTTACAACAAAGTCACACTCAAAAGATACCCCACACCTATAAATGACATCCTCACATGTCCATATCCAATAAACTCAAGCATAACGCCCATTAAGTATGTTTTGTTTCTTCTTTTGTAGCTGAGAATTGTTTAATTACTGACCAAATTCACTCAAGCAAAACATTTTCCAAATTCAAACAAAAGGCAGACACCACTGTTTACTATTACTACTCAACAAATCAAGTGGAAATATTTCAAGGTTTTTAATTTGTGGCAAAATGACTTTTTAAAATTCAGCATTACAGAGACTCTTTAATAAAAGTAAACTGCTCAATGGCAGCTCCTTCAAAAACAAAATTTAAAAGGTAAAACAATCGCCCTCCATTAAAGGAGGACAGGACTCCAAACAAAGCAGGTCCCAGCTCAGTGGGGCAGGTGAGGAGTAACTATGAAGTATGGGAAAAGGTCACACACAAGCCTCACTCCAAAGCTGCTAGCCACTGCAGTTCCTTTTGCTTCTGTTGTTACGACAAATGCAGATATGGATGGAAATCATGAAAATTGACTTCATGGAAAAAATCTCCCACCTTTTAGCATTAGGAAACCAGGGCAGGGCTAATAACAGTGCTGGCCAACTGAATTTGCACTTCCCTTGAGCAACCAGTGCTGGCTACAGGCAAAACACACACTAAAACAGTGGTTCTCAAGCTGTGGGTAGAGACCCCTTTGGGAGATCAAACCACCTTTTCACAGGGGTCGCCTAAAACCATGGGAAAACACAAGTACTTATATTACCAACCTTAACAGTACCAAGATTACAGTTATGAAGTAGCAACAAAAATAGTTTTAATGGCTGGGTCTTCACAGCATGAATAACTGTATTAGAGGGTGGCAGCACTGGAAGGGGTGAGAACCCCAGATGCATTCCTGAGACTCCCAAGCCCCAGAGATCCCTGCCCGGCCACCCCAGGACTATAACCCAGACTTCACAGAGAAGACAGACGACAACAGTGATGAAGGACCTTTCACAACTGCCAGGGCCCCAGTGTCTGACCTAGAAACAGTCAAGCTTCCTAAGAACTCAGATGATGGCTGATTAGATTTTACCCAACTGATGCAGTTTATAAAACACTAGGTTTTACTAAGATGAACTGTAATATCCTAAAAATATGTTCTGTTGTATTAGGAGTCGTTTCTTAATTTCCCCTCGTTGTTTTAATCTTTTTCCTTAAAATAGTTCATAAAGTAGAAGATGAAAAAGAAAAACAAAAGTTTAGAAAGAACAACAATGTTCACCAAGAAGAAACTTGTTATATAACGATTAAGGCAGCAAAGAGCCCAGACTCAAAATACTTTGCTTTACTATTTTAGCTCTTAAAGAAGATTAGATGTTCAAACGGATAAACACAAACTAGGGGATTAAAAAGGAAATGCTGTGCAGAACACCACCCAAAGATTTAGCCTTACAATATAACTTTACAGGCCCAGTTTAAGTCAGGTAGGAAGTTTCACAGCTACATTCTATTCAGAGTTGTGGATTTAGAAAACTGTCTAGCCTATTGCTATGATATCATAATTTGGAAAAAATCACTTAAGAAAAACAAAAAAGGGAGGAGATATGTGGAACTATTGATGGGGAAGCTCAATATCAGAAGGCTTTCCCAGCATGCTCCAGGCTCCAGGTTCTATGTGGTGGTGTTACGAGTTATCAAGATCAAAACTTTGTGTGCCCAAAGAAGGCACCCTCTCCCATTTGCTAATCTGTCCTGCTTTGGGAGCCTTTATGCTGTGTTTTGTTTTTGTTTTTGTTTTTGTTTTCCGCCATTACTAATAATCAAGATAATTAAATGGAGTCATCGTGATGCACTTAATGGGACTTAGTTCTAAGATCTGGGGTTAAAAGTTTGGCCTGTGTAAAATGTTATTTTTAACTCCAAAAACAAAAGAAACTTTTTGTGTATATCTCTTCATTTAATCAGAATGATTAGCAAGTTTTTGCAAGCAGGAAGCAAAAATTTACACCAATAGCATTTATTGGTGGATAGTTCCCAGTCCAAGAAATATAAAGAATAAATGAAGTTGAAATTACTTTAAATTACAAAAAATTAAAAGGACAGCCTCACTTTATCCAAGCTGAGTTTCATCACTTGACAGTTGTGTGACTTAAACTACTACGTGCTTCATTCTTTCAAATAACAAGACAGGATAAATGCTGGCTACGTTCTCTTTGTAGGAATGGGGCCTCGTCTTAGATGTGTTGTAGTTCACGAAGTCAGTCCGGCAACTATCACCCGTGCAGCACACTTCTGGAGAAATGTTAGGACTTCCTCAGGCAGTACTCTTCATCCCCACATTTCTATCTTCCCTTTCCTAACCTGAAAGCAGCTTTCTAGTGATTTCAACCCTCTACCCACTCCACCCCAGTTTAAATGTTAGTGAGTGGACAAGTCAATTCTCACTGAACTCCAAACTCTATGAAGGTGGTGGCAATCTTTATTTCTGATCAGTACTGAATTCCAAACACTGAGAAAAGTAAGGAGGACCTAATAAACGTCCAAAAAATGTGTACTGAGTGATGCACTCTGCAGTAGTATCTGATTGACCAATGAATTGTGATGAATTATCAAAGTCTGCAACTTTTGCTTATGACTTTCTTAGCAACACTACTATAAACACATTACTGCTTCAAAACTACAACTCGGTAATGTAATCACGTAAAAGTATGTTTCATAAACTATATATACTTTACAGAACTAGAAATCCTGCACTGTGAATGACCAGTTCACCATCCCCTGCAAACCCAAGGGAGTATGTGCCTCACACAATAGCTCTCTTGCCACCCAACACTTTAAACTGCCTTTTATTCTATTAGTTTAACAAAACATAAACTGGTAAAGTCCAAGCTTCAGAAATCAGAAATTCGTTCTGCTTGAGACTGTGGTAGAAAACCCATGCCCGGGGACATTCGATTTCCACTAAAGGGCAGTTTTAAGGCCATACTACATGGATAATTTCAAAGAACGAAATCTAAAACGCTCAATTCAGTGAACATGGAATCAGTGGAAGACACACAGAGAAGTTTTAAAACACTGGCGGTTTTAAAAGAAACATGAGCCTTTCTACCCAAACAAGCCTCCCAAGACCCACAGATGAAGTCTAATCCTCCAAATGTTCATTTCCCCTTCCACTTTCCATGTCAGTAGAAGAAAACTCAATCCATGAATCCAAACAATGCATCACAAAAAAAATAGGTCACCAGATTACAGAGGGGACTTTTAAAACCTCAAAATCCCTATCTTTAAAATACCGTCTTCAAGATGACTGGAGAGCGGCCGGTGACAGTCACTCCAAATCCACAAAGGGGACACCCACCAGGCACAGGGCTCAACTCCTAAGACACACCCTTTTGCAACCACCCACCCCTGCCTTTAGCCCCCGGGGGCTGTCAAAGCATTCAACAGAGCCTGTGCCACACAGAACAGACCGGGTTGGGGCTGGGGGAGCCCGCCCGCCCTTCAGGCCTGCAGGGGATCCAGAACAACTTCTCCACGAGGCGCAGGACACTCTGCAGAAAAGCCAGCGCCCCAGCTGCAGCCCCCAGGGTGCAGCACCCACAGGCAAGGGAGCCTCAACACTCCCGGGGGGCACCGGGTCGGGCTTCCAGCCCCCACTGCCGTCTTTGTGACAATGCCCACTACGCACACTCGTCTCCGCCTGGGGGGGGGGGGACGACCCACACACACTTGTCCAGGGATGGAAGCTCAGTGCAGACCAGGGGGGCCGTGCTGGGACCTCGACCCTTGTCTGGCCACCGGCCCCCCTACCCCCATCCCACCCCACTCCACCCCACCCCCGGGCGGGTTGAGCAGCCGCAGCTCTCCCCCCACTCACCCCTGAGCGCGCCCCCACCCCCGCCCCCGTCTCCCCCTCACCTGATCTTGTAGCTGGGCAGGGTGTGCTTGCGTTTGATGATCTTCTTGAGCTGGTTGACGATGATGGAGGTGAGCTGGGGCATGGGCCGCCCCTCGAACTGGGAGCGCACCTCGAAGTCGATCAGCGGGTCCTCCGCGAAGGAGAAGAACCAGTGGGTGAAGGGCACCCGGGTGAGGACGAAGCGCAGCCTCCCCACCACCCGCGACAGCTTGACGAACAGGTAGGCGGACTTGCCGAACACCAGGTCCACGTCGATGGCCAGGTGGAAGCCGCCGCTGTACTCCACCTCCGCCTCGAAGGCCAGCTCCTCGGGGCAGGTGGCGGGCAGCGCGTCGCCGCCGTCGGGGCCGCCGTCGGGCTCGCCCGGGCCCGAGGCCGAGGCCGCCACGGGCCGCACCAGTCGGATGGTCTTGACGAAGGGCACCGTGTCGCCCAGGAACACGTCGCGCAGGCTCAGCCCCTCCAGCAGGCGGCCGGCCGTCTTGGTCTGCAGCAGCTCCTCGAACTCCACCTTGATCTTCTTGGTGACCCAGCGGCGGGCGAGCGCCGTGTCCCGCAGCTCCCGGAAGAGGAACAGGATGGTGGCGTTGAGGAAGTAGCAGGTCTCCCGCGTCGGAGGGGCCGCAGGGCTGTCCGGGGTCGGGGTCGCGGTCGGGGTCGAGGTCGGGGTCGTGCTAGCGCCGGCCTCGGAGGACCCGGCCGCCCCGGGCTCCTCGCCGCCGCCGCCGCCGCCATAGAGGTACTCCCTGAGGGACAGGCCCGGCACGGGCTTGAGGTAGCGAAAGCCGTCGCCCGCGCGGGCCGCCTCGTCCGCCCGCGGCTCGGGCGGCCTGCGGTAGAGCAGCAGGAACTGTGCGAGCAGCGTGAGGAACGAGCCCAGCACGGCCGACGCCAGGATCAGGAGCAGCAGCCCCATCCCGCCGCCCCGGACGCCCGCCGGCCTGCTCCCGCGCTCTCCGCGCCGCCCTCCTCACGCCGTCGCCCCCGCCGCCTCCATCTTGAGGACATCGGTCGGGGATGAGCGGTTCCCTGAGCCCGTCCCGGGCGTCCGCAGCCCGGTGCTGCCGTGCGGCGTCTCAGCCCGCCTGCACCGTCCGCCCGCGGCCCCGCGCCTCCTCAGACGCTCGCTT
The DNA here is from genome assembly GCF_017639785.1 of Mesocricetus auratus. Lineage (NCBI taxonomy): Eukaryota > Metazoa > Chordata > Mammalia > Rodentia > Cricetidae > Mesocricetus > Mesocricetus auratus. Next base: position 1,815,657 of record NW_024429182.1, on the reverse strand, counting down.
CCTTCCCCCCCCACACCCCACCCCCGGGGGCGGCCCGAGCGGCGGTGACCGGCGGCGGCGGCGGCGGAGGCTGCGGCGGGCGAGGGCGGGAACGCGGCCTCCCCGCAGGGACGCCGCTCATTGGGCGAGCGGCGCGTGACGTCAGAGCGGGCGCGCTCCCGGCGGGCGGGGCGTGCTCGCGGGCGGGCGGGCGCGGGGCCTCCCCGGGCCTCCCGGACGAGCGTCCAAGCGCCGCGCCCCCCTCCCGACGCGCTCGCACTCCTCCTCTCCTCCTCCTCCGCCGGAGGGAGAGCCCGCGGGTCCGTCTTCTCCGGTGGGGGCGCAGCGCGGGGGATAACGGAGGGTGACCTGGAGAGATCAGAGCCTGCCGGGCCGGGCCTGGCGCAGCCCGCCCGTTATCCCGCGCCCATCCCATCCCCCGCGCTGGCCGCGGGCACCTCTGCGGCGGCCGCCCTGCGTCCCGCAGTGTGTCGCTGCCTCCCCCTGCCGCAGAGAGCCTGAGCGCCGGGCGGCTGGGACACTGCCCAGGCCGGCCCAGAGGACCGAGTGCATCGGAGGCCGCCGTCGCTCGCCAGCACGGACCAGCCGCGCTCTCCCTGAGGCAGCTGGTTGCTTTTAGCACCCGCCCATTTCACAGGTGACTACAGTGACACGGCCCAAAAGAAGTCGTTGGGGTCCTTGGCTTTTACTCGGTGTATTAGCGGGTCCCTGGTGCTCCAGAAAGAGTTGGAGATGTACCGGGCGTTGGTGGCGTACGCCTTTAATCCCAGCACTCCGGAGGCAGAGGCAGGCGGATCTCTGTGAGTTCGAGACCAGCCTGGACTACCAAGCGAGTTCCAGGACAGCCTCCAAAGCCACAGAGAAACCCTGTCTCGAAAAACCAAAAAAAAAAAAAAAAAAAAAAAAAAAAAGGAGATGCAGAGACTGGGGGAGGGGGAGATTTTTGCACAGGGTAGCCCCAGGACCAAACCAACAGAGCTGGAAACCTTTGTGTTCCCTGGCAACAGTGTCTCCTCTGGTGCTTTCTTGAGAACTCCCGTTGTTTCATCATAGCTTAACATCCTTCCACGTGGACACAACCTTTTAGCCCTCAGGGGGTCAGATACTCGGGTACTAAAAGTCTGGAGGACTCAGGCTGCCTCTGTGACATCAGTGCGGATATCCTTTCTAGCCCTTGAACATATCTAGGCCAAGGATCGTCTTGACAGAGTGATTCTAGAATTAAACCAGAGTTCTGACCCAGCTGGGCCAGGTTTGAAATCAATTTGATCTCATCTTTCTTACTCATGGCCAGGTCTGAGACCAGAATGGCTGACGTTTCTAGAAGTTTCAGACGACTTCTGTGTTAGTCGTCACCCTCTTCTGCTTCTGCTTCTGGGCCGCCTTCGCGGCTATATATTAATTCAACCCAAGTGAGAGCCATAAGCCCTTGCTCAGTTTTCACCAGAAATGTTGCCCCACACATGACACTAAGGGCTGGGGTGGGGAGTTCTTGGCACCAGTGAGGTATTAAAACTTGCAGCAGGGAGGCTGGAACGGTGGCCCTATCGGTAGAGTTCTCGCCATTCAAACTTTCGAGCCCGGGTTTGGAACCCTGGCACCCACTTAAAAGGCTGGACACTGCACCACGGTTCTGTAAACTCCAGAAGCAGACAGGAGGTTCCCGGGGCTCGCCAAGCCCTGAGCTCCAGGTTCACCAAGAGACACTAACTCAAGCACGAAAGAGGAGTGTGATTGAGAAAGATACTTGTCAATGTCTGGCCTGTACATACATACACATGCACACATGTTCATGAACACATCACACACACACACACACACACACACACACGTGTTGATCTATCATGGCTCTCGGATGACCCCTACACCCAGTACTCTCCCCTTACTAGCAAGGCTGGTAAGCCCCGTGGGAAGAGTCTTCAATCTCATTCCATCTCCCCATCCTCCTTACTCCCTGGGAAACCTCTTGGAACCCAGTATCTTCCCTGGCTAATTGGCCATTCGATTCACCAGTAGCTGCCCGTGTCACCCAGAGGGCACACTCCAGTCTACTGAGCTCAGCAAGCCTTGAGGAAACAGGAGAGAAAGAATCAGGGGTTGGGGAGAGGAACACTAGTAATAACAACACAGATTCCAGCGTGAATGCCTGCCGTAGGATCATGTTTTGAACACTGCATCCCCAGGCTTGTGGGCTATTATTCTCAAGGCTGGAGCTTTTAAGAGATTGGCTTGGCTTGTGGAAGTCGGTCACCGGGGAAGGACCCTGATTTCTGTCTGGTCTCTGACCTTCCGGCCAACTTCCTACCTACAAGCCCCTGTCAGGAACTGAGCCGCTTGGCCTTCTCAGCCGTGCCCTCTCCACCATGATGGATGGTGACGCTCTAAAACAGTGACCAAAATAAATCCCCTCCTTCTTTGCCAGGAGTTTTGCCAGAGTGGCCATAAAAGTAACTAATCCAGCAGAGCATTGATGTGCCAGGCATGTTAAATGCTTTATTGCTCCGGGAGCTCATTTTGCCAGTAGCCTTGCAGTACCACGCCCTAGAGAAAGCAAGAGAGAGAAGGACCCTTCCCCCTCAGCTTATCAGTTGTCTGGTAGCAGGCAAAACCAGACCTTAGGACTGGTACCCCGAGGCTACTGGCAAAATGAGCTCCCACAACACTTTATTGTTTTAAAATGTATTTTTTAAGTTTATAAATAAAAATGGTTCTATAGTCAAATGTGTTTGATACTTGGTTGGTAGTACTCACAATAATTTGGGTGTGGTATGCCCTTGAGGAAATACTGCTCTATTAATAGAAGCTTGGTGTTTTTTAATGCTATTCTTAGATGAATATAAATCCAGGAACCCTCATCTTCATAATAATGCTGGTATATCAGTGCTTAGAAATCTGAGGACCAGTGTCCTTGACTCTGAAAATCTGAGATTCTGAGTAGATCTGAAGAAGAATGACCCACTGATGTACGGTCAGGTAACGTCATTGAAATTAAGTGGCCCCGTGGTGGCACAGAACTTGTGGGAGTAGCCAACCAGTTTGACTTAAGGGCCACTCCATGAGAAGGAACCCATACCCTGCCTGGAATCAGCACTGCTTGGGTAACCAAGAACCAGAGACCAGATAGCCTGGAGACCTGGGGTGAAACCAAACCCTACTGGTCTTAAAAAAAAAAAAAGTGTCAAAATGACTCCTAATGATATTCTGCTATACTCATAGATCAGTGTCTTATTCAGTCATCATCAGAGAGTCCCTGCCCCTCCCCTCGGCAGTAGATGGGGACAGATGCAGAGACCCACAGTCAGACATTACAGGGAGAGACAGTGTAAATGAGATGTCGCCATCCAGTGCCCTCAGATCTCAGGGAATCCCACCGAGGAGGAGGCAGAAAGAGTGTAAGAGCCAGAGGGGACGGAGGACACCAGGAGAGCAAGACCCTCTGAATCAAGTAAGCAAGGCTCATATGAGCTCACAGAGACTGAATTAGCAAGCACAGGGCCCACACGGGTCAGCACCAGGTCCTCTGTGTATATAATACAGCTTTTAGCTTAGTGTTTTTATTTTTAATATTTATTTATTGTGTATACATAGTCTTCTGCCTGCATGCCAGCAGAGGACATCAGATCTCATTCAAGGTGGTTGTGAGCCACCATGTGGTTGCCGGGAATTGAACTCAGGACCTCTGGAAGAACAGTTAGTGCTCTTAACCACTGAGCCATTTCTCCAGCCCTAGCTTACTGTTTTTATGGGACTCATTGGCATAAAAATTGAGTGGGTCTCTGATTTTTTTTTGTGCTTTCTTTTGCAACTCGTTCCCTCCCGTTGGGTTGCCATGTCCAACTCGGATGGTTTTCGCTTTATCTTATATTTTATTTTGTCAGGTTTGGTTGTTATCTCTTAGAAACCCGCAGTGGTGGCACACGCCTTTAATCCCAGCACTTTGGGAGGCAGAGGCAGGTGGATCTCTGTGAGGTTGAGGCCAGCCTGGTCTACAGATCGAGTTTCAGGACAGCCTCCAAAGCCACACAGAGAAACCCCTGTCGTAAACCAACCCCCCCCCAAAATCTGTTCTAATGAGAGACAGAAAGGGAGTGAATCCAGAGTGGAGGGGAGATAGGGAGGAGCTGGGAGGAGTAGAGGGAGGGGGTCTACAATCAGGAAATATTGTAAGAGAAAATCGATTTTCAATAGAAGAAAAAATAATAAGGGAACTGCCCAGGCAGCTTTCCTGGGAAGCATCCATCCCAGAGGCAACAGGATCCATCCCAGAGGTAAAGACAATGAGAAGACAGGTTTCCTGTTAAGACCCAGAGCCTCAGCCACCAAGAGAGAGGCAGGGCCTTCTAATGTCACCATACTCTGAATCCTTTGCACTGGACTCCAACTAGGAAAAAAACTCAAAACCTATGAAATTTGGTGGAGGTGGAGGTGGGGTGGAGGGGCTTTGGGACCACCTGAAAGCCAGTTTAACGAAAATTACATAAAATAACACAAAGCTTGTCAGCTAGACTGATCGAGAAACACCCAGAGAATGCCTGACGTGTGTGCCTCTGATAGTGTCTGTGAGGGCATTTCCAGAAACGGTTTAGGCCCTGAGGACTCTCTGGCTTCATCCCTTTATGGGCCCCTAACATGATGACATTAGTAGAAGGTGGTGGAAAGCAGGAGGCAGAACCTTGATGGAGGAAGTGTGTCAGTAGGGGAGCGTCCTTGGGGACAGGCCCCGCCCAGCCTTTTCCTAAGTTATTCTTCTGGCCAGTCAGTGGTGGCACATGCCTGTGATCCCAGGCGAGTCTTTGGAGTTCAAGGCCAACCAGGTCTACAGAGTCCCCAGGACAGCCAGAACTGCACAGAGAAACGCTGAGAAATAACCCTCTTGCACACTGTAAAGATTCGTCACTCCAGTTGGTTTAATAGAGCGCTGATTGGTCAGCAGCCAAGCAGGGTATATAGGTGGGGCAACCAAACTAAGGATGACGGGAAGGAGAAGGGCAGGGGAGGAGAGTCGCCAGGGAACGCAGAGAAACAAAATGAGAATGCCATACTGAGAAAAAATACCAAGCCATGTGTAATAAATGAGCAGCAGGGTCCCTGCCCTCAGGGATGCCAGGCCTAGGCAGACACAGACACACATAACTCTAATGACAAGAGAGTCAGTGCTCTGGGAGGGTCATAGGGAGATACTGTGGGAGCCTTCTAGCTCAGGGGCAGATAACAGCAGCTGCCTGGGGCCAACTTCACTGCCATGTGCCCAAATTCTGAACCCCAAAATCACCAAGAGGCCCATTTCGATGCAAAAGCAAAGAGTCTTTTATTGTAGATGTTTAACAAGCTAACCCATTAGCTCGGGCCCTTCATCCCACCACCTTGGGGATGGCTGGAGAAAGACCTCCAAGCAACCTCAAGGCAGGGACCTTAAAGGGCAGTATAAGGGGTGTGTCTAGGGGCATGAAACAGTCTCAGGATTGGTGCGCTTCCAGGTTTGGGTGACCTGCCCTGTGTTGATTGGTCAACTGGTTGTTATGGCCCATAGGCCCTCCCAGGGCGGTTGCTATGCCCTGCATGTCACTGTTGTGCACTGTCCGTAAAGCACACCCAGAGCTGTAAAGCACAGCCCCACCAGCTAACTTCTGATTGGTGCCTTGCCAAGAGGAAGGCATCTGACCTTAGTGACCAGGAGTGGAGCTGCCAGGTCATGTAAGCACATGTTAGCCTGTAATGGCTGCTAAAATGGGGAGGCTGGTCACTATACCCTCACTTGAGAGAGCTGTGTCTCATTTCCTTTACCCTTATGACCTTGTCAAGACGCTCTGCTCTTAGTTCCTGTCCGCCCTCTAGACTCCGGCAAGGAGCCAAGAAGGCATCAGCTCTGGTCCCGAATCTAGAGAGGTCTTCTAGTTCAATCTTAACTGTTGGGACAGAGCCGGGCGTTGGTGGCACATGCCTTTAATCCCAGCACTCGGGAGGCAGAGGCAGGCGGATCTCTGTGAGTTCGAGACCAGCCTAGACTACCAAGCGAGTTCCAGGACAGCCTCCAAAGCCACAGAGAAACCCTGCCTCGAAAAAAAAAAAAAGTGTTGGGACAGAATCCTTAATTGTCCACACTAAATCAATCTTTTGTGCCCCTGAGCTTGCAAATGCATAGTGAGGCAACTTCTCCCAAGAGGGGCTAAGAAAACAATGGGTTGTCCAGTGTGGCGGCACACACCTTTAATCCTAGTACTCAGGAGGCAGAGGCGGGTGGATCTCTGTGAGTTCAAAGGCCAGCTTCTTCTACAAATCCAGTTCCAGGATAGCTAGGCTCTGTTAAACACAGAAACCCTGCCTCAGAGGGAAAAAAAGAGAAAAAAATTATGGACCATTCTAGTTTGATAGGAAACAAGAAATGGATTCTTTCTGGGGAATATGGGAGGCTTTGGGGCAAATAGAATTCCCTTCGGTGCTTGGAGGAATTTTCTCATTAGAAAGAGTCAAAACTGCCATGTTGAAAATCCAACGTAGTCTAAGGAAATTGGGGTAGGGTGCCTGGGAGAAGGTGGAATGAATAAGGGTTGGGTCTGACCAGTGGGAAAGAAGACAAAGGCCAGGTAGGGAAAGGGAGTGAGCTGAGCTAGGGAAATTCAGGGAGAGGTCCAGTTCTACTTTGCTGACTTTGTAGCGTGGGAAGGGTTTTTTTTTTTTTTTTTTTTGAGCAAGAGCATAACAACACATTTCCTTCCATCCACCGCTGGCAAAATGTCAACACCGGAGCAACCCAGACAGCATTCCAACCTCCACTCTGCCCCTGTACACTAATGGTCCTTACGCACATTAGAGCTCTCATCCCTTCCCCGCCCCCACGCTTTCTCCATTATCCCAGTCAGCGTCTCGGTCCACTTCCCACAAAGTGCCCTCAAATCTCGACCAGTCCCTTGCCTCTCCCCCTCTCTCGTTCCCCACCGTGCTCAAGGGAGGACAAAGCCTTCCATTTCAGGGAAGAAAGAGAGCCCGTCGGCTAACCTGGCCCGTGTTCCCTTCTTCCCTGGCAACAGCTCCTCGGACAGAGTCCTCTCTCTCTCCTGTGGTGACAATAACCACAACAAGAGTGCAGAGACAAGGTAGAGATACTCCGCAGGTAAAGCGCCTCCCTCGCAAGCGTGAGGACTTGAGTTCAAGCCGCAGAATCCAATCAAAAAAAATTTTTTGCATGGTGGCCCATGCTTGTAATTCCAGAACCGAGGAGCTAGCTAGACACAGATCCCTGGGGCTCACTGGGCAGTTAGCCCAGCCTACTTGGGACCCGTAAAGTAAAAGATCTTATCTCGAAAATGAAGCCAGGGGGCCCCGCAAGATGACTCATAAGGTGGACATGAGTGGACCAACTCTTACAAGTTGTCCTCTGACTTCTATAGTCCCACCATGGCATCTATTACCCCCCCCACTGTTGCACCTGCTGTGCAGCCTGTATCCGAGAATGTCGCGAGGTGGTCGGGATAGATGACACAGAGACCGGTCGGTTGTTTTTAGAAAACTTTATGCTTCCCAAGTCGGCTTAGGAGAAGTCTCCCCAAGAAAACCCCCCCTTCCCTTTTTAAGGACTTCTGCCATCCATCTACATACAATTCTTTCCAGACTTCTTACCCTCCTGGCTGGTGGTTTAATCTCCTGGGAGACACAGCAGGGAGCAGGAAGAGGCATCTAGCCTTAGGGGGTGTCAAAGTCATGGTGTTTCAGTGAGCAAGCCCTTATCTGAGCCCTATCAAGAGCTTTATAGCACTGAATTGTTTTCAGTAAACATTATCTCACAGCTGCCTGCTCCCAGGCCGAAGGGGAAGTGGGTTTCTGCTCAAGGACTGGTGTCCCCACACCCCACCTCCAGCACAAAAGTGGAGGGCTGAGGAACGATAAAGTGTGTCCTAGGGCCATTACATGTGCGGACACATACGCCGTGTTCCTGCATATACAAGAACATGTCCGCATCCCCCACCACCCAGCCCAGAATACAGCAAGACCAAACAAACAAGATAAAGTAACACTATATTCGTGCAGTGGAGTCTGCCCCTGAAGGTCCATCTCCTCTCCTTCCATACACACAACTTACAAAATGCAACAAAATCCCCATGAGCGGGGCTGGAGAGATGGCTCAGAGGTTAAGAGCACTGACTGCTCTTCCAGGGGTCCTGAGTTCAATTCCCAGCAACCATATGGTGGCTCACAGCCATCTACAATTCAATCTGGTGCCCTCTCTTCTGGCATGTAGGCAGAACAGTGTATATGCAATAAATACATAAACCTTTAAAAATTACTTAAAAAAAAACCAAAACCCCATGAGCATCCTACCTTCAGCTCCCCAACTTCCTTCTTAGCCTCCCTTACCTAGAGTCAAGCCTTTCGAAAGGACCAGCCAGTTTACTCTGATTGTAGCTTCTCCTCATTCCTCCATCCGCTGCGGTGTGGTCCTACTTCTGTCTGAACAATAACCCCCATGCACTGCCAGCTTTAAGGATCAAATTGACACAACCCCCAATCATCAGGCTGAAGAGTCTCAATGAGCGATTATCTAGATGAGATCGGCCGTGGGTATGTTGTGCTGGGTAGGGATGGAGAAGAGGTATTCTTGATTATTGATGTTAAGAAGTCCCAGCCCATTGTGTGAAGTATTACGGCCTGGTTTGGGGCTCTGGGCTGTATGGCTGTATAGACTGAGCCAGTTGAGCCTCAGCTCCCGAGTCAGCCAATGGCCCGTTTATTCCCTTAGCTCTTGACTGTGGGTGTGATCCCGCCCTGCCTTGATTTCCTCAAAATGATGGAGTGTGGCTTGAAATTCTTAAGCCATCTCCACCCAGCCTCCCCTGATATGTTTGTGTTTGTTTTGTCAGGGTGGTTTTTCACAGCAACAGAAATGAAACTAGGGCATCCCACTTCCATTCTTGGCCATTCCTCTGTCGCTGTTTACCTGAGAGTTCTGAAGTCCCTCTGACAATATGGATGGTGCCCCCTTTCCTCGAACCCTTTCCTTCCCCTGACAAGACTGTGCAGAACACCAAGTAATGCCAGACTTCAAAAGTTCTCGGTTTGGTCATCAACACGAGAAACTGTCCCTTTAAAGTGGCTGAACATTTCTGGGGCTAGAGATAGTAACAGAAAACAGTCTCCCCGGAGGAGAGTCCTGAGCGTTGAGAGGAGAGTCCTGAGCGTTGAGTGCCCAGCTTTTCAGTGTGCTCTGGGCTGAGATGACTCCCGGGAGTAAGACCTTCAATAGTAAAACCAAAAGTTCTGAGCAAACTGGGACAAGTTTGCCACCTTCAGTGGGGGATCACTTTTATGGATGGAGATAAAAGGTGATTCGGTTCCCCTCTCTCTGGGAACCACAGGACACTTCAAGGAACAGTGGTGGGTGGGTGGCGGGGAGACAGGATGGACTGTTTCCCTTTTCTTAGTGGAAATGAAAAAACTGCTTCTAATAATACATCTCAAAGAGTCTAACAACAGCACCAGATTCTGCCTACTTTGCACTTTAATTACGGTACTAGCCCAGTTCCAAACTTCGGATCTTTCATTCGAGGCTGTGGACTCTCTCATTACTGCTCAGAAACAGAAATAATCCTGGAGTCGTGAGAGTACTGGAGTCAACCTGATTGTCCCCCTTCTCGGACACCTCTAATCAAATCTTCTTCAAACAGACAAGGGCTTAACTCACTGACTGCTCTCCAAACAGGTTTACTTCTGTCCGTGCCCTGAAGCTAGGCCATTTTGGGTCATTACATCTTGCCCTTAAATCCTTACTAACGTTGCTAACTGGTCTGATCACCTCCAACTTTGCTCACAAATGACTTATGTGGTTGTTCAGGCAAAAGTTGACTGAGGCCACTTTCACGCACAAGAAAGCACTTAGTGGACACCCCTACAAGGGTTAGTGGCCAGGTTTCTTTGCAGGAGTTTTTGAGGGAATCTTACCTGGGATATCCTTCTGGTATGCTTCCTGGGAAATTGGGTCACATTATTTCCTATCCTCTTCTGTCTTCAAGCACTCCTGTAGATCCCACTATTGTTGGGATAAGGCCACGATCCTTGACAGGCTTTCAACATCTTGGTTTACACTAACTAGTTGGTCAGGAGTCTCCCAGGTGTTTTCTGAAGGGGAAGAGAGAACTCTTCTGGTTTTGTGGGCCATCGCATTTCCACGGCAACTATTCAATCTGGCCGCCAAAGCAGGAAGCATCAGCTCTTGGTAGTGTGTAAAAAACTGGGTGTGGCTATATTTTAAGAAAACTTTACTGATACAGGCTGTGCGCCGGATGCGGCCAGTGAAAGTTCTGAACTCGTATGCCCGTATACACGTCCACCTCACTAGCCTCCTCTCAGAATCTAAGATTCCGCTCAGCCTGAGCCTCAGCAACTTGTGCACAGTCGACTCTAACTGAATACCCAGAACACCGTTCCTAGGCCACATTCTCACCCGGCTCTTCCTCGACTTCAGCAACCCAGCCAAACTCCCCCTGGAAAGCGCATCCCAAGGGCTCTCTGCCTCTCCTTCACTGCAGACACCAGCTGTGGCCTTTGGTACTCTGTTCTGTCTGCTGCCTCCTGGCTTGCTAGTGAGCTCCCTGTGGGTAGTGATGTCTGTAGAGCACTGACTTAGCTTGTATTTTCAGGAAGGAAGGGAGAGAGAAAAAAACAAAAGAGAAAGGGAGTGTGAGGGGGAGGAGGAGAGGGAAGGAGGACAGGGTGGCATCAGTCCCTCGGCCTGTTGAAAGGACTGAGATGACTAAGTGTTCGAGAGCAGCCAGAGCAATAGGACACTTTTCCTGCCGGCTCATTGTGGAGGTAGGAGCAAAGGAAGGATTGCACAAGTTGCGCCTGAGTCTTCCTTTGGAGCCACTTGAGTGTTCTTTGGAGGCGGGAGCAGATCTCTGGCCACACTGTGTGGGGTAAGGGCAAGGTGCAACATCGCCATACATCGCTTTTTCCCCCCCTACAGCCCGTGACCTCACGTCTCCTTTTGTGGGTGTGGGTCCCCACTGAGGTGACCACTGAGGTCATCTTTCCCTAGGTCGTTGCTCAAAGACAGTTTCCCTGGGGCGGGATCTCAGAGCTAGGACTTGATGGTTGCACAACCCGGGACAAGTTACACAAATGCTCAAGACTTAGCTTCCTTCACGTGAAGTGGGGTGGTGGCCCAGGGCTCTTGGGAGGGTTTGATAACACAAAGACAGTGCTCAGCATATGACCTGTCACGTGTCAACTTCAATAGGCTCCGTACTGTCAGCTAATTTTCTAGGAACAGTACAATCACCCTGTTTGAGTAAAGCATTTGGCCCCATGATTAGCATTTGTAGAGTTAGAGCAGTTTCTGGTATATTTTGTATGCCTGAATTTTAGGATTTATAAGCCAAACTATTAAGCTTTGTCTAGCTGTGTATGTGTGCCTACGTGTGTGTGTATTATATATATGGAGGCCAGAAGACAACTTCAGTCGTGGTATTTTTGTTTTTGAGATAAATCTTTATTGGCCAGGAACTCAGGTCAGAGTAGAGCTGAGTGGTGAACCCCAGTCTCAGTGATCCACCTGACCCCTTGGTGCTGGGATTGCAAACGTGGGCCATATGCCTAGCTTTGTGTTACTGTGGTTCAGGTCTTTGTACCTGAAAGACAAGCACTTTACAATGGTGTTACCGCCCCAACCCAGCTATTGGACTCGAGTCACCTTTTCTCTTTACCTCTTTACATCAGCACAATACTATTTTGTAAAAGCAGATATTTCTAAACTGGAAGCTGTAGTGTTTAAATGACTAAAACTCTGTACCTTCAATATCAAAGACCATCGAATTTCAGTTTTACTGTGCGTATGCATAATGCTCAGGGATATTTGAGTGAGTGAAACAATAAAGACATTTCATGAGTTATCCATCCCATAATTTTTGTCATAGTAAAAAAAAGTACCAGTTATGATCAAAGTATATAATCTACGTGTTTCTGACAGTAATTAACTATAAGATCTAAAATAATGCAATTATATACATAAGTATGAATATGTTTCCTTCTAAGCTATGAAAGAAGTAAAAGGTTTAAATATGAAATTCCTATTATCGTTAAAATTCAAAGTAAAATCATAATTGGTAAATAAAAATAAGTTATTTGAATAAAGCTATGGTTTTTAAACTTAAAATGTTTAGGTTTTTTTACATTTTTATGTATTATTATTATGTATATATGTGCACATATCCATGATGTATGTGGGAGCATGATCTCCATGATACACTACGGTGACCAGAGGACAACTTTGTGAAGTTAATTTTCCCCTTTCCTCTTTAATAGGGACTCTGGGGATCAAGCTCAGGTTACCAGGCTTGTGTGCCAAATGCCATTACCTGCTGAGAGATCTTGGGACCCATTACTTAAACTTCTGACCATGTAATGAAAACTTAAATACCTTTAAGAAAAACTAGTTGGGCATGATGGTACATGCCTGTAATCCTAGTACATAGGAGGCTGAATGCAGGAGGATTTGAAGTTTGCAGCCCTTCTGGACTATGTGATGAGACTCAATCTATAGAAGTAGAAAAAAAGAAATAATTCCCATTTCTAGCATTCATTTTATTTTCTTCATTTAGATGCCGATTTAAATCACCAGTATTGCACTTCCCCTGTACTCTGTGTAGACTCGTACATATTTAAATAAATTAGATTTTTTAAAACAGTATTGTATATTTCTCAGCTGCTCATAAGGACCTCACTTAGGTGGACACGCTAATTCCCGACCCCTTTAGGAACCCCGAAGGAACACAGATAAAGGGGGAAATTCTCAGCATTCCAGGGATGAAATACTGAACTTGACCGAAATCCACCCGGTTGGTCTCTGGAAGGGAACCAACAGGTTGTGTGGTTTGTCTCCCTCCTCCCCAAGGGCACCCAACCCTTCAGCCCTGTGTCCTCTCCACAGTGTCCAGCTCTGACAGCAGCAGGACTCACCCACAGACCTCTCTGAAATCTGGGTCTGTTGGAGCACCAAGGACAAGACATGGAGGTGTTCCCCAAAGGGGGCTGAGCAGTGGTGCATCCATGAATGGATGCCAGCGTTGGCAGGTGCTGAGAGACGAGAAAGAGAAAGGGAGACAGAGACAGAAAGACAGACTGTGGAGTCCTAGAACAAGCGGGAGGTGGGGAACACAGAAGGCAACTCCCCGGACGGTAGACGGTGGTCACGGAGGTATCCGTGTGCATTGTAAGAAAACACTACCGAGCCAGCAAAGACTCTGGGATGAACAGGACCTTTGAAGGCAATTTGGAGCTGAGGAATGCCTGATGACTCTCTGGCTTTCCCTGGCTCCTGCCATTGGCCGTGACACACACCCAGGCAAGAAGGTTGAGTCGTGGCGGCAGCGCGGCTCTCTCTGACACCCGCACTGGATGCTCCGTTGCTAAGTGGTCCAGCCACCCTTGGTAAGGAATGAAGTCCTTGAGTCCTTGACTTCCTGACTTATTGATGATGGTTTCAGAAGAGTACTCGAGCAAGCCACTTAATAATAATAAAGTCATCGGAATGAAGCCAAACTAATAGAAAAAAGTCTTTTCTCCAGAAATGGCAACTCTGTGTGCGTGCCTGCGTGCGTGCGTGCGTGTGTGTGTGTGTGTGTGTGTGTGTGTGTGAGAGAGAGAGAGAGAGTGTGTGTGTGTGTGTGTGAGAGAGAGAGAGAGAGAGTGTGTGTGTGTGTGTGTGTGTGTGTGTGTAGATGTTAGAGGACACTTTCTGCTGTCCCTCCTAAGGCACAGTCCATCTTGTTTTCCTTAGAGTCTCTCCCCACACCTTGTGTGTGTGTGTGTGTGTGTGTGTGTGTGTGTGCATGAGTGAGATCGAAGGACTCTTGTGTCAGTTCTAGCCTTCCACGTTGATGCAGTCACATACTGTTCTCTGCTGCCCACACCAGGGCAGCTGGTCTGCAATCTCCCAGGGATTCTCCTGTCTCTACCTCACATCTCCCTGCAGGAGCTATGGAATTATAGACGTGCACTAAAGGATCCGGGTTTTTTTTTTTAATGTGGGTTCTGGGGATTTGAACCGAGTTTGTCACACTTGTGTGGTTAAGCGTTTTGCCCACTGTGCTGTCTCCCCAACCCAGCCATGCTGTTTTCTTCAGACAGAGTCTTTTGGAGCTCACCTCCCCAGTGTGGCAACCGTCCTTGTCACCAGCGTGGCCCATTGGTTCCTTATTCTGTTTTGTCTCACTTTCAAAGGATATAGATAATCAACATTGCCAAAAATCTCACTGGGACCACTGGCCAGTCATCTTTCTCCTGCCTGTTCTTCAAGTCCATCCCAAGAGACAGATGGGTGTTATTAACTCCATGTGAATGGTTAATAAGCATGCATGGCTGGGTCAGGCCAGAAGACATCGTAAAGCAATGTTTGCTGACCTACTTCTCCAGCTGAGTTTAAAAACTGAGCTTCAGAGAACCTATAATTACAAAGTACTGGCTTGTTTCATCTCTTGAAGACCAACATGTCTTGCAAGGTTACTTTGAGTTGAAAAGGTACCCAAGGGTCTTACATCATAATAGAGAAAATGTGTCATGGTGTTGCAAAAAATATTAGCAGCGGTTCTGTTTTGCCAATATCTCTCTAGTGGATGAGATTTCTAAACAGCTTTGTTAAGACGTTTTTTATGTACCACAAAGCTCACCCATTTAATGTGTACAGTTCATGAGTATTTAATGTATTCAGAGCTTTGTCACCACACTCTAAATTTAGAAACACACTTAACACCCTAAAAAGCAACCTATATACATGGAGTCACTTCCCAGTTTCTCTTAACTCGGAAAGCGCTTCACCACCCTCTGTGTGAATTTTCTGAATCCAGATGCACCAGTTATGTGGTTATTTGCACCTGGCTTCTTGGGCTTAGCTTAGTGTCTTCAAGGTTCACCATGCTGCTCGAATTTCAGATTCCTTTTGTGACCCAATACTACTCCACCATATGCGGATATACAAATCGTTTATTCATTTGTAGGAGGAGAATCAGGTGCATGAGATCAGTCTGCCATCTTTACCCAGGAATCTCATGGCCACTATGCTTAAAATAAGAGTAAAAGAAGAATAAATACAGTGGAGGCCTTTCTTTTCCATTATCCCTTTTCCCCCACTCATTCCCTTTACTGTGTTGTGTGTGTGTGTGTGTGTGTGTGTGTGTAGAGAGAGAGAGAGAGAGAGAGAGAGAGAGAGAGAGAGAGAGAGAGAGAGAGAGAGAGAGAGAGAGGGAGGGGGGAGAGACAGAGACACAGAGATAGAAACCGAGACAGACAGGCAGGCAGGCAGGCAGGCACGCACGCACACATGCGCGCGCGCACACACACACACTCACACGCGCACGCACACAGGAGCACATATGTACTTCTTTTATTCTTGGTCTTATTTTTTGAGACACAGTCTCTCACTGAACCTTGGTTTACCTCGCTGATTCAGCCAGACTGGCTGTCCAGTGCATTTCAGGGATTACAGACTCTTGCTGCCAAGCTGAACTTAGTACGTGGGTGCAGGGCATCAGGACTCTGGTGCTTAATTATGGTCAGCAAGTACTTTACTGACCAAACCATCTCCTCATTCCCTGATTTTGAAGACGCAAGACCCCCTTTATTCATGTGTTCTGACCACCCCTCCCGTGGACTTCATCATTCTGTGTGTATACTTCTGTTCTTACCCCTTTACTCTAGTTTGAAAATATGCTTGTCACTTCAACTAGATTGGGCCGCCCAGAGTACGGACTATAGTAGTCTTATCTGCTCCGGGCCTTGTATATTCAGCCTGGCATACAAGTGACTTTCTAAAAAACAAACAAACAAGCAGACAAGAAAATCAAGCGTGTTGAGTGTATAATCTGGGCACTTTGGTATACGTGAACTGTAGAAATAATATACATTCAAAATGTCTAAGCATTAAACATAATAGGTACTTTGGCAGGTACATTCTCTTTTATAAACTAAAGAGAAGAACTGATGACCACTGGCAGGCATTAGTTTATTAAGAACTGCCACATGGAACTTAAATGCATACATGTTTTAAAAAGAAAACCATCCCATGACCTGAATTTCTGGAGTGTTTGGATTTGTTGTGCAGATAAACCAGTGTTTGCTGAAACTTTCCCTGCCGTTCTGCCGCTCCGTAGGTGTCACGACCACCTTGACCAGCAAGGAAGAAGCGACGCAGGAACCCTTCTTGCAGACAGTTTATTCAGGACCTTGATGAACAGCCGAAAGGCAGCCACGGGAGAAACCCCTCCTGCTCCCTAAATAGCCGAGGCCAGCCAACCCTGAACGGCCACATATGAATAAGCCATTGGTGCAACAGCGCGTAAGCAATCTGATGATCATGGCGTAGGAGCATGCCAAATAAGGAGTTGTTTGTTACCGAGAGCACTCACCGTCGGGATGGTGGAAGGTGGAAGCCGGCGCCATCTTTATGGCACGGTGTGGCGCAGCTCTCCACACGTAGGAATTGTTCTGGACATTCGTGCATCCCCCAGACACTTCTGGTATCCTTTGTACAAAGCCCTTCTCTGCAAACCACACTTGACTCGTTATGTCCTTGGCTACCTCTGGGTCATTAGTCGAAGAAGATACTTCATGTTTCTCACTTTCTGGCTTAGACCAAAATATCTTTGGCCTAAAATGAGACCTGGCACTGGGCTGAGAATATTGATCTTGCCAGTTTTAGATCAGAGACCTTTTTATAGGCGTCTCCGCCGTCAGCATGGGAGTAATTAAGAGTACCCCCAGGCTGGTGACTGGGGCCTGGCCACAAAAGTGCTTAGCAAAGCAGACTTTTCTTCCTCCATGTTTTTTTTTAGCCGACCTCAGCATCCCTGGCAATGACACAGAGGGAGTCCTGTCCTGTCTGTCTTTCTGACAAATGGTGATTACACAGTTGCTACCGTACTTGATACATAATCTGGTTCATTCTCACGAACACACTTCCAGTGGCGTGGGAAGGTTAGGAAACTTCTGCTTTGCAAAGGACTTTCAGAGGGCTACGTGCTACTTCTTACCAAAACAACCAGCACAAATGGTCTTGTCTCAGAGTCCAGGGGTCATACACTAAGCGTGTATGAATAGTGTTTAGTCTGGGAAAACAGGACTTCCTTTCTCTCCACCTTTAGCCATACATCTTTCTTTTCTTAAGACAGGGTCTCATCTATCCTAGGCTGGCCTCAAGCTTGCTGTAGCCAAGGGTGGCTGTGAACTCTGGAGCCTCTGCCCTACCTCCAGAGTGCTGGCGATAGGGTAGGAAGTCTTCACTACCTGCCTGAGTCTTATGGCACAATGCAGGGACTCTGGGAGCCAACTCACATGGAAGGAATTGGGGAAGAATTTTCCCCTAGATGCTCAGGAGGGATCCTGATTGCAGATACCTTGACCTCAGACTTCTGGCCTGCACAACAGTGACACCAGTCTTCCGGTTTGTCTTGAGCAATGTGGTCTGTAGTACAACGCTACACCCTGACCAAAAGCCACGTAGGGGAGCAGAGGACTGATTTGACTTACACTTTCAGCTCACGGTGCACCGTTGAGGGAAACTGGGCAGGGACTGGAAGACAGGCGGGTGTGTTGTCCCACACAGCATCACCTCTAACCAGGAGACTCACTCAAAAGCCAGTAGAGAGCAGCAGAAAACATGGCGGAATGCGCTCCACGGCTCAGTTGTGAGCTCGCACTTGGTGAGCTTTCTTACATGGCCCAGGGACACCTGTGGGCTTCTGTGTAATAAGAGGCAAGCTACACGCTTTTTAGTCCAAAAGAGAGTGCCATCTCAAGCTGCTTTTGTCTGTTGATATCTCCAGTTTCCTCTTGGTGCTAAAGATAGTTTTGAAGGGCAGCCAGCTAGCTAGCCGATAAGGTCCCTCCATTCTGCAGCTTGACAGGTAAGAATCTAACCTTCTTGTATCTCCTCTCATGAATAAGCTGAAGTCCTTGGCTTTCTAACCTTCTGTCCCCTATCTGGTGTAACAATAGCATGGCACCGCCAAACGGTAAAGAGCAATAGGAAGAAGCCCAGATTCTTCTCCTGTTTGAAACACGAAGTTAATTGGTAGAAAACAAACAGTATTGATTCTTTCCTATTCCAGTCTTCTTCCTGAAACAACTCATGGGTGCCACTATTGGTGTAATGTTTGCCTTTTTTTTTTTTCTTTTAAAGACTTAGACTTCAATGCAATTTCTGGTTCATTTTTTTTTCATACTTGTTTTCCCTCAGCTCCTTGTAAGTGGTACCTGAGCTATATAGTAAGTTTTAAGGACTCTACCTTTGACTATACTGCTTTTGATGGACAAAGCTTCGAGGCAAATAGAAAGGGTGGGACACAATAGGAGGCGAGGGACGGGTCCTATATTTCTCTGTATTCATTCACCAGCCAATGAGGATTTGCTGAGTGCCTATCAAGTGATGGTCATAGAGATGAGTCAGCTATATGTTGTGTTTCCTGCATGGGGCTTGTGACCTTGGAAGAGGCAAGGAGAGATGAAACAAATGAATGCATAATTGCAAGCTATAAAAGGCCATGGCAGACAGGTGTCTCTGGGCATGGTGAGATCAAACACCACAGGCAACAGCCCCAAGGGCAGGAAGGCTTCTCAAAGAAGGGCCCACATGCCTGAGATCTGAAGGGTGAGTGGGTGTTTCACTGGGTGAAAGAAGGAAGTGGGGGTTGGGAAGACTTTCCAGCCAAGGGAACACTGAATGCAGCTATTCATTCAGGCAGATAGCCGTAATATGTAAATACACGGCCCTGCAGACCCATGGAGCTCTGAAGGATGGGACAGCAGACAATTGGGTTCCATAGGTAGCCATTGCTTGAGGCTGTCTACCTGCCCCTCATCACATGGAGCTCTTTCTAGAAGGTTTGAAGAGGCCCTGGAATTCCTGGGACCAGCTATGTTCCAAAGAGCTTCTCTCTGGAAGCAGTAGGCTTTGTCAGAAATAAAAGCAATTTTCATATCATTTTACCTTGTCACTGAAGGAGATGGATAGGTTTCTTTGGGCATAGAGGCATAGTTTCTTTGCAACCCCCTCTGACCTCTGTCTGAAACCCATTCAGCTAAGGCCTGCTGGTCACTCAAGAAAGCTGTCTGAAGGACACAGGCACAGAGTTCCGTGTAGCCACAGGAAGGATGAAGGTTGCCACCCAGGCACAGAAATCAAGGCAGAAAAAGTAGAGAACAAGAGTAGAAAGCACCAACTTCTCCCAAGGACACCATCTTGGCCGTTCTCGATGGACCATTTCCTGTGTTCAGAGAGCCTAGGGTGCATGTCCTAATCTGATGCGTGACTTTTCCTAAGGGGATGGGGACAAATGTCTACTCACCCCGTATAAGATATTGACAACAGAGCCAACAACAAATGACTCCACCCAAGTCTAGATCAGAGAACCAGTGAGTTTCTCTGAGTTATGGGAACATGGATGCAGATGTATTGTAGTGACCAGTCCCCCATTTTAGCAGCCATTACGGGCTAACATGTGCTTGCATGACCTTGCGGCTCCTGTCCTGGTCACTAGGAGGTCAGATGCCCCTCATGACAAGGAGCCAACCAGAAGTTAGCTGGCGGGGCTGTCTGTGCTTTACAGCTCTGGGTGTGCTTTACAGACAGTGTACAACAGTGACATGTACAGAGCATAGCAACTGCCCTGGGAGGGCCTATGGGCCATAACAACCAGTTGACCAATCAACACAGGGCAGGTCACCCAAACCTGGAAGTGCACCAATCCTGAGACTGTTTCATACCCCCTAGACACACCCCTTACGCTGCCCTTTAAGATCCCTGCCATGAGGTTGCTTGGGGTCTTTCTCCAGCCATTCACTATGGTGGCCAGCATTCCTCAAGAACTCCTCTCTACCAAAAGGAGACATTTATCTTATCACTGGCAGAAGGGACAAATGACTATGCATAGTGTCTATGGCCTCCAGGATCCCTCAGTATCACAGGTACCTACCTATCATGTTCAGTCTAACTACTTCCCCTTCTCTGCTCTGGACTGTTCCAGGTACCTCTGGGCTGTTCTCTCTCTCTCTCTCTCTCTCTCTCTCTCTCTCTCTCATCTCTACAATAAAACCCTCCCCTTCACCATACAGTTTATACGGCAGTTGTAAGTATCCCCACGCAAATACCTGGAATTTAGGTATGGCACCCTGTCACTCTTAACGGCATTCCTTTTTGGAAGAACCCAGCACGGAGGAGGGGCAGCAGCCTCCAGACCTTCCTGAGACAGTTATTTCAGTGAAAAAGACAGCCTACAGTTGCCGTTCTTTCTGGACATAAGAGCAGAGAGAATGCCCTCTCATTAAAGGAGGGCACAGCTTCTGCCATTGGAACCCAACCCTTGCAGGTTAAGACACTGGTTCCCTCCTTGTCCTCCTCCTCTCCCCCTCCTTCTCCTCTTTATTATTACTATTACTGTTGTTCATAGCTAGAAAACAAAGCTTGCGCATCTTTCAGCAAAGGCGGTTGAGGCCCCCGTATCTCCTCCTTGCATAATGAGTCCTGTCATCAAGACAGTACCAGGGTGGGAGGGGGTGGCAGCTAGCCAGGATGGCCTGTAACATTTTGATAAACAAACATCACATTTATCAGAGTGGCTCCCTCGTGCTTTCTTGCGTACAAGGGCAGGGAGTTCTCCCTACGCCTGAATATGGTTTTTTTTTTTCTGTATGAGATAAGTCTTTAGGGTCATTAAAGGAAAAAAAAGTGTTTGTACTCTGCTCCCCGGTTACCTAGGCTAATTTACTGAACTAGGAGGTCTTAGAGCTGTTAATAATAAACAAATAAAAATTAAAGAAGAAATTGTCTCTGCTAATTGACTTTTGTGATGCTAATCTAAGACTCGCTGGCTTTCCAACATTGCACAGCAACTATTTATTCCACACTGGAGCAAGTGACTCTGGAGAAAGCAAAAAGACATTAGTGTCAGGGCTTGACATTACTGCTGTTTTTTTTTTTTAAAGACACACCCCATCTTGCCTTGGCTCTCTTTATAAAACTGGAGACAAACAACACAAGGAAAAGGGACAGGGAGTGACTCAACCAAGGCAGAATAGTCTAAATGTTCTCTCAGGGAAGGCCCTGCTTGGGGATGCCAAGCTCCTTGGCCCAGAACTGACGGCCATGATGAGATTGGTTGGAAACAATACCATTACATTCTGTACTGCACACAAGTTGGAGCTACACTGACTCATCTTAGGAAAATAAAACATATATTCTGGCAAGGTGGGAAACATCTTTAATCTCTGTATTCTGGAAGTAGAGGCAAGGAGATCTCTGAGTTCCAGGCCAGCTTCTCCTACATAACAAATTCCAGATCAGTCGGGGCTACAAACAGAGATGCTCCCTCAATAAACAGACAAGCTCAAGATTTATTTACCTACCCTGTGAAATGGAAGTGAAGACTCCTACCTTGGTAAGAGGAGATTAGATGAGAAGTCAGTAAATGGGAATTGTAAAGCAAAATTTTCTACTACGGTCTGTGGACTTAGCTTACTGGGTTGCTGGTACCAGTGTTCAGATGAAGTATAATGAAAGAAAATAAAAAGTTCGACATACATTGTGTGTAGTAGGAACTCTTGCTTATGAATCTCTTCTGTGTGTCTCACACACATATGTGGGTTTGTGTCTCACGTACATATGTAGATAAATGTGTGCCATCACTGGCACTGGCAGCCTAAAAAGACTTTCTATGGTGGAGCATGGAAAATGTTACAAAAGTCTTTTCTCTACGGCGTTGGTAGGTTAAAATGTTTATTGCTAACATTCTTTTTCAATTTTGAGGTGGAGGTCTCTGAGAGACTTAGTAACCCCCCCAAAAAGCTCTGATTCTAAAAAGACTGGGGAACTCAGGTGGGTGGGTGGGGGCAGTGACACCACACCAAAGACAGCCTGGGAAGTAGAATTGTTGTTAGACTCATGCACCATTTCAAAATAGAATTTTAAATAAATTCTGTCATTTGTAAATGAGAGAGTTGTAAGGGGGGGGGAGAAAAAAGTCCAGATTGTCAACTTCTTTCCAGGATTTGGAGATCTCACCACACAAGGTGGCCGTCAACAGCCACTAGGTGGCCTGTATCCTCACTCATATGCTGCCTTGTTCTGGAAGCCAGTGAAACTCAGTTGCCACCCATTCCTTGACCTAGAGTCCATCACCACCAAGCACTATTTTCATCAAGGGACTACAAAGATGGGCTGTCCTCAAGAGTTCCTTCGATGTAAGCAACCATCTATTCGTAGAGACAAGAGGCCAAGGTCACAAGGACCACTGGCCATGTAGGTGAGAAAAAAAGCCAAGGTCTCCATGCCTGTGGATTAGGATCACCTGGTCCAACACCATCCCTGGGAGAAATAAAGTCTGCATTAAGAAATGCATTCAATTTTCTTGAAATAGCCCCGACTTTTCCCCCTCTGGTCTCAGTCAGGGAAGATGTTTCCTTGGCCCGAAGTGAAATTCCATCCTGAGGTGATGGGAGATGTGATTCTGTAAATCTGTCTTTTATTGGTTGTTGAATAAAGCACTGTTGGCCAATAGGGAAGCAAGATAGGATTCTGGGAAAGAGAGGCAGAGTCAGACACGATGTAGCTGCTATAGGAGTAAGAGGTACGGACCCTTTTCTCTGGTAAGAGAAATACTTAGATTAACAATTATGGGTTAAGTACTTAAGTCAGAGCTAGCCAGTAAGAAACCAAGCAAACAGCCAACAGCTTTATAATTAACATAGCATCCTGTGTGTTATTTTGGGAGTTCAGACAGGGCAGCAGGGCCCAAACGACTGCCAAGGAAGACTACACTCTACACTGAGAGGTTCTCAATTGTACGGTATATGGTTGTATCTGTTCTCTGTGATTTCTCCTGTGGAGTTGCCTGCTCAGTCAGAGTAGCTTCTATGGGAAGACGACACCGGACCAGAGGCTCTCACTGAAGTATTTAGAAAAGAC
Organism: Mesocricetus auratus; assembly: GCF_017639785.1. Taxonomy (NCBI): domain Eukaryota; kingdom Metazoa; phylum Chordata; class Mammalia; order Rodentia; family Cricetidae; genus Mesocricetus; species Mesocricetus auratus. The sequence continues at coordinate 1,792,715 of NW_024429182.1, read as the reverse complement.
TCGTTACCGCCTGGTGCTGGTGGTGCACACCTGGAGGCAGGTGATATAACTCGGTTGGTTAAGTGCTTACCAGGCTTGCATACAATATGAAACAGACATGGTGGCGACACTTATAAACCTAGCACTCACCAGATAGAGGCAGGAAGGTCAGAAGTTCAGAGTCATCCTTGATGACATAATAAGTTCAGGGAGCAGAGTGGGTGTCTTAGTAACTTTTCCATTCCTGTGAGAAGATACCAGGACTCAGAGAACTTGCAGAAGAAACACTTATTGGGACTTAACAGCTTCAGAGCATGAGTTCATCACCGTTATGGCAAAGAGCAGGCTGGCGAGGTGTGGGAGCAGGAGCTTACATTCTGATCCACAAGCACAAGGCAAGAGAGCTGACTGGGAATGCCAACGCCATGGGACTTGAAACACACCTCCTCCAGCAAGGCCACACCTCCTAATCCTTCCCAAACAGTTCTACCAACTAAAGACGGATTATTCAAATTTATGAGCCTATGGGGGCCATTCTCATTCAAACCACCAAAGTGGGCTAGTAAGACCATATTTCAAAAACAAAAAGACTTACCCATAAAAAAAATAGTCAAAGAAAGGTAGAAAAGATAACATAAGGAGCCTCTGCACATCTATCACTCACATTTGACAGTTGTCAAGTCCTTCTTGTGATACATTTTTCCCGCCCTGGTGTATAATCTATATGTAGCAAAAAAGTGTCAAACTGAGGAGACCAGATTGATGACTTTTAAGAATATTTATTACATCAAAGTAATTTCAAATTTAGAGGAAGCTAAAAAAATGGTACAAAGAATTCTCACATCTTTTAGACTAAAATCCCCCAAAATGTTAAGATTTTTACGTATGCTTGTTTGCAATAATTTTATAGACACATAATTGTTAACTTTTTTTTCTAAACACACAGAGCTATTATTATTCTGGGCCCTTTGTAGGGCAATGACTTCTGAGAAAGGTTTATGACCATGTTGTCATTCAGATTGACTTGAGTTGTAGAAGGCTTTCCATATTCCAGAAAGTTCTGTTTGCTAAAGGCAATCCATGTTCTTACTTATTTTTATCACCATAGATTAGTCTTGCCTGTTCCTGAACTTGATGTAAATGGAATCATCCCCCACTTTTGTTTTTGCTGAATTATTTTAAATAAATCCCAGATTTTAGGTTCTTCATCTCTGTGTACCCTGCATTTCTAAAAGGTATGGGCATTTCCTTATATAATCGTGATTCTGTGGTGATTATGTAAAAAGTTTCCCTAACCAAGCTACTTCCCTCTTACTGATTGACCAACCAGCTCAAGCAAGCGAAACTGCTTGCCTAAGGTCACCCAGGAGGTGTCTTGAGAAAGCAGGCGGTCCTCCTTCTGAGACTGCAGAGCCTGTGTGGTCTCTTTACTGTCTGTTGGCTTCCCTATTTAGGCTCCCAGCATGGCTCTGTCTGCAGAGAGACAGGAAAGACCCCATCTGGTCCGACCCTTTGTAGCCTGGGGGTGCTCTCTGCTGCACCCCATGGAACCACCCTCCCACCCCCCTGCAATGCTCAGCCAGACCAGTGTTTTGGATGGATGCTGCCTGATGCTTCCCAATTACCTTTCTACAGACAGAGTGAAAGGCCACTGTCATCCCCCAGTGGCCAAACAGACGGAGACTTGCAGACCAGTGTTTTTGAAGGCTGCTGGGCACTTTGCATTCAGCATGGTCTAGCCTTCAGAAGCTTGCTGAGACAATGCGTTTGAACCTGGAGCTGACAGGCGCCTTTAATATTTCAGATGGTGTTTGCAGATGAGTTCTAATAATACACAAGCCCACATCTCAACAAAAAAAGAGCAAAGTAAAATCCCCCCAGTCAAGCTGCTCCTGTGGGCGATGGGAAGAAACAAACTTAAAAGTGTGGATTTCTCCTTGGAAGCCCAGCATTGAACTCTCTGGGAACAGATACCCTTCAAGGCCCTGATCAACTCCAATGATTTTGTTTCTATCATCTCCTGCAAGGGTCATGTACCCACTAGACAAGTCAAAGACTCAAATGTGTTCACAAATCAATCCTTATACCCGCCCCAGAGGACGGTGAGGATGTCTTTGTGGCTTGTTCCTAAAATAGCATGGGATGGGGATGTTTGGGTGCAAACAAATTTTCAGTGAAGTATGTATTTCCTAATTACTTAGAGATAACTTCTGTTCTGCTTGCAATGAGTTGGCTACTACAAGGTTTCCTTTTTTAATTACTCTTTTAAGTTAATAACAACCTTATTTTACATACCAATCCCAGTTCCCTCTCCCTCCCATACTCCCACTCCTTCAACTAATCCCCCATTCCACTCCCTATCCACTCTTCAGGAGGATCATCAAAGTCTGTCACATCATTTGGGGCAAGGCCTAGGCCCTCCCCCATGTATCTAGGCTGAGAGAGTTTCCCTCCATAGGGAATGGGCTCCCAAAGACCATTTGTGCACTAGGGATAAATAAATACTGGTTCCACTGCCAGAGGCTTCATAGACTGCCCAGGCCTCCCAACTGACACCCACATTCAGGGGGCCTGGTTCTGGCTTATGCTGGTTCCCCAGCTGTCAGACTGGAGTCCGTGAGCTTCCACTTGCTCAGGTCAGCTGTTTCTGTGGGTTTCCCCAGCCTGGTCTTGACCCCTTTGCTCATCACTCCTCCCTCTCTACAACTGGATTCCAGGAGTTCGGCTCAGTGCTTGGCTGTGACTCTCTGCTTCTGCTTCCATCAGTTACTGGATGAAGGCTAGCTACTACAAGGGTTTTCAAGCTGCTTTTATTTCTAGACAAAGAGACAAATGGGGGGGGAACCTCAGGCTGGGGAGATGTCTTAACTGGTAATGTGTTTTCTTTGCAAGCACAAGGACCTGAGTTTGTTCCCTAGAAATGATGTTCGGTCTAAAAGAGGGGAGTGTAGGGAGGTGCATGTGTAAATCCTAGTGCCTGGGAGACAGACAGACAGATCTCCCTAGGGCTCGCTAGCCAGCCAGCCTAGCCTAGTGAGCAAGATTCAGGCCATTTACAGTTCCTGTCTCAAGGAAAAAAAAAACAGCAGGTCAGCACCTGGAGGACACTGAAAGCTGTCCTCCAGCCTCCACACGAAGGTACCTGCCCCTGTGTCTGTGGATGTCCACCTACCCTCTCTGCACACACCAAGAGGACTAGCCAGGGTGTGATGGGGAGACTGAAGGGGAACAGCTGTGCGGCTCCAGCCCTAAGGGCCTACATTTCATTTCGTCCTATTCTCCCTCCTTAGAAGGAAAATTTCCCACCCACTTTGCAAATGAAAAAGCACCGAAACTCATGGAACACCTGAATCATTTCTCAAGGTCACCATGGAGAGGCAGAACCCGTGTCTTGAACCCTTATCTCTCCACCTGGGTTCTGTTGACCTGTAATCCCTGTTTCTTGGCTGTGACTCAGCTGCACGATGTCTCTGCTTTAACCTGTCACAAGCACCTCTTCTTCCTAGCCACCGGGATTCCTCACTAAAGGCGAGATGGACTTTGACTTGCCTGTTCCTAGTAGAGGAGCCAAGCAACGAATCCTTCCCAAGTCCGCCTGACACCAAACAGACAGAGGGCACCTCTGTCCCCTAGGGAGGGACTTACAATTCCTCCACAGAATGACGGTATGCAGGGACACACAGGGGCCCAGAGAACTGGGAGAGAGGCCCTTCATTGTATTTCGTTTCACAAACACAGCAAAAACAAATCCTGCTAATAGGATTGCAGACTCTGCAGGCCTAGGCAAGCAGTTGTAAGGAAATAGGAAGCGTCTTGACACACCTGGGGATTGATTGCAAGTCTGAGACAACGGCAGGCACCCAGACATCAATCAGGAGAGCTGCCTACCACTAAAGAGAGGGGCGGAGGCAGAGGACCAGGCTTCTTTCTGGTTCGTCTTGCTGTCCCACGGCTCCCAAGAAGGAGGAGAGTTCTAGGCTGCTCTCCATGATTTTTCAAACCACACCAGACCTTCCCCAAGGACAGGGAGTTCAGCAGACAGCAAAGGAAGGGCTTCCCCTGGTCCACACGTGATAGGCCCGTGGCCCTGTGTGGCTTTTCCTGTGTGGCTGCCTGAGGAGGCACTCTGCCTTCTGGACCCGAAGAATTCATGCTTTCTAATCTTGGCCTGGTCTGCTGCCACCAGCAGCTCTAACAGGGCCGGCTTTAGTATTGCTATCTGCACGTTTTTTGTCACACGGGGCTCCTTTATCTTTCGTTTCTGCCACAGCCTACTGAGGTAGAGAAGCTAGGAATAAGAAGCTGGGGACCCATGGGGCTTGACAGATGCCCTGAAGAAAAGAGAGGGCTCTAGGCCACCTGTGCCAAAGCACTTGTGTGACTCACAAATTCCTGATCTTTCAGGTGTGCATGTTTCTATGCCAAGAGATCTATTACAGGAAGACCGCCAGAGATGACCACCCAGGCACAGTTTATACCCGGGGGGACCCAGCCTGGGAACACCCAGCTAGGACTATACTCAGGTATTTAGGACCAAGTGTAGTGTTCAGGGTAAAGGGGTTTTTAAAGACAAATACCACATCCCAGTATCTCTCTCAGCAGAGGCGGGGGTGGGGGGTGTAGGTTTTAAGCAAGCAAGCTGTTTAACAGAAGCTAACTGTAGTTTCTTGACCTTGGGTTCCTAGAATAGAACTGGGTAATTTTTCATGGGGTTCTCTCCATCAAAGAGACTGAGTTCCAGTGCTAAGCCTAAAACGGCCTCAGCAAGAATACGAGATGGAGGAAGCTTTTCACCATCCAGATCCACAGACACAAAGTCCTCAGGAGACATGCAGGTCAACACAGACTTCCCAGCCTGTATTAAGGCTAAGTTTTCCCGTATATTCCATGCCCGTACAAAATTTCCCTTTGCCTGTCCTTTCTTTGGGTAATTACTACGAATCTTAGCTCTCTCATTCCCTCCATGCCTAGCTCTGGGGAGGCTTTATCGGATTTCCTCCCACATCCTGGCTTGTCTGACCTATGAAATCCAGGTAACTGTCCAGCTCATCTGCTGGCATCCACTTTAAAGCTATTTACTTATTTTCATGCATGTGGTGGGTGTTTTGTTTGCACGCACGTTCATGCACCATGCCAGTGCCTGGTGTCTAACGAGGCCAGATGAGGGTGTTGGGTCTAACGAGGCCAGGAGAGGGCGTCAGATCTCCAGGAACTGGAGTGACAAGGCAGTTGTGAGCTGCCATGTGAGTGCTAGGATTCAAACCTAGGTCCTCCAGAAGAGCAGCCGGTGCTCTTAGCCCCTGAGCCATCATCTCTCCAGACCCAGGCATCTGCTTTTTAACCTACCTCAGTGCTACGAAAGTGAGGGGCTTGGGTGTGGGCAGTTCTTAAGCATGGTGTGAGTGATGGGTCCGTTCCTGACCTTGGCGTCCGGTGGGTCCGGTCGCAGAGGTACCAGTCCTTGGCTGGCCAGCAGAGCCTCCCTGAGCCGCAAGGAGAACGGTTGCCTTCATTTATTTTCAGTTCAAGACCCAACAGTAACGTCCGTGGCTGCCCCCTGCTGGTGGGAAGCAGAAATAAAGGTGGAGCCCAAACCTTTCACAAGGTCCAGCCCAAGCCAATGAAAGTGCAGCGTGTGGAGGAGACCGGACTTCCGGACTTCCTCCAGGACAGGTGGGTAGCGGTGCCTCTGCAGGAGAGATGGGCGGCTTTCCACAGGCAAACTTCTCTTTCTATACAGAGAGGCCCAGCCTTTGGGCTCACAAGGGGACGGCCTAGTGGCATGGGAGTTCAGGGGCTTGAGCTTTGCGCAGGGTGTGTTTGTAGCCCTGATATTTCCTCCTGCAGGCCATTACGCAACCAACCTGGCAAGTTTGTTCTCCGGGACGACTGTCTGGGAGCAAGAAGAGCAGAGGTAGGCTCATCTCTGGGTCAATACTGCAACGGAAGTGAGGCTGCCACCTGGAGACTGGAGATAAGTAGGAGTGACCCGGAGCTTGAGAGTTTGGTTGGTCCATTTCTTCTGTTTCCCCACATAATGCTGAGAGCTCAGCGGGGAGGGGAGGGAGGGGGTGGGGATTGTTGTTTTCGTTTGCGAATATCGAGAACCTCTGAGCATTATGAAAGCACTTGAAGAGGTCACATGGCAATCAGGGTGAGAAGGCTCTGAACAGCAGGGATTCTGATGGCCGGATGTCTGGATTACAGCGTCTGCCCTTCCCTCTGGGGAGGCTCAGACATCCAGGAGCAGAACCCAGGCTGGGATATGTGACATCATACGCTCACGACACGCGGCTGCTTCTGTCTAGCTCATGGGTGGGCACCTGACCAGAGGTAACCAGCCAGAGTTCTTCCCTTTTGAGTTTTCATGTTGGGACCCATCTCCAGGTAGGGGTGTGAGTTAGAAGCTGTGGCCTGGCATGGGGGAAGCTGGGAGGCCAGTGAGATGGTCGGGCAGAGGCAATGGAGTCCTTGGTCTCCTCTGCATCTGTGACCCAGCTGCCGTTAGTTTTTTTTTTGTTTTGTTTTTTTCATGTTTAAGTGAGACATCTTTTGTCTGAGCTTGCTTAAACTGACCTTCTGTTGCTTCAGACCAAACTATGCTATGTTAGTCATCTTTACACCGTTGTGGCAAAATACCCCCAGAAAGTCAAAGGAGAAAAATGCCTATTTTGGCTCAGGGTGGTAGAGGTTTTAGTCTATGGCCCCTTGACCCCACTGTTTCGGGCCTGGGTGAGGCAGAAGCATAATGAAGAGTGCATGGTAGAGCGAATCTGTTCCACTTGCTGTGACTGGGAAGGGAGGGAGTGAGAGGGGAGAGGGAGGGGAGGAGAGGGAGGGAGAGAGAGGGGGGGGGGGGAGAGAGAGGGAGAGAGGGGAGAACTAGGCTCCCAATCTCCTGGGGCATACCCCAATGATTCATCTTACCCCACCACTGGATGGGAACAGAGCTTTCAACACACGAACTTTCGGCCTGGGGACTTAAGATCCAACCACAGGGTCTGCAGACATGACTCAGTGTTTAGGAGCCATCAGCCGCTCTTCCAGAGGACCCAGGTTAGATTCCCGGCACCCACATGGTGACTCACAGCCGTCTGTGACTCCAGATCCAGGGGACCCAATGCCCTGCCCTCTTCTTCCCTTTTCCACGGGCACCAGGCGTCGTTCAGGCTAAACACTCATGCACCTTGAACATCGATGACCAGACTGTAGGGTGCTGACTCAGAAACAAAACCTTCCCCAGCATCTGAGAGACCAGGAGCTATTTGCCCTTCAACCCTGCTATCTCTACCTTGAGAAAGACCTTGCTTCTGAAGGAAATTGCTGCAGGGTGGGTGTCCAGCTACTTTGAAGTGGATATACTTAGATTCCCACGAAGCTCACAGGAAGCGAATGAACAAAGTACAGCTGGGGGGGGGGGGATCTTTCGTAACCACCTCGTTCTGAAAACCTCCTTGTTGCAGCCTTCACTCTGCTGACCTCCATCCGACTCTGACACGCCTATTCCGGCTTGGAGGATGGACATTAGGCAGGGGGTGGCAGAGAGCACTAGGCTTCATTGGGGGGGGGAGCGTAGGTTGGGACAGGGAACGCTGAGTTGAGATTGGTGAGCGCTGGGCTGGGAGTCCTGTTTTTGTTCCTCTCTAGTGACATGACGTCAGGTAAACCTCTGAGCCTCTCCGGGGGTTTGTTCTCTCGCCTGTAGAGTGAGGAGAATACTAATACATGACTCATGAGTTTATTGGGAACAAAGTTCTAAATTTAAGTGCTGTGGCTGTTGCAGCGTGAACGCAGGGCCACGGGGTCACACAGCTCTTCAGCAGTCACTGGGTCCCGTCCAATGCCATTTAGTAAGTACTGCTTGGCCGTCACCACATGCCAGTTCCGTTTTGGGGACCCTGCAGTTAGCAGGACATATAAATGTTGTCCTAAGCAATCAATGGGTCTAGGGGGACAACAGAGCACCAATACATGCATCAGGGAGCAAACAATGTAGAAGACCTTGAACGGAGAGACTCCCAACAGAGAGAGAGAGAGAGAGAGAGAAGCAGGGACAGTGAGTGCTGTGTGCACTCGAAATGAGGACATTCTTACCAAATGCGAGGCTCTTGGTGTCCACAAATATAAGCGCGGAATGTGGATGTGTTCGTATTCGTCGTCTTGCCAAGCCCCGAGTCACAATACTTCTGAGCGCGCGTTTCCCCCAGCGCCATTTTGTTCAGCAACCTTATCCCAGCAGCCTCTGACGTGCAGCGCTTCACAGTTTGCAAGACGCTTTTTGCGCATTCTCATTTTGCGCATTCTCTTTTGGCGTTTCCGAGACCGGTGGGGGCTGGTGCCCTGTCTCAGAAGGAAGAGTTAAGCGATTTGATTGGCGTGGCTCTTGCCCCAGATCCTGAATCAAGTCGAGTGTGTCTCCCAGGAGGCCGCATAAACTGTCTGTGCTTTGTTCTTTATGAGATTACTCCCTTGTTAGCAATGGCTCCGCGCGTGCGCGTCCCTGTGAATCTGAGGTCGCCGTTCAAATGGCCATTGGTATCTTGCAAACTTGTCAGGGCATCAGCCTGGGCTCGTTGGCCTTGGGCCACAGGCGTTCAAGTTCTCCAAAGAGAACAGCAAGCACTAGGCGCTCACCCACCACTCCTTCCCTATCTGAACACCCAGGCATCCTGGAAGAGAGAGACAAAGCTTCAAGCAGATAACTCTCAGTGACCACTGGATGTCAGCACTGATCTGTTCTTGATAACCGAACATCTTGATGGGATGGGCAGAGCCCCACTGCACCAGGGTTTCCGAGGGGAACCTTGACCAGAGACAAACTGCACATTAGCTCCATGTTCTAAAAAAACAGTTGGGTTTCTCTGACCCCATCTCTGCAGGCTTCTGTTCTTTCCTCTCTGGACCCGATCTTTAAGAGTAGATGTTATGGTTTGAATATAAAGTGTCATCCACAGGCTTGTGTATTGAATGCTTGGTCCTCAGACAGTGGCACTCTTTTAGGAGTTTGTGGAAACTTCAGGAGGTTGAACCTGACTGTCAGAAGGTTATTCCAGACTTGGCTACTTCCTCTTCTCTGTCTGCTGGCTTCTAGGAGGTGAAGAATCTCCTCATGCTCACGTTGATGTAGAGAGAAGCCTTCCCGCCAGTCTGGTCCCAGAGCCGCATCAGTCCCAAATGAACACACAGGATGCTATATAAATTATGAAGCTGTTGGTCTTACTTGTTTCTTACTGGCTAGTTCTGACTTAAGTATTTACTCCATAATTTCTAATCTAAGCATCTCTGTTACCAGAGACAAAAGTCCAGACTTCTTACCCCTATGGCAGCTACTTGATGACTCTCCTGTGTTTCTCCTTCCCAGAATTCTCCTGGACTCCTAGTCCCACCTATCTTGCTTCCCTATTGGCCAACAGTGCTTTATTGACATATACACAGGACTTCTGCTTCATGTTGACATGGTGTTCTGCCTAAAAGCACATGGAACTAAGGAACCAGAACCAAACTCTCTGGACCTGTGAACTAAGACGATTTCCCAGGCCTTTCCTCATGCAGTCTAAGATTCCACACTTACTCAGATGTCCCCAGACTGGCCATATGAGACTCGCCTCCCCATGCCTCATCTTCTGGGAGGGTTTTCGACTTAGGGCAGCAATGCGGGATGCACATCACCAGGGACTCTGTCCTCATCAACCGTGACCAAGCAGGATGGTGTACACATCAACTGTGGGGTAACTGCTCACTTGGTGAATTCTGACTTAGCCAATGTAGGATCTGGAAAGGTCTCCGGAGTGGATCTGATTGGCTTCATCAAACCACTAGTGGATCACATGGTGGGACTCCCAGGCAGAAGACAGCCCTCTGCTCTCCTGGCTAGTAATAGGTAGAAAGCCCCCATTTCCTCTTCTGTCAAATGTTGAGATCCTGGGTTCCTTCGAGGCCACCCTTCTTTGATGCGCCTTGTTTTTCTGGTAACTTGGGCTTAGGGCATGACCTAAGCAGTCATATTATCTGACTTCACTCATGAGGAGGGCAGGGGCAGAGCCTTGGTTTCCCTGTGTAGAGTGTAGCCTTCCCCCGCCATCCACCTGGACCCTGCCACAGTTGTAGTCCCCAAATAACACACAAGACACTGTATTAATTATGAAGTTGTTGGCTGTTTGCTCTATTTCTTACTGGCTAGCTCTGACTTAAAGTATTTAAACCATAATTGTTAATCTAAGTATTTCTCTTACCGGAGAAAAGGGTCCGGACCTCTTACTCCTGTGGCGGGCTACATTGTGTCTGTCTCTGCCTCTCTTTCCCAGAATCCTCCTTAACTCTTAGTCCCACCTGTCTTGCTTCCCTATTGGCCAACAGTGCTTTATTCAACAACAGATAGGGGACAGATTTACAGAATGGCATCTCCCATCATTCCTGGACAGAGAGGTTAAGTCTTAGGGTACAGACATGGACAGATTCATAGAGAGATTGGGCAATCTTCCAAATTCACAGCCATCTTCAGGCAAACCCTTGATTCCTAGCAAAAGGATTTCATAGGGACACAAGTATGGCAACAATTGTGTGGGTGACTGGTAGATCAGAGGGGAGACATAGGAATGAGGCCAACAAGTTAAGGAAGACCAAGTCACTCTCTCCCTCCCTCCCTCTGATGGGGGAAGTCCTGTGTATATGTCAATAAAGCACTGTTGGCCATTAGGGAAGCAAGATAGGTGGGACTAGGAGTCGAGGAGAATTCTGGGAAGGAAAAACACAGGGAGTCATCATGTAACCGCCATAGGGATAAGAAGCCTGGAAACTTCTCTGGTAAGAGAAATACTTAGATTAACAATTATGGGATAAATACTTAAGTCAGAGCTAGCCGGTAAGAAACAAGCAAGGCCAACAGCTTCATAATTAATATAGCCTCCTGTGTGTTTATTTGGGACTGATGCGGCTCTGGAACCAGGCTGGTGGGAAGGCTTCTCTCTTTAGATCCCTCCTTCCGTGTGTGTGTGTGTGTGTGTGTGTGTGTGTGTGTGTGTGTGTGTGTGTGTGCTGGTCCAGAGTCAGATGCAGAAAGCCATTGTATGTGTTTCTATTGTCCCTCCTTCCCTCTGTCTTTTCTTCTTCTTCTTTTGAGGACTTCCCTTGAGTTGTTAAGCTGTATTTCCGAGGGGTGGGGAGACGGCTTAGTCCCTCCTGTCTGAGTAGAACCTGAGTTTGAGTCCTTAGCACTGACATAAAAGCTGGGTGTGGTCTGTAACTCTAGCTACACCAGAGCTCGGTGGCCCTCTAGTGTAGCCAGTCTGTGAGCTCTGGGTTCAGCGAGAGAATCCTCCTCCCAAAAGAATAAGAGGAAGGCAATAGCAGGAGACATCGGGTATCAACCACTGCCTACCCACACACGTGCACACAGGTGGATGGCGTCGTACACACACACATGCGCCTGTATACAGTGTAACCCACAAGGCACATACGGACACACATGCCCATGCACATATGCACAGATCCATTTCTCAGATTCTCTTAACTGCTGGATGGCAAGCAAGTGGGTGACAGGCATTGAGGCGGATGACAGCAGCCCACCGGCAGCTGTGCAAGTTTTGTCTCATCTCACTATGGAATTGGAGCTTTCTCACGAGGGAATCGCGTCAAGGTCGACAGGGTCTCTCCTTTATGAGACGCCACATGACGGCTCTCGTGCCCAGCTGCTTTCTTTAAAAATAATCCGCAGTAGCGGAACTCCCTGCCACCGTCAGTTTCTGTTCCCCATTATAGATACGACCTTGGTGAATAGTATGTGACACTTCATCTTTCTTCGGGCTTCAACTTTATTTCCCAAAGGAAAGGAAGGAAGAGGGGGAAGAAGGAAAAGAAGGAAAGAAGGATGGAAGGAAGGAAGGAAGGAAGAAAGAAAGAAGTAGCCTATAGTATACATGTATGTATGTGTTAAAGAAACCAAACCCTGGGTGTCAGGAGGATGGTTTAATAATAGGGATTTAGGCAAAGAGCACATTAGGTACCTTTCCTGTAGCTATGACAAAACGCGCCGACAGAACAACTTAAAGAGAGGAAGGGCTTGCCGGGCGTTGGTGGCGCACGCCTTTAATCCCAGGACTCGGGAGGCAGAGGCAGGCGGATCTCTGTGAGTTCGAGGCCGGGCTGGTCCAACAGCCTCCAAAACAATACAGAGAAACCCTGTCTCAAAAAAAAAAAAAAACAGAGAGAGAGAGAGAGAGAGAGAGAGAGAGAGAGAGAGAGAGAGAGAGAAAGTGCTTGTTTTAACTTACAGTTTCACGCGTTCTTGGTTAGGAAAGGCATGGCAAAGGTTGTGATGCTGGGAGCATGTGGCTGGATCTCCTCAAGTCTTGGCAGTAGAGCAAGGAGCAGAGAATGTAGACCAAGGACAGAAGGAGGTGTTAATCCTCCACGCTCTGCCCACCAGTGAGCTGCTACTCCTGCCAGCACGAGCCGTGCCCCAAAGATTCTCCAGCCTCCCCGAACAGCGCTGCCATCCGATGACCCAGTGTTGGACGCGCGAGCCTGTGCAGTGCATCTCAGACATCCGAGTCTGAGGATCACAAGTCTCTCAGCGACGTTGATCAAGTTAGTAGTCGGAGCCTAGAATGCTGTGTTGAGAAGGGTTCCGAGAGTGCCTCGTCCGAGGGGGATGCGATGGATTAGAGACACCTGATGTCTGTCACAGCCCCTCGGCTGTGTGGAAGAGTGGCAAAGGAACCGTTCCTATATAGAGTAAGTTTCCTCCCAACAGAGACCCCGTTTCTTCACAGTATCTGATAACTGGGAAGGCAATTTTAATGAGATTGTTTTTCACTTAACTGTTCTGCCAACTGGGTAAAAAGCAGTGGGGCTAATGCATTATCCTGTTCATGAATTCGTTTTATGTTTACTTGAACAGTTACTAAGTCAGGCTGTGGGAGACTCCCTAAAAGGATGTGACTCTCGGTTTCTTTTCTGTTTTCACATGCTGCCCCCTCACGTGTGATGTGTGGCCTAGCTCCTCTCCCCTTAAATGTGGTCATTCTCGGCGACTTCAATATGGTCATTGTTCGTGACTTGCTTGGCCCACAGGATGCAGCTGACACGATGCCCAGAAATTTCCAGGAGGTCTCAAGCAGGCTCTTAGTCTCTGCCTACATCCCCCTTGAAACCTTTGCATTCTGAGGGCTGATCTGCGGCTCAGGAAACAGCTGCTCTGGAGAGATCATATTGAGAAGACCTGAGGCTGGGGGGAAGGGTAAAGAGGATTCCAGTCCTGCTGTTGTCCCACTGAGGGGCTGGCTATGTGAGAACCTGTCTTGGGACTCTGGCCCAGCTTCTTCTCCAGTGTGAATGCCACCAAGTCATTGACACAAGATGGTGTAAAAACAGTATGACTCCTCGCACAGTCATCGAGGGGAAAGCCTGATGTTGGGAATGAGTAAGTTTTGGGGGTGTTTGTCCCGTAGCAATGTTATGCTTTGTAACCAGAACACTGACCTGGGTTTCGTAGCGTTAAATAAGATCCACTTTTGATCCACATAGGGTATGGTCTTTTGGGAGAGACAGACACGTGAACCGTTAAGCAAAAACGTGGCAAAGCCAAACATGCCAGATTTAATGGTGACCTGCAGGGCAGGAGATGTCTCTACCTAACAGGGTAGGGAAGCAGACTGGAAGGGCTAGTCTGCTTTGTCTTTTGACGTCAATGATTTGGGGCCATTGCATGGAACACAAGAAGTCATTTATTTTTATTTTTTTTACATAAAGGAACATTCAAAATAAGAGAGAAAGGACCCTCACCTCAAGTCTACATTAGATGACTTATCCCTTCAGGGCCATACCAAGTTGAGCCAATCAGGTTTTCCTCTAGCTGAACCAGGTTTTAGAGGCTGCGTGATTGGAACCAAGTCATGATACCAGGAGCCCTTCTTGTGCTGGGCTTCTCAACTTTGGACTTGGGCACTATGGACCTTTGGGCTGGCCCTGTCCTTGCTGGGATGGAAGGTGTGGTCCTGGGTGCCTTGCAGAATGTCCATAGCATCTGTGGGGCTCTGCTCAGTGAACATTTGCAGCATCCAACCACTAATCATGACAGCGTCAGTGTTCCCTGCATGGGGGATGGGGAACAAACTCTCACGGAGAACTACTCCTCTAGAAAGACAGCCCCCAACTTCGTGGGCGATCCTCTCTTGCCCTCATTGAAAGGAGGTAAGCTTTTCTATTTAAGCTGCTCCCAGAACCTCCAATAATCTGAACCAGTGTCCATATCCCAGACCATATGGCATTGAAGGTTGGGATGGAGCTGCTTACACAGCTAGGGATAGGAAGAGTCCGAGGATCAAGAGCTATAGGTGCAGGAAATAGTACCTCATAAGCACCCGTGGTTGTTTTTACTCTTTGGCTCTTTTGGGAGGCCCACCGCTCAGCTCCCAAATAAATACATGGAGGTTTATTCTTTCTTATGAATGGCTTGTTTCTAGCCATCTTTCCTTAGCTTAAATTATCCCATCTCTCTTTTGCCTAGGGATCTCACCTTTCTCTATTTCTGTATATCTTTCCCTTCTTATTCCAGGTGGCTGGTCCTGATGTCCTCCTCTCTTCCTTTTTTTTCTCCCCCATCTCTATTATTCTTCTTCTATTTATTCTCTCTGCCTGCCAGCCCTGCCTACCCCTTCTCCTGTCCAGCTATTGGACATTCAGCTCTTTATTAGACCAACCAGGTGTTTTGGACAGGCAAAGTAACACAGCTTCACAGAGTTAAACAAATGCAACATAAGAGAATGCAGCACACCTTTACATCATTAAACAAATGTTCCACAGCATAAGCAAATGTAACACATCTTTGACTAATATTCTACAACAGGGTCCCTGGAAATGAATGACAGTACTTGCCACAGGACCAAAGGTCTCTCACCCTCTTTCACCATCCCTGGGTGGAAAAAAAAAGTGTCTTTCTTACTGCCCCAGGGACTCTAAAGAATGAAATTCTAGAGGAGACTGACTCCTCTTGAGGAGCCCATTGTTTCTAGAGTCTAGCCCTTTTGTTTCACAGACAAAAGAAAACAAAGACATGAAGACACATTTTGAATCACGCTGGATCTCACATGAGGACAAAATGGGAACCTCTGATTTGAGTGGGTTGGGTGACAACTCTCCATCACCCACTGTGCATGTGTGAAGATGTGTGTGGGTACCCTCAGGCCACGGGTATGTTATGAGGGAGATCTGAGTGTTTGCAGGTGGCCAAGTGTAGGTCTTTCTCTCTTTCAGACTGGGCCCCTCTCTCTCCAGCTTCTAGTTCCATGTTTCTTGCTACTGCCCAGGAACAGATTTTTCTCTTTGTCTCAAATTGAAGTTCTACAGGAGATGGTCAGGTTGGCTCAAATTCTGATACAGGACTGGATTTGGGTTCTTGGACAGCTATAAACACTGCCTTGAGGACTGTATCCATTCCCAGTCGAGTGAGGGACAAAGGCATGGTGAATCTTTGGAGGAGGGAGAATCTCAGAAGAGGTTTCATAGCTACTTCAGAAAGGGATGTGTCTGGTCCCAACAAGGAATGTGGGAGTTAGAACTATATGGTGCTGCTGTTGACAGCTACAAGCTGGTCTTGGACCTAGAAGTCTAGGCTTCCAACCAGCTGTCCAAATCCAGTAGCCTCGGACTTGGCGCACCCAGGGGAGGCCACTTCTGAGGAACTGGCTTCCAGGAACAAGTTCCCTTGGGAAACTCTGCAGGCAGCTTAAACCTCAAGAAAACCACTCATTAGAATCTCGGGGAGCTGTTAATTGCCCTGTCCAGCCGAGACACAGTGTAACCGCGCCAGCCGGCTGCACCATAATGAAGTCTCTGGGAGCCTCCAGACCTGGACTGGCCGCCTGGGCTCCCTCCTGTCTTCTCTTCATTCTCTCACCAAAGACACCGTGGCTCCCGCTGTCCTGCTGCCCAGAGACCCTCACTGCAGCTTCCAAACAGAAGCGCACCCCCCCCTCCACTTGGGACCTGTCCCTGTGGCAATCATCTTCTCCAAAAGAATACCCAGGGATGTCAAGCCCAGCAAAGGCTTGTTTAGCTGTGTTATCAATGTTTTCATCTCGGAGTTATGTTTACAAAGGGATAAAGATTAATGGAGAGTGATTGCGTTGCCCCTCCTCAGAGGAGTATGAGAGTCCAAGAAATTCATCCCGTTGTCTTGGATAAAGCTGTGCTTTTTTGGTTGTCACGGCAACAGCCCGGTCCCTCAGCCTCCTAGCCCTACACAGAAACAGGGCAGTTGCAGTCTTCAGAACAGTGCAGAGGGGGTAGAATGGTCATGCGAGGGGAAACCAAGAGGTCTACATCATAGTCTTGGTTCCCCGGGGCTTCTAACCAGGCCTTTGGGCATGGAAGTGACAAACTAATAGATCCAAACGTCTAGTAAGAACTAGCGGAACTTTGTTAGTGAGGACGTCCCCGGGGAAAAGGGAAAGCCACCTTAAACCCTTTGAAGGGGAGTTGGCATGTGAAACCGCTTGGCACTTGCCATGTCCTGTGGCTGAAGGTGGGGGCCGGGGTGGGGCGGGGTGGGGCGAGGGTGGGGTGGGGTGGGCGGTGCCTCCTTCCCAGCTCACTGAGGAAGCTGGAACCGAAGAAAGGCTGTCTGTTTACAGTCAACCACCAGAGGGCAGCACGTAACCTCTACTGCGATTTCCAGTCCCGTGACCCAGAGGTAGAGGTTACTCAGGGTGGCAGCTGGTGAGTTATCAGGTTGGGGAGTGCGTGGGTTTCCAAAAGTGATGTCTCCACTGAGATTTACTGTGGCATCCACACGACTGTTTACTGAAGGCTACCACTGTTAACTTCAGTGGCCTTGCCTCGTCCCTCTCTGCTGAATTTCGTGAGCCTTCCGATACTTTCTTTATGGTTCTGATGTTTTCTCTTCAGCTGGCCAGGGCTGGTTTCTAGCAACTAAAATCAGAACCTTGAATAACTAGCTAGCCCACGGCCTGCTCTCTGTGACTAACAGCGTTTGGAGGTTTTACCTAATCCCCAAAGTCTTGTAGTTTTGTGTCAGCATTAATCCAAGGTTGTCAGGGGGTGTCTCAGCCAGTAAAGGCACCTGCCGTCAAGGCTAAGGACGTGAGTTCAGCCCCTAGGACCCACATGGCAGAAGGAGAGAAGTGGCTTCCTCAAGCTGCCCTCCGACTTCCTGTTATGCGCAGTATGGGTTATGCAGGCGCATGTGCGCACGCGCGCGCACACACACACCTTAAGCAATTTAATTTTACTAACGTATGTCTGTGTGCCTTGTGTATGCAGCGCTCAGAGCGTCTCCAATCCCCTGGGACTACAGTTACACCTGTGTTTTTCATGTAGGTGCCTGGGATACTGACTCAGTGACTCAAGCTTATGCTTGGAACAATTCACCCTGGCTGCAAAGTGGGGCTATTTAAAAAAAAGAAGGCTTTGTAGCCATGGCAAGAGCAGTACACCCCCCCCCCCCCAAGGCTCCACCTCTGCGGAAGGCAGCTGACTTTCCTTGGCTATAACACTCCCAACAAATGACCAAACACTCGGTGTCTCGTAGTAATGTAAACTTGGTCTTCCCATTCTGGGGGGTGGTGGTGGGGGAGGTGGGGTGGTGGGGGGATGGGGGTGGGGGAGTGGGGGGGTCTACAGCGTGACATGGATTTCACAAGGCTAAACTCCAGGCGTCAGGAGAGCTGTGGTCCTCTCTGAGGCTCTGTGACCCACCCTGAGATGGCAGAGAGAATT